>NC_054381.1:29843818-30481318 GCF_017654675.1 Xenopus laevis | reverse complement strand
TCACACTTTGGTATAGTGATTGTGAAGGGGTGGATATTCCTCTTTGGCTCCTGGTGTCTGACCCATCTGGATGTTCCCATTGAGCCTGGGTACACCAAGGCACAGTAAAGCCAAGTTGCCCTTGAGGGATTAGTACTTCTATAATCGGACAGCAGAGACCCCGTGAATGAGGCCAGTTAGTGACAGGATTAATATCTGTTATAGACTGTCTAGGAGAGTAAGATAGTGAGCTAAGGTATAAAGAGCAGCTGTGGGCTCCATCAAGGATTTGTAGCAGGGAGTAGCTTCCCTAGAGCTCCCTGTAACATTTGCCTACAGTGAAGGGACCACAGTGGATAGGGTGTTAGGTTTTAGGTTCTTCTCCCTGACCACTCCACTGGGTGATATCCAGACCACGTGTAAGGTATTTCTGCCTGGAGGGAAGTTGTACTGCCTTGACTACATCCTCAGAGGATTCACATGCTGTTGTCTCTGATGTACTGACCTAGACTTGTAAATATCTATTCTGTCACTGCCTTTGCGCACTGTTAGTAACCCTGTGGATCATTTGTCTCTGACAAATAAACTATTCTGTTCTGTTTGATTTGCAAGAACCGCTGGTGCCCTCTTCTTTTATAATTTTATGCACAGTAACCTGCGGGAGTTTTAGATGCACTACACCACACTTTTGTTTCTTTGCGAAGGCCCTGCCTTAATTGTTAGTCATATGTAACCCATGCTCTAGTATACTAGCAAGTTGTTAACCCTGTTGGCCTAAATAGCTCAAAATCATGTTACATGTTGTTACATGTGAAGAGGTAATGATGAGTGAGGTGTTGACAAGTAGGTTAAGAAGAGCATAGCAATAATCTTGGTGGGTACTTGGAGATGAATTCAGAGATGTAGAGTGGAGCACAGTTGGGAACTACTTTGAATTTCAGGGCCATTTGTTTGCAACTCATCCTGAATGGTAGCAAAGGTAGGATGAGTGGCATGGTAGAGGGAAGTGGTTGCTAAGGGTTATGAGCCTGGTTGCAGCATTTATTATGGACTGAAGAGTTGACAGTCTCTGGAGGGGAAGGCCAATTAATAGAGAGTTACACTTGTCAATATGTCATATGATGAAAGATAAATCAGAATTTTGGTGGCACCTTGTCTGATACATGATCATATTTTGGAAAGATTCTGTAGGTAAAAAATCTTTTTTATATATTAAACTGATTTAAAAAACATTTTATTTGGAACTGATGTACAGCTTGTGAACTGCACGAAAAACAAATGAATGATTAGGGCCCAATAACTCAGCAAAATGCAGATAAAATATTGTCCTACGGAGGTATCCTGCTTCCTACAAATGAAACTTTGAAAATGTATATGTGTGCTGTATTTATAAATATCTGGGAGAATTTTTACTACCTATTGGTACAGACCGTTTGTCATTAGTATCACTGATATAATGTGGATTTTCTAGATAAAGGAGCTCTCTGTAATGTGGAGCATTTTCTCTCGGGAGACTGTATTCTAGTTGTGGATACATCAGTACAATTACATATACATTTATTATTATATTTATTATATATATTTTTTATATTCTTTTCTCTTTCATGTATTTTGCATACTGTATTGTGCACTTATATGTATCCTCAATGTTACAGTCTCTTCCAAATTGTTTTCTGTCATTTTACATATTTAGCGCACAAGAGTTCATATTGTGTATATACGGTCCCCATTATATTACACACTCCAATTTATATTAACCCATGATAAAACTTTTTACACTATCAGGGTGTAAAGTAAGAAATTTTTAAGGGTCGTAATCACATATTCCAGATTCATATTTATATTCATTTATGATGAGCGATAGTAGTGACTGTGTGTTTTTATGGAATCCGTTTTTGTAGCATTTAACCTTAATTTAACTATTATATGTCCTTATTCTTATTCACTTCTCTAGGTGATCAGCAGAGGGGGTTAGCTACTTATACGGGTATCTGGCAGAGTGCGCATTGGCTTCTTGAGGAAGTGACCAGTTTGAGTCACGAAACGCGTCAAGCCATGCTCTCACCCTGCCTGCTTTTCATTTGTATCTGCACTATGTTTTTACTGCAACATTTGGAATAAAATTGGAAACTTTTTAAACAGTATTGGCCCACAGATCCAGTTTCTTTGGCAGCCTGTCAGTGTGCTTTCCTATTTGTCAGTCTGTAATGTGGAGCACCATTCCATGAGACTGCCAAAAACATTATAAAAAAACAATAGGATTCATTTGCCATCAGTATGGATTTATACAGCTTTGTTACCATCAGGTGCAAAGTACTGTCATATTATTTTTAAAGAGAAAAAGCAAACCATTATTAAAAAAAATGTTAGATTAAATTGGACACCATGGGAAATGGGATTCAGAGGCATTTGAGCATTTTCTATACAACAAGTTTCTGGATAATAGATCCTTCACCTGTAATCCAGCTTCGAGGTACAAGAAAATACATTAAAGGCCAATAATTCTCTTCTGCTCCTTTATTATTGCTCAGGTTTCCAAACAATAGACTCTTCTGAAAAATCTTTCAATCCCGCTGCATTAAAGACAGATAATCAATGACCTATGTTCTGTTGTTCTAAATCAGTCATTAATCTTAATTAGAAAATGGAACAGTGCAGCAAACCAATCTACTGCTGTATCTGGTAATATATTAAAGGAGGAAATTTCTTTTAAGTCTACGCATCAACCAAAATAAAAACAAAGTCAGCACGGAATATTTTAAAGTAATTAAACCTTTCCATATATTATAGCAAATTGATATTGCAAGAGAACGTCTGCATTTCTAAGCAGGGAAAGTTTTGACTGTTGTATTTAAAGCAACATGACAATAGTGTTGTTTAATGAATGTTGTTAGGGGACTAAAGGGACTTAACTACGCAAATTCATTAAGATGCGGATTTTACTGAACGTTACCTCCAGTGTCGGACTGGCCAGAACCCTTCTCTAGTTATTTCTAGATAAAAAAAAAAAATTTCCGGCGATGCGCAGCGCCGCCAGCGCATGCGCGCCGAACGGCGCTCTTGCGTATACGCGCCAAGCGGCGGTGTTGCTGGGCCGACGTATTTTAGTAGGGGTGCAGGGGGCTGGAGGGGGGCCCCTGGACAGCAGTCCCGGTGGGCCCCGGGCCCCCCAGTCCGACCCTGGTTACCTCTTGCGCCAGACTTGCCTTTACCACCTCAGACCAAGCAAAGTGCAATAGAGTAGATAGGACTTCCTCAAAAAATTGTTGACATTTTTTCTAAGTCCCAAAAAATGCTGGAGACTTAATTTTTCAGAGTGATAGGCTGCAAAAGATCGCAATTTTTTTCTGGGGTACCCGGCTTCCCCCCTACATTTCCTAGCATATGGCACATAAACCATACCCAGGGCTCATGTGCAGGGCATTATAACAACTCTATTTTATTTTATTAAGGTTCCCTGGGCTTGTGTAATGTAATGTATTGGCTGCAACATATACGTCCATTCAACTTTAACTTCCCGTCGTATGCAAATTAGCCAACGCTAACGCAACTTCACTTTGCTTGCCGCAGTAACGCTAGCGTTAATTCGTCAGCGTCCGGCGCCCTGGACGCAACTTCAGATTTTAGTGAATTACCCTGGCGAATCTACGCCTGGCAAAGTGTTGCAATGTGAGAGAAGCGGACGCTAACGCAAATTCGGCGCTTAGTGAATGTGCCCCTATTTCTCTGAAATCACGAATGCCTTGTAATTTATGAAAATATGCGAATATAAAAAGTAGGAATGAAAAAAATGTTGAATGATGACCTAAAAACTACTAAAACCTCTAAAAATGTTAGGTTTTTGAACCGTTACTAGCAAAAAAAAAACTGAAAAACTCTATAGGACCTCAGCAACTTTTCATGGTTTTTACACTTCATAAATGTTGAGTTTTTAGAATTATAGAGACATTAAAAAGAAAAGAAATATATATATATATATATATATATATATATATATATATATATATATATATATATATTTATATATATATATATATATAAAATATAAATTAGCATGTTATTAAATATTCCCTAAGTGTCTATTAGATATCATTGCCTGTAGGCCAGTCAGGATCTTTGGAAGACCCTAAGGGTGATGGCACATGGGATATTTTGTCAGTTGCTATAAATTTTCTATACCGAAGGCAACATAAGCCCCTTGTTTCCTTCCCACCGGCTAACATTCAAATTACCGGTGGTGAAACATAAGAGGCGCAAAATTGCTTTGACTTTGGAAAGCTGAAGCATTGCAAATGTTTCACCACCAGAGATTTGAATGTTAGCCTGAGTCTAGGAGCCCCACCACTTCATTTCAATTCGCCCCACTCCAATGGGCATGTGGAAAGGACACATGCTAGGGCAGCAAGTTGAAGGGAGCCTATATATAAAAAGATAAATAAAAACACAATATAAAAAATCCTCACCTTGCCTGCAGTAACCTGTAGAAAGCCAGAGTTCAGGTGGATGGTGGTACCCTTCTCTTACACATTTACAGCATTAGCATTGACTGCCCTTGCTCAATCACCAATCACTAGGTGAGGGAGTGGGATGTGGTTATGGCAGGGTTGCTTTGGTAAATTTGTAGTACTAATCTTTTCCATAACCATAACCCTTTTGCACAATTCCATTTTATCAGAAGAATATGGATGGATGCTAGTAAGAAAATGCAGTTTTGGTGCTTGTGTTCAGGGTAGGACACAATAGTTACCAAAAAATGCATTAACAAGTAGAACATCTAGGGGTTATTTACAAGAAAAGCTCAGAGAAACTACAAAAACCACCATATTTTTTACCCAATTCAAGGGTTGTTTTACCACCTCAACTTGCCAAATGTTTATGGCAGATGTCCTAGACCTGTAGTACCCACAGTTTTGTGCCTATAACTGTACTTGGTGCTGTGCCTACCATTGATGAATTTTCTAATTGAAAACTGACCTCATATAAGTAGTGATGGGCGAATTTATTCGCCAGGCGTGAATTCGCGGCGAATTTGCGCGATTCGCCGCTGGCGTCAACATTTTTTCGAAAAAACGGGTGCCGGCATCAAAAACGTGACGCCGGCGCCGTTTCGCAGATTTTTTCGGCGAAACGAAACGGCGCAAATTCGCCCATCACTACATATAAGTCTCTTAACTGAGAAAATATGTAAGGGCTTTTGCCTCCTTGCTAACCCTGGCTCTAAATGATGCTACACCAAGAAACTTACACAGCCTGTCCAATATTGGCGGATGTCATGATTAAGACGGCACCAGGAAAAACAAATGTGTTCTCATGAATATTATTATCAAGAAAGACTTTTCTTAATCAGCTGAATGATGTAAAAAGGGCAGCATAATTATTTAACTGAAGGAACAATTATGATAATGAGCCTTATCATCATTTCGCCTTCATTTTCCACAGGGAAAATTGTTATTATTTAGCAACGTGTCTTTAAAGTCTAACATGAATCTTTATAAACTGCTTGCAGGGGAATATTTTTTTCAGCACAGATTTTTTTTTTTTTTAAAGGGACAACAATGCAGAATTTTTTTTTGTGTTTTTTCAGGGGTCATTGTCAAAATGAGGGGGAGATGAGCCTAATGCAATTGCAGCCAATGCGTTAAAATTACCACAATTGTGATTGCACTTTGACATGAATCGTACAGAGTTGTGCTGAAAATTGTGTTAGGCTTCGTTTTCAGCATTTGATGTGCACGTGAGTAGTGATGGGCGAATTTTTCTCGTTTGGTTTTGCCGAAAAATTAGCGAAATTAACAAAAACTGCAAAAATTTACGAAATGCCGCCGGGGTCTCTTTTTGGACGCCGCTGTCCATTTTTGGATGCCGCCGCACATTCGCCGGTGAAAATGTGCCATCGTCAAAAGCAACGGTCGCTGTCAGTTTCGCGAATTTATTCGCCAGTGGCGACATGTGTGTCCCATTCTGTAGCGATTGATGAGGCCACTGTGGGAACCTTGAATTTAAGTTTGGCTTGGAAATGCCAGTAGTGCCAGGGTTTCCCTGCATCAGTAGACATAACTGTGTGCACCATTTGGAACAGGATACCTGTGCAGCACCTAATGCAGCTATACAGTATCTGATGCAAATATTGTACTTTTAGTGAATTGGATTTTTTGCTTATGTTTTTTCTAAAGTGCAGTTGATATGCCATATTTTTCACAATAGCACTGATAGCAGCAACCCAACAACATACTAGAGACACGCCATCATCTTTAACAGAAGTGACATCTCCCTACATTCCCCAATTCTGGTGTATTAGCCACACTAGACATGGGCCTCATGGTGCTTCATTGGTTAGAGCTTCTGCCTTGCGGAACTAGGGTCCTAGATTTAATTCCAGCCAGAGCACTATCTGCAAGACATTTATATGTTCTCCTGAGGCTTGTATAGTGTCTCTCCCACTCTCTAAAAACATAAAGTGCTATCTTGCTATGTAAAGAGAAATAATAATTTTGGGGTATTTATTATATTAAAGGTATTTACAAATGGCAGGACAGTGTGCAAAGTGCAAATTCAAAAGCAAACCACAAGCAAAATCAATGAGCCATCCTTCTGCCACCAAGTAGATAAAAAACAACTTTATTTCAGCAGTTAAAAAGTCTTGATGTGTTTCATGTCATAGGAAACAATGATAGGAACACATTAAAAGAGCATCCGCATGATCCATCCACAAATGCCAGGGCAGCGAGCGAAGTGCAACTTCATGAGTGCGGGTTCTGGAGCATGCATTCAACATCTAATTCAATGCTAGTTTGGTGTGTACCGGTTGATGCAACCCACTGCGGTAAACCTGGAGCTACAACCAGGTCCAGGGTGGTGAGAGTAGATGCACAGCATTCATCTGAAAAGGCAGGAAGGACACGTTGGCAATCATGTAGAAGTTCAGGAGCACAAGTAACATGACAAATTTTATCAATATGACGTCTCCATTGTGTCTATTTTAGAGCACACACATTTGCTTGTGCATTCCTAACATCCATTAGTGATACATTGTGGATCATAGTAACATGTCTATTAACTTCAACCTTTTATGTCTGTAGGGGCCCATAGGGGGTTAATCTGCCCCTATGGCTTTAAGGCCCCACCCTTTGCTCAGTGTTATTGGCCAAGAGGTGATATGACAACTTCCTGCCACACTGCACTATAGTGTGTGTAAGGAGTGGCCTCTTCCTCTTTAGCTGCTGGATGCTGATCCAGCTGGGCAACCCCGTGAATGAGGAATAGAAAGTGGCAGGTGAGCTCCCAGTACTAGTACGCTCTAGGAGAAGAGCAGTTAGGAGAAGATAGTCAGAAGAGCAGTTCTGAGCTCCAACATAGGATTGATAGATTGGAGGTATCTCTTCCAGGCCATAATGCCTGTAGTATAGGGATCCCAGCAGAGAGGGAATCAGGAGAGATGATTGCCCTGAGGTTGATCCCGAGACCACTACCGGAATATGTTGCAGAGGTGAAGTGGAATACCTGCCAAGTCTGTCCTAAGGGAGTGTTAGCATGTGTAAAGCTGCATGTGATGTGCCTGTGCCTATTTCCTCTAACCACTGGATGTGAGTAAACCTGGGGACATTGTCTATGACTAATAAGCAGTTCTTTGTTTGCACCATAAGAACCTCCTGGGGCCCAAATTATTTTGTATGCACAGTAGTCTGGGTGTGCAGTTGCACAACACCTTAAAGGGATAGCTTCCACTTAGCGAATGCCCGGATCCTGCAGAGAGAGTCAAATGTAACCCATGCTCCTACCTTAGCTGGACATTAACTATCTGTGGTGTGGATAGCCTAGAATAGCATTACATGTCTTTATAAAACCTGCCAAATTGCTAGATGATCCAGAGTTAGGCAAAACCCCCACCCCTCCCCCCAACTGAAGCCTCTCCACTTTGCCTCAAAGGGGGAAAAAATCCTTCCTGCAAGGTGATAAAAAAAGATAAGTCCCTGGATCAACTTGTACTAAGACCGGACCTATTTTCAATAAATCGGTAATCTAATGTATCTGCCAGTACAACCACTTCAGGGAAAGAATTCCACAACTTCACAGCTCTCCTTTCTTCTAATTGGATCTATTGCTCATATTGAAAATCTAATGGGAACAATAAGGGTGTAGCAGCTTGTATAGTTTCTTGAGACTGGTTTATTGAAATTGTTCCATCTAATAAAGGACATGTTGATCTTAATGGCTTAATCCAAAATCCAGGAAAAAAAAAAAAATTGGCCTTCAGCAACAGGGTACAATTTCTGGACAATGATCCACACTTTATTCATTCAGAAGCACTTGCACTTCCCCAAAACAAAGGCAATAGTTAACCCCGCAGCAAATAAAGACTGCCCCTTGTAGTATATTGTATTCTATTTGCCAAAGGCAGGGACAGTTTGGCACTGCCAGGGAAAACTAATTACATATTACGCTGAAGCAATGCAGTTGCATTTTGCAGATAACACAAATCTAGCTTACAGAGGAACGGCATAAAAATAACTTCACAATAAACAGTCGCAATTGTATATCTCAAGTTCTCAACAAGCAGTACGAGTGTTATCTGGCTTTTGCAGGGTTTTGCTGATAATACTTATGGGCTGTTTTTTTTTTTTAACTACAATAGCGAAGGAACAACTGACAGTAGAACGAATATACAGATTTGTATTTTCAGTATTATGAAATCTAAATTGCACCAACAAGTTTTGTTTTATACTCGCTGGGCTCATTTTAATCAATATTTAAAGCAGGGAATGAAACATTTACCAGCAAAGAAAATGCAAGGCTACATATGGCTCATACGGTTTCACAGTAATACATTTTTATTAGAACAATACTCTAAATATACAGAATTCTTTATTATATATTAAGCAAAGTAATTGATAAATTCAATTCATTGCTTCCTGTTACTAGTAAGCAAGGAGGAGGAGAGGGGGCGGCATCAGAATTGCTGCCTCAGGTGGCAGCAGTCCATGGATCAGCCCTGGCCTAGTGACTATGGGGCAAATTCACTAAGGCGCAAAGCGCCGAACGCTAGCGTTAATTCGCTAGCGTTTGGCATTTTCGCTACTGCCCAAATTCACTAACGAACGCTGGCGTAGTTTCGCTAGTGTTACTTCGCAACCTTACGCCAGTCGAATCTTCGCTAGCGACGAAACTACGCAAATTCACTAACTTGCGCAGTGTAGCGAACGCTACCTTTTACGCTAGACTTCCTTCGCCACCTCAGACCTGGCGAAGCGCAATAGAGTAGATAGGGATTGTTTCAAAAAAAGTCAAAATTTTTTCTAAGTCCCAAAAAACGCTGGCGTGTTTTCTACATGATGGCTGATAGGCTGAAAAAGATCGAAAAAATTTTGGGGCTCCCCTTCCTCCCCCCTACTTTTCCTGACTCATGGCAACTTACCTAGACAGTGGGCACATGTGTAGGGCAAAATAAAATTTTTATTTGAAGATTTGAAGGTTTTCTAGGCATTTGTAGTGCAGATACGTGTTCCTCCATTGAAATTTGAATTTCGCACCGTATGCAAATTAGCCTTCGCTAGCGCAACTTCGCTTTATATAGCGAAACAACGCTAGTGCAACTCCGCAACCTTACGCTACCCCTGTGTGCAACTTCGGATTTTAGTGAATTTGCGAAGCGCTGGCGAAACTACTAATTCTTAGTGAATTTGCCCCATATAGGTTTAGAAAGTTGCTCCTCTCCAATATGCAGAATGCAGAAGCAGCAGGCCCTGACCATGACCTACTATCTGCCAACTCAGACCCCACCTGAATTGGTGTGCTGCAATCTCTTTTATAGCAGCACCTGATTCTGGCAGGTTGAATTAAGGGGAGTTTGGGCTAGAGGGGCCATGAGCAGGATCGGACTAGGCTGGCAGGAGACTGGGAAAAAAACCTGGTGGGCCCACTAGTCCAGACCCGCTTCTAACCTTAGCTACCCTTAGAGGGGGATTTGCAGCACGGGTGGTGGGCCCCTGCAGATAGTGATGGGGGCATTTCACAGTGGTCCAATCTGACGTTGGCTAGGACCTTGCTGTATATTCTAGACCAGGGGCCCACAACCTTTTTTACCTGTGAGCAACATTCAGATGTAGTAAAAGAGTTGGGGAGCAACGTCAGCATGCAAAAGGTTCTTGGGGAGCCAAATAAATGCTTGTATTTGCTACAGTATATGGTAGCCTCGATGAGGACTGGTAACCTACAGGAGGCTCTGTACACCTGGTTTTTATGCAACCACAACTTGCTTTCAAGCCAGGAATTCAAAAATAAGCACCTGCTTTGATGCCACTGGGACATTCAAGGGGTTGGGGAGCAACATCAGGAGCCACTGGTTGGGGATCACGGTTTTAGACAATCTAGTAGAATTCAATTTTAACTTTGCATAAAAATTTGTGAAACCACAGAAAATTAGCAAAATAGACATTTTTTTTTATCACACCAATTGGAGTCAATTACACCGAATGCATTGCAGTAAATGCCCAATTTTTTCTTGTGCCAAATGTTTCATTTTTTTCTCCTCTGACAAAAACAATGGTGAAACTCTAACACTGATTTGCAAACATTTTTGCTGCTTGCGAATACTAATAAACATACCATGGACAGGAGAACAAATATATATATATATAGCAGTCCACGAAAGCACTCACAGCAGTCGCCATCCAGCGTGTATCAAAAAAATCCTTTATTGGTACATGGTGTATCAACGCGTTTCGGCCGAAACGCATTGATACACCATGTACCAATAAAGGATTTTTTTGATACACGCTGGATGGCGACTGCTGTGAGTGCTTTCGTGGACTGCTAAAATTTAGAATTTGAAAAATTGAAGGGTGAGTGCCGATAATTTATATATATATATATATATATATATATATATATATATATATATATATATATATATATTTCCAATAACCAACTACTGATTGTAGGTTTATAAATAAGTGCAAATGCTGGAAAGTTTTGTTGGTGAATGGTAATACAGCATACTGGAAGAATAATTCAAGCAGCACATGGTGAATTGGGTGAAGAAAGATTAAATAGCCTTTTTTCTATTTCTTTTTGCCTCATTTATTGAAGGTCTCTATTATTTTCACATCTTTATATTTTAACAAAGAGGAATTTGTGGCTTCAGAAAGAAAAACATTTTCTACATCATTGTCTGTTTCTTTTCATGGGAGGGATGGGGGCGAGGAAACAAAATTAATGCAGCTACGGAAAAATGGAATATAAAAGGAGGGTCGAATCCTTTTAACTCAGTGTCCCAATGTACAAAATGAGAAAAAAAAATGAAAAAAGTAAATGAAGTGTAAAAGTTAATTTGACAATGAAGTATAAAAGCAGTAGGTGTAGACTGAAAATCAAAAGGAAATTCTGAAATCCACAAAGATATAATTATCAGAGCAGAAAGAATGGCTCTGAAACAGCTCTCAAGTTGAGTGACTGGCAGCAGGACTAAGGTGTTCAGCTTTATAGAAGAAAATACATCAAAGCGCGGGTGCGCTTGTTCCAGTTTCCTTTATGCCCCTAACTTGGAAACAATCAGCTGTAATGGCCACATATTGAATTTAAGATTACATTGCCAATTAATACTGTAACAGTAGTACAAAATAAATCACCAGGTTGACTCAACTCATTGCCATTATATATGCCCAGTCAGGCCATCTCTGCTGGTGTAGGACTTCTGCTTTCTCTGATGCACAATCCTGCACATGGGACAGACATTAATCTGCTTACACATTTGCATATACATTTCATTTACCTCTGAAGCATATGTGAATAGCTGCCACATGCACTTAAACCATCTCCAAACAAGCTTATTGAAAACATGGTGCATTTCATTATGCCTTCTTGTAGTGTTGTCAGTTTTATTTACCATTTGAAAAAAAAAAAAATAGCCAATATAAATATGTTACTTTGGTCAGAAAGCGGTATTTTCTTGGGAAAAGATAAGCAGTAGCCTAGCTATCGGTAACTACATCACATAGGTCTCTAATAATCAGTATTCTGACACCATAGAGTCCTTCAGGTCTGATTTTGACCTTAAGAAGCCTGTAGAGGCAATCTGCTCCAAGATATTGTAGTTTGTATAGAAGAGGGATGATAAAAAGGATGATATGTCTGGTGGCTTGTTGCAGTAATGTCATTTCCAAGGATTTTAGCAGAGAAACTGTGTTTGTAAGTGACGGGATTAGTTAAAAATATATAAATAAAACATGTTAGTTAATAGTGCTGCTCATTTTTTAAAAGAGCAAACATATTTTTTTTGATTTCATTTTGAAATTGACATGGTTTACTAAAAGTCCAATATGTTTAAGGGAGCAACTACCCCATACAAAAACTCCTTGTGCTTCATGTGTTATCCTGACCCCCACTGGTGAAAATTGTATGCGCAGTGTTGGACTGGCCCACCAGGATTCCTGGAAAACTCCAGGTGGGCCCAGGTGTCAGTGGGCCTCATGCTGCTAACAATTTGGCCTATTTCATGGCCATTCCTTATTTCTATGAAAACAAAAAGGCCAAATAGATGGAACAATAGATTATAGTATGTAAAGAAAAGAGACTAGGAGAATAGAGGTTGAGTGAGGAGAGGAAGAATAATAGTGCTGAGAGTGGGCCCCTGGCCTATGGTTTTTGGGTGGGCCCCTGGTGTCCCAGTCCGACACTGTGTATGCATAATATCCAATCACACACGGAAGGGAGAAAAATGATTAATAAAATATAACCTTAGTTTTTAGCCAATAGATCCAAAAGGCTTCTTTTCGTAACAATCTTTTATCAAAATCACCACCTCTGACCTGAGGTTTATCTATAATTTATCTCCATTCTATGGAGTGTTTTGGAGGCCTAAATAGAGAGTAGGAATTGACATGAAATTTGACACGGGACTAGACATAGGGGCAGATTTACTAAAGGGGCGATGTGACTTACACTAGCGAAAATTCGCCAGCGTGACGTCATTTCAGTACTTTGCCAATTTGCTAACGTGCACTGGCATAACTTCGCTTGTGAAGGAGATAGACTCTAGCGGTACTTCGCTCCCTAACACCTGGCGAAATCACACTCTGTGAATGGCTGTCACTAAGCAGATTCACTAAGATGCAGATTTTACTGAACATTGTGCCAGACTTACTAGAGTAGATAGGACTTCCTCAAAATTTTTCTAAGTCCCAAAAAACGCTGGCGACTTTTCATTTATCAGGGTGATAGGCTGCAAAAGATCGTAATTTTTTTCTGGCGTACCTGGCTTCCCCCCTACATTTACTAACATATGGCACAAACTATACACTGGGCTCATGTGTAGGGCAATATAACAACTCTAGTTTATCTTATTAAAGGGCATGTAAAGTCTAAAATAGACTAAGGCTAGAAATGCTGTATTTTGTATACTAAACATAACCATGAATTTACTGCACCACGAGCCTAATCAAACAAATGATTTATGCTTTCAAAGTTGGCTACAGGGGGTCACCATCTTGTAACTTTGTTAAACATCTTTGCAAGACTAAGACTGTGCACATGCTCAGTGTGGTCTGGGCTGCTTAGGGATCATCATAAACAAAGCTGCTTGAGTTCTGCATGGCTGGGAAGTAAGGCGGGGGCTCCCCTGCTGTTCATAAGTAGATTGTTTCCCTGCTCAGCAGTTAGGGACCGTCTGACAATTCCAATCCACAGCAGTAAATGAAGGGAGAATTTCACTGCATACAGTCAGGTTTCTTATAAAAACGGTACTCATTTTTTAATTAAAGTATACTGGAGATAGGTTTATTTTTCATTAAAGAAAGTAAAAATGGGATTTTATTTTTTTGCCTTTACATGCCCTTTAAGCTTCCCTGGGCTTGTGTAGTGTAATGTATTGGCTGCAACATATACATCCATTCAACTTTAACTTCCCGCCGTATGCAAATGAGGCAACACTAGCGCAACTTCGTTTCGCTTGCCACAGTAACGCTAGCACAACTTCACCAGCGTTCAGCGCCCTGGACACAACTTTCAATTTTAGTGGATTAGCATTGTTCTGGCGAATCTACACCTGCCGAAGTGTTGCAATGTGTGCGAAGTGGACGCTAGCACAAATTCGACGCTTAGTGAATCTGCCCCATGGTGTCAAGATGAGCTAGTTCCCCCGGAGAAAGACAGCAATATGCCACTTGTGTTCATTATTTTGGCTCCATAGTGTTATAGTAATGTCTAACATCTCTTCTGTCAGTATATTTGCTCAGTTTCAACAAAATGGTGTCAAGATGCACTAGTATCTCCGGAGGAAGGTGGTGGTGTGGTGAAACCTCACACAACAGGACTTGAATTTTAGGGCAGTCCCAGAAAATATGAACTTATGTGCCAGTAGCTCCACATTGCCTCCCAGATACAAATATGTTGATGACAGTCATCCCTTTTGGTCAGAATAACAATGTGAATTCCTGTATTTTGTAAATAAAATGCATCTACATGAAGAAACCATCCTCTGCTATATAACTGTTTAACATAAATAAAAGACTAAACTGGAGGCTGTTAAATCTTTTAATGCCTAGCCAATATAATTTTCTCTCATTTGCAAATCAGAATCCTAAATGCAATTGCACATATCTGTTGATATGCTTCCTTGTCCAAAAGGAAAATTCCCTTAACCATTCATGCAATTAGTGTTTAACATTTGGAGCTTTTGCAATGAGCAGAAATGTAATTTTAATCCAGCTTAATTGTTGTATAAGCAGCTGTTGCATGTTAGACTCGGAGAATCTTGGTGATAATAGGCATTGTTATTCTCTATGAATGCGAAATGTGCAATTAACAATGGTTTATATTTTAAAAAAATGTTCTATTGCTGTGAAGGGAAAAAGAATGTTGTTATTGGATTCTTAGCTACTTTTCATAAGATCTTTTGAGAAAAGAACCAAACTGGTGACAGACAGAAGATCTTTAAAATTCTTTCAGGGAACTAATTCTCTAACTCCAATTTACAGAAAAGGACTCCAAGGAGATGTTTTGGAAATAAAGCCAGGGCCATGATTTATTCTAGAAAGGAAATGCAAAGGACTTGATTTTTGATGACTTGGAACGATTTCTGTTTTTCATCCAACAGAACGGGACTAATTTGAAAAGTAGGAAAATAAGACACTATCAGAATACAATAATGTGCCTGCAAGAGAGAATAAAGATTCCTCGTAAGCCATCTAAGTATACTGAACTGGTCTGGCTGCAGCTTTACATGCTCTGTTTTAATATTTTCTGTCAAAGATTAGTGATGAGTAGGGATGGGAGAATTTGACCCGTTTCGTTTCACCGAAAATTCACCCTTCGGCAAAATGTCACCAAAGCCCATTAAAGCCTATGGGCGTCAAAAGAAATTTTGTCTTGTGGCGAAATTAAGGTTTTTTTTTTTGCACAACGCCATACAAGTCTATGGGCGTCATTTCTGCGGCAAAACAAGGTCGAAAATATTCGCCCATCCCTAGGATGAGTAGAGATGGGCGAATTTCTCCCGTTACTCAAAAAATTTGCGAATTTCCCGCAAAATGGCAAAAAATTCAAAGAAATCGTGAAGTTCACAAAAAAAATCGTGAAATGTTTTAATAAAAAAATCGTGCAATTTTCACAAAAAATTTGAGCTATTCGAATGTTTTCACTAAAATCGAGCAATTTGAAAGTTTTCACAAAAAAAAATACCCAATGACTTCAATGCATTTTGCTTGTAATAAAAAATGCATAGAAAAAACACCCATTGGCTTCAATGTTTTTAGCAAACTTTTCACCAGAAGGATTTGTTCATTAATATCAGAGGTTGTAAAGGCATTTATGTTGGGTTTCTAATACAAATGCCTCTAAATTAATCAGTTTGATTGTGTTCTAGGTAAAACCAAAAGTTTTATCTAAGCATCTGTTGGGCTCATTTATTAAAGCCTAGCCTACAAGATCAAGAGCACTAAGGTGTGAAAAATCGTGAAAACAAATTTTACAAAAAACTTTTTGCATACAGTAGCAAACTCTAGGCAATCTGGACCTGGCTTCCAGGGATGTACTGAATCCAGGATTTGGTTGTATTCAAGCACTTTTTTGCAGGAGTCAGATTGAATTGAATCCCTAGAGGACAATTCTTTTTTTCTAAACTCAATCACAAAAACATATCGTTATTAAAGTAAAACTTTTTTTGCAATAGTGTTTGTTTCTCTTGATTGCTATCATATTTGCAAATAAACTAAAATTGAAAAAACATGCGTTAAATTATGAGGAAAAAAAACTTGATCAAAATGAAAATTTCATGCATCCATTTTCCATATTCAACTACTTAAAAACATACACTGGTCCTTGACTTCTATAGATGCCTATGATTAAGTACCAGAGAGTATGAAACGCGTAAGGTGGAATACCAGTTGGTCTGTATTGCTATTCTTTTACAGTAACTTGATGTTCAATAAAAACTAGCTTTTAACTTTATTATAGAGTTTTGGGATATTCTTTTTGTATTCCATGTGCCCTTGGAACTGGGGACTGTATCCAAAAAATGATGGCCCTTTTTAAATGCCTTCAAAAAAGCAGCATTTAATAGCTTTTTTTTACGGTTCTATTGAAGCTTGCCAGTTTTTAGTTTCTAAATTTTTTCAAGATTTTTTCATTATATAAGTTTTGAATATTTGAGTTAGGAAAACATGAATTCAAACAAATTCAAGTTTTGTTAAATTGTGAAAAATCCAGATCAAAAAAGGAAAGTTTTAACTAGGTTTATTATTTTGTAAAAATAAAAATATACGGTAGTACATTTTTATAAAAGTATGAGGTAATTTGACTAAATTCTTGAATTCATTCATATGTTGTTTTCAAATAACTTTTCAGTTTACAAAAGTTTTCTATTTTGTGAGTTCAATTTTGAGCAAAAACATAAAAAAAACAAAAGCATTAAGGTCCCACAAGTGATAAATGATATTGTGTATTTTGTCCAAATAAAATCAGAATCGTTTTGCATGGTGCTCGGATTACGTGGAAGAAAGCAAAGTATTACATTTGTTTCTTTTTGTGTTTCTCTCAATGTACTTCATGATTCCAGGGAGGAATCCAAAAGAATAATGACATTCTAGATACAACATTGCAATAACAGTTTAACACAATTTGAGTATTCAGTAACATGGTCTGAAAACTCAGTTTGCTCTCTTCTCTCATGTACGTAAATCTAATACCTCAGTTTAGTTATTTAATTCTTTTTCAAAACAATGATTGTGTTTTGATTTGAATATATATTTACAATGGTGGCTTAATATCTTAACTTAATTCCTGGTATAAGTGACAATTTATGTGTTGTACAATAAAGATCCTTAATATAGTATGTGGGCATCCGTTCCTTTGTATGACAAATAGTGATGGGCGAATTTATTCGCCAGGCGGGAATTTGTGGCGAATTCCCGCGATTTGCCGCTGGCGAATAAATTGGTGAAACCGCTGCGAAAATTCAAAATTTTCATCCGTTTTTTTGGACGCTGGCGCATTTTCGCAAGCGAATTTGAAAAAAAAATGCTGGCGTAAAAAAAAAAACGGACGCCGGCATCAAAAACAATACGCTGGCACAGTTTTGCAAATTTTTTGCCATTTCGCAAATTTCACAGGAAATTCACGAATTCTTCAGCGAAGCAAAATGCCCGAAATTCGTCCATCACTAATGACAAAACACTCAAAGCAATATTCTTTTAGTAAAACAGTACAAATACATTGACATCAATAAGGCAGAGTCCCAAGAAGTATGGTAGATTTACTACCCTGTAATATTATACCTGTTTGGTATATATTCAAATGTCTGTCATATATTTTTTGGAATTTCATCTTATTAAAATTATTCGTGGAAAGTAGTTAATGTAGAAAGAAGAGAATAGAAGGCACATAAATTAAAAAGCAATTAATTAAAGTCATACTTTAATCAAAATGTAAGCCAAATGGCACTGAATCTGATTTCAAGGGGGTTATTTACTAAACTCTGAATGCAAAAATCACAAAAAAAAATAATTTTTTTTACCAAATAGGACTTTGAAAAAATCACTAATTTTTCAGAATTTATTAAACCCTGAGGATGGAAAAGTCTGAATCAGAAAATCTGGCATCTTAGACCTGTCGAGTTTGCATATAAGTCAACAGGAGAAGTCCTAACGATTTTTTGATGTGTGCTGGGTCTCGTGCAATACCCAAAGTTTTCGGGTAAAAATTCTGAAAAAATCGTAAAAACGGATGGAAAAATCTGAAAAAAAGTTTGAAAATCTGATTTTTTTTCAGGCAAAGCAAATTTTCTGGAAAATATAGTAATAAATAAGCGTAAAAAACCAGAGCGTATCTGATCGGAGTTTGTAGCAGAAAATATTCAGATAAATTTGGGCTTTGATAAATAATCCCTTTAGACTAATACATCAATGAGCTGTAATTTTATTTGTTCACACGTTTTTGATCCCATATACAGATCCATAGTTTGTCTTTTGGTGAAATGAATGGATGTGAAGAGGAGCACTATTTAAAAGGTTGGCCAACCCTCCCCTCCACAGTATTTAATTAAGTTAATGGTGACTGTTTATTTGATTGCTATGGGACACTAAAGCATATTTCTATCTGATACATTCCCATGTAAACAAGCAGAGTTCAGCAAAGAACACTTTTCAGATTAGTTTGCCTGAACTTTTTCATGTTTCTTTATTTAAAGAACATTTCCTTTTTTTTACATGTATGTTCTGTTCTTCTTAGGCCACAAGGGAAAATGGCTTCTTTTTACATTTGTTAAAATTGTGCTTTGTAGATCCATTTTTTTATTCTTTTAGATTTTGCTTTTGTGCGACATCTTTGATCACTTTCACAGCAGATGTCTTTGTGAATTATTTTTAACCTTGATATCAATTATTTTCTTTTTAGCTGGCTTATAATGGAAAAAGTTCCACTTTCTGAATATGTCCTTTATATAAGTACAGTATATTGGTTAAAAAGCACTTCTTTCTTTCTTTCTTTCTTTCTTTCTTTCTTTCTTTCTTTCTTTCTTTCTTTCTTTCTTTCTTTCTTTCTTTCTTTCTTTCTTTCTTTCTTTCTTTCTTTCTTTCTCTTTCTTTCTTTCTTTCTTTCTTTCTTTCTCACAGTGTCTTGTTGTTGTAGCTGTTTACATATTTGCATATTATGTTAATTACCCAACAGAAAGTCCTAGGTGGTTTTGCATGTAGATAGTTGTGTATTTATGCGAGAGATCCCTTGTGGTGCGTGTTGACTACTCTTGTATCATCTCACCTTGTATAACATCTGTGGCATTTTCTAAAAATACAGTAGGGTTCCGTGTATGCTTTTCCACTTTCAATTTGATAAAAACTAAAAATGATCATCACTACAAATGCTACAAATATATATATAGCCCTGATGATGGTCCCATGTGGACCGAAGCGCATTGATATGAAGATTGAATAAACATTCTTCACCTTTTTTTTTTGAAAACTGTAGTGCCGGAACCCCTCTCAGCCTGCATAATAATTTACTACTTTCAACAAAAAAAAAGATAACAGTGGTACGTCTTTCATTTCCCAGGAACATCTGAGTACTAGGATGTTTTCTGAACAAAGATTTTTAGTGAAGCAGTATTCAGTTGTATGAAATTAATTCAAATGTGAAAAATTGGCTGTGCAAAAATTTGGGTACCCTTGAAATTTTGCTAATTTGAATGCATGAAACTGCTCAATATAGATTACTGGCTAGAAAGAAAGAAAGAAAGCTATTGTTAAATTAAATTTGAAACATATTTTGTAGCAATATAAATATACCCAGTACAGCATTCGCTTTGCCTTTAGGGACTTAAAAAAAATATTTTCTTAGCCTTTTTCCTGAAAGATCTATATTTGCCCTTTTATAACTAATTTAAAGATGATGGTGTTCCTGCCTGACAGCCTGTCGCTTAGTTCTCCTACTCTCCCCCAGTGGAAAAGTTCCATTGATTCCTAAAAAAGAAAATTTACCACTAAGACAACAGTGACAACATGTGTATTCTAGCTGGAATTGTTCTTTAGACATATTTACACGAACCCTCTAAGACTCAAAATCAAAACAAAAAACTGAAATAATTGAAAACATTTTCAAGGAAAAAAAAAAACAATTGTTTTTTAGGGATGTAGCGAACCGCCGAGTATGTGTTCGCGAACGCCGTTCGCGAACACCGGCAAAAAATGCGAACAGTTCGCGAACTTCGAACATCCGAAAATCGTTCGATTCGAACGATCGAAGGATTTTAATCGTTCGATCGAACGATTTTCGTTCGAATCGAACGAAAATCGTTCGATTTTAGCGACCGAATGGTCGAATGGTCGAACAATTTTGACGCGAACGGCTATTGGCGAACGTCGCGCGACGTTCGCGAACTTGCGGCGGACGCGAACAGTCGAAGTTCGCCGGCGAACAGTTCGCTACATCCCTATTGTTTTTATTGTGCTCCTAGAGATGAAAATAAGTCACTTTGCAGGATACTTTTATTTCCTACAAATCAGCAGTGGCAACCAATTGAGCATTCTGCAGTGACTCAGTTGAGTTTATTTTAACTATGTCAGATGCAATGACCACTTGTAACCTCAATGACAAGGGAATTCTGGGAAAAACAGGATTATGGGGAAAAAAGTCCTTTTATACTTGGGGATGCCAAAAGTTAGGCACCCCAACGTGATGGCATTCACTTACCTGACACGGTCGTTGCTCCTATCAGCAGAAAACTGCACTGGCCTGGGTTCTTCCTGCGAGCACCACGGAGTGATCCTCTTCCTGCTTCTTCTTTCTTCTTGTGCCTGTGCATGCCTGCAGTAAAATAAAAAAAATTGTTTTAATAAAAAATGTTTTATAAATTCAAATTTTAGTAAATACCCCGCCCCCCCAGTACAAGTCTACTTTTGAGGCTGATAAATAATTTTCATTTAGCATGTACATTATACTAGCTATAGCAAAGGCTGTGACTCTGCATAATGCTGAGCCAGACCATTGAAATTAAAAGAGAAAATGAATAGTGTGGGCAAATTGTTTAAAAACTCATTCAAATAAAATTCACAAACAAGGGACCTCATTTCTTGAAGGTGAAATAGAGAAAGTGGAGAGGTGTGATCATATTGTATGGCTTTCTTTGAATTTAACATTTTAATCAACTTTTTCTGGTTTTCTACATCATATAGAAAATTCAACATTGTCTACTGCGAGAAACCCACCATAGAGTGCAACCAGTTCCCTGTAGTAGGTATGTATCCCTATTGGTCCAATGGTTTTGGGTATTCCCTAGACTGTAGGGATGGGCGAATTTTTTCACCTTGTTTCGCCGTGGAAATTACGCCCATAGACTTGTATGGCGGTGTGTGACAAAATAAAAAAAAAGACAATATGTTTTTGACGCCCATAGACTTTAATGGGCGTCGGCGACATTTTGCGGTTGGCTAATTTTTGGCGTAACGAAATGGGTCAAATTCGCCCATCCCTACTAGTAAAAGGAAAGGAATATTTAACTGTATGGGGCAGGAGTGAATTGGGGCTTGTGATATGAGACAGGATAGATACTGTCATAACCCGCTTCAGGTGTATGATGTGGACAGGGTAGCTAGAAAGAGTGGTATGTAGTGATGGGCAAATAAATTCGCCAGACACGAATTTGCGGTGAATTTCCACGATTCGCTACAAGTGACAATTTGCCTGCGAAAAATCAAAACAAATTGATGCGCATAAAAATTGTCGTTTATCAAAATTATTCAGACGCCCATTGAGTTTAATCCATTTGGACCAGATAGTGGTGCATATAAAAATTGTTGCTCGAGTCAAAATTGACGTGCGTCAATTATTTTGACGTACATTGACTTCAATGCATTCCACAAATTTCACGGCACAGATTATCCCATCATTAGTTGTACAGGGTAATATCCCTTGAGCAACACCTTCCAGGCACCAAGTTAAATACCATTAACATTTGAAATATCTTTGTTCTTAAATACATTTGTTGACCCTGTATAAAAAGCACTTCTCACAGCTGGTACAGATTGGAGAAAAAACATTCTTGAATCTGTGCTTGAATTGAGCCATGCATTTTGTTTTGCCAGAAAAGAACCCCACATTTTTCATGCAGGAAAAAAAAGGTGAGAAAAAAACATCCATTGAGTTCAATGCATTTTGAGCAAGAAAAAAATCTTAAGAGTTGTAATTTCTGTGAATTTTTCCACTGTTTCTGGGCTAGTTTTGATCAGCTCATCATTACTGGCCACAACAAATAACATTTACAAAATTTCTACACCTGCCTGTCAATTGAGTTGTACAGCTTGCACGTTCCTTGTCATAAAATATACTTATATATTCTATGAAGAATATTAATTATGAATTCTGGCTATAACAAAATCACTGGGGCAAATTTACTAACCTCCGAATATTCATCAGCGATGGCTTCACTCACAGCGCAACACTTCACCAGGCGTAGATTTGCCAGGGCAAAGCCAATTTATTAAAAGCCGACGTTGCGTCCAGGGCTCCGAACAATGGCGAAATTACGTTAGCGTTACTCGCCAAGCTAAGCGAAGTTGCACTATCGTTGGCCAATTTGCATACGGCAGGAGGTTAAAGTTCAATGGACGTATATGTTGCAGCAAATACATTACATTACACAAGCTCAGGAAACTTTAATAAAATAGCCCAGTGTATAATTTATGTGCCATATGTAAGGAAATGTAAGGGGGAAGCTGGTTACCCCAAAAAAATATTTGCACTCTTTTGCAGCCTATCACCCTGAAAAAGGAAAGGACGCCAGCATTTTTCAAATATTTTTTAGGAGCTCCTATCTACTCTATTGCACTTCGCCTGGACTGAGGTGGCGAAGGCAAGTCTGGAGCAAGAGGTAACGTTCAGTAAAATCCGCATCTTAGTGAATTTGCGTAGTTACGTCCATTCGCCAGAGCGCAAATTCACCAGGCATTAGGGAACAAAGTACAACTAGAGTCTATCTCCTTTGCTATTGAAGTTACGCCTACTTTAGTCACTTTGCCCCTTGAGTGCAGTAGACCTTGCATTTACATATACAAACATACAATATATATGTTTTTCCAAAAAATATTCTTTTCCCATGATATTGATGCTTGTCAGGTTTTCCTAAGCATCATAAGGATGTTATTTTATGTTTCCCGTAAAAAAATATGTACATAGTATAAGAAGTGGAAATCCATACCTAATAAATATTTATAAACACCACGGCAAGATTTAGGTTAGCACGTATTAAGGATAGATGTTGTACTTTGTAGTGTTGCACGAGGAATGATATTAAAACTGAAAAGAAATCGCACGAACAAGGATATATTTTATGCATCTTTAAATATTAAACTATGAAATAAACAGCTGTCAGATCATCGGTGCAATTTTTTTTCTGGTATTCCAATAAGCTTGTGCTGACTGGCCCTGCATTTTGCAAGTATAAAAAAACACACAATATTAGGTTGCTCATGAGGGAATATGAAACAAAATGAGCTTGGGGTATTTAAAGACATACATTTGATTTGCACACTCGCTTCTAAGACTGTTTTTCTGTAGGCAGTGTTTGCAGGCTAAGATCGAAATAAATACAAAATATGATGATAAAATGTGAATACAATATGTGGCATAACTAGATGATAATGGGTCCAACAGCAAGTGAATTTTAGGGCCCCCAACTTAACCAGAAGTTGACCTGTTTTACTAATAGATGTTGAAATTGCTCATTAATTTGTGCCTCATAGAGCCCCCTGTACCTCCTGGCCCCCCCAGCAGCTACAGGGTCTGCTTCCTCTGTAGTTATACCCTTGATAATAACATAGTACAAGTATTGGATCCATTATCCGGAAACCTGTTATCCAGAAAGCTCCGAATTACAGGAAGGTTGTTCCCCATAGACTCCATTTTATCCAAATAATCCAAATTCTTTCAAATAATTTTTTTTTCTCTGTAATAATAGAACAGTTCCTTGTACTTGATCCAAACTAAGATATAATTAAAACCAGCCTTTTGGGTTTATTTAATGTTTACATGATTTTCCGGTAGACTTAAGATAAGAAGATCTGTTATCCGGAGAACCCCAGCTCCCGAGTATTCTGCATTACAGGCCCTATACCTGTAATAAACCAGTACCTTGTAGTTGATCCCAACTAAGATATACAGTAATTAATCCTTACCGGATGCAAAACCAGCCTATTGGGGCTCTTTAATGTTTAAATGGTTTTCTAGTAGACTTAAGGTGGAAGAAAGTTTATCCACTTTGATCGCACACATATACAAGTAGATAACTTGGGCACCGGTGTTTCTGAAAGAATAATTAACTGCTGGAATATAGAAGGAGGATATTTGAAGATGGTCCAATAGAATTTGCCAATAAATAGTCACAAGTAACTTCTCTTGATGGTATAGCATGCCATTTACAAATGATCCCCTATTTATACATACTCATTTGTAAAATGAGATGTTTTTATTAACATAAATATCCTCAGTGGGTCAATGTCAACATTGGGCACTTCTTAAAATGTGTTTTTTTGCTGTTAAAACTCCGTATATGACCAAGGTTTTAATGCTGTTGTAGTTTTTGTTTTGTGTGATGAGAAAAAAGAAATGGCATTAAAAAGGAAGTGTACAGGCATGGGATCTGTTACCCAAAATGCTTTGGGTCCGGGGATACATAACAATTTCAACATACAGACACAACATTTAACTAGACTAGATGCACATACAATAGCTACTATTCCATATTGTTAGGAGATACTGTAATGGGGGATGGCCCTGCTCACAAGAGCTTACAATCATAAAGGTAGAGGAACATTAAGAATCTTGAAGAATATATTTTATTCCCTACCCCAGAGAAATTAGCAGTGGTCTAAGGTGCAAATGTTGAACCCAATCCCCCCTAGTACGTGCACACATGTACACACTGCGCCTGCCATCTTTATATTGATGTTTCCATCAGTCTGACTACACCCTCCAGTAGCTATGCCATTGTTTACAATGTAATGTCCCTATAACCTTCAGAAACAGTGTTTCTGTACGATACAACTGTATATTTTTGGGGGCAGATTTGCTAATGGACGTAGTGACTAACGCTGGTGAAAATTCGCCAGTGTGACGTCATTCAGGCACTTTGTCGATTTACTAAGGGGCGCAGGCGTAACTTGCTAGCGAAAAAGACAGAGGCTAGCGATCATTCATACGCTAACACCAGAATTTTCACTCTGGTGAATGGACGTAACTCCGCAAATTCACTAAGATGCGGATTTTATTGAACGTTACCTCTTTCGTCAGACTTGCCTTCGCCAGCTCAGACCAGGCGAAGTGCAATGGAGTGAATAGGACTTCTTCAATTTTTAATGTAAAAATGTTCTAAGTCCCAAAAAACCTGAGCGTAATTGCCTGCAAAGGTCCGTAAAATTTCTTTTGGGTAACCGGGTTCCCCCCTACATTTTTTAACATATGGAACATTAACTATAAAGTGGGCTCATGTGTAGGGCAATATAACAACTCTATTGTCTTTATTAAGGTTCCCTGGCCTTGTTTAGTGTAATGTATTTGCTGCAACATATACGTCCATTCAACTTCATCATTTCCCGGCGTATGCAAAATTCACCAGGGTTCGGCACCCTAGACGCAACTTCGCATTTTAGTGAAGTAGCATTGTCCTAGCAAATTTACGCCTGGCGAAGTGTTGCAATGCCGTCATTGGCGAATTTTTGCCAGTTAGGGAATTTGCCCCTTGGAGTATGGGGAAAAACCAGAGGAAACCCAAACAAACACAAGGAGAACATACAGGGCTAACTATAACCATTGTACCACCACACTGCCCCTTAACTAATCAAGCTCGAATCAAAATACCTTGTCACCTTAATATTTAGTTATGATGTTTGTAATGATGGCCTTTCCGGCTTATAAAAGAGGGAAATGTGTTCTGTTTGGCCAATAAGCACATTTTGATTCTCAGAAGCATTAGGGGGAAATCATTTCGAGGATTTATTGAGACAGTCTGACATTTTCACAGAACGCTTACTTGTAAGTGACTTTTAGTTCTAACTTCAGATGCGTTTCTGCAAAAGATTGTAAAAAAAAAAAAAAGCTATATTTTTTATGCGGCGGACAAAAGAGTTGATTGTCAAGCAGCATTTTAGGGAAATATTCATTTAATAGCAGAGAAAAAGGGCTTTAAAATGGTAACTTTTAAACAGAGGTCTATAAAGCCTGTAATAAACTCATGTTATTTATCAGTGTTTCAGAACTCTTTTCTACAGTTATTGGTAAAGCATTTTATGAAATCTGATGAAAGGGAACCCAAACTATTAGCATTTTCCTAATAGTTGTTAAGCTTGAAATGTTCTCGTGTATGATTAATGCTGTCATACCCTTCTGCATTTCTCATTGTAGATTCTGTTTCTTTGCGGCGATGCTATGGCAGATCTGAACATTGATAGAGATTTACTTTTGTTCATCTGTTCAAACCAGTGATTGTAGGTGCATTTCTCTACAGCAGATTCTCAGATGAGCAGTATTTGCTCTCTTGTAGGCTTGCTTGAAGGCAATTTAAATACATAATGGGCTTGAGTCCTCCAGTGATGGAGGGAAGCGGTGCTTCTTGCTACACATATTGAAAATTTCTAGGATTTGTGCTGCTTAGCCGTATAATTTCAATATACTAAGCACCAAATACCCCTATGAGCTCTATATTGCACATTATTGCACACTATGGGGCAGATTCACTAAAGGGCGAAATGTCGCCAGCGACCGCTTTGCACTACTTCGCCAGGTGCAAATTCGCTACCACTATGCTAATTTACTAATATGCGAAGTTGAATCCTGGTCGCTAAACACTGGCAACTTTTTGCCAACGTTACTTCGGCAGTGCAAGCATTTCGTAGCGAAGATGCCCTAGCGTTAGTTTGTGCCTAGCGAAAATTCGCTTAGGTCAATTTGAATAGGACGGGTACATTAAAGTTGTATGGACGTCTTTATCCATCCGCACTTTACTAAATTTGCGGATCAACGACCATTCGCCTGAGCGAAAAGTCACCTGGTGATAGAGTGCAAATGAACGCTAACGATGGTCCCTTTCGCTAGCGAATTGTCATCTGCGCCTGTTAGTGAATTGCCGATGTCCCTGCAGATTGGATTTCTAGCAAATTTTCACTAGCGACGCCCACTTCGCCCTTTAGTGAATCTGCCCCTATATTGGTTAAGTTGTTATGTGTATATTAAGTGACACAACTAACTTCATACCCTTTAAATTAGGTAGTGAGGGTCAACATTTTCAAAGTTGATAACGCCTGAAATCGTTTGATTTGCAAGCATATGGTGGCTTAATTTGGAGTTTTATATAGTCATCTATAATGGGGGGGGGGGGTTGTCACCCTTCCATTAATTTTTGGGTAGTAATACATCCAGGGGCCAAATAATGAAAACATGCCCCCCCGGCAGATCATGCGCGCTGCAGCTGGCTGTAAATGCGCATGGACCTAGTAACGGACCTAGTTCCGTTACTGGATAAAAGGGCTATATAAGTCGCCCGAAGCTGGCTCACGAAGAAACTTCGGGCGACTTCGGAATACGAAACGCTGTGTGTGCTTTAGCGCAGGCAATTTTTCATTTTAGCCGGCGCAAGACAGAGGGAAGGCATTCAGGAAGATTGGTCACCGCAAAGACGTGCCAAATAGTCGCCAGGCGACCAACTCTCCCTGAATCGCCCAGTGTGACCCTACCCTTATATCCTGCACAGATGGATACCAGTTACATAGCACAAAACTCTTCAGCGAAACACAGGTTTTTATCTTTTTCTGGCATATAGAGATATAGGAGAAGTGAGGGCAAGATTATTTTGTATACTCTGGGGCTTATTTATAAACACTGGGCAAATTTGCACTTGGGCAGTAATCCATAGCAACCAATCAGGGAGTAGTTTTTTTTCACCCAGCTGCAAATTGAACACTAAAAATAAATCATCAGGTTGGTGTCATAGGTAACTTTTCAGGTGCAATTTTGCCCACTGTTTATAAATGACCCCCTCCATGTCAGCTTGTGTTGCTGGGAATTATTACATTTATATGATGCAACCTTACATTAGCACAGAGCACACTCATATGATCCACTTTACTCGCACCTTTTATATTTAATTTCAACAGATAAATGCAAAAATTATAGTTATAGCTCTAATGCCTTAAACTATTTAAAACATTTTATTATTTAACGCAAAGTCATCGAAAATGCGTAGCTCGTTCCTACTGGAAATGTTGCAAAAATCCTATTAAAAGGGCATGTTTGATGTCTCAGTAGTGTTGTGGTTGGCCGCAAACAATTCAATACGAATAACTTATTAAAAAATATTCCCTTTTTTTCTGACCCAGCCATGAGGACAGATCCGTGCAAAGATTTTCTTGTATAATTCGTGTGAAACTGTCTATGTATGCTAATCAACCAATTTAAATTGTGTTTTAATCTTCAATTTGCAGAGCTATTCTTAAGAGTGATACCAGCGTTGTGTTTGTATGCAATTAACACTTTTTTCTTAGTTTATATCAAGCCAAATAAATTATACTTCAGTAATTCTAAATGTAATCGCTAGAAGAACTACTGTATGATTTAATTATATTATTATTGGTTTCAATTACCAAGGCTCATCTTTATATCCAACACTGAAACAGAAAAACCCTATGCAAAGACAATTAGATTATATTGGAAAAAGAAAAACGCGCAACAGAAATAGCTGATATGGATTAAAGTAATTGGCTGGGGGTGTAACCAGAAGCTCAGCTGCAAAATTTAGGGGACAAGGATGCCTCATTAAAACCATGTTTACTACTGAACCATCTTAAAGGTTCCCCAAGTGCTAGGTCAGGACACACCATTCTCTGGTGGTTTGTTAGCAAACAAAAGTATTTAAATGAATCAGTAACATGGTGTTAAGTATCAGTTTAGAACGAGGTCAGAAAACGTTATCTAGATATTTATCTTGTTCAGAAGGCTCACTATGTCCAATCAGCCTGGCACCAAATACGTTGGTTTAGAATGAATTATTTGCCTTTTTTAATATAACTGTCCCCATGTCAGCATAGGATATATCTGGATTCTGACCCACAAGTCAGAATTCTTTGTCTTCAGGACAAATACAATTCTGCAAGGTAAACAGTGTTGGACTGGGATGCCAGGGGCCCACAAGAAAACCTTAGGTTGAGGGCCCACTTTACATTCCATAAAAGTTTTATATATTATGGGGCTTATTTATCAACATTTTAATTTTAATTTTCACCACAATTCTATTTTTTGAGCTAAAATTCATAAATTTTAATTATGATTTCAAAAACTCACATTTTTTTTCAAAAAACAAACAATTGAATGTAAATCTTCAGCATCTTAAAGCGGCTTTTTAGGTCACATAGAAGTCAATAGAAGCAGTTTATTTAATTCAAGGTTTTTGAGTTTCTTACATTTTTGAGAGCTTGTAAACCCACTGAAAATGATAAATAAATCATGTTTTTTGTACACTGTTTTAATCCAATGGTTTTTGTATTCCGATTTCTTAATAAATAAGATAAAATTTGAGTTTCACAAAATGTTGAGTTTATTGGAAGTAGAAAATAAATACAAAATTTTTCACAAAATAGAATTTTGATAAATAAGTTCCTATGTTTGGTGTTACATTGATGTTAAAGGAGAGATCTTGGTTCTGACATAGAGGAACTCACCTGCTTACATTTCAATCCATAGGGTATGAGTATCTGATGTTTATAAAATATGCCTACTTGTAATACCCTATATACTCGAGTATAAGCCGAGTTTTTCAGCCCCCAAAATATGCTGAAAAACTCTACCTCGGCTTATACTCGGGTCAAGCGCAAAAACGGTCGCCGGCGTCTAAGAATAGTCGCCGGCGCCTAAGAATAGTCGCCGGCATCCACGAATAGTCGCCGGAGTCCAAGAATAGTCTCCAAGAATATTCGCCGGGGTCCAAGAATGGTCGCCAGCATCCAAAAACGAGACGCCGGCACCTCCAATGGGAGCAGAAACCCTCAATTTTTTGATTGAAACTTACCAGAAGCTGCTGCATTTCTCACCCTTGACTTATACTCGAGTCAATACGTTTTCCCAGTTTTTGGAGGTAAAATTAGGTACCTCGGCTTATACTCGGGACGACTTATACTCGAGTATATACGGTAAACTAAATCATGCTCAAAATCACTGGACTTGAAGAGACTTTTTGATGACTGTAAATAAATATATTTTATTTTATAAGGGCATCACGACTAAAATTTGAAAGCAACGCATTCCTCTTTCAAAGGTTAATCTGATCAACTAGCCGTGTTTTTCCATTTTAAAGTAACTGAATCACAACTTATTATAACATCAGAGAGAGATCAAAAGCTTAAGTTCTACCTTCATATTGAGCCCCATTTAAACTTTTCTGAGATGTAAAAAAAATCTAAAAAATAATATTCTTTCCATTTCAGTCACAGGGCAATAACTCAGGATCAAACTCTACCCAGAGGACTAGTAGTCTTCTGTAAATGAATGCCTTCACCAGCACCCCCTACATACTATAACTGATTATTTTCCAACCCACAAAGTGGAAAAAAATTGACAGTTGTACCTTGTATGTATGTGTGTGTGTGTGTATATATATATATATATATATATATATATATATATATATATATATATATATATATATATATATATATATATATATATATATATATATATATATATATATATATACACACTTCTGTGAGCAGCACTCTGCCTGTAAACTTTCTCTCGGGTGCACAGTAAATCAGTTAGACATTTCCAAAAAAGACCAGCAACACCGAGTATCTTGCTTTCGATCCACACAGGGACCTTTCTCAAGACCGAAACTTCACGTTGGCTTTTTTTCATGCTTATTTGAATACACGTATAGCTTTGCTCAAGAAAAAGAGAGAGAGATATTAAAAACAAAATGTAGAAATTTCCTAACTGAATGATAAATGTGTATGAATGTGTTTAAAGGGCAAGAAAAGGCCAAGGATTATATTATTATTTTGGCATAGCTGATCTATTCCATTTTACACAATCTTAATCTCTTTATGTTTCAGTCAACCTTTTATTCCCAGATTACCTTCCATTTTGCTGCAGAATGGCCCATCCACTTTCCTAGCACTGGAAGAGAACACACCCAGGGCACATGTGTAGTAGTAGTCATGACATACATTACCCCTCACCCCCCCCCCATACCAGACCACAGTTGTTTATTAACAAGGATATTTAACATAAATTAACATATCTAAACTATAACTGTAAGTATTAACACCCTAACAACATTTAATTAGGGAGGGAGGGGTGTTGCTCCATGTCCTCCTGCTGGTTGGAAAGAGCTGGTTTAACAACTTACGGGCCCACACCCAAGTCTCTTACCCTGGGAACATCCCATGCCAATTAGATCCCAATGGAAGGAGGGTAGTGGTGTCTTCCCTCGAATGCTCTATAGATCATTGGGCTCCAGGACAGCCTCTTTAGAATGTTTTCTGGTGCACAGTTTTCATTGGCTACCTCTCAGTGGTCATAATCATGGACACCACAATAGACTAGTGCCAATTTTTATTTCCATTATTGACAATCAAGGTACCATTAAAGTGGTCTGCATAGCAATGTTTTAGGCACCAAATGACCTCTGTGTCTGTACATGGGTTGCAGCTGTGTCACTTTTGTGAATTCTGGAGAAGATGCAAAGCTGAGAATAACTGCTCCTCAGGACATGGATGTTAGTACATTTTTATTGTCTGAGCTAATATTAATATGATCCGCCTCATTTTGAATATTTCCACATTATAATTCCCCTGTGGGCCATCTTTTGTAAAACAACCTACTACTATTGTGTGTGACTGTATTTTTTACTGTATCAGTGGAAAAGTCTAAATGAAGTTGAGCTAAAACTCCAGTGTTCTGAAGGAATAAATTATACCAAACTTTTTTAAGAACTATAATTGTAACATGTTAAAATGATCAGCGTGAGTAATGTATTCATTTATACAGCAAGCACTACATCTTTTTCAGACCTTTCTTCCCAGTCAGACACAGACATTTCTGCTGTCACTCAAACTGACGGCTGCATTAGAATTAGAACAGCTTGACATAAATGAATGAAGATTGTGCGACTCTGTATTTTTGACAAATGGACGAGTATTTCTTTGATTCCGGTACATTGTTTAAATATATTTTCCTCTCTTTGACAACCTCTCTGATTGTATATGTAAATTTGTATAGCCTTTACTTTTCTAATTGACAATGAAGTTGGTGCATTTTTTAAAGAATTTTTCATTTTTACCTTTTTAGACTTTATAGCTCTAGTAACAAACATACAGCAAGTGTAGAATCTAGCATTCTTATTTGCATAAATACATGGATAATATATAAGGAATAATGTACCCCCGATTACAAAATAAAGTGTATAATGATAAGGATATTTTATGTCACTGAGAAGTTCCATGACCACATAAAGGCATTAGGCCATTGGCAAGGTGACTTCTAATATTCTCATACAGGTTCAGAAACTGGCGACCACTTTAGGTGAAAGACAAACATTATTTGACACAAACTCTGTGAATTCTGAACTCACAAAGAGTCAGAACCTTGAACAAAGGAATCACAGAGTTTTTATAGACTTGTAAAAACCAGTGGGAGAGCATAAAGATATCGCTTCATAGCACAGAAAAACAAAGAACTGCTCTTACAACCAAGCAGGTGGTTCTGCCCTCAAGGCCAGGGTACTAGTGACCAAGGTTAGCTTGAGAATAGAATCCATCCTAGTCAGGGGGGGCTCCCAGGGAGAGCTGCATGCACAGAATTTTATGCTCTGTCACAGGTATATTACAACTGGGGGTACATATTTTTTTTTTACAACATAAGTGAGTCATAACTTACACCAATGAGCACTGATCATAATTGATAACATCACTAAGCACTATTTATAAGGTCATCATTTACAGGATATTAATGGCTCTTGTGTATTACATATATATACATGTGTGCATACTCACGCACACACGCACACACGCACGCACTCACACATACTGTAGCATTCTTGGGTGAGATTACCATAAAATGATAAGTTCACTAAAGCTTGCCCTTAAGGGCACTTTTCTATCATTCACGAACTACAAGGAAATGTACTATCAATCAGGCATGGTTTTGTGGCGAGGACACAAAGGCACAAAGTTTATACATTACCCTTTATGTGTTTTGTTCCCTAATAACATTATTTTTCTACCTTACAGTTACTTTAGAGCTAAGGAACTAAGTGTTTATTTGAAGCAGTGAAAATCGTCCTTCACAATGAGGACAGTGAGGTTGTGGAATACCCTGCTGGCTGATGTTGTGATGGCTGATGCTGTTAATTTTTGAACAAGCTGAATATCATAGGCTTTGGGATCTAAAAATCTACACGTCAAACCACAAATAAACTCACTTTACTCTAAAACCACAAACGTCATGAAATGTATTAAAAGATCCGAATATAAAAAGCACCAATGAAAAAAAACACAGAACAATCCAAATAAAAATATGAAAACCTATAAAAATTCAAGATTTTCAGATAATTGCTACCGGAAAAAAATTAGAGATCCTCTAAAAGTCCGAACTGATTAAAAATGGTCCTATAGGATCAGCGCAACTCCCATTGACTGCTATAGAACCTTGAAAACGTTTAACTGGTGAATTTTTGCATTAGAGCTTTTCATGTTTTTTACAAAAGATTTACTAAGGTTGAACGATAAATTCGAATTTACCACAATTGTCAAAACTCACAATTTCGAGTTGAAAACCACCAAATCAAATTCAAATTCTGAATTTGAATCCGAGATTTATCTTCCCCCTAACCTGGAAGTAACTCGAATTCGATATGTTGCCACCTAAAACCTGCGAGTTCATGTAGAAGTCAATGGCAGAGGTCCATTGACCTATTTGAAGAAGTTAATAGCCTTCCTGACATTCAGGTTTTTTTCTGAGAAAAACTTGATTCGAATTGCATTCAAATTCGATTCCAGTTTCCAGATCGGTAACATTAGTTCGCATTTTAGACGTTCAAGTTTTTTTTTTTTTAAGATACTATTTGACCTTTGATAACTCAGCCCCTCAATAAAGCTTGAATTTTTAGAGAAATATAAAAAAAAATATGAATTTTTAGAGATTCATGAAATATATATTTGATTGTTAGTAGATAAGCCCCTTTGTAAAGATATCTGTGTATATAGTTTATATATGTGAGTTTATAGATAGGCCTGTATAGTAGTGATGGGCGAATCTGTGCCGTTTCTCTTCACCGAAAAATTCACAAATTTACTGAAAAATTAGAAGCGAATGACAATTTTAATATGCACGACTATTTTGTTCAAATGCATTAAAGTCATTGGGCGTCCGAATTATTTTGATGCATGACAATTTTTATGCCCACAACAATTTTGACGCGTGCCTAATTTTTTTTGACACGCAAATTTTTCACCAGCGAAATTTCGCCGCAGTTTTTTTCACTCCCGGCAAAACGTGGAAATTCATAGTGAATTTGTGCCTGCCATATTTATTCGCCCATCACTGCTGTATAGATACGTGTATAAAATGTGCACTGAGGTTCGTTTGGAAAGGTTGAACTTTCTGAACATTTATTTTTATTGAATCCTGCTAATACTGATCCCTAGTGATGGGGGCGAACAAATTCATCAGGTGCAAATTCGAGGTGAATTTCCGCATTTCACCGCCGGCGAATACATTTGCAGAAAAAAAAATTTGGATGCGCATCTGAAAAGTTACTCACGTCAAAATCATTGTGCGTCAAAACTATTCAGACGACCATTGATTTTAATGCCAGCATCAAAATTGACGCGGGAGTCAAAATTAGAGTTTGGCGCTTTTTCTGTCGTTTCGCAAATTTTACAGCAAAGTGAAACTGGAGAAATTCGCCCATCACTGCTGATCCTAAAACACAACAAACAATCATAGAGCAAGGGAGAAAAATTAACTAAATGAACTAGAATGTTTTAAGCTCAGTCCCAAAATTAGTTTAAATACAGATGTCTATTTTGTCAAGTGAAATGGTTATCAAACATCATCATTTTTCTCCACATCGCAAATATAGATCATCAGCCCTCACTAACATCACACATACATTTCTACCACAGCAGCAAAAATCATGATTTATTCTAATTAAAAGCACCGCAGCCTTGTAAGCATCTTCTTCCCCAGGATTAGAAAAACAAATTATGCCATTTTTTTTTTTTAGGTTATATTTTGTGCTTCATCAAACCTCTTTGTCTTTTTGTATTACAGCTAATCTTGCATTCAAAAAATCTGCAAGAGGGTGAAGCAGACCAAGTAATTATTCATTGGTTATTGTATAATTATAAATACATGTTATGTCGAGCATTATTGTCATAATAAAATACATTAAAGCTACCTGTTTCTTTGCTCCCGTCATTATCTTGTGCACAGATTTGCAGTGTTCTGGAACAGAACTGTCAGTGTGCGTTCTTTGAATAACTTGACCCTAGCAGGGCTGGAAAATGTTGTCTTTGTCAGGTTTATTCTTCTGAAACAGCAAGGAAGACAACAGGTGATATTTGTTGATGCTTTATAAAAAAAGGAGAGAAAGAATACTGCTGCTTTTTCTGCCTTCCTTCAGATCAGCTAGCAGTTCATTTAGACTGTTTATGCAGACAAAGAGGTTGAGCTCAACTTTGGATTTGTTTTATTTTTATAATCATTTTACTGTATGATTTCTTTTAATGGTATACTCCAATGTTGTACTGTTATTCTTTAAAAAATGATATATGCAAATTTATAGGGATGCACCAAATCCACTATTTTGGATTCGCGAAAGATTCGGCTGAATACTGAACTGAGTCCTAATTTGCATATGCAAATTAGGGGTGGGAAGGGGAAAACATTTTTCACTTTCTTGTTTTGTTACAAAAAGTCACGTGAACTCCCTCCCTGTCCTAATTTGCATATGCAAATTCGTATTCGGATTTGGTTCAGCCGGGAGGAAGAAGTCGGTCGAATGCGAATACTGCTGAAAAAAGGCAGAATCCTAGCCAAATCCCCAACAGAATCCTGGATTCGGTGCATCCCTAAAAATATATAAATAAAGAGAAATAAAAAAAACGGTTGAGCTCGATGGATGTGTGCCTTTTGTCAAGCTTAATGACTCTGTTACTATGAATGGAAGCCCACTGATATTACTCATCAGAAACAGTCCATTTAGGTTTTGCCAAAAACGTGGATAAACTAGGCCACATATTTGTTCTAATCTTATTCACATTTAGTTCAATGAAATTCAATTATGGTTACATACTGTAGTACAAGGTTGCTCAATGTCATTTAATGCAACATCCAAACACCATGAGTTTTTGCTTTAAAAAGATGTCACACTGTTCCTTAGTTGCTGGTTATAGACAGTGGCGTAACTAGAGTGTGCCGGATCCCCCTGCAAAAAAATCTTCAGAGGGGCCTGGAGCACTCTGGTCCCCATCCTCTCGCCCACTTCCCATCCCACCTACACTCTGCCCTCATCCCACCTCTGCCCCATCCACTCCTCCTGCGAGAATGCGTCGTCTTCCCTAGCTGAAGGTAAGAGAGGGGCTGGGAGGGGGTTTTTTTTATTAGCTATAGAGGAAGCAGACCCTACAGTATGGGCCCCTCTGCGACTATGGGGTCTACTTCCTCTATAGTTGCGCCACTGTTTATATGTTTCTCTATGTTACTGTGCCTTTGTGACTCAGTTTTTCCAACTTGGCCAGTTTAAAATTTGAACTCTGGTCTTGTCCACCACCTACTAACTTAGAATGAACAGCCACCTGCCTCAACCCTTAACTGCTGATCAATTTCTCTTGTTTGGTCCAGGTTAACTCTGACTCTACTCTTGCCTTCTGCCTGTTTAAAAATCTGCCAGCCTTCTGAGGCACCTGCTTAACCTCTGCTTGCTCACTGGTTCTGAAAGAACTCCTCTAGGCAAGAACTTGGCTTAGCATTGGAAATTGTTGTTAGGCAGCCCTAAGTTGTTTAACCATGTGCTGGGCAGTGTATTATGCACATGACTAACATTTTTCACATATGAGTGATATTCCTGCAGTGAGCTCCAACCATTTGGTTTTTTTTGGTGTGTTACCACCATTAATGTGGATATGGTCTTAAAAGTGCTTGTGGTAATAAAGGTGTGGTTTACAGTAGGTGTAGTTTAAAATGGGGAGCAGATAACACTTCCATTATAGGCCCCCGTAGGACACAAAAATTCTGTACCACAAAAAAAATTCGGTACCACAGAAGTTGGACAGCACTGGTATATGGTATGTGTATATAGATATATATTTCTGTTGAGGAAGATAGAATTGTAGTAAAAGTCACAATTATAATCAAAGCATTGTCTTACTCAGAAGATTGCTTTGTAAGCATTATAGATTGCTGCATTTGTAAATTAAAGATATCTTTGATCTTCTGTAGCAGAGATTTATGAAATATTACTGTAGATGTGTGCTTCATGTTCAAGAACAAATAGAATTTTAGCAGACAAAAGAAATTCAAAAGAAACCTATAGATTGCTCTGGCTACTGAACAGTATAAATTATACCTAATCACATTTTGTCAGAACAGAAGGCTGAAGTCTCCAAATAAGAAAGTGTTTTTGTAAATTAGTGCAGAATGATGTCTACTCTGACAGGGGAGCACATTATGTCAATGACCAAGCTTTTCAATTGCTATATTTAAATAATATTATTTAAATATGCAAATTATGGCCCTGCCGTACATATTGTTCAGTACTTTGTACAAATCGCTTTGAGTGCATTTATAAATACTGGTTTAGTCAGTACAGCCAATTTGGCACAATTCTTTCTTTACTTCATTGAGTTCAAGATGTTAATGCTGTGAGCTCCCACTATGATATTATTTCTCACAATATGCAGTGCCATTAATAAATTGCAGTTAGCCATATTGGTGATTTAAAAGAAAAGTGATAGTGAACACATCCACTAACTACATCATTAGATGATTAGAAATAGGCCAGTTACTCACAAAGTCATAATGGGGTTCATTTAACATCATTGGTTATATTAGTCACAGTTTAGTAACTAGCAACCAATCAGAAATTAGATCTAAGCCATGTACTGATGGCAGAATAATTAATGCAAATCTCTGATCTCTGATTATTTTTTTTAATTCATTATCTGTAGTAGTGATGGGCGAATTTATTCGGCAGGTGCGAATTTGCAGCGAATTCCCGCAATTCAGGAAACCGCCGCGAAACCATTTCGTGAATTTTTTGCCGTTTCGCAAATTTTTCAGCGAAACACCCCAAATTCTCCCATCACTAATCTGTAGGCATAGTATCATGGTTTTCAATAGCAAGAGGTTTGTAACGATTCTTCATTAAAAAAGACTCCCTCACTCTGCAATGAGCAGACATCCAAACTCCTTGGAAAAGTAGAATAATTCCTGGAGACTCCTGAGTGGGTCTAGTTTAGTAGACCTGCACCTGACTATGACTCACCAAGCAGAGATGTAACCCAGATGTGCTTACCTGCACATTGTCATCTTCACAAGGCAAATTTGAACCACCCTGAATACAAATCATGAAGGTTTTGACATGCTGCATGCTGCACTGACTTTCTGTAGTGTTAAATCGTCTTAATAGAGATGCATATGCTGCATCTTTAATATAAGAACTGACCATAGGAATATACAAGGTTGTGGTGATAGTTTTTCCTATATCTAAAAAACTCATTCAGGCTTTACTGAATTTAATAGTAAATATTAAATTCAAATTGTAATATCACTAAAACCCAAAGTGCCATCACTAAAAGCCAATGTGATATCACTAAAACCCAAGTGATATCACTAAAAAGTGATATCACTAAAACCCAAAGTGCCATCACATCTGGTATATCCAGACCATTGTAGGAAAATTCTACTTTTCTTTATCTCCCAACAGCTAAACAGCTCTCATCCTGACATATCCCCCTGAAGTGCACCTGTGTACCACCTGTGTGGTAGGGAGGTATTTTGTGGCTACCTGGCCGGAGGCAGCTACCTGCTTGCACTAGCCTTCACCAACACCCATGAGTCATTCTGCTGGGGAACCAACAGGAAAATTACTAAACATCAGAGAACAGACTGGCAGGGAAACAGATTAGGGTTTGGCCACATAAGGCCATGTACAAGATGATGTAGAGGGCTAGGGAGGCATGTATGAGGTACAAAGAACACACTTGGGGACTAGTGCATCTAAAGGCAGGAGAACAGGTCTCTAAGCATGCATAATTGGATCTTACATTATAATGAAGTTATATGTAAGAATATGAAAAAATGGCAAACTCTATATTCTACAACTGGAGGAAGAAGAGCAAGAGACACAACTGCACACCTTAAATGGATTATGTCATGATTTTTACAATGTATTTTTTATTTCCAAATTACACTGTTTACACTGCAAATAATTCATTCTACAATATAAAATGTAATTCATGAACCTGCAAGTTTCGTTTTTTTTGGAGTTGTAATATTGGTGTGTAGGTGCATCTCAGGTAATTTTGCCTGGTCATGTGCTTTCAGAAATAACCGGCACTTTAGGATGGAACTGCTTTCTGGCAGGCTGTTGTTTCTCCTACTCAATGTAAATTAATGTGTCACAGTGGGACCTGGATTTTACTGTTGAGTGCTATGCTTAGATCTACCAGGCAGCTGTTATCTTGTGTTAGGGAGCTGCTATCTGGTTACCTTTCCATTGTTCTGGTATTAGGCTGCTGGGGGGAGAAAACATCACTCCAACTTGAAGTACAGCAGTAAAGAGTGACTGAAGTTTATCAGAGCACAAGTCACATGACTTGGGGCAGCTGGGAAACTGGCAATATGTCTAGCCCCATGTCAGATTTAAAAAAAAAAAATCTGTTTGCTCTTTTGAGAAACAGATTTCAGTGCAGAATTCTGCTGGAGCAGCACTATTAACTGGTGTTTTTTGGAAAAAAAATCCCATGACAGCATCCCTTTAAATCAATGGCAGATCTTGTCCCAAATTAAGCTTTTGAAAGGAGCATTTTTACCAAGGTGATGTGATTATGTGCTGCACTTGACACGTAACAAGCAAGGGCTCATGCGTGCGTGATCTTTAAGGCGCAGGCTTTCCTGGGCACAATTTTACATGAATGTTTCAAAATATTAAGTTTTGAATATGCCTGAAGTACAGGAAGATACTTATTTATTATAGTTAAGATTACACAATTGACCATTCTGTTTCCTTTGACTTTCTGTTAAAATTGTCTTAATAGAGAGGCATATGCTGCATCTTTAATATAAGAACTGACCATAGGAATATACAAGGTTGTGGTGATAGTTTTTCCTATATCTAAAAAACTCATTAAGGCTTTACTGAATTCAATAGTAAATATTAAATTCAAATTGTTGGTATTCAAGCATGTAAGAAAGTTATCAAAAAGCACTAGTCCATCTTTTCAAATGAAGAGCAGATCCTATATAACCTCTAAAAATGGATAGAGCCTTTAAATGGGTTGTCGTCATTGTACAAGTAGATTAATGAGAAGATACTGGTGCACCCTCTCTGCAGGGAAATACTCCTAATAATAGAAGGGACAGACTGTTGCTGGGGTACTTTATTGTTACTATTAAAACCTGTAAATTAAAGCTTTTATTGGCAAAAGTAGCAGTGAACAATCCCTCACCTCACTATAATGAATGATGTGGACCACACTAATTTTGAATGTTGCCAAAATATTTTAGGGGTTGTATACATGTTCTGTAGACTTGCAAATCTACCAAATGTATTTTAACAAGAGAATTGTGACAATGTATATTAAAGTTGTTGGAGGATACTTCTAGGCAGCTGAAACAAGCTCAGTATTGGAGCTGCCAATTCACCTTCTGAGATATAAGCTGAAAGGGTTGAAAAACCCTTTGTTTGAACCCTAGAGTTTAAGATGAATTATGTCCTAAGGTTGAGCATGCATAGTGTACATTTAATGATAGCTTCTTGTGGTTGCCTGTAGTGATGGGCGAATTTGTCCCGTTTCGCCACGAATTTCGTGAATTTCCTGTGAAATTCGCAAAACGGGCAAAAAATTCACGAAACGCGGATTTTGACACTGTCGACAATTTGCCGGCATCAAAATGGGCGATGGCGTCAAAATGGGTGCCAATGTCATAATGGGTGCAGGAGTCAAAATGGGCGCTGCATCAAATTCGCAAATTTATTCACCGGTGCCGGAACAGGGTTGGTAGGGTGTGGGTCAGAAAATTTCTGACCAACAAATCGACACTGCACAGGGTACTATACACTGGATGCTAAAAGCTGCCAACTTGGCCCTCCATACTGAGTTGGCAGCTTTTTGACCTTTCTGATGGCCCTGCTGTGATTGTTGACCTATTTACAATATTTTTTACAGAGATAAATTAACCTGCAAGAGAACATAAATGTCATATTCCATTATATTAGACCCAGCTAGATGAATATTTATTTCTGAGATCAGAGTGTCTTTAAGGACATAATCCTATCTTTTAATGCATAGATATCCAAAGTAGACATCTTATAGCTTCAGGTTGAATAAAATATAATCATGCTGCAGTCATTGATATGATCTAGAAGTAATCCTTTGGCATGGAGACACAGTCTTAAGCAGCAAACACTGCATTTTACAACTTTTATGAATGCTCACATTTCAAACATTTTGTTTCTGATTTATTTAAAGAAACCTTCAGCCAGCTATGCCTATATGTATGCGTTCTCTGATTAAAATTAATGACCTAAGGTGAACACAGATTCATACTTTTAACATCTGTCAATGGATTTTTCAAAGAAGAATTTCAAATGATGTGACCCACATACAGATGTGCAGCTAACTAATTAGTAGAAAGCAAGTACACTGGCACACAAGGCTTTTGTTGCAGGTTAAACCATGCAAAAGGTTTAAGGCGGAAGTGCACTTTGCATTAAAACTTTTGCAAGGTTTACCTGCAACAAAAGCCTTGTGTGCCAGTGTACTTGCTTTCTACAGATATTTGGAGGTTGTCATTACCTCTATCACTGGGCACCAAGCATTTTTAGACTTACTGGTAAAGTACGGGTTTGCGAGAGCTTTCTTTCCTAGTATTCAGCCAACTAATCAGGCCATGTCTCTAAATGAATATTAACCAATGTTTAGCAACAAAGAGTCAGTTCTAGAAATTAACTCTAATCAACAAAACAATTAAATGACTCTCAAAATAAAACGGACCTATATACAGCCATACCCACTATTGGCATCACAAGTAGAACTATGTACAGAAGAAAGTCACTTTCATAGTATTTTACAGGCTGGTCCAGGGTACATTGTCATAGAGAGAATTGATTATTATTATACAGTATGAATAGTTTGTGAAGATTCATTTCAGTGAACAATTTAATTAATTTTTGCCCAGTTAGGTTTCTTGACTCCAATCCCTACATACGTATGTAGACAAAATGGATTAGATCCCTTCAATCCTCTACAACATACTTATATTAGGACAGTCATGGGTGATTTTCTTTATTATACTGTTATTACAGGTAGGCAATAATAACAATTGTGAAAAATAGCAGTAGGGGCAATTGGGCACTCCTAAGGATTACACAAATTGTCACAAAATAAAAAAATTCACTCATAGTTGGATTAAAAAGTCAGCATCTCCACCCTATGTCTCCCAGGGACAAAGGGTCACGAAACTCATAGGGCGGATGGAGATGTTAACTTTTTAATGCAACTTTTTCTAAAGATTTCAGGACCCTTTGTGGAATCCTTTGGAGTGCCCAATTGCCCATGCTGGTATTGGTCACGGTTTACCACTCCTCATGCTCAGGTTTCTGGTGCACCCGAACCACATTTTCTACTTGGTGAGTGCTCTACATTTTGGTCGGCAACTCCATCCACCCTATGCCTTTTTGTCTCTCTAAAACAATGGAACAAGAAACTTATAGGGAGGATGGAGATGTTAACTTTTTAATGCAACTTTTTCTACAGATTTTTATTTCATGACCCTTTGTGGAATCCTTTGGAGTGCCCAATTGCCCATGCTGGTATTGTTCATGGTTCACCAATTCCCATGCTCAGGGTTCAGGACTGGTGCACCTGAACCACATTTTCTACACTTCATTTGTCCTCTGAGTGCCCCATTCTCTTCTAATTTCATTGTAATAAATTTACTTTTGGTACCCAGTGGTAGGGATGTAGCGAACGTCGGAAAAAAAGTTCGCGAACATAATCGCGAACTTGCGCAAAAATGCGAGCGGTTCGCGAACGGTTCGCGAACCGCATAGACTTCAATGGGAAGGCGAACTTTAACATCTAGAAAAGACATTTCTGGCCAGAAAAATGATTTTAAAGTTGTTTAAAGGGTGCAACGACCTGGACAGTGGCATGCCAGAGGGGGATCAAGGGCAAAAATGTATCTGAAAAATCTGCCTGTGTGTGCTTGGAAGAGATAGTGTAGGGGGAGAGCTGTTAGTGATTTCAGGGACAGATGATAGTAAGTTTGCTGGCTAGTAATCTGCTTGATACTGCTCTGTATTGGAGGGACAGAAGTCTGCAGGGATTTGAGGGACATTTTAGCTTAGGTAGCTTTGCTGGCTAGTAATCTACTGTTCTCTTTAAACAACTGCCATACGTTGACCTTGTAGGCATTGTTTGCCCAGTTTTTTTGGACGCAGCCACTGAAGCACAGTTGCCATAAAAAATATGCCATATAAATGCTGAAAATAGTAATTTTTCGCCATACGTTGACCTTGTAGACATTGTTTGCCCAGTTTTTTTGGTTGCAGCCACTGAAGCACAGTTGCCAGAAAAAATATGCCATATAAATGCTGAAAATAGTCATTTTTTGCCATACGTTGACCTTGTAGGCATTGTTTGCCCAGTTTTTTTGGTCGCAGCCACTGAAGCACAGTTGCCAGAAAAAATATGCCATATAAATGCTGAAAATAGTAATTTTTTGCCATATACGTTGAGTCAACGTATGGCAAAAAATGACTATTTTCAGCATTTATATGGCATATTTTTTCTGGCCTCTGTGCTTCAGTGGCTGCAGCCAAAAAAACTGGGCAAACAATGCCTACAAGGTCAACGTATACACTACTACAGCGGTGGATACGGATTACGTAAAATATATGAATGCTGCTTGAAAAAAGTCACTCCGGTGTTTTTTCTGGAGACGGTAATATTATGGATATTTAGACAGAATGTGAACAAGGTCACACAGCTAGATGGCGGGTTGAAGAAAACAGTGTGCAAATAATGCCTACAGGGCAAATAATGCCTAAAAGGTCAACTTATACACTACTACAGCGGTAGTAAAATAAAAAAAAGTAAAATAAAAAAAAAATGAATATTAAAAAAAAAAAATTAAAGTTGGTGCTGCTGAACTACTAGGAGCAGCAGATTAGCACACCAGTCCCACTCCCCAACACTGCTAGACTAATAGCACTGGGCTCTTATAGTAGTAGTAGTAGTAGTAGTAAAACAACAAAAAAATAAATAAAAGCAGTCCTTACAAGGACTACTGTTATTGCAGCAGTCAGCAGATGAGATCAGAAGCAGGACAGCTGCCCACTGCAGCTACATACAGAGCACTGCAGTAGAAGGTAGATTACTAGCCAGCAAAGCTACCTAAGCTTAAATGTCCCTCAAACCCCTGCAGACTTCTGTCCCTCCAATAACAGAGCAGTATCAAAACGATTACTAGCCAGCAAACTTTCAACTGTCCCTGAAATCACTAACAGGCAGCAGCTCTCTCCCTACACTATCTCTTCAGCACACACAGGCAGAGTGAAAAAACGCTGCAGGGCTTCGGTTTTTATAGGGAAGGGGAGTGGTCCAGGGGAGAGCTTCCTGATTGGCTGCCATGTACCTGCTGGTCTGGGGTGAGAGGGCAAAAAAAAGCGCCAACAATGGCGAACCCAAAATGGCGAACGTCGCGCGACGTTCGCGAACTTCCGGCGAGCGCGAACACCCGATGTTCGCGCGAACAAGTTCGCCGGCGAACAGTTCGCGACATCTCTACCCAGTGGCTTTCTAAAGATAGATTTCTTTAATGGAGACTAAAAGATGTTGTTTGACACAATAGGAAAGCCCTTGCTGGTCCAGTTGCAATGGACAGAAATTTCACATTATCGCCATTTAAATATCTTAGCACAAATCCCCTATTCAACACTAAATGCAAGTTTTCTATAGATTTGCTTGTACAAAAGCAAGGTCTGGATTTGTTTCATATTGTGCAAAAGTAATCAGTTTTATATGAAAAATGTAAATACCATTTATATTATTCTCCTTTGCGCCTAACATTATCTGTCGGCAGTTGACAACTAATTTAATATTTTGTCATAGTCTCCTTTTATTTTATATCAATGATTTAGCATTTTGCCTCTCTTTGTTGTTCTGCCAAGCTTATTTCAATTCCCAGAACACAGAGAATTTAGCATATCTCTCGCTACATGTATTAAAAAAATAGTCCCCCCGTGGGCATATTCACTAAGCAAGGATAAAACTGGCGAGAAGAAGTAAGCCAAAGATATCCAATTTCCATATTTTGTATGAAACTTTATTTACAAGTACTGTCGAAAATGTTCTAGTAGATATTGGGATTAAATACTTTACATAAAACACTCAAATTGTATAATTCCACTTATACTTCAATAAGAAACAAATAAATCAATGATTTACACTAATGTGATTTACTGTGATTATATAGATGGCTCAATCACCATTGTGGCCCAATTTATTTATTTTTAAATTTGTTAGTATACATGTGGTTTAATAACCTTTTATAAGGGTTGTTCACTTCTTGTTGAATGCAGACCTCTGCAAAGCAGAAGAACAGTTGTTAGTCATTATGATATCGTGGTGACTAAACGTTTTTCTACTTTGCAGAGGTCCAGAGAAGTCTATGATGCTTATACTCATCTGCTGTTTTTTGGGGAAAAAAATGTTGCTAAAGTTTCTGTTGTTTTATTAAATTTTTTAATTCTAGTTTTTCCTAAATTCAAACAGTAAAGAAAACAATCATGATTACACTCAATCAAGTTATGTAGTCTTGAATGAAGTTATGTAGTCTCTGCATGAAGTCTTATGAAGTCTTCCCAGCTTGCCTACAATTCTTGGGACCTTCCTGCTTCCTCACTACATCAAGGATCCTCCCCATATATCCCAGGACTACAGGTATGGAGCCCCTTATAAGGACAAATCCCCTTTAGAATATTTTGTAGGGCCCCTATGATAGTCCAGTTTGGAAACCTCTGCTTTTCTGGAAAGTCAGTTATGGCTGAACCACCTCCATTTTGAAAGCTCAATATTTTGATTGACTCTTGAATACTTTATTATGATGATCTCAATGCAAGATGCAAAGAGCTCAGCCACAGGCACATGAGAAGTTGTCAGATCATCTGTATTTAACATGACACGTTTTTATTTGAAGTTCATCTTTCATTAAAATTTGGTTCAGTCAGCACAAAAATGTGAACACCTCTGGGATCAGAAATCTTCAATTATTAAGAGCTTTATCATAAACCGTTGCATAAATCTGTTTTTATCTGATTTTAATTAAGTTCAGAAACAAATGGAGATGGTATATGTGTGTGTGTGTGTATGGGTGTGTTCTGGAGGTTTTCTAGGTCACACACTGGAGAATTGTATCAACAATGAGAGCACAAAAACCATTTGATGCAAAATGCAAATGCACCGGTGAAATAGATATTCATTAGGTTAGCATATGGAACATTTATCCAGAGACGTCACATAAATCACAGAATATCTCCCTTGTATTGTCTCTGGTAAGATGAGGGACTTTAAGGTTTAGCAAAACATGAAAGCTGAACATTTTCATTTTTATGAATTACTGGTCGGACTGAAAGATATATAACCTACAGACAGTTTCAGCTGTGTACAGGGATGAGACCTGGTATCCAGAATGTTCAGGGCCTGGGGTTTTCCCGATAAGGGATATGTCTGTAATTTGAATCTCCTACAAAATCACTTACATTTTAATTAAACCCAATGGAATTGTTTTGCCTACAATAAGGATTAATTATATCTCAGCTGGAATCAAGTGCAAGTTATTGTTTTATTATTACAAAGAAAATGGAAATAATTCTAAATTATTATATGATTAGAGTGCAGTCTATGGGAAACAGCTATCCCATAATTCAGAGCATTCTGGATAATGTTTTTTTGGATAACAAATCCTATACCTGTAGTAAACACATGAATTGGCAATGCTGCAAATAGTCAGCATTTGACACTGTAAGTAAACTCAATGGAATGTTGCTCATCCAACTAGTCTAAAATATATGCAGGGGTCATCTTTGTCTTAATTCATATGATGTATATTATGCTCACCCAGATTGGTCACTAAATGATTTCTTATTGCAGTTTTGGAATCAGTTATTCAGAAACAAAGTAGCCGAATAACATTACAGGTGTCAGGGAGCCGGGAGCTCCCTCCAGGGAGGTTGTCTGGATCAAGGAGGAAGCCCTCTTGAGGGAACAAGGTCGCGGTATCCAAAGGGTTAAACGGAGAATAGTCAGGATCAGGCAAGAGTTCACAGGCAGGCAGAATACAAACAAAGTCCAAAGTCCAGGCAAAGGGTCAGGATACAAGGCAGGAACAAGATTAGGCAATAAGGCACACAGGAAACCCAGGATATGCTTCAGGAAGGTAATCCTATTCTTGGGCGCCATTCTGGCGTCTAGTTGGCGTTTTTATTTTCAAATTTGGCGCCATTCTGACGTCATTGACGCTCTTGCGCCGACGTCGGCGCGCTGACGTCATCGCCCGGCGCCGCTACCCATGTGGCGGCCATGGGCGCCGCCATTTTGGGAGCGACGCCGGCGAAGATGGACGCGCCGCCCGGAGCTCCTGGGCCTGCTCCGGGCGGCGATCGTTACAGTACCCCCCCCTCACGGGGGGCCTCTGGACCACCAGGACTTGGCTTCTGGGGAAACTTGGAATGGAACTCCCTCACCAGACGAGGAGCGTGAACATCACGGTGTCCTTCCCAGGAGCATTCTTCAGGACCAAAGCCCTTCCACTGAATGAGGTACTGAAGGGACCCTCTGGAGATTCTGGAGTCTAGGATTTTCTCCACCTCGTACTCGAGTTGACCCTCCACTGAGATGGCAGGAGGAGGAGACTGACCGCCAGAGAACCGGTTGGTGATGGCGGGTTTCACCAGAGACACGTGGAACACGTTGGGGATTCTCATCTCTGGTGGAAGCTGGAGTCTGACAGCCACAGGGTTGATTATCTCCAAGATGGGAAATGGTCCCACGAATTTTGGACCCAACTTGGGAGATGGTATCTTCAACCGGATATTCCTGGAAGAGAGCCAGACATTATCACCCACCTTGTAGAGAGGAGAGGATCTTCGACGACGATCCGCGAAAGTCTTATGAACAAGAGCACTCTTCTCTAGGTTCAACTTGGTCGCAGCCCAAATAGCAGACATATGGGCTGCGGAGTCGTCAGCAGCCGGGACGTCAGATAGCACAAAGTCTTGGGGAAAAGCTTGAGGATGCTGACCATACACCGACATGAATGGAGACCTTCCTGTAGAGGAATGACAAGCATTATTATGAGCGAATTCCGCCCATGGGAGGAGATCAGACCAGTCATCCTGGCAGAGGGATACGTGGTTCCTCAGGAACTGCTCCAGGGCTTGGTTGACACGTTCAGCTGCCCCATTCGTTTGCGGGTGGTATGCAGATGAAAACTGAAGAACAATTCCCAGGTCTTTGCATAAGGAACGCCAGAACTTGGCAGTAAACTGGGTGCCTCTATCGGAGACGATCTCCACCGGGAAACCATGCAGGCGGAAGATGTACTGGATAAATAGCTGGGACAACTCCACCGCAGAGGGCAACTTCTTCAGAGGGATGAAATGGGCCATTTTGGAGAAGCGGTCAATAACAACCCAGATCACAGTATTCCCACCGGAGGGAGGAAGTTCGACAATAAAGTCCATAGAGAGGTGCGTCCATGGACGAGAGGGTACCGGCAAAGGCTGTAACAACCCACTGGGGCGGGAATGGCTAGGCTTAGAAGTGGCGCAGACATTACAAGCAGCCACAAAGTCCTTTACATCCTTGCGGATATCAGGCCACCAGACTAGGCGCCTCAAGAGTTCAAGGGTCTTAGCCGAACCAGGATGTCCAGCTTGCCTGGAGCAGTGGGTTTGTTGCAGGATGGCCAGGCGAAGTTCTGGAGGGACGAAGGCCATGCCAATCGGAGTATCTTGAGGAGCCGAGGACTGCCCAGCCAGAATCTGGTCGGCAAATTGGGGATACAGAGAGGCAATGATCTTGACTGGTGAAATGATTGGTTCCTGTCTCTCAGGGTCACGGTCCACCGGAGTGAAGCTACGAGACAAGGCGTCGGCCTTCAGATTTTTGGAACCTGGGCGATAAGTCAAAACAAAGTTAAATCGGGAAAAGAAAAGGGCCCACCTGGCTTGTCTGGGATTTAGCCTCTTGAGGGACTGTATGAACTCCAGATTCTTGTGATCAGTGAAAATCTGGACAGGAATTTCAGAACCCTCCAGGAGGTGACGCCATTCTTCAAGGGCAAGCTTGACTGCCAAGAGTTCTCGATTCCCGACGTCATAGTTCTGCTCTGCGGATGAGAACTTCTTGGAGAAAAAAGCACAGGGGTGCAATTTTCCATCAGAGGAATGTCTCTGAGACAGGATAGCTCCGGCTCCGACTTCAGAAGCATCAACTTCGATGCAGAAGGGTAGTGCAGGATTGGGATGTCGAAGAACAGGAGCGGACGTGAAGGCCTCTTTCAAGGACTGAAAGGCTTCTATAGCAGATGGAGGCCACAGGCTGGGTTTACCCCCTTTTCGGATGAGGGCCAGGATAGGTGCAATGCGGGAAGAGAACCCCCGGATGAACTGTCGATAATAATTAGCAAATCCGATGAATCTCTGGATTGCTTTGGTACTCAGTGGGAGAGGCCACTCCTGGATGGCCGACACTTTCACGGGGTCCATCTCAAATCCCTCTGGAGAGATAATGTATCCTAGGAAGGGGATCTTGGATACCTCGAAAACACACTTCTCCAACTTGGCGAAGAGAGAGTTCTTCCTCAGACGAGAGAGTACCTCCTTCACCTGGGAGCGATGACTTTCAAGGTCCTTGGAAAAGATCAGGATGTCGTCCAAGTATACGACTACGAACCTTCCTAGGAGATCTCGGAACACATCATTCACAAACTCCTGGAAGACGGCAGGGGCATTGCATAGGCCGAAGGGCATAACGAGATATTCATAGTGCCCATCCCGAGTGTTGAATGCCGTCTTCCATTCGTCACCCTCCCGGATGCGAATGAGGTTGTAGGCCCCCCGGAGATCCAACTTGGAGAAAATCTTTGCCCCTTTCAGCTGGTCAAAGAGCTCGGCAATCAGGGGCAGAGGGTATCTGTTTTTCACGGTGATCTTATTCAGACCCCGATAGTCTATACAAGGCCGAAGGCCTCCGTCCTTCTTCTCCACGAAGAAGAACCCAGCCCCTGCAGGAGAGGTAGAAGGGCGGATAAACCCCCGCTGGAGATTTTCTTGGATGTACTCCTTCATAGCGGTAGTCTCTGCAGGAGAGAGAGGGTAGGTGCGCCCTCTGGGGGGCATAGCTCCAGGCAGGAGTTCAACCGGACAGTCGTAGGAGCGATGTGGGGGAAGGAACTCTGCAGACTTTTTACAAAACACATCGGAAAATCCCTTGTAAGTGGAGGGCAAAGTCTTTAATTCCGCAGAGGAGACATTCACCTTCTCGAGGGGTTTTGGCGGAAGGCAATGTTGCAGGCAAAATAAACTCCAACGAGAGATCTGCCCAGTGGACCAGTCTATGGTGGGGTTATGCAGACGTAACCATGGAAGACCCAATATCACTGGAGTAGAAGGACAGGGGATGATGAAGAATGAAAGTTTTTCTTGATGCAGCGCCCCAACTTGTACAGATAGTTCCGCCGTGAACTTTGTGACGAATTCAAACTCCAGGGGTTTGTCATCTATGGCAGTAATTCGCAGGGGAGAAGACAATGGAAGCAGAGGAATCTTCATGCGTTCGGCAAAAAAGGCATCCATGAAATTGCCATCCGCTCCGGAGTCGAGGAAGGCCCTTTCGAAGATAGACTTACTTGCCAGGTGAATCTGCAAAGGAAGGAGAAGCCTGCGTGAATTTTCTTGATACTTCTCCAGAGAACCTCGAGTGATGCCCCCTACATGAGAAACCTGAGACATACCTCGGGGTACAAAACTCTTGGCTTTGGCAGGACAGGCGTTGGCAAAATGGGAATGCCCACCACAGTATAAACAGAGACCTGCCATACGTCTTCGGAGTCTTTCCTGCTCGGAGAGGCGAGTCTTTCCTACTTGCATGGGTTCCTCCAAGGGAGACGTCGACACATGGGTCACAGGAACAGCGGGTGTTTGCAGAATCGGCCTTTGAAAGCGAGGGGCCAACATGGGAGAAAATCGTCTACTGCGCTCTCTCTCCACCTGGTGCTCTCTGAGACGAGTGTCCACCTTAATGGATAGAGCGATCAACCCTTCCAGGGTGTCAGGAGTCTCTCTGGAGACGAGATCATCTTTGATGCGGATGGATAGGCCTTGGTAGTATACAGCCTTGTAAGCGTCATCACACCAGGAAGTCTCCGCCATCAGTGTTCGGAAGTCTATAGCATACTCATTGACACTGCGGCTTCCTTGCCGGAGCTGCAAGAGACGGGCAGGGGCGTTCGTAACCCGACCTGGAGCATCAAAGACTATACGAAAAGCTTGGAGAAAGTCTTTAACATCAAAAGTCAGCGGGGAATTCTTCTCCCAAAGAGACGTTGCCCACTCCAGTGGCTTGCCTTCCAATCGAGACATCACATACCCCACCTTGGAACGCTCGCTTGGAAACTGTGTGGGTTGGAACTCAAATTGAATTTGGCATTGCGTGGCAAATCCCCTGCAAGCTTGTGGGTCCCCACTGAAACGAGGGGGAGGTGGAATGCGAGGCTCACCTGTCGGGTAGCTTGTGTTCGTGGGGGCTGCCGCCATGGGGGGATCCCCAGTAGGTGGGGCAGTGGAGGACGCAGAAGGCACTTGAGCCAGCAGGACATCGAGTGCTTGCCCAATGCGAACCTGCTGGTTTTCGTAGTCCTCCATGCGGGATGCCAGTCCGCGGAGCGCTCGTCCGACATGAGGTGTGGCTTCCTCAGAAGGATCCATGGCCCAAGAATAATGTCAGGGAGCCGGGAGCTCCCTCCAGGGAGGTTGTCTGGATCAAGGAGGAAGCCCTCTTGAGGGAACAAGGTCGCGGTATCCAAAGGGTTAAACGGAGAATAGTCAGGATCAGGCAAGAGTTCACAGGCAGGCAGAATACAAACAAAGTCCAAAGTCCAGGCAAAGGGTCAGGATACAAGGCAGGAACAAGATTAGGCAATAAGGCACACAGGAAACCCAGGATATGCTTCAGGAAGGTAATCCTATTCTTGGGCGCCATTCTGGCGTCTAGTTGGCGTTTTTATTTTCAAATTTGGCGCCATTCTGACGTCATTGACGCTCTTGCGCCGACGTCGGCGCGCTGACGTCATCGCCCGGCGCCGCTACCCACGTGGCGGCCATGGGCGCCGCCATTTTGGGAGCGACGCCGGCGAAGATGGACGCGCCGCCCGGAGCTCCTGGGCCTGCTCCGGGCGGCGATCGTTACAACAGGAAGGCCATCTTCCATTTTAAAGTGGTGGTTCAGCTTATCTTTAGTATGTTATAGAATGGCCAATTCTAAGCAACTTTCATTATATATTTTTATAAATTTTTTTTAATTATATGCCTTCTTCTTCTGACACTTTCAAGTAGGGGTCATTGACCCTAATCGAAAAAACACATTTTCTGTAAGGCTGCAAATGTATTGTTATTGGTACGTTTTATTACTCGTCTTTCTATTCAGGGCCTCTCCTATTCATATTACAGTCTCTTAATCAAATCAGTGTGTGGTTGCTAGGGTAATTTGGACCCTAGTGATCCCTCCTGGTCCCGAGAATTCTGGATAACAGGTCCATACATATATGTATTCATATTTAAGAGGCATAAGATAGTTTACAACTACAACTATTGGCTTATTATTTAAAACGTTTCATATTTAATGTTTAAATGATTTTCTAGTAGACGTAAGGTATGAACATCCGAATTACAGAAAGATCCATTATCCGTAAAACCCCAGTTCTCGAGCATTCTGGATAACAGGTGCCACACCTGTATATATACCATTGAAACAGTGGAAACAGTGCAGCGTCAACTTTACCAAAATTTCACTTCTCACAATGCAGTGGTGCAACTTGTGCAACTTGTGCAACTTTGTGGGCCTGGGCCGCCCTGTGGGCAAAACATTAGAGATGTGGGTCTGTGTTCTCTGTGGTTACACCACTGCCACAATACCTTACAAGTTCTGTAATTAACAGATTTATAAAGCAGCAGAATCAATTAAATGGGCAAGTATTTTTAGGAAATGCAATCTTGGATTGGGAAGAAGTGCTGATTGCTGCTATACTATATATAATCAATAACTGTTTAGAATGACAATGGCTTTAATGACAAAAATGGTGTATTAAATTATGACAAAAATGGTGTATTAAATTTAAATACACTCATTTTTCAGCTATAAAGATTCTAATTGAATTTGATTTTGCAGTTGACCAGAACTGTGAATGGTCTAAAGGTTCTATTATTTGGATCTTTCCCTGTCCATTTCAGAACATAGTGATTGGAGATGTACGCCCTATGAGTTACCAACATTAGCATGTGGTGCATCCCCTGTAAGATACCCAGAGGAATAAAGAAAAATAAAGTAGTTGCAGGACACTCAATATATTTGATACAAATTTAATCTATTTCCATTGAGAAAAAAAAACGCATTTTAACCCCCCATTTTATGGAGGTCTTCCTTGGGCAAATACAAGTCCTCTGCACTCAACTCATCAATATATTAAGGACACTGAGATATTTTGTGCTTTAAGCTACTAAAAATGCCTTACCCTTTAGGGTTGTGGCACACGGGATGATTTGGTGCCCAGCGACAAATCTTTTCCACTGTTGGCGACTAATCTCCCCAAATGCCAGCAAGAATGCAAATCACAGACGGGACGGGCATACATATTGCTTCGGTTTTCCGAAGTTGCCTGAATTTTCCTTGTGAGGCAAAACAAAACAGGGATTGTTTGTCCATATATTGCAATATATTTAAGCTGGTCAACTACGTCAAAGTCATTCTTGGTCTGGCCAGTCCTATGCTCAACTTTCATCTGATTTATTAAGAAGTCTTCTGCTTTATTACACATTTTACAAAGGGACTAAGTTTTCCCCGCAAAACCTTCCCGCCGGCTAGAATCTAAATCGCCGGCGTGATGGCGTTTTCTGAAGTTGCCCGAAGTTTCCTCGTGCGACAAGGAAAAGGAAGTTCGATTTTGGAAATCGTTCGAATATTCGACCATTCGATAGTCGAAGTACTGCCCCTTTAAAAAAACTTCTTCGCCATCTAAAACCTACCGAGGTGCAATGTTAGCCTATGGGGAAGGTCTCCATAGGCTTTCTTATGTTTTTTTGGTCGTAGAAAAATCGTTCGATCGATGGATTAAAATTCTGTGAATCGTTTGATTCGAAGGATTTAATCGTTCGATCGAACGATTTTTCGTTCGATCATTCGATCGAGCTAATTGCGGTAAATCCTTCGACTTTCGATATTCGAAGTCAAAGGATTTACATTCGGCAGTCGAATATCGAGGGTTAATTAACCCTCGATATTTTCGACCATATGTAAATCTGCCCCTAGCTGTTTATTTATACTGCAAGGGGCAGATGTATGAAGGGTCGAATATCGAGGGTTAATTAACCCTCGATATTCGACTAGGAACTAAAATCCTTCGACTTCGAATATCGAAGTCGAAGGATTTAGCGCAAATGCTGCGATCGAAAGATCGAAGGATTATTCCTTCGATCGAACGATTAAATCCTTCGAATCGAACGATTCGAAGGATTTTAATCCAACGATCGAAGGAATATCCTTCGATCAAAAAACTTAGGCAAGCCTATGGGGACCTTCCCCATAGGCTAACATTGAGTTCGGTAGCTTTTAGCTGCCGAAGTAGGGGGTCGAAGTTTTTTTTAAAGAGGCAGTACTTCGACTATCGAATGGTCGAATAGTCAAACGATTTTTAGTTCGAATCCTTCGATTCGAAGTCGTAGTCGAAGGTCGAAGTTGCCCATTCGATGGTCGAAGTAGCCCAAAAAACACTTCGAAATTCGAAGTTTTTTTACTTCGAATCCTTCACTCGAGCTTCATGAATCGGCCCCCAAATGTACCATAGTTCATTTGAAGCAAGTCCTGCTTTTTATAACAATGTATTTGCTATCGGAAAACCAGTCTCCGGCCGATAGTCTCTAAAGGAGTTTAATATATAACATCAATGAGTTGCACAGTAAAGTTTCACAGTTTGAAGGTAAAGGCATTTTAGGCTAAAATGTCCTGCTATATATAAAAGAGCCAAGGGGGTGTATTTATCAAAACTCAATTAGTTTTCTATTTAAATCTTTTCCCCATTTATCAAAGCTTTTTTATGGAACTGACACATTTATCAAACTTGACTTGAAGTTTGAGCTGTTGAACATCATTTTGGTCTATTGGTGGTAGTGATGAGTGTTGGTTACTAGAGGTATGGAATTTATCTGAAAACCCATTATCCAGAAAGCTCTGAATTACGGAAAGGCAGTCTTCCAAAGACTCAATTTTATCCAAATAATCCAATTTTTTTCCTTTTCCTCTATAATAATAATAAAACAGTACCTCTGTACTCAGAAGCAAAACCAACCTATTGAGTTTATTTAATGTTAACATGATTTTCTAGTAGACTTAAGGTTTACAGGAACATTTGTTATCCATAAAACCCAAAGTCTCTAGCTTGGATAACAGGTCCCATAACTGTAGCAATGTGTTACCGAGCCATAGGGCTGGTGGTAAGTACAGAGCCCCATTGCTGCCTGCCCCCACTGGTGCTCCCTAACTTCGGCGTCTGACTAATAGGTGCCTGCCTTTGACCACTTCTCATTACTACAGTGCTGCTTAATTCATTGGAGGGTACAATATGAAGCATCAAAGGGCACAGAGTGGCAGACTGCAATTTCATTGGCATTTAAAGGATGTTGATATTAGTATGGATGCAGACAAATGCTCTTATGTATGATCAAATGCAAATGCCACCTTCACAAATCTGCATATGCTTTTATACTGAATAATGCACATCCCACGCTGTACAGTAAAACAAATACGATTTGCAGTCTTGTGCCAAACCGCTACCATGATTAATTGCCGTTCTCCACTTCTCTACAGCGTTTCTGATATACTTGTTTGTGATATTTATTTAAAAATGCTAGCAGCTTAACAGATTCTTCAAGTCATATTAAACGTGGAGATTTGACAACATGCCAAAATATTGTACATAATTCTCTTGCTAAACCATCTGGTCCAGGAGATTTGATCAAGGTAGAGCTATTGAAAACAGATGAAATGTAGTCAGACAGATTTTTGTTGATACTCTCGGTGATCAGAGGAGCCCTTTCAAGCTTTATGAGTTTATGTAAACTGGCAAAATTCCGAAGGCAATGTGGAAATTCAAGATATGAGTAATAAAATATACAAGAGCTACAGAAAAAAAATATCAGCGGGCGGATCAAGTTTTGTGATAACATACCAAGTATTACAATGAATAAAGTATGTACTTACCAATGTTTTCTGTTGTAGACATGTATAACCTGTGACCCTCTAGCTGTTGTTAAAATACTGCCCAAAGTATCCCAGCTATTACATTATACAGTATATACTGCAAACTTGTTATACAAATGCATAGATTAATCTGTAAAATATATCTTTACAAATGGTGCACACTAAAGTCATCACTGATGGATGATTATTGATGTCACCTTTCACGTAACTCAATGCAACTTGCATGTATTAGAAGAAATAATCTATACTGTTAAAGTAACCAATGCATTTTGTTTACATATAAAAACACAAGCCCACATATTGATTATACACTGAGTACATAGGATATGGATATTTTTTTTAGTGCATGTGTCAGGGATTAATCATTGTGTACTTGGGATATCTGAAATGAAGGCAAGGTATCAGGAACCAAGGCAATGATGCAAGAGCTCAGTAAATCACCTCTATTTCAGCTAGAAGTTTAATGGCCAGTCAACTGGTGGTAGCATCATGTAGGCCTATATATGCCCTTAATTAAGCAACTACAAGCATCAGGTCTAAATTAGGAAGTGGAGATAACAGAGTCAGTAATGAAACTTAATATAGCTGTTAGTAATTCTCAAGGGCAAGATCACAAAGACCCCAGTGGCTCAAAGGCTATTTGAACTTCACCAACTGACAGTGTAGTCCAGGGTTTGATCTGAGCAGGCCCCAATAGTGTGATTACACACCCCAAGAATGACTAAATAGCTCTCTCAGGTTCAGTTACTTTGGTTAAAACCATTTCCAGGTGAGTTATTATGCTATTATAGCCCTCCAGTGTCGGACTGGCCCACCGGGATACCAGGAAAACTCCCGGTGGGCCCAAGTGTCAGTGGGCCCTCATGGTGCTAAACATTTGGCCTATTTCATGGCTATTCCCTATTTCTATGTGTACAAAGAGGCTAAATAGATGGAAAAATAGATTATAGTATGTAAAGAAAAGAGACTAGGAGAATAGAGGTTGAGTGAGGAGAGGAAGAATAATAGTGCTGAGAGTGGGCCCCTGGTCTACGGTTTTTGGGTGAGACCCTGGTCTAAGGTTTTTGGGTGGGCCCCTGGTGTCCCAGTCTGACACTGTAGCCCTCTTCTCATTTTGGTAGAGTGTCTTAAGGGCACATTACACAAGGCAACTGGAGCTCTAGCAAGCTCTGGTTAAAATTGTATGCTTATATTAAAGGAGGGAACCGAGGAACAAGACAGAGATACCAGTTTGGAAGTAACAGGGCTGGATGGGATTGATTATTGTTACAAGTTGTAAGAAGTGGATATGATTTCAATAAATCTAGCATGCTCATTTATTAAGACTGTTGAAGTATCTTTAATTTCTTACACCCAGGTACTGAATTGGAACCTGAATAGAAAGGCATTTATACTTTAAGTCTGACAAAATATAGGGAAGGTAATGAGGGAAGCAAACAACTACAGGTACGGAACCTGTTATCCAGAATGCTTGGAACATGGGGTTTTCCAGATAAGGGATCTTTTAATAATTTGGTTACTCATACCTTAAGTCTACTAGAAACTCATGTATAGTAAACATTAAATAAACCCAATAGGCTAGTTTTGCCTCCAATAGGGATTAATTATATCTTAGCTTGGACCATGTACAAGCTACTGTTTTATTATTACAGAGAAAAAGGAAATACTTTTTAAAAATGTGGACTATTAGGATAAAATGAGAGATGGCCTTTCTGTTATGGAGATTTCTGGAAAATGGGTTTCAAGAAGTAATATTTTCTATGAAACAGAATGCTAACAATGCTTTTATGGATTTAGATTATAATGGGACAATATCACAAGAAGACTTGCCATTAGTAAAGTATGGGCACTCCTGATATAGATAGATGCATCCGGAAGAACCGGATCTTTTTATCTCAGTAAAATGAATGGTGATCCCTGAGTGCTAGATTCATCATCTGTTGTTTTTCCCTTTGTCTTTTCTACATAGTTGAAATGATGGGACTAAAGAGTGGCTTTGAAGGTACATCCCAGGGATCTACAGAACGGCTCTGGCTGATTTTTACTCATTCCCAATGTTGCAGGCACAGGTAGACATGCTTCATCTCTACATTTGACATATATTGAGTGGGTATTCATTTTACTAATATGAATTGCATTAAAAAGCCTAAAAACAAAAATGATATTTGTTGATAAAATAAGTGTTATACAGAGTTCTTTTTATTATTTCTACATACAAATAAGTGCCCTACAAGGATTTATGCACATTTAAATGTCAAATTTGCATCCTTGCTCTTTTTTTTTGCTCCTCTGTAAAATCAAGTAGTTCTTCTTCTCTGCCTAATGCCATATGATAAAGTCATTTTCATTGACTGGTGCTACATTAAGATTAATACCTTGTATATGACAGATTTAAACCACAATTATGGAGTTAAATGCAAATGAGCGGAATGCTACAAGCATTTGCAGTTATTTGATATATATCACTTGACTAATCTGCTCAGTGTTGTGTCTTATGTAAAATATGAATTATGCAAACTTGTTACAAGCCTTCTTGAATTTAAATTGCTTTTGCTTGCTTTTTTAATTTTCGTGTAATGAATGACAGGGAGGCTTCGGTATCTATATTAAGAAATGACTTGTGTATACATATGCAAAACACAGTTTAATAAAGGAAAAGTGCACATTTTGTGGATAGAATGCAATCGTTTCTTCATAAGCTTCTGGAACAGCAGAAAACATTTTGAAAATGCAATGTTGGGTTTCTGTAGAGCGATTAAAAGTTTGAATTATCAGTAGGGAAGTTAGGAGGACTAGTAAGTCTCTGCTTGAAGGAAAATTAATGTTATATAAACTATGGGGCACATTTATTATAGACCAAACTTGGAAATCCAGAAGAAATTCAAGCAGCTCAATCAAGCTGTCAAGAAAGTTTTTCATAAATTGAAACACTTATTAAAGCTGATACCTGTGTCACCGGAATGTGTTCGACGGCTTAGAGCAATGAGATGCCATTCTACTTTATGGGGGATAGTTCTCAGTCCATCACGGAATTCCCCCAGCGGTTTCAGAACACTTCACAAATCCGTTCATGCAACTCTCACAAGTAGCACCTGTTTCTAGGAGTTGCATGACACATTGGATAATCCTATCACAACTACACAGAATCAACACCTCTGTGAATTGCAGATGTCACCTCTCTGAAGAGGTACAATGTGCCATTGTGATTGGATTAGTGGAAGAGTTTATATACCAAGGACTTCCCACACCAGTCAGTTGAACTGAAGAAGCTGCTCAGATGAGTAGTGAAACGTCTCCAATGATAACTCAGCAAGTCCAGTTGTTTTAGAATTACTTATATTAGATACAACAATGTCCATGTTGCAAAGCAGTAATGAAAAGAAAAGGAAATCTCAGGACTACAATTGTTATTGCTTATCTAAAGGTACAAATGAATATTATAATTGGACATAAAACCCAAGTTACCACCTTTGGTATTCAAGATGGGAAAAGTAGGGCTTCCACCCTACCCAGTCTCTCTTTCCCTAACCTTCTTTCTCTAAACTTCTAGCTTATCTGTTGATCCCTCTATAATACCATGGATTTCCCTTTAGAAAATTTCTCTTTGCGAAACCTACAGTATAAATGTTCCTGAATCTCTTTCTCTTATTATAACTTTCTCACAGCCAACAACAAGTTAATTCCCTGAATTAATGTTTACTGATATCCCCCTATTGATTTTTCCAGGATCACCGAGAAGAAATGTTTTCGAATGAAAACGCGCTCTACATTTCCCCCCCTCTTCCAATAACTGCCTCTAGTTGTAAAAGTGTGATATCCTATTCTAGTGCATTAAATGTTGAAATTGAGGAAAGGTCAGTGTGTCTCCAGAGTTGTGATTACTTTTTCTTGTTGACATTTATTGATCTCATTACATTCATGCTCATATTTCAAGATTTTTTTTTTTAATGTTGTTGTTACCATTTCATAGATGACAGAAAAACGGCAGTGTTGGTGGTGTTAGAACTGGAAGTAATTAAAATCTGTGTAGAGGTTCATGTTTCATCTAAATTTCATTGTCAGACCAATCGGCATGTGTTGTTTATGTGTCTGTGTTTTCTGCATAGATGGGAGGGCAACTCCAAAAAACTCTTTGTAAAAGATATGCTGGACTGTTTTACCTTCAAACCTTGGTCTCCTGTTATTCACCATAAAGCACATACAGTTGTAGAGAGGTCAAATATTATAAGCTAAAAATAAGATAAAACAATGAACACATAACAGTTGTGGGTGTTTCTACAGTATATTGAATGTACACACAATAAATGTTAGCAAAAAAAAAACCTGGAAAATATTCATTTTGTATGTATTAGCGCTGATCTTAAAAAGTTTGGGAAAAATGCTTTTTTATGTTAATGTTAATGACTGTTATTACTTTGCCCCATTGTTTTCTATGAATAGAAAGAAAAGCTATTCAATCTGTTTATGCACAGTCACATTCAACAAAGAAGCCCTCCTGCACATCTATATCTATATTTTATTTGGAAATCAGAATGATTGCTTTCATATAAAATTGTATACAAGACCTCACAGGAGCACTCAGGTAGTTTCCCCTATTGTTAGACACCTTAAGTGGTCCTCGCCGGTAAACTCTAATTATTTTCCTTTCCAATGTTAAAAGTGATGTAAAAGCAATCCAATGTTTGCCCTGTAAATGTAAGTAGTGTTTAACAGAGTTGCTGGGGGACTTGCAATTTGCAACCTCTACTGAAGCCACGGAAACCACGCTGATTGTCCATACAATAGAAAATATCATGTAACCATGAGCTTCCCTGCTGCTCCTCTATGTAAAGTCACCTATGTAAGATAGTTAGACATTTCTCATCTGGGTACCCAGGCTAAGTACCTGACCTAAAATAAAAAAATCAGTATTGATTAATATCAATACCATATTAACTACAAACATCTTCAGCCCTACACTATATTTTTGCTATTTAAGCTTGTGTCCAAAAGACACAACTACAAACAAACAGTATGATTAGTAAATCAGGATTAAATATGTGATTCAATCGATGCAATTGCATTCTATTTCTTATAATGTTCATTATTGCTGCAAGTCTTTATGTATTTCATTTTCCTAGTGGGACCAAGGTGTATGGGAGGGGAAGAGGTGGTGCCCACTACATGGCCAATACATGTTCCTTTCTGATCCAGGTGTCTTCCTAGCCAATAAAAGGGTGGAGATCAATATTTTGAACCCCAACTGGCTGGAGGAGGACGGAACAGTGCTTAGAGTCAAGGCAAAGTAGGCCTAAGTAAAGCATAGGTACTGTGAGTTAGAAGGGTATTAAGCTCTACTCATGATCTACTACTCAGTAATTCCATCACTGATTCCTCACTTGCACACATTGAAGAATACTCTATATGTATGGTTTCTCTGGCATACTCTCCCATTTCATTACACTTCCATCAAATTATTTAGCCATGTCTGTCTAGGGGAGGGCAGTGGTGTATAAGAGGTGTGACACTAGTTGTGTGTGTGTCCCAGTTTGTTCTTCAATATCATGGCTGCTGGGGTGGAGAAAGAGGAATATCAAATGCATTCCTCCACTTTTGTAGAAGGCCCCCCCCCCGTTTCAAATATCTGTTTAGTCCGAGGGGAATAAGTGGCACGACACTAGTTTAGGAATGTCTGAAGATCCACTTTCCTCCTTGTTTTTTAGTATTTGTTATCATTTAATATTACTATTCAATATCATGGCTGTATGTGGTGTAGAGTGAAGAGTGTCACATGTTTTTTTCCTTTATTTGTTTTTTTTTTATAGAAGGCTCCCCACTTTGATTGAACTTCTCTTGTGTAGAATATCTATCAACTCAGATATTAAATGTGATCCCCAACTCAATATTCATTTAATTACTATTCTTATGTCCAAGGAAGGTAATTTTAAATTGACCAGGTACCTGGTGGATCTTGATCTGTTGTGGAATGAATTTTGGTCTTATAAAAATAAGGACTTTAAAGGGATACTGTCTTGGGAAAAAATTTTTTTTTTCAAAATGAACCAATTAATAGTGCTGCTCCAGCAGAATTCTGCACTGAAATCCATTTCTCAAAAGAGCAAACAGATTTTTTTATATTCAATTTTGAAATCTGACATGGGGCTAGACATTTTGTCAATTTCCCAGCTGCCCCTGGTCATGTGACTTGTGCCTGCACTTTAGGAGAGAAATGCTTTCTGGCAGGCTGCTGTTTTTCCATCTCAATGTAACTGAATGTGTCTCAGTGAGACATGGGTTTTTACTATTGAGTGTTGTTCTTAGATCTACCAGGCAGCTGTTATCTTGTGTTAGGGAGCGGTTATCTGGTTACCTTCTCATTGTTCTTTTGTTTGGCTGCTGGGGGGGAAAAGGGAGGGGGTCATATCACTCGAACTTGCAGTACAGCAGTAAAGAGTGATTGAAGTTTATCAGAGCACAAGTCACATGACTTGGGGCAGCTGGGAAATTGACAATATGTCTAGCCCCATGTCAGATTTCAAAATTGAATATAAAAAAATCTGTTTGCTATTTTGAGAAATGGATTTCAGTGCAGAATTCTGCTGGAGCACCACTATTAACTGAATCATTTTGAAAAAATTTTTTTTTTCCCATGACAGTATCCCTTTAAGGACTTTTGAAGACTTTAGAAAAATTACATTGGTGGCAGATTTTAATTTTAAAAACCACAGAACTTTAAAAAAAAAGCCACATTAGGTGTTAGATACAATTTATACAGATGAGAAGAAAGACAAAAATAATTAAAATAATCTAATACATTTGAAAGCTTTCCATGAAATATCTTGGGATTTACTGTCTTCATTCTGACATTATTTTAGCAAAGGTTGAATGTCAAATACTGAGACTGAACTAAAGGAGCACAGAAACTTTATTCCTCTGTTTATATGGTGTAGTTATATTCCTAATGTCAGAAGGCCATAAAACATTCACAAGCATTATAGACAGACCGTTAAATATACACAGGTAACAGTAAGAAGCGAAGAATAATGTGAAAAAAATTAAAGGTCACCATAGACTTTGATCAGGTGATTTAGTTAATCGATAAGTGAAAAAAATTCAATATGAGATGTAAAGTAGTTTAACAATAACAGTAGGCACTGTAAGGACTAATGCAATCAATAGGGAAAAGAAACTTGTTTTTTTACCAATATATTCAGTATATGACACATCTTAAACATGAAGTTCAACTTTAAGGAGTCATCTTTAGTTGATAGAACAATGAGGTATTAGCATGAGGATGCATTTAAGCCCCATGTTAAACACCAAACACTTTCAAGGATGTACTAATACCATTGTTATAAGCAGAAAGTCAACTGTTCTTCAACAGCACAATCATCACTCGCAAATCATCATCAACTCTCCATTTAAATGAGACATGAGTGCCTTAAACAACAAAAAACAACAGAGTTGAACTAAACAGAGCTCTAATAGGTATAGTAGCCACTGAAAAACTCAGAATGACCTGGATAAACCATAACACAGTCTTCAGCAACAACTGTTAATGGTAAAATACAAAGGGTTCCATTTATCATAACTGAGCTTTTTTGATCAGGCAATCATAAGGAAACCGAGCTTGAATTTACTGTACTAATCACCAGGCCCGGACTGGCAATCTGTGGGTTCTGGCAAATGCCAGAGGGGCTGCTATAAGGTCCCATAGAAAGTCAGTATTTAGTGGACTGGTGGAAGCTGTTTGGGCCTCTGTGTGGGCTGATTGGGCCTCTGTGTACCTGAAATGCCAGGGCCTATTTTAATTCTCAGTCCGGGCCTGCTAATCACGCAGGGTTTCATGCTGAAAAAAGCTTGGCAATCTTCATAAGTTCGGCTTTTGTAATGTTACAAATGAACATTTGGGCAAACTTACGAAAAAGTCATGTTTTTTTTTACTTTTAATACATATTTCATGCTTCTAATTTAGTAGTTTAGCCTTGGTTGCAAAACCTGCCTGGCAAGACCCCCTATGGTCAGTGGCGTAACAATGTTGCAATGCTCCCCTGCAATTCTTCAGAGGGGCCCAGCGCACACTCCAAACTACCTGCCCACCCCCTTGCTGCTTGCATTTGCACATGAGAGCAAGCTCCTACCCACCAGCATCCAGTTACACCACTGTCTATAGCCTTAACTAGGCTACTTTGGATGCAGGTAGGGGTTTCCAACTGAAAGATTACTTATGACCTATATATGACCCAATATTTTATATAAAGCTCCCCAGAGACATCTACTATTAAGTTTTTTTTTTTTGCTATGTTCTCTTGACCACTGGAACACTTACTAATAACCATCCTCTTCAGCCCTTTGGAAACAAATTGCAGTAACAAAGTAGTTTTGAGTGTCAACACATAGGAGTCAATGGGTGTTTTTGTCGCACCAAATGCACAAAATGCATTGGAATCAATGTTTTTGTTTAACTGAGTTTTTCTGTCAAAGCACATGGCAAAATTCTAGCGTCGATTCACAAACATTTTCACCACTGTGAAAGCTGAAAAAAAATAGCTCACCCTCACCCTGCGTTTCAGAAATTATACAGTAGTTTTGAACCATTGGTGAACTAGAAAGAGTACATTTAAATTCTGAATGTTCCATTAAGCCATCTCTCTTCTATGGGAAGCAAATGTATTTTGTTAAGCCTTTTTGTGATAAATGAACTGATTATACAATCACAAGTGTAAGCGAGTCATGTGACAACAACTACATCACTACAAGCACCGATTATAAGTGATGACATCCCTAAGCACCATTTAGAAGGATATCCTTTATAGGAAATTCATGGCTCCCGTGTATTATATTAATATAATCTTCAGTTTTGCCATTTCTTATTTTAGAATATGCCACGTCAGACACGTATGTCTCAAGATGTACCACTGCAAAAACCACCGGGGCTTCTGAAACTTCCAACTTACCCCTGTATCTCCAATCCACCTGCCCAACTGCCCCCTAACTTGACCTTGCTCAGTGCGCAATGCCACCTACAGATCTGGAGGCCCCTCCACCCATAGGGCCATTGCATTCTTTTCCCACCAGCATGCGCAATATACAGTAATTGTGGGGCAGGAACAGCTCATTACACCTCAGGAATTGTCGGTTGAGCCTTCTTGGCTTTATATGGTCACATAACTCCTACTGTTATAAATTACAGTAGGCAATGCATTGTGCACCATATATCCATAGACAGCAATATGTGTTCATTTCTTGGGCCAAATAACTTTCATGCATATTATTTTGCTTTCAGTCAACCCACAGTACAGGAACCAAAGTTAAAGGAGAAGGAAAGGTTAAAACTAAGTAAGCCTTATCAGAAAGGTCCACCTAAATATACCAGTAAACCCCCAAAGTAGTGCTGCTCTGAGTCCCCTGTCAAAAGAAACACTCCATTTCTTTCCTTCTATTGTGTACACATGGGCTTCTGTATCAGACTTCCTGACTTCAGCTTAAACCTCATTGCCCTGGGCAAGAGCATGCTCAGTTTGCTCCTCTCCCCACACCCCTCCCTTCTCTACTGTAATCTGAGCCCAGAGCAGGGAGAGACTCAGGCAGGAAGTGATGTCACACTACATTAATACTGCAGCTCCTATCCTAAACAAACAGAGAGTTTCTAGAGCTTTTTACTCGGGTATGGTAAAACATTCTACAGAATAAATAAAGCATTCTAGCTTGTACTATTGCAGCTAATCTATTGGCAATAAAATGCCTTCGTAGCTTTCCTTCTCCTTTAATTTACACATGTGTATATAGAAGAGATTGTGCAATTTTTTTCAGCAATATTATCTTTGCTGCATCTTTTTCTATTAAAAAAAAGCAAAACTATGTTTGGGTGCCAAATATTACCTGACATATTACCTGCCTTATTAGTCACTGCAGGGGGAGAAGCCTCCAATCAGCAGCTCCTGTTCTGAAGTGCCCGTTCTCCTTATTATAGGCAATCACTTTAAACTGCTGATTTAGAGAAAAGTCACTCTTGAGTGAACGTCCTCAGTAATTATCCATTAACCTTATAAATTGCTGATTATGTATCTGCTCTTTGATAATCAGTTTTCATAGTTTATTTATGAATCTACATAACGATCTGCGGTGTAAGGAGAACAAATAAACAGAAATAGAGAAATACAAATCGACAGCTGCTCCTGTCTCTGAGAATTTGCTGTCTGGAGGAGGTATGTCGAAATATCCCTGGCTCCAGGAATGAATGGATTGAGTGGAATAAATAAAATGCTATTTATTTCATGGGTTATGCACAGTTGGTTGTTTATAGGCTTTTTAGCACCTATACGTATATGAACCTTTAAAGGGGCTGGTCACCTTTGAGTAAACATTAAATATGATGTAGAGAGGGATATTCTGAGACAATTTGCAATTGGTTTTTATTTTTGAGTTATTTAGCAAGCTATCCAGCTTGCAATTTCAGCAATCTGGTTGCCATTTTGTTTTAATATTGGAAAGAGTCAGAAGAAGAAGAAGGCAAATAATTCGAAAAACTATAAAAAAAGGAAAAATGAAGACCAATAGAAAAGTGAAATCTCAGATCAAATCGTCTGCAGGTTACTGGTTCATGTTTCCATGTCAATATGTCTGTGATAAATGGCAAATGTTACTTCGATTTGGTCAATGAGGTTGTTTGAATACAAAGATGTTCAGAAATGCAGCGCTCTGACACTGACCATGTCATTCATTTGCTGTGCATACATTAACCTTTCATATCTGTCCATAAATCATTTCTTTCTGTTATGAGCTGCAACTCTTCATCTTGCTCACGCTCTTACTGACCATATCATCTGCATTACAAATGACTGGGCGAAAAATGCTAAGATCAGATGTAACCGATACATGATTTATTGGACTGAATGGAAACAGAAAGTATTCAGATTTGCCACATGGGCGCAGTCTTCCCCAGATCCAGAAATGGGAAGGATCCCAGTTTTATTTAAGATAACTGTTGAATAATATATATATAGTAATAATATTACGGAAAGGCTCTCTCCAATAGACTCCATTTTAATCAAATAACTCAAATTTTTTTAAATAATTTTTTTCTCTGTAATAATAAAACTGTACCAGGGTCGGACTGGGAGGCATGGGGCCCACCGGGGCTACTGCCCCAGGGCCCCCTCCAGCCGCCACTGCCGCTCCGGAGTGCTGCAGGCGGCTAGTGCGCATGCGCGCGGCGCCGCGTTTGTGCGCATGCGCGCGGCGCCGCGTTTGTGCGCATGCGCAGCCCTTCTATTCTACCGCGACCCCAAACAAAGTGGGGTCGCGCCGCCCCACTAAGTAGCGGATCTGGGCCGGCGGGGCCCACAAGAGCCCGGGGCCCACCGGGGTTTTTCCCGGTGTCCCGCCGGCCCAGTCCGACACTGAACTGTACCTTGGACTTGAATTGGTAAATTTCAGCTTAGTGCTTCTGATTTTGAATTATTGACAGAAAGGCCTGAAATCTGGGCAAACTGATGTAGCAGATTTGTTAAGTGGGGTAAAGAGGTAAGGGGTTTAGTAAGTGCAAGGAAAGCATTGTCTGCAAAAAAGCAGGCTTTATAATGCTTTCCAGAGAGAGGCATTCCATGTATTTGGGGGTGACGAATGATAAGTCTGGCTAAAGGCTCTATAGCTAGAGCAAAGAGCACGGGCAACAAGGGGCAGCCTTGTCTCATCTCTAGGTTTATATTAGGAGAAGCAAAAGGGCCCCATTTAATGTATGCTGACGGAGAGTGCTTTAATTATATGTTGAAATACCGGACCAAAGCCCCACCTCGACATTATCTCATGATACCGTGTCAATGACTTTTTTGAATATCTAGACTCATGGCATGGCAGGAGTTTTTGTTGAGTTCGCAATATGGGTTAAGTGAATAACTCGTCTGATGTTATCAGCTTTGTATCTCCTAGGGACAAAGTATGTTTGGTCTAGGTGTATGAGCGTGTGTAAGAAGAGGTTGAGTCTAGTTACCAATATCTTACCAAAGATCCGGAGATATAAATTGGAATAGAGATAGGGTGATAATTGGTACATTGAGTGTTGTCTTTATCTGCTTTTGGAATCACAGCTATTTGAGCTAGAAGTTGCCCTGAACAATAAAATTAAAATTGTTTACAATATGTGGACATAGAATCTCAGATAATTTCTTATAATATTGGCTTGAGAACCCATCAGGGCTCAGGGTGGTATTGGGTTTAAGACTTGTTGGACCTCTACCTCAGTAATGGGGCTATCAAGCAATAGGGGGTACTTTTTTCACTATATATTCTAGTGCAGAGAGCGATGCAGCCCTCTCCCAGCTAAGAACGCACAAAGAAAAAAAGGTTAGGAGTTAAGAAACGACAAAGTCTACAAGTTACCAGGGGAGGCAAAGGATTTTTATATTAGAATTTTGGCTCTTCTAGTGTGCTTAAGGGCTGAAGAAAGGGAGAGGCGTACTGCTGCACGTTTTCTTAAACTCTACACTATATACACCAAACTCAGCATGCATTTTATCTTCATAATATTTAGGATATTGCCAGGACTGTCATATTTTTTTTAATTGAATCATTTATTTTACCTGTCATTTGTCCCGTTATTGAAGCCATTTATCATTTGTTAGTGCTGCCTCCTCATTTAGAATCCTGTCACTTTTCCAGGATTTGGCTAGCACTTTTTCACGTTCAGTAACTCTTGCTCATTCCATGGAATCAGCTTTCCTTGCAAGAGCCATACTGCGTCTATTCATACAGGCTGCTGTGGGAACCCTGGGGTGCCACCTTGAGGTGATGGTAGCTCCCTAGTTCCTCAGCATAAAAAAATAAAAAACTTGGCCACAATTCACATCGAGATGTGGGGCTGACGCAGTGGAGCTGAGTGTATCTCTGCAAACATGTGAAGAGCAGCTTCGGAGCCAAGTACAGATATAGGATCCATATCTGGAAACCCTTTATCCAGAAACTCCAAATTACTGAAGGCCATCTCCCATAGACTAAATTTTAAGCCAGTAATTCTAATTTTTCTTTAAAAATGATACAGTACCTTGTACTTGATGGTAACTCAGCTACATGAACCCATGGCCGGTGAAAAATTACGCTCATCCCTAATAAAAATGCTAATACAGGTATAGGATCCATTATCCGAAGACCTGTTGTCCAGAAAGCTCTGAATTATGGAAAGGCTGTCTGCCATAGACTCCATTTTATCCAAATAACCCAAATGCTTTTAAAATCATTTCCTTTTTCTCTGTAATAATAAAGCAGTATCTTGTACTTGATCCCAACTAAGATATAATTAATCCTTGTTGAAAGCAAAACCATCCTATTGGGTTTAATTAATGTTTACATGATTTTTACCAAATTAATGTATGGAGAACCAAATTACAGAAAGGTCCCATGCATTCTGGATAATAGATCCTATTCCTATACCTTTAATGAATAGTACCAATTCTCAAGATTGTGCCCATCTTGTGCTTTCATTTCTCTTCATAAATGAGCCCCATAATGTTTTCAATGCATTTGTATTGGAGGTAGCGCCTGGCAGTTAGAGACATTCTAACCATTGGAGTTTTCTGCCTGAGCACAGTGGCCTTCCTAATTTTAGGTTATAGGCCTGAACGGATTCAGTTTCATCCATAATGTCCTAGGCAACCTGGCCAGCCACAGCGCTCCCGTATCCCCCCCACTAGTGATGGGCGAATAAATTTGGCTTGCACAAATTTGCCGCAAATTTCTGTGTTTCGCCGCCGGCAAATAAATTTGCGAATCTCCCGTGAAAATTCAACCGGTCAATAAAATTCTGGATGTTTCGGAAAAGTTGCTTGTGTCAAAATCGCCATGCGTCAATACTATTTGGACGCCCATTGACTTTAATGCCAACGCCAAAAGTGACTTTTTCTGCAATTTCTGTCATTTTCATGTTTTATTCGCAAACATTTTCCTGATTTTTTCGTGGAATGTTACGATTTTCACGATTTTTCGTGAATCTCTCCAATTTTCACGTTTTTATGAGAATTGTTCGCGGTTTGCTAATTTTGCAGGAGATTTGCAAATTTTTCTGCAAAACTGGAGAAATTTGCCCATCACTACCCCCCACCCCTGAACAAATGCACACTTGCTTGTTTTGTTAACAGGGGTGGTGAGGGGAGAAGAGTCCGGGGTAGGTTACATATGAGGTAAGTGCCGGGCACCCCCCACCATTGCTCCCTAGGCACGTGTCTCTTTTTCCAAGTCCCGGCCCTGCTTATACGTGCAATGCCTCCATCTAATGGTTTCCAAGAGACACAACACAGGGGGATTAACTAGAGATACACAATTATAACAGATTAAAGCAATATATATATATATATATATATATATATATATATATATATATATATATATATATATATATATTATATATATATGACATTCAACATTACACAGGTTAAAAAAAACCATAAGAAAATGACTTATACAACTAACAATGAACATATACTCATAGTGATCACAGTCAATGTTCGTATCTAAGTGAAACCAACCTGGACTAGAGATGTCGCGAACTGTTCGCCGGCGAACTTGTTCGCGCGAACATCGGGTGTTCGCGCTCGCCGGAAGTTCGCGAACGTCGCGCGACGTTCGCCATTTTGGGTTCGCCATTGTTGGCGCTTTTTTTGCCCTCTCACCCCAGACCAGCAGGTACATGGCAGCCAATCAGGAAGCTCTCCCCTGGACCACTCCCCTTCCCTATAAAAACCGAAGCCCTGCAGCGTTTTTTTCACTCTGCCTGTGTGTGCTGAAGAGATAGTGTAGGGAGAGAGCTGCTGCCTGTTAGTGATTTCAGGGACAGTTGAAAGTTTGCTGGCTAGTAATCGTTTTGATACTGCTCTGTTATTGGAGGGACAGAAGTCTGCAGGGGTTTGAGGGACATTTTAGCTTAGGTAGCTTGCTGGCTAGTAATCTACCTTCTACTGCAGTGCTCTGTATGTAGCTGCAGTGGGCAGCTGTCCTGCTTCTGATCTCATCTGCTGACTGCTGCAATAACAGTAGTCCTTGTAAGGACTGCTTTTATTTATTTTTTTGTTGTTTTACTACTACTACTACTACTACTACTATAAGAGCCCAGTGCTATTAGTCTAGCAGTGTTGGGGAGTGGGACTGGTGTGCTAATCTGCTGCTCCTAGTAGTTCAGCAGCACCAACTTTAATTTTTTTTTTTTAATATTCATTTTTTTTATTTTACTTTTTTTATTTTACTACCGCTGTAGTAGTGTATAAGTTGACCTTTTAGGCATTTTGCCTGTAGGCATTATTTGCACACTGTTTTCTTCAACCGCCATCGAGCTGTGTGACCTTGTTCCCATTCTGTCTAAATATCCATAATATTACCGTCTCCAGAAAAAACACCGGAGTCACTTTTTTCAAGCAGCATTCATATATTTTACGTAATCCGTATCCACCGCTGTAGTAGTGTATACGTTGGCCTGTAGGCATTATTTGCACACTGTTTTCTTCAACCCGCCATCGAGCTGTGTGACCTTGTTCCCATTCTGTCTAAATATCCATAATATTACCGTCTCCAGAAAAACACCGGAGTCACTTTTTTCAAGCAGCATTCAATATTTTACGTAATCCGTATCCACCGCTGTAGTAGTGTATACGTTGGCCTTGTAGGCATTATTTGCACACTGTTTTCTTCAACCCGCCATCGAGCTGTGTGACCTTGTTCCCATTTCTGTCTAAATATCCATAATATTACCGTCTCCAGAAAAAAACACCGGAGTCACTTTTTTCAAGCAGCCATAATATATTTTACGTAATCCGTATCCACCGCTGTAGTAGTGTATACGTTGGCCTTGTAGGCATTATTTGCACACTGTTTCTTCAACCGCCATCGAGCTGTGTGACCTTGTTCCCATTCTGTCTAAATATCCATAATATTACCGTCTCCAGAAAAAACACCGGAGTCACTTTTTTTCAAGCAGCCATAAATTATTTTACGTAATCCGTATCCACCGCTGTAGTAGTGTATACGTTGGCCTTGTAGGCATTATTTGCACACTGTTTTCTTCAACCCGCCATCGAGCTGTGTGACCTTGTTCCCATTCTGTCTAAATATCCATAATATTACCGTCTCCAGAAAAAACACCGGAGTCACTTTTTTCAAGCAGCATTCATATATTTTACGTAATCCGTATCCACCGCTGTAGTAGTGTATACGTTGGCCTTGTAGGCATTATTTGCACACTGTTTTCTTCAACCCGCCATCGAGCTGTGTGACCTTGTTCCCATTCTGTCTAAATAATCCATAATATTACCGTCTCCAGAAAAAACACCGGAGTCACTTTTTTCAAGCAGCCATAATATATTTTACGTAATCCGTATCCACCGCTGTAGTAGTGTATACGTTGGCCTTGTAGGCATTATTTGCACACTGTTTTCTTCAACCCGCCATCGAGCTGTGTGACCTTGTTCCCATTCTGTCTAAATATCCATAATATTACCGTCTCCAGAAAAAACACCGGAGTCACTTTTTTCAAGCAGCATTCACATATTTTACGTAATCCGTATCCACCGCTGTAGTAGTGTATACGTTGGCCTTGTAGGCCATTATTTGCACACTGTTTTCTTCAACCCGCCATCGAGCTGTGTGACCTTGTTCCCATTCTGTCTAAAATATCCATAATATTACCGTCTCCAGAAAAAACACCGGAGTCACTTTTTTCAAGCAGCCATAATATATTTTACGTAATCCGTATCCACCGCTGTAGTAGTGTATACGTTGGCCTTGTAGGCATTATTTGCACACTGTTTTCTTCAACCCGCCATCGAGCTGTGTGACCTTGTTCCCATTCTGTCTAAATATCCATAATATTACCGTCTCCAGAAAAAACACCGGAGTCACTTTTTTCAAGCAGCATTCATATATTTTACGTAATCCGTATCCACCGCTGTAGTAGTGTATACGTTGGCCTTGTAGGCATTATTTGCACACTGTTTTCTTCAACCCGCCATCGAGCTGTGTGACCTTGTTCCCATTCTGTCTAAATATCCATAATATTACCGTCTCCAGAAAAAACACCGGAGTCACTTTTTTCAAAGCAGCATTCATATATTTTACGTAATCCGTATCCACCGCTGTAGTAGTGTATACGTTGGCCTTGTAGGCATTATTTGCACACTGTTTTCTTCAACCCGCCATCGAGCTGTGTGACCTTGTTCCCATTCTGTCTAAATATCCATAATATTACCGTCTCCAGAAAAAACACCGGAGTCACTTTTTTCAAGCAGCATTCATATATTTTACGTAATCCGTATCCACCGCTGTAGTAGTGTATACGTTGGCCTTGTAGGCATTATTTGCACACTGTTTTCTTCAACCCGCCATCGAGCTGTGTGAGCTTGTTCACATTTTGTCTAAATATTGATAATATTATCGTCTCTAGAAAAACCACTTGAGTTACTTTTTTTCAAGCAGCATTCATATATTTTACGTAATCCGTATCCACCGCTTGTAGTAGTGTATACGTTGACCTTGTAGGCATTATTTGCACACTGTTTTCTTCAACCCGCCATCGAGCTGTGTGACCTTGTTCACATTTTGTCTAAATATTGATAATATTATCGTCTCTAGAAAAACCACTTGAGTTACTTTTTTTCAAGCAGCATTCATATATTTTACGTAATCCGTATCCACCGCTGTAGTAGTGTATACGTTGACTTTGTAGGCATTATTTGCACAGTGTTTTCTTCAACCCGCCATCTAGCTGTGTGTATTATCGTTTCCAGAAAAACCAACTGAGTTTTTGTTGTTGTTGTTGTTTTTTTAAAAATAATGCCAGGCAAAGGCAGGCCGCCACGCAGAGGCCGTGCTAGGGGCCGTGCTGCTATGCAATCCTGTGGCCCTAGCAAATTGCCCAGTTTTAAAAAGCCAATGACCCTGAACTCCCAAAATGCTGAAGAGGTAGTTGACTGGCTTACACAGCACACCCCATCCTCTACCGTTTCTAACTTTACCACAACATCCTCCTCATCCTCCACTGCTATGGCCACCCCACGTAACACTTCCTCCACCACCGGTGCCCCTTCTTCACTGGGGTCAGAGGAGTTATTTTCCAATGAGTTTCTTGAACTGAGTAATGCGCAACCATTATTGCCAGAAGAAGATGAAGGAGATGAGGACCTTACACCAGATTTAATTCTGGCAGAGAACACGATAGAGATGGACATAATGAGTGATGAGGAGGAGGTCCCCGCTGCTGCTTCCTTCTGTGATGTGTCAGAAGAAATTGATGCATCTGAGGAGAATGATGATGAGGAGATTGATGTTTTGTGGGTGCCTAGTAGAAGAGAGCAAGAGGAGGGTAGTTCAGATGGAGAGACGGAGAGTCAGAGAGGCAGTAGGAGAATAAGACTTAGAAGAAGCAGGGAGGACAGCCCGCAGGGATCAGTAGGGCAACAACATGTATCGGCACCTGTGTTCAGCCGGCCAACGCACCCGCCATTGCCGCCAATACCGCCAACTCCGCCAACTTCTACTGTTACCGCCAGATCGCACACTTCCAAAAAGTCAGCAGTGTGGGATTTTTTAATGTGTGTGCCTCTGACAAAAGCATTGTAATTTGCAATGAGTGCAGTCAGAAACTGAGCCTTGGTAAGCCCAACAGCCACATAGGTACAACTTCTATGCGAAGGCACATGAGCGGCAAGCACAAAGCACTTTGGGAGCAACACCTCAAAGGCAACAGGCAAACTAAAAGCCACACTCCTTCTGGTCCAGCATCTTACTGCTCTACCTCTGCTCTCCTTGACCCGTCTGAACCACCCTCCACTCCGCCTTCCACCTTGACCACCTGTTCCCATTCCCAGTCATCTGCCACCAGCCAAGTTTCTGTGAAGGCCATGTTTGAGCGTAAGAAGCCAATGTCTGACTGTCACCCCCTTGCCCGGCGTCTGACAGCTGGCTTGTCTGCACTCTTAGCCCGCCAGCTTTTACCATACCAGCTGGTGGACTCTGAGGCCTTCCGCAAATTTGTAGCAATTGGGACACCGCAGTGGAAGGTACCCAGCCGCAATTTTTTTTCTAAAAAGGGAATACCACACCTGTACCAACATGTGCAGAGCCAAGTTACCGCATCTCTGTCACTTAGTGTTGGGCCAAAGGTCCATATGACTACTGACGCATGGTCCTCCAAGCATGGTCAGGGCAGGTATGTCACCTACACTGCCCACTGGGTGAACTTGGTAATGGCTGGGAAGCAGGGAATGGGTAGCTCAACAACAACAGTGGAGTTGGTGTCACCGCCACGGATTGCACGCGGTTCTGCCACCACCTCTACTCCTCCATCGCTCTCTACCTCGTCTTCTTCTTCTTCTTACTCTGCTGCTGGGTCCTCCTTCTCCTCCTCCACACCTGTGCACCCCAGCTCCCCTAGGCTATTCGACGTGCCAGGTACGCCGTTGTCACGCTGTCTTGGGGATGACGTGCCTGGAAAGCAAAAACCATACCGGATCTGTACTCCTGTCATCTCTGCAGTCACAGGCCGATCGGTGGCTGACCCCACACCAACTGCAGATCGGAAAAGTGGTGTGTGACAATGGAAGCAATCTGTTGGCAGCGTTGAGACTAGGCAATTTAACACATGTGCCCTGCATGGCACATGTGTTTAATTTAATAGTCCAACGTTTTGTCTCCAAGTACCCAGGATTCCAGGACGTTCTCACCCAGTCCAGAAAGGTGTCGGCCCATTTCAGACGTTCCTACACAGCCATGGCACGCCTTGCTGACATTCAGCAGCGCTACAACATGCCAGTCAGGCGTTTGATTTCTGACAGCCAGACTCGCTGGAATTCAACGCTCCTTATGTTGGAACGTCTGCTGCAACAACAAAGGGCCGTCAACGAGTACCTTTTTGAACTGGGTGGTAGGACTGGATCTGCACAGCTGGGGATTTTTTTCCCCCGTTACTGGGTGCTTATGCGCGATGCCTGCAGGCTCATGCGACCTTTTGAAGAGGTGACAAATATGGTCAGTCGCACCGAAGGCACCATCAGCGACCTAATACCCTTCGCTTTCTTCCTGGAGCGTGCCGTGCGACGAGTGACAGATGAGGCTGTAGACCAGCGTGACGAGGAGCTGGAAGCGCACGATTTCTGGTCGGAATCACCAGAACGAACCCAGGCACCTGCTGCAACGCAGGGAGAGGTGCCAGAAGTGGAGTCAGAGGAGGAAGGTGGCTTTGTGGAGGAGGAGGACCAACAGGAGCAGGCTTCCCAGGGGCTAGTGGTGACCTTTTGGGGACCCTGGTCTTGTACGTGGCTGGGGGGAGGAGACCGTGGATGATGCAGTCCTTGATAATGAGGAAGCGGAGATGGATAGCTCTGCATCCAACCTTGTGAGAATGGGGTCTTTCATGCTGTCATGCCTGTTGAAGGACCCCGTATCAAGAGGCTTAAGGAGAAGGACCTGTACTGGGTCGCAACGCTACTAGACCCTCGGTACAAGCATAAAGTGTCAGAAATGTTACCAACATACCACAAGTCCGAAAAGATGCGGCATTTACAAACCAGCTGCAAAACATGTTGTACAATGCTTTTAAGGGTGATGTCACTTCAGGAACTCATCAACATTCCAGGGGCAGAGGTGCCAGTAATCCTGCCACGAGCACACCTGCAAGGACAAAGCCCTTTGGCCAGTCTGTAACGTCAGACATGCAAATGTTTTTCTGTCCAAGGCAGCGCCACAACCCTTCTGGATCCACCCTCAAAGAACGCCTCGACCGGCAGGTAGCGGACTACCTGGCATTAACTGCAGATATCGACACTCTGAGGAGCGATGAACCCCTGGACTACTGGGTGCGCAGGCTTGATCTGTGGCCAGAGCTGTCACAATTTGCCATGAACCTCTTGTCTTGCCCAGCCTCAAGTGTGCTCTCAGAAAGGACCTTCAGTGCAGCAGGAGGGATTGTAACTGAGAAGAGAACTCGCCTAGGTCACAAAAGTGTCGATTACCTGACCTTTATTAAAATGAATGAGGGGTGGATCTCGGAGGGTTACTGCACGCCGGAAGACTTGTTCTGACTTCTATGCAGCTGTCCTTCTCTTCAAGCCTCATGACTCCACACACAGCTGTCCTTTAGCGTCCTCCTCCTCCCTCCGCCACCGTTACAAACTAGGGTGCAAACCCTACTGGTTTAATTTTTTCTGGCCTCTGTGCTTCAGTGGCTGCAACCAAAAAAAATGCATATTTTCTGCATTTATATGGCATAATTTTTCTGGCCTCTGTGCTTCAGTGGCTGCAACCAAAAAAATTTATATTTTCAGCATTTATATGGCATAATTTTTCTGTCAACTGTGCTTCAGTGGCTGCGACCAAAAAAATGCATATTTTCTGCATTTATATGGCATAATTTTTCTGGCCTCTGTGCTTCAGTGGCTGCAACCAAAAAAATTTATATTTTCAGCATTTATATGGCATAATTTTTCTGGCAACTGTGCTTCAGTGGCTGCGACCAAAAAAATGACTATTTTCAGCATTTATATGGCATATTTTTTCTGGCCTCTGTGCTTCAGTGGCTGTGGCCAAAAAAACTGGGCAAACAATGCCTACAAGGTCAACGACGTTGACCTTGTAGGCATTGTTTGCCCAGTTTTTTTGGCCACAGCCACTGAAGCACAGAGGCCAGAAAAAATATGCCATATAAATGCTGAAAATAGTCATTTTTTGCCATACGTTGACTCAACGTATATGGCAAAAAATGACTATTTTCAGCATTTACGTGACATATTTTTTCTGGCAACTGTGCTTCAGTGGCTGCAACCAAAAAAACTGGGCAAACAATGTCTACAAGGTCAACGTATGGCGAAAAATTACTATTTTCAGCATTTATATGGCATATTTTTTCTGGCAACTGTGCTTCAGTGGCTGCGTCCAAAAAAACTGGGCAAACAATGTCTACAAGGTCAACGTATGGCGAAAAATGACTATTTTCAGCATTTATATGGCATATTTTTTCTGGCAACTGTGCTTCAGTGGCTGCGTCCAAAAAAACTGGGCAAACAATGCCTACAAGGTCAACGTATGGCAGTTGTTTAAAGAGAACAGTAGATTACTAGCCAGCAAAGCTACCTAAGCTAAAATGTCCCTCAAATCCCTGCAGACTTCTGTCCCTCCAATACAGAGCAGTATCAAGCAGATTACTAGCCAGCAAACTTACTATCATCTGTCCCTGAAATCACTAACAGCTCTCCCCTACACTATCTCTTCCAAGCACACACAGGCAGATTTTTCAGATACATTTTTGCCCTTGATCCCCCTCTGGCATGCCACTGTCCAGGTCGTTGCACCCTTTAAACAACTTTAAAATCATTTTTCTGGCCAGAAATGTCTTTTCTAGATGTTAAAGTTCGCCTTCCCATTGAAGTCTATGGGGTTCGCGAACCGTTCGCGAACCGCTCGCATTTTTGCGCAAGTTCGCGAATATGTTCGCGAACTTTTTTTCCGACGTTCGCTACATCCCTAACCTGGACTGTAAGATCACCTTCTGGGCACAGCCATGTATGAGAGATCCCACTCCCGCCTCAGCTTCATGTTTGTCAGTTCTGTGGATATACCTCCAGAAAGCTGACAGTTAATATAAAAGAAATCCGTGTGAGTCATATTGCATTTCTAATATGTTCAGACAGTGGGAGAAGGGGACACATCTGTACAACATATGGGAGCCACAGATATTACACTTCTGACAGCTGAACATGCTGTTTGCTTGTTTTTCTTGTCTTTCTTATGCTAAACATCTGACCTGACGGGAGTGCATGTAACATAAGGGTTTGAGAGTTACACAAGAAATTCTTGTTGCAAAGTGCATGTTACTATCAGTCTTATTACTGTATATTGACTATGAACATAAAGTGTATTTTCTCTATGGTATAGCTAATGTAAATATTATTTTTCCTCCGTTGTAAGGGCATGAATGTGATTCTTTCATTAATGTTTAGTGAAAACAGTATTTTATATGAATAGGCAATCTTGAGAACCAAAAACTTGTGGGCTCATTTATGTCCACAAGTCAGTAGGCAAAAGTGCAAGCAATGGGAACGAAGTGCACTTTGCACATTGCTTTTCCCTGTTGCAGTAGAGCTGCAGGTCATTGCACAAGTAACATTCAACTTAATAGTTAGACTGAAAGTTATTTTTACAGCTAACAGGGCCGTATTTATATGTACTTAACTGTAGGCCTGAGCTCAGGGCAGCAACTTTAAAGGGTGGCCCTTGGGCAGTCCTGGACCGGCATTCTGTGGGTTCTGGCAAATGCCAGAGGGCATGCCATAGAAAGTCACTATTTAGTGGGTGGGTGGGAGCTGATTAGGCCTCTCTATACTTGGAATGCCAGGGCCTATTTTGACTCCCAGTCCAGACCTGTCCTTGGGTACCTATATAACAAATCATATTTTTGGGGGATGTAAAAAATCTCCCCAGCCTCATAAGTAAATCTGGTGACTAAGCCAGGGTGTGACACTATGGGGGGAGGTTCTGATGTCTGGTGCACCAGACCTAAATACAGCAAGAAAATAAGTTGAAATGAGAAGTATATTATTAAAAGAAACAATCTTAACCCTATTCATGGAACCTAAAAACAAATGCAAACTTTTCTAGCAACTAGTTATGGGCAAGCTGACCCGTTTCACTTTGCTGAAAATTCCTGAAACCATGGGGCACATTTATCAAGGGTCGAATATTGAGGGTTAATAAACCCTCGAATTTAAATCCTTCGAATTCGAATATCGAATTCGAAAGATTTAGCGCAAATCCTTCTATCGTTCGATCAAAGTTAAAATCGTTCGATCAAACGATAAAATCCTTCGATCAAACGATAAAATCCTTCGAATCGAACGATTTTAAGCGATTGATCTAGGATTTTTCTTCGATGAAAAAAGATTTTAGGAAAGTGCTGGGGAAGGTCCCCATAGGCTAACATTGTACCTCGTTAGGTTTAAATTGCCGAAGTATGTAGTCAAAGTATTTTTTAAAGAGACAGTACTTTGACTATCGAATGGTCGAATAGTCGAACGATTTGTAGTTCGAATCGTTCGAAGTCGAAGGTCGCAGTAGCCTATTCGATGGTCGAAGTACCCAAAAAAATACATGTGCCCCCATGTATTGTTCTATAGGTGACAACATTTTTTTGATGCGAGAGGCGGTGCAACAATACCAAATGCACTGGAGTAGATGGGCCTTTTTTTCTCACATTTTCTTCCCTGCATGAAATGCATTGGAGTCGATGGATATTTTTTTTGTGTGTTATTTATTTGCGGAAAAAAACACAATATTTTTTTCCCAGTGAAACAAAACACAAATTTTAGCACATATTGGAATTTTTCATATTTGTGAAACCGTGGGTTTTGCTGCAAAACTGTAACGGGAGAAATATTTGCTCATTCCAACATATGAGATTAAATTATCCCTAATAATATGAAATGCCTGAAAAATTTAAATTTTGCACTTTGTACAAAACGTGAGAAAGAGATTCCTCGCACATGAGAAAACCCAGAACTTATACAGAAATTCCAGATGATGCAGAAGCCCATACATACCCTCACACACATACACACTGTGTATTGCCCCTTTTTCTTACACCCAATATTTTTAAAAATTGCTGCAGCATAGAGGGCTGAAACCATTCAACCAATAAACTCTTTCCTTAAAGCAGTGTATGAAACGGGATTGTTACAGCGTATTATATAAATTTGATTTATAATGGGACCCTGAATTGTCTTGTTTCTCATGTCAGCTGTGAATGTCACTTTTAAAAAAAATATAGCTCCGATTATTATCATTCATATGACCAGCTTTCATATTCATAGGAAGTCCATCACTTTTTACAGGTTTAATGCATCCAAGAAGCAGCAGACCATCCAGTGCATAATGGAAATGTATAATATCTTCAGGATGTGGTTCCGTGGCAGTGATCCTGCTGACTAATTAATAGTTTGGCATCAGAGCCCAATTACTGAGCTTTTGTCAGACCAAATAACTATTACAATTTAGCAGAAATTGTCCATGTTTTGTAATTATCTTATTAAATACTTACTTTGCGAAAAGAGAATCTTGAGCTTCTGACAGCAATTCTGTCTTTCAGACCAGTATTACAAGGTAACATCAACCCTATCTATCAGCATGATGGTTCCTCAACTATTCTATTGAATATTCTATATGCTTGATATAACATGCTACTTTGTATACCAACGTTTGGATAAAATAATAATTATTTTAGGCTTTCTCTAACTTGATTTTTTTCTCATAGTATGCAGTAGAGATAGCTACATGGACTGATTACTTTACAACTGGAATAAGCCATGGGAGAAAGCCACCCAAATGCACTCTCCAGTCCAACCAGCACTCATGAGCAAGAGTTGTGAACTAGAAGATAAGCAGATGGTAGGTTAGCCATGACAGGAGTCTATACAAGAAGATCCATCTACTTCAGTGATGGCCCATGAGTAACATGTTGCTCACCAACCTGTTGTCTGTTGCTTCCAGTGGCCATTTTTTAATACCTGGCTCAGGGCAAGTTTTTGTTACATAAAAACCAAGTGTACTGTCAAGTAGAGCCTCTTATCAGCTGCCAGTTCACATAGGGGCTACCTAATAACCAATCACAGCCCTTATTTGGCATTCCCTGGGACTTTCTTCATGCTTATGTTGCTCCCCATCTTTTCTTTTTTTCATTTGAATATGGCTTATGGGTAAAAAAAAGTTTGGGGACCCCAGACCTATTAGATCATGTTTCTTGTTCCTTTAAAACCCACAGTGTATAATCATTGCTGAAAGAATGCCCATTTCCATGCAAAGTTGTGATAAAAAATTAGCCAAAAGTCATGTTTTGTAAAAAAAACAACAGTTTCTTAAGCTTCAGGGGGTTATTACTAAATACCAATTTTTTCTGGTAGGAGTTTTTTGGGCAAAAACTAAAATTTTGGTTGGGAAAAAAAACCTAGCATTTTTCGAGATGCATTATACCTTGAAGCTGCAAAATGGCTGCGAAAATCCGCCATCTCAAACCTGTCGAGGTTATGTATACGTCAATGGGAGATGTCCCTTTTACAATTTGAAGATATTGTGATCTGCACTGAGTTAAGTCCGTTAATCCAAAAAATTTGGGTTTTTGCGTAATAAGTTGAACAAATTGGGGATTTGGGTTTCATTTTATCAAGTTTTTTCCCCGATCCAACTTTTTCGAGTTATTTATTGATAAATAAGATAAAATCGTGAATGGAAGTTTGGTCAAGCTTGGTTTAATAAAAATATGAGATAAATTTGAAATTTAGTAAATAACCCCCTTCATGTAATCCTGTCAATAGAACTGTTTATAAGGCTCTAGGTGTTTCTGGCAAAGTTGGTTGGAAGCGAAGAAGCTGTGAAAGTAGTAATGTCATTGAATTAATAAATATAGTATCAATGACATTCAAACAGCTTGAATGACTTTTCTTCCTTTGGCAAGGTGAGTAAATCCAGGCTATTTACAAGATGCATCAAAATAATATCAGATTGACATATATCTGGCACAAGCTGACCACTTCCCAACAATAGTCACTGCCCTGACCAAGGTCTCAAATGATTGTTGAACTTTGCATATATACATTACTTACATGCGATCGGTCCGCATCTACCCTCGTGGTGGCCCTCAGTCAGCCGGACTCCGCTCCTGGCAAATTGGCAGCATACAAGACAGCAATGGATAGACTGGAGCCATAACCACGGGATGTTTAGAATAAAAAAATGTCTTTATTTCCAAGCATCTTTAAAAACACAGACAGGCATTCTCCTGAGACTGTTCAACTAAACCATGGCGTGTCTACGCCATGGTTTAGTTGAACAGTCTCAGGAGAATGCCTGTCTGTGTTTTTAAAGATGCTTGGAAATAAAGACATTTTTTTATTCTAAACATCCCGTGGTTATGGCTCCAGTCTATCCATTGCTGTCTCAAATGATTGTTGGCCAAACATATTCCATGGGATTGCAGTTAGGAAATTTTGTCAGGAGACCAAAGTGCCTTGCAGCTGTAATACTAACAAAACATATAATATTTTACATTTTTGAACTGTTATGTTGGAATTTTTGTGCTGAGAGCACAATTTTGCTGTTATGGTGCTGTTATGTTATGCCGTTATGGTGACTTCCTACACAGACAGGACAATTGATTTTTTTTTGTATTCTAGGAAATTATGTTTCAATATAAAGTGTTTTGGTTAGTGTGAATTTATTAGCACAATAGCTGATGTCCTGGTGCTCTACTTCACATGTGAAAGGCTGCATTATAACATCCAGATTGTGCTAAAGTTCATGCTTACAAAGGGCCTGAAGTGATCCTACAATGGACAAAGTCCTATGTATTGTTGAAAACAATGTAATAAGAATAGGGCCTTATTGCTTACTGGTAGCCCGTAGGCTAAGCACCCCCCCGCTTGTGTGGCCCCCATATGAAAGTCTGCCTGTGGTGTCTGCCTAACTTTGTGTAAATTTTAAGGTATCACTACTGAGATTAATGGACCCCTGCATTGTTTACCTCACTCAAATTCAGACAGTAAACTGTTGCATTATTCACACCTGTAAACCCCCCCTGCATTGTTCACGTCTATTGTTCATACCTGTAAAGCCCTGGACTGTTCACATCTCAGACCCAGACTGAAACTGCCTACATTGTTCACCTGTTCACACCTCATACAAACTGCTGGAGGGACACCAGCATTGAGTCACTGTATGTAGCACAGTATAAACTGTTCATCTGAGTGGTCCTGATGGGTTTGCCTGTCTCCTGCAGTATGGGGGAAGGGAAAGTGGAAGCACTCCAGGCTACCAAGGAAAAAATACAATACGTTTAAATACAATGGAAGGGCAACTGATTTATCCTATTAATCAATGCACATTCCCTGGTCCCCTGTCTCACAAATAATTCAATATATATGCAAGTGCATGTGTGTATAAAGACAGGGGTTTTTAGTTACAAAGTATTCAGTACAGTACAGTATTCTGCCTTCCTTATGCTCCCTGTGTATGCCATACTCTGTGTGCCCTATGTTCTCTGTGTGCATCTTACTTTGCCTGCCCTATGCTCTGTGTGTGCCATACTCTGTGTGCCCTATGCTCTGTGTGTGTGCCATACTCTGTGTGCCCTATGCTCTGTGTGTGTGCCATACTCTGCCTGCCCTATGCTCACTGTGTGTGCCATACTCTGACCGCCCTATGCTGCCTGTGGGAGGTGAGCCTGGTTGAGATTTGTTTGCATCTAAAAAATTGTTGTTGTGGGCCCCTAAGGTGTTTAATCATGTGCTGTAGATTGCTGTGCTATAAACAGGGGAGGGAGGCATATGAATGTAAGGGTATGTCTTAAAAAATTACTTTTTCACACCTGAGTGATGAGTGATATTCCTGCAGTGAGCAACAAACAGGGAGTGGTCAACACTGGGTATCCACCACATAGGCCAGAAAACATTCTGGCCCTCTGTACCACAGAAGTTGGACAGCACTGGCTTAGAGCATTGGTTTGCCAAAAACGACTGCACTTAGTGCTTTAAGGTAATCAGTGGAATAACTCTGTCTCCTCTGCCCCCGCCTGCCAAACATGTGCACGTAGAAAATCCCCTTACATTCAGAATATCACTCTATAACACTCTATCGCAGCTTTTGCAGGCTTGGGTGTGATTGCACCTCCAGTAGTTTTAAAGCCTCCGCCCCTTCTATGGTGCTGCAATAACCTGTGTCCCACCTGTGTACAGAAAAAGTATTTAAATGAGAACAAAAGGGTTAATCATGGAAGGGTGCTAATTTGTTAGGCACTCCCAAGTACCCCTTTTAATACCGGTTCCCAAAAGGTTAAATATTTGCTTCAGTTCTCTTCCTTCTTGGACACCTATATCCAATTGTCAAAAAAATCATTAAAGGAAAAAAATATGCCTAGTGAGAACAAATTTTCATTTGCTTGAATTAGCATTTCTTACATGTGCATTTTGCAAACCTACAGCAGAATTGACTTCTCTGCCATGGAAAAAAGATGCAGTGTACGTAATCAAGCCTTTTTATTATCATTATTATCATTACCTTGTGACACAAATGCACAATAATAAGAGCCTAGTGAAGAGTCTTACCCTACAAAAGCTGATACAGTATTTAGTTCTTTGTTTTGTTAGTTTTTATTTCATTTATGAATTAACGCTCCCATATGGAAAAAAATATATATAGTTATGCTTTATATTTTCATTTCTGCGTTACCAATACTTTTACACTTTCCACATGCTATGTTGCTATGTTGAGGCTAGATGGCGATATTGTGCAAACATTTTTTCCATATACCTTGAGTATATACACTCCGTTTGTAATGTTTGTTCATGTGCTTTAATGTCTGAGGAAGGTACATCATTGGGACCAAAATGTCGCATTTTACAATTTAACACAAGACTGATGTGCTGCAGCATCGTGTTTCTGTATTAAAGAATAACAGGCAGCTGTGTTAGCCTTTACTAGTCATTTAGAAAATCGTCATCTTTCTATGCATGCATCTATGTATGTATAACTTTATTTATAAAGAGCTGTAAGGATATGCAGTGCTCTACAATATATAAAAGCACATACATAGAGGACAAGTAACATCATGAATTCAGTAGATTTCTCTCTCTCTCTCTCTCTCTCTCTCTCTCTCTCTCTCTCTCTCTCTCTCTCTATATACAAGTATGGGACCTGTTTTCCAGAATGCTCAGGACCTGGGGTTTTCTGTATAACGGATCTTTCAGTAATTTGGATTTTCATACCTTAATTCTACTAGAAAATCATGTAAATATTAAATAAATCCAATAATCTGGTTTTGATTCCAATATGGATTAATTTTATCGTAGTTTGGATTAAGTACAAGGTATTGTTTTATTATTACAGAGAATTTTTTTTTTTTTTTTTTTACAATTTGGATTATTTAATTATAATGGAGTCTATGGGAGATGGTCTTTCTGGATCTTTCTGGATAATGGGTTTCCGGATAATGGATCCCATACCTGCATCTATACTTAAGCTTAGTAGTAGCTGCATAAATATCATATATGTAAATGGATTTATGTAGGCAAAAAAAAAAATACATTGTGCAAAATAGGCAACATGTTTTTTTTTACTTTGTAAATGGCCCACACACAAGTGCATTTAGCATCTACAGTTGCAACTCTGCAATCCTAGATGAGCATGCAAAGACATGCACCTTTCATGACATACTGTACATATATCATACCTCCCCACTGTCCCTTTTTGAGCGGGACAGTCCCGATTTTGACAGCTCAACCCGCATGTCCCAACTTTCTCTTTGATCTCCTGCACTGAACAGCCAGAAAAAGATACAATGTTTCCAACTTAATTGGCTTTTGGCCCAGAGAGTCCAGAATAGATACTTGGATACTTTTGTAACAATATAAGATAAGCAGGTCTCTTGGGAGAACTTATACTCACAGTTTAAAGGGCAATTCACCTTCATTAGCAAAACTGTAATGACACATAAATGTGTTCAATTTTTCATAACCTGCCAAATTTTGTATAATGGACATGATAATTGGGACTGAGGCCATAAAAATGGAGCGTGGTCAGTGGCAAAAGGTTCTTTGTGTCTGCCCTTCTTCATTAAGCTGTCAGCATTGGAATTGGTGTTTTGTTCTAATGCCATGTTAATGCCCATAGTACAGCTGTCAGGCAATGCCATGGACATTAGATATAAATATAACCTGCACTACAATTCTAATAGTCTTATGAATTATAGTCGGAGTTATGTTATCCTCCGTACGCAGAATGCAGGAAGGTGATATAAGAGAACATAGGGATTTCAGGGCAGCCGGCCCCTGTTTATTTTTGTGTAGAACCACAACATTTCTTTATAATATATCGTGCTAGACATTTGTTTAACATCAGACTTGACTCCCCTGCTCAGGGAGTTATAGCTTGCGTGAAGCTTTAAAAAGTCCATACAGATGCTAAAGAGACATTTAAGAGACAGACTTATTACCTACAGCATATTGTTATTGTAAAACAGCCCTTCTGTTATTTGCTTATCAAGTGCAAGAGACACAAATTAAAAGTGGATGTGTTAGATTCTGCATGATGGCATTTATCCAGTGGCAATATCTGTACATTGCCAAGTCTGGTCTGATGCAGCCCTCTTTTATTTATTATTTAAAGCACAGACTTATTGTGCATACAGCAAGCAGAATTAATATGATTTGCATGTTTAATTCATTTAGACTATAATTAAAATGTTGAGATACCGTGTAGCTTGCAATTTGTGAATACCCTAACAATAGAAGTATAGAAGTAATTACTTAAATGTATCTATCAAGGTTATGTTTACGCCTTTTAACATGACCCTTATATTAATTTCCTATATTGTCTATTAGCTATACTGCGTACTTCTGGATTTGCAAATATGATCTGCCTCCATTTACTTCCATTTTCATTGATTTTTCATTGTTAGGTTGCCTTATTGGTAAATCTTCTATGTATTCAGTCTCTGTATTCATTATTTGCATTGTTTGCAATGTAAAGGTGACCATACACAAGCTGATAAACTATTAATGTCCTCCCAAGCTGATATAAATTCCTGACTCAGCACCTACAGACTGCGTTGGTAGCATAATGGCTCCATGTTGTAGCTCCCATCATTCCCAGCTAAAGTCAGGTGATCCCAGTGGTGGCCAATAACTTGATATGCGTGTCTTCTTTCAACCTAACTTACTATATTATATAAAGAGCAAGCATTTGGGAATTTTAACCTTGAGAGCAAGTAAGTTGCAGGTGGATGTTAGTCACTGTGAAAAATGTATAATACAGCAATAGAATTCTTAATGAATCACCAGGGATGACTTTGACGTAGTTGGTCAGCTTAAATATATTGCAATATAGGAACAAACAATCCCTGATTTTTGAAAGGGGAGGACATTTTTAGTAGTTTAATGAACTTAATATCTTAATATCCTAGATACTGTAGATGATAGATAGATAGATAGATAGATAGATAGATAGATAGATAGATAGATAGATAGATAGATAGATAATAGATTAATAGATGATATATATAGAGAGAGATATGATAGATAGATAGATAGATAGATAGATAGATAGATAGATAGATAGATAGATAGATAGATACTGTAGATAGATAGAAGATAATAGATAGATAGATAGATAGATAGATAGACAGACAGACAGACAGACAGACAGACAGACAGATGAAATGGGCTGCTGAAAATCCAGTTGGGTCACTGGTCTAAGTAGGTCAAAGAGGGATGGTGTTACATTGTTACATCTATAGTTAAGTTGGGTTGAAAAAAGTCCATCAAGTTTAACCTCTCCAAATGAACCCCAGGTCACATATATGCACATATTTATACAGATATATCTATACATTCACATATACCTGTATAACTATATCTATACCAATATCTATACTAAATAGCTGTAGATCGTACATGAATAGTGATGGGCGAATTTGCGCCGTTTCGCTTCGCCGAAAAATTCGCGAATTTCGCGCGAAATGCGCTTCGCCGAAAAATTCACGAATTTCGCGCGAAATTCGCGAAACGGCGAAAAGTTCACGAAACGGCGCCGCCGTCTCGTTTTTGGCGCCGGCGCCCGTTTTTGACGCCGGTGCCCGTTTTTTCGACGCCGGCGAAATTCGCGAAACGGCGAAAAATTCGCGAAACGGCGCCGGCGTCTCGTTTTTGGCGCCGGCGCCCGTTTTTGACGCCGGCGCCCGTTTTTTCGACGCCGGCGCCCGTTTTTGGCGCCGGCGTCCGTTTTTTCGAGAAAATTTTTTTGACGCCGGCGAATTTTTGCCGCGAATTTTTGCCGCGAATTTTCGCGGGCGTTTCGCGAATTTATTCGCTGGCGGTGAAACGGACAAATTCGCCGCGAATTCGCGCCTGGCGAATAAATTCGCCCATCACTATACATGAATTATTAGAATCTGCCATCACAACATCACCTGGCAGAACATTCCACAACTTCCATTCCACAACCTCACTGTTCTCACCATGAAGAGCCATCTACACAGCTTTTAAATGAAACTTCAGTTTCTCTAGTCTAAAGGGGTGGTGTCTGGTGTGTTGTTCTTTTCTATGGGAAATGTCCTTTAATGTACTTGAACTTGTACACCAGCCTTGACAGTCTACCCTCATAATTTAAAACCTTCATCCCTTTTACCAGTCTATTGCATGCCTCTGCACTCCCTCCAGCTCATTAATATCCTTCTTAAGGACTGGAGACCAAAACCACACTGTATACTAAAGGGAAGGCCTTATCAGCAATCTACGAAGAGGCAAAATCTATTTTCATCCCTCAAATTAATGCCCTTTTAATGCAAGACAGTTTATTTGCTTTAGTAGCCACTGAATGACACTGCCTAGAGTTACACAGCTTGTTATCCTCGAAAATCCTCAGATGCTTCCCATTGTGGGACAATGATATAATGTAATCAATGTGGGAAAGCAATGTGATGTCATCAGGATGGACTTTCTTCAGCTTTGTGTTTATTGAGGTGGAGATTGTTTTAGTAACCATGACCTAACCAATGGCTCGTTCATTAACTGTATTTGTGTTGCTAAGTCATGTAATTGTCATATATCAATAGCATAGCATATTTACTTTATATAGACTGCACTGATGGCCATGAAGACCTAGTATACAGGAATGCCTGCACTCACTCTGTACTCACAAATATATTTATCTTCTCTACTTGCTTGTCCTTAAGTTACCATTTCCTAAACAGGCCTTAGATTTTTTTTTTTCTTTGTGGTTTTCCTGTGGTCAAATAATCATGTTGAATGAAATATTCAGTATTGAAATAGTAACAATTATTGATTATTTTAGATGAAAAAGTCACAGAAGGAAGAGGTATTTTCTCTCAGCAATTCTTCTTTCTGAATGTCAGCAAATGACAATATGATGAATATATAACACTGTTTGTGTAGAGACAAATATGCTGCTATACCGTATACTGATAATGAAAATGAAGCCAGTCCCTAAAGGTATAAATTGCATTGTTTAAGATTAAAATGCTGAATGGCAGAATATTTAAATTGCAGCTTACATAGCATTGGATAACTATCAGTTTTTCGATGTTAATCTTAAAACGTTAATTGAATCAGTCCCTGGATTAACATAATTGGTTTTTTTTAATATATAATTTTCTAAAAAGGCATGCAGCCCTTCTTGATTAAAGGGGAACTGTCACTCTTCCAAAAATCCACCAGAATCCTCCAAGTAAACGTGTTTCAAAAAAAAGTACAGCTGTTTATGCTTTGAGTTATTTATGAGTTCCTCAACCTAACCTGTTTTTTTCCAGCAGCACCCACACAGACATGCTGGAAGTCACTGACAGATTTCACCTGCTCTAATTGGATGATTCTGACATGACTTGATTTCATACAAATTGTTGAGTTACTATACTCTGAAGAAATGACATGTCGTTCTGGTATAGTCATCATTACATTGCATAACTGATCCTTTCATTGTTTCCCATTTAACTCAGGAATTAAGAAGTCTTAGGGGCACATTTACTATGGGTAGAATATCGAGGGTTAATTAACCCTCGATATTCGACCATCGAAGTTAAATCCTTCGACTTCGAATATCGAAGTCGAAGGATTTACCGCAATTTGTTTGATCGAATGATAGAAGGAAAAATCGTTGGATCGAACGATTAAATCCTTCGAATCGAACAATTCGAAGGATTTTAATCCATCGATCGAATGATTTTTCTTCGATCAGAAATTGCTAGGAAAGCCTATGGGGACCTTCCCCATAGGCTAACATTGGTGCTCGGTAGGTTTTAGGTGGCGAAGTACTTCGACTATCGAATGGTCGAATAGTCGAATGATTTTTAGTTTGAATCGTTCGATACAAAGTCGTAGTCGAAAGTCGAAGTAGCCAATTCGATGGTCGAAGTAGCCAAATACTTAGAAATTAAAAGTATTTTTCATTCTAATCCTTCACTCGAGCTAAGTAAATGTGCCCCTTATTGTTACTTTCACTTCATTGTTGTAACATGGGTAAAAATGTGCCTTGGTGCAGTAACCCCTAGTAACAATTAAGGCGTTAGCTCTCATTGATATATATCATATATCTTTATGTGTTGTTGGACTGTTGCCCATGTTGCTATACTAAACCCTATAAATACTATAGAAACAAATGAAAACACACGTCGGTGCAATATCCAGAAATGAATCTCTGGAGATGCATATGTCATCCTATGTAATATTTGTACTTTGTTTTCATTGGCAAGGGTGCCAATTTATTATTATTTGTTTCTTTTCTCTGCAGAAGGCATCAGTAAGAATAGGGTTTCCCTGGTTACCGGGATGTCCTCTCTCAGCAGACACTGGCAATGTTGTCAGTATTCAGATGAAACTGATGCTGGAAAGTGCAACAAAATCTTACAGAGAATTCAAACAAACAAGCCGTTATGGAAATATAAGCCCCCCTAGTCACATTATGGTTGTGTGCCTTGATAACAATGCTGGCAGGAGTTCACTTCTTGTTAGGCTATATGCAAATAGCGGCACATTTTTATTATTAAAGATTTTACAAACAAGTTCTAGTACAAGTATAAGATCCATGACCCTGAAACCTCTGATCCTGAAAGTTTCCGAATTACAGGAAGGACATCTCCCATAGACTCTATTGTAAGCAAATAATTCGATTTTTTTTTTAAAAATAATAATAATAAAACAGTACCTTGCACATCCTTTTTCTCTGTAATAATAAAACAGTACCTTGTACTTGATCCAAACTAAGATAAAATTAATCCTTATTGGAGGCAAATGCTATTGTGTTTGTTTAAAGCTTAAATCATTTTTGTATCAGACTTAAGGTATGGAGATCCAAATTAGGGAACAACCATTTATCCAGAAAACAAAAGATCCAGAGAATTCTGAATAATGGGCCCAATACTTGTATTTGCATTGTAAAACATATCCATTCCTCTTGGTTCTTGATAAACCTACTGCATTCAACACTTTGGGTCTCATTTATAAAGCCACTGAGGTAATGCCCTAAGGTGCAATGTGCAGATCATTGCACAAACCATTATGCCAGTTACATTTCTTTTGTGCATGGGCCCTATGGGAGAGCAATTTTTTGCCATTTAAAAGTGTGGTTATGTAATAAAATGCACTACGTTTGCCCAGGAGTGGTAACCAATAGCAACCAGTCCACAGATTTTATTGACCCAATGTTTAAAAGCAATACCTTTTTGGTTGCTATGGGTTACTGCTCCTGGGCAAACTTAGTGCCGTTTATTACATATGAGGGTTGGTGCATGCAATGGGGCAATGGTAATTAGGGCCTTTTGAACCTATTTAGAAAGCATTCAATTTAAGTGATGTCTACCCTTTAATCAGTGTATTAAAATTACTGAACTCACATTATTTCAATAACATTTCTTCTCTTATTTTGCACAAAACACACTCTTCTTTGCAAAGTAAATGAATGGGGTCCCTCTGTCCTGCCTGTGGTTATCATGAATGCAATCCTGCTATCACTGCTTGCTACAGGTGGTATTTGGCAGTGTGATTTTTTTGGGCTAAAAACTGGTAAAATCACTGGTATCCCTAAAAAATGCAAATGTGCCGTTTTTCAACAAAAAACGCAAGTCACAGGGACTGACAAGCAGATTTATTCATGACAATGGCATAGAATGGTATTGACATTACCCTACAAGCTGTAGCAAGATTTCTCGCCCAAATTAGTGACTAACTGAACCCTATCTAGCCAGTAAAACACAGCATAGCATTCACCGACACAGAGACTCATGACAGCTTTTTATGCATTTATGGCATTATGCCAAGGCTAACCTTGCTCCATTTGATAATAGAGGTATGGGATCTGTTATCCGGAAACCTGTTATCCACAATCTCTGAATTACGGAAAGGCTGTTTCCCATAGACTCCATTTTATCCAAATTTTTAAAAATGATTTCCTTTTTCTTTGTAATAATCAAACAGTATCTTGTACTTGATCCCAATTAAGATATAATTAATCCTTATTGGAAGCAAAACCAGCCTATTGGGTTTATTTAATGTTTTCATGATTTTCTAGTAGACTTAGGGGCCGATTCACTAACTTCGAGTGAAGGATTCGAAGTAAAAAAACTTAGAATTTTTGTGCTCCTCGACTATCGAATTGGCGTAAATTCGCCTGAGTAGAATGATTCGAATAGATCGAGCGCAAAAACGCTGCGACTATTCGCCATTCGATAGTCGAAGTACTGGATCGAGCGCAAAAACGCTGCGACTATTCGCCCATTCGATAGTCGAAGTACTGTCTCTTTTAAAAATACTTCGACTGCCTACTTCGCCACCTAAAACCTACCGAATTGCTTTAAAAGCCTATGGGAAAGTCCCATAGGCTTGTTTTGCAAGTTTTTGATCGAATAAAAAGGCATTCGATCGAATGAAAATCCTTCGAGCGAATATTCGATCGAGCACCTATTCGCCTGGCGAATATTCGCCAATTCGACTATTCGCCAGCGCGTAAATTCGCCCGAATTGTCTATTCGATTCTATTCCCCAGTCCAATTTCGAGGGATTTAACCCCTCGAAATTCGACCCTTGATGAATTTGCCCCTTAATGTATGAAGATCAAAATTATGGAAAGAATAACCCCCAGGTCCAAGCATTCTGTACAACAGGTCCCATACCTGTACAGGTACAGTACAGTGATTAATGGATATAAGCAGGCAAGTATTCTCAAATGTTCAGCCTAATTATCCTTTAAAAACTATAATTTTCATATCCACCCCCCAATTACAGTTTCAGCATGTTGGTACAAGGACCCAGAAAACATGAACTCTAATATTAAAGGCAGTTGGCTGTTTTTATGCCACAGTTTGCAGCCTAATCCCCCACTAATTGATTTAGATACCATAGTTATATGGAATCCAAGATTTTAAAGCATTCAGTCCCGACGACACCAACAGATGTTTATTAGCTTAAATCTGGAACCGGCAGCTTTCTTTTAAAAGAAAATCTATAATTGTACAGTGCCTTTAAGGTTTCCTGCAGTCCATATATGATTAGCTATAGTGCCCTGTGCCAGATAAAAGCAATGCTTTTCTGTGAGTTACATAGAGTAGGGAATAATAATAATACACACAGAGGAAAGACCCTTGCATTGTATTTTTTCCATGCTATTTGAGATTGAACTGATCAATGGAAAAGCCAGCTGGGAAGCTAGTGCTGTTGTGCCAAAGTCCTAGTAAATTCTAACAGATTCTATATCTGGCCGGTCCCACGGGCGGGGGCTTTGTGTTGTGAATGAGCAGGCAGATCTGCAGTCCTATCTCTCGCAATGCAATAGTAAGGCACTGTCCCAGGTGCTGAAATGCTTTGATGCTGTTTCCTTATAATTACTATTGATAGATTGATTTCACGTTATTAACCACTAATTCTCTTGGCTGAGCCCCTCAAGATGCCTGTTTCTTTACAGAGGAATACAATCTTTTGCTAGAATAATGATGTTCTCGCCCATATTTTGCATAGCCTACTAATTCCATTTGTTCTGTAGTGCTCAAACTAAGCCAACGAGGCATATTTTTCAGAAAATACTCACAGCAGTGAATATGGAGCTGCTAAATGTTGCATCCCTTCAGTGATTCTGATTATTTTAATATAGAATGACACCAGACAGGATAAAAATGCATATTTTAAAAATATATCTAGTACTCTAGTACAGGTATGGGACCTGTTTTCCAGAATGCTTGGGACCTCGGGTTTTCCCAGATAATGGATATTTCTGGGATATTTAAGGGATCTTCACCCCTTAAATCTACTAAAAAATTTTTTAAACATTAAATAAACCCAATAGGCTAATTTTTCTTCCAATAAGGATTCATTATATCTTAGTTGGGATCAAGTACAAGGTAAATAATTTTAATAACAATATATATTTGGATAATAATTTGAATTATTTGGATAAAATTAAGTTTATGGGAGACAACCTCTCTGTAATTCAGAACTTTCTGGATAACAGGTTTCTGGATAACAGATCCCACATCTGTATAGGTATTTGATCTCTTATCTGCAAACCCAATATCCAGAAAGCTCTGGAAGGCCTTTTTCCGTATAGTCCAATTTTTATGCTATTATACTATGATTATAAAACAGTATCTTCTACTTCAACTTAGAGTAGCTGTGATATCACTAATCAACATTGGTGGCAAAGTGCTTATACTGATTTCACTTAAGTCTGAGGAGCAAAGAGTGACATAAAAATGGATAAAGAATTAGTGTAAGGCAGTGATTCATATCCTATGGATCGTGGCCCAAAACAATCATGGTGGAACCCTTTGGTAAAGTAAAATGTTTGCTACAATAATGAATCATTTATTAGGTCAGAGACCTGACTTCCAAACTTAATTCATAATACCCCTGTACAATGGTTAAGAAACCTTACAGTTTGCACAGTTCCCCTAAATGTCTTTTAGTCTCCAAACCGTAGGGAAGAATAATAAAGGATACAGATGCAGCCAGAAGTTTCCACAGTTCTTCTGGATGACAATGAGGTAAGCCTCCCCTTTACTTTATGTACAACATCTTGGAAGTCAGTCTCGTACTTACAGCAGCTTAAAAACAATTGGGATCACAAGGTACCTAGCTGGAGCCATCTGCTAATGAATTCAGACACCAGCAACACCATCAGGCTCTGTACATTGATGATCAATACATCATACTTGCACATGCATGAGGGATGCTATGGGGAATGGGGAGATATAACTACATCCCTATGCATGTAATCTATTTCCGTTTAACATTCAATACCTTCACACCGGCTGTCATGAATCTTATCTGCTCTTATGCCATTGAAGTTTATCATGATTTCACCTTTAATTAACTCCTTAATGACCTTTAATAAAACCTCCGATCATGGTTCAACCTCTCGCACATCAATTCACGGGTATTTGCCAACTGGGCAGATCTGACACTCTGTCGGATATTATTGTACTCTGCAAACCCTATAAACACATGGCTTTACATTGTAGGCACCTGAATCCTGGGAGGTGGTGGGTTGGGAGATCATGCTTGAATATTCTTTTTGAAAATAATAAGCTTCTTCTTTAACCTTTTCAGTGCTGACAGTTCTTTGATCTGCTGCTGCGTGTTGCCATGTAAACAATCACAGATCAGAGAGCTGGCTTGAAACACAGAATTCATGGTGCTGATACCATAAAAAAAATGACCCACAATTCTGTAACACCATTTGATCAGGTGTATGCTTTAATTTTTTAACTTGTATCAGACTGAAAATTAACTGATTGGTTGCTATAAGTGACCTGTAGCAAGTTTAGCGCTTTTATCACTTAACCTCTTTTAAATAACCTGGTACTACCATCAACAAAAAACATAACCCGTCCATTCCCAACCCAAAACCCACCATGTCTGCTCTGCCACCTCTGATGGAGGACCAAGCAGGCTTGAGTACTGTAGATAAATAATAAACAATGGCCATCAGAAAGGGAATTGGAGGGAGCTGCCATCAAGAATGGGGTGGGGCCAGGCACAAAGCTTATCATGACATTCGTCCACAACCTGTGGAATGTCTGCTGCACTGGGGTCCTGTGTTTGATTCCAGCCTGGGCACTACCTGTAAGGAGTTTGTAAGTTGTCCCCAGAGGATTTGCATTGGGCACTCCAGTTTCCTCCCACAGTCCAAAAACATATGATAAAATTAACAATATTGTGTGAATGTGATAGGGTCTTTTGATTGTAAGATACACTATGTCAGGGATTACTGTGAATGATATAGTAGTAAAGCACTTGTATATTCACCTTTAAGGGACCTAAAATAATTTCTAGTGGCAAGCCTGATATGTCTTACTGTGATCCCTATAAAATGTTGCTGTAGTTTAATTAGAACCAGGGGCAGCAATTACCTTGCTTTGCCACTTGCAGCTCCGTTCAGTGCCCTAAACAGCTTCTATTCCAGCAGCTGCCACATTAAAGTCAGCCTGGCAGTTGTGCAGCACTAACTTCCTACGCTTCTGACCTGATCCATTCACTGCTTCAGTGGCTAAAGAATCTGGGCCGTATGCGGCACATTTCCAGATCCAGAAAACTGAGGAGCTGGGAGGGTGCTGCTGAGGCTGAATATGCCCACTTCAACCTGGGCTGCTTCATTTGCTCCAAATGGAAGCAGAGAAGCAAATTTTAAATGATGACAAGTCCCCTTATGTCACGAGCAGCTTTCCTACTGTGATTTTGTTTTAGTATTTATGCAGGCATGTTTGTATATTTGCACGCAGAGCTCTGTAGAAGAACAATACAATAATAGAACCAACAGGGGTCAGTACAATAATAACATGAAAGATAAATACACAATATACAAGGCAGTTACATAAATAATGAATATTAAAGAGACAAGAGAAGGTCTCTGCCCTGTAGAACTTACAATCTAAGTGGATGGGTTACATATAGACACCAACAGAGGGTAATAAGTGGTTGTCGAGTGCTCCAAGGGGGAGTCTTTTAATTTATTTTTGAAGAGACTGAGATAATTCAGGGATGGCATTTTAAGATGGGAAACAACAGTAGTAGTGGTGGTGCAACCAGGCGGTTGCCTTAAGAGAAACAAAGCAGTTGACCGGAAAAGTATGGAGACACAAGAGAAGAGGTGAGGTGCAGAGGAATGAAGGGCTTTGAAAGTCATGAGGAGAAGCTTATGTTATTCTTTATTTATGGGAAGCCATGACAGGGATTTAGTGGAGGGGTCTGTTCTCTCTTAGATGAGAGAAGAAGGAATCATGCAGCAGAAATTAATACCAACTGGAGTGGGGAGAGGTGTTAGTTAGCAAGCTACAGTAATCAAGGCAGGGTAGGATGAGAACATGCATGAGTATCTTAGCTTTTGCTTGTGAAAAAAAGGGACAGATTCTGGCAATATTGCTTTTAAAAAAGTGGTGTTCAGAGAAGAATTGGGAGCAGTCAAAAACAATGTGCTGAGTTGACGTGGTTAATAAGCATACCATCTGTAGAAATAGTAGAGAGAGAAGTAGGACCAGGTTTAGGTGGATGAGATGATCAGATCATATTTTGTTAGGTTCAGTTTTATGTGACATTGATTCATCCAGTTGATCCTGATCCTGTTAATATCATCTGGATATCAGCATACAGATGATACTGAAATACAAATAGGTGGATGAGATCTCCCAAAAACAGAGTGTACTGGGAGAATAACAATGGACCACGTACAGAATCTTGCTTCATCCCTACACTTGAGATGAGATTCTGTTTGTACATGTATAGGACCTGTTATCTAGAATGTTTGGGACCTGGATAAGCAGTCTTTCTGTAATTTGGATCTTAATACCTTAAATCTACTAAAATATTTAAACATTAATCAAACCCAATAGGATTGTTTTGCCTCTAATAAGGATTAATTATATCTCAGTGTGGATCAAGAACAAGGTACTGTTTTATTATTACCGAGAAAAAGGAAATTGCAATTATTTGATTACAATGGAGTCTATGGGAGATGGCCTTCCCGTAACTCTGAACTTTTCTGGATAACGTTTTTTTGGATAATGGATCCCATACCTGTATAAAAATCACTGAAAGTGCTACCTGTCCTTCTAGTCTTCTAGTCGACTCTCATAGAAAGCAATGGCTACTAAACATGTAGGGGGGGGATGCTTAAAAATGGCTGACCAACTCTTGAACACACCTCTTAAATTGTCCCATTGGGATTGATTACATTTAGAAATCTGTGTGATCTTGTGCTTTAGCAGATACATTCTCTTTAATCTCTCTGAGAGTCTTCTGTATATATATACCTGTATACTTGGACCTGATATACAGAATGATTGGGAACCTGGGGTTTTGCGTATAAGGTATCTTTCCGTAATTTGGATCTCCATACCTTTAGTCTAGTAAAAAATAATTTAAATATGAATTAAACCCAATTGGATTGTTTTCCCCCAATAAGGATTAATTCTATCAAATTTCGGATCATGTACAATGAACTATTTTATTACAGAGAAAAAGAGAATAATTTATAAAATTTTGAATTATTTAGTTACAATGGAGTCGATGCAGGTTTGGACTGGGGTGTGAAAGGCCCACTGGGGCTCCTACCCCCACAACCCCTCCGTGACAGCCCCTCCCCCCATGGGCACCTTAACTAACTGCTGCAATGGAGGTAGTGAGGATAGCTGGGGGGCAACAGCCAAGGGCAGGCAGGGATCGGGTCTGGGTCAGCGGGGCCAAATGGGTTTTATCCCGGTATCCTGCCAGTCTTTGGGAGATGGCCTTCCCGTAATTCAGAGCTTTCTGGATAATGGGTTTCCAGATAATAGATCCCATACCTGTATATGATATGTTTAATAGTAAATACCCATGCATGCCATATAGTTATTAGGTACCTATGGAATTCTCATGAAAAGCTTGATTGATAACAATAACAACATAAACAATAATATATGTGTGCTTTAGTGCATATTAATGCTGTCACAGACTATAAGAAAGCGCATAAGTTATGTGTTCTTCATTAGCCGAGCTTCGTGCTTGTGCAATATGGCAATGTGCTTAGTCAGGAAATTTCACTTCTTCTGAGCATTAAATAATTGGCAACACAATGAACACGGCACTGGAAGGATAAAGTAGGAATGTGAGGGGCACAAATAAGAAGGTTAAATGGAACTCTGCTTGTGGCAAATAGCCCAAAAGGGATTAACCACCAGGCAGGGATTGTTCAGAAAGGCTTGAATAATGTACAACTCAAGCACAAATATCACTGGAGCTGTTATAGGTCTTTCATACTTACAACCTTGATACAGTCTGAACTTTGCTTATAAAAATAGAGGAAAATAGATGTGTTAGTTCCCATCACCCCTAGCCAGATGCTATATGTCTATCCTCACCTACTGTCGCCTGCACCCCCTGATACTATTGTTGCTATGTTTTTCATCATAACCAAGCTCTAGAGAGAATTCTTTTTACTAGTCACTGAACCCAATATTCGGAATTCCTGGCCATTGGGTCGAGATGTAAGTTGACTGCAGACTAAGCCAAAATGTATAACCGATCCAGGCTTACCTGCCACTACTTGTTTGTACATGTATGGGATCCGTTATCCAGAAAGCTCTGAATTACAGACTCCATTTTAGCAAAATAATCCACATTTTAAAAAATGATTTCCTTTTTATTAATAAAACTGCACCTTGTACATGATCCAAACTAAGATATGATTAATCCTTATTGGAAGCAAAACCAGCCTATTGGGTTTATTTAATGTTTACATGATTTTCTAGTAGACTTAAGGTATGAAGATCCAAATTATGGAAAGATCCATTTTCCGGAAAACCCCAGGTCCCAAGCATTCTGGATAACAGGTCCCCTACCTGTAATGAATATGGCTTCATCTTGCAAGAACATTATTTTGACATCAACTGATTCTGTAATGTTATGAAGGGCTCACATGGCAATTTCAGAGTGGAAAAAAGCGATAGACGCCATTAAAAGGGACCATGATTAGGAAGGCAGCTGTAGGGGGTGGTCTTCAGGTGCCTATAAAAAAAATGTTTACAGAAGCATCCCCCCAACCTGCAGACAAAATCCGGCAAAAGGGCTGAGGGGTTGCCCGACTTGTCTGCAATCAGGGCATAAAAAGTCCTGTGCATGCGTCTATCAGTGAGGCAATGGAAAATAATTCGGTCTGGTGCATAGGGCAGCAATTTAGACCTGGTAGTAACACATAGCAACCAATCAGATGCTTGCATTCAAACAGATGGCCAATAGATTGGTTTGCTAAGGGTTAATGAAAATGAAAAACTTGTGCTCATGTAGAAACCGGTACAAACTGATAACAGCTGCATTGCTAATATGAGTGCGAGAAGGAGTTCTTAAATCCAACAGCTTTAGCTCAGTCCTGTGCTTAAAGGGAAAATATACCGTCTTTCTGTCATGAGCTCATTCAGTTGGGATTAAAGGAGAAGGAAAGGCTGTATTTACTAAGGGGGTGCCAAAAGTTGGTGATTGTATATACTTACTGGTCCGGGGTTCTTCCAGCGAGCACCGGTGACTGATCGGCTTCCTTCTTCTTTCTTTGTGTAGATGTGCATGCACAGTAGAACGAAAAGCTGAACTTCTAACAAAGTAGTCGACTATTTAGTTCTACTGAGCATGCGTCTGCCCCGGGAAATTTTAAGAAAGAAGAAGCAGGAAGAGTATTGCTCTGTGGTGCTCACTGGAAGAACCCCGGGCCGGTGCAGTTTTCTCCAGTGTGAGGTAAGTATATATAATCACTTGGGGTGCCTAACTTTTGGCACCCCCAAGTAAATAAGCTTTTCCTTCTCCTTTAAGTAGAAAAAATTCCAAAATCAAATATATTTTTTTGCACAGACACAGAGTGAAAGTCTATGTCTATAAGCAGGGATACATTTCTCACTTCTCATTTGGACTCACAGTGTAATGAAACACCTTTTTCACTTTGTTCCATTGTGATGTGGTGGATTCTGGGCAGGGTTGGACCAGTGCGTCCCCTGGGAATGGGCCCTTCAGTTCATGAGAACTGAAGGGCCCTCCTCCTGTCACTCAACCTCTCACGCCTTCCTGCCCCTTCCACTGCATGACAGCAGCAGCACCTATTACCCTTCTCCCCTGTGATCGGGATTGGCTGGGAGAGAGGAGAGGGGCAATCTGGGTGGGGACTGGATCTAGGTCACGGGGCCCACCAGGTTTTATCTCAGTACCTGTCCCACACTGATTCTGAGATGTAAACAGTGCAGATCCTGTGCCTGGAGCTCCTGGAATACCCTCAGAGCTTACCTTACCTAGAGGGTTTCAAGGGGGTTGGTGCATCATTAGTGCAGATCTCCTGCACTAGAAAATCCAAATTTCTGGTTTAAAAACTGGAAATTTGGCTCTTAAAGGTACCAGGTGCTGCATTTTGCTTGGTAACCTCCATGTAGCTGTTGCCTGAGGCACCTCATTGGGGCAATGCCCATGGATATAAAATCCCTTTTCAAGTCCCAGAAACAAACCACTTCAGAAAGGGTACAAGGTGTGGAAGGGGTTGGGTTATATTGTGAGCCTAAAGGATGTAAAGTATATCATGGTTTCCTTTCAATCTGTAGAATCAGGTATGTCTGTGTAAAAAAAAAAAAAATATATATATATATATATATATATAGTCAACTACAAAAGGTCCTCTGCACTCAACCCATTATCAATATATTTAAGACAGCGACATTTTGTGCATACTGCTACTAAAAAATGCCTTACCCTTTAAACAACACAGGGATTGTTTGTCCATATATTGCAATATATTTAAGCTGGCCAACTACGTCAAAGTCATCCCATATCTGGCCCGTCCTACGCTTAATTTTCATCTGATTCATTAAGAATTCTATTGCTTCATTATACATTTTACAAAGGGACTAAGTTTTACCTGCAACTTACTTGCTGCTTTCAAAGTAAAACTCCCAAACTTGGCTGCCCTTTTATTAGACACCAGTGGGATCACCTGACTATAGCTGGGAAGGGTGGGAGCTATATATAGTGATTTATCACCTTTTCTCCATAAGTCAATGTCAACATCCTTATTTATTGTATCTTTATGCAACAGCACATCATTTAAATGCAGATGAAACCTATTGCATCTATTGTTACATTGCCTAAGGTCTGTTTGAAAAATAATACAGTGAAAGCCATAATGCAGCTGTATAAAGTGACTTACTCACAGCGTGATGCCAAACACCAGTGTGCACAAATCCCAAAGTAACTGACTCACGTATTCCTACCTACATATCTGGAGATAACAGACCTCTCTCATCTAATAATGTGCATTTTAAGTGCTCCTTATTCCCATTGACAGAGCTGAGGAATCCAGGCTGACCTCTAGTGAGGCCTATAGAATAAGCCTCAGCCAAGGCAAACAACATGGCAGCAACCAACGCTGCATATGTCTGATACAGGTATGGGATACGTTATCCGGAAAGCTCCGAATTGCAGAAAGCTTGTCTCCCATAGACTCAATTTTATCCAAATAATCAAAATTTTTAAAAATGGTTTCCTTTTTCTCTGTAATATTAAAACAGTACCTTGTACTTGATCCAAACTAAGATATGATGTTTTGCCACCAATGCTGATGAGTGATATCATAGCTACTGTAAGTTAAATTAGAAGATACAGTTTTATAATCATAGTATAATATCATAGAAATGGACTCTACGGAAAAAAAAAGCCTTCCAGAGCTTTCTGGATATGGGGTTTGCAGATAAGAGATAAAATACCTATACAAGTGTGGGATCTGTTATCCGGAAACCCATTATCCAGAAAGCTCTGAATTACGGAAAGGTTGTCTCTTAACTTAAACTTAAAACTTAATTTTATCTAAATAATCCAAATTATTATCCAAATCCCAATATATATTGTTGTTAAAAATTATTTACCTGGTACTAATTAACTAAGATATAATTAATCCTTATTGGAAGCAAAACCAGCCTATTGGGTTTATTTAAAGTTTACATGGTTTTCTAATAGACTTAGGGGCACATTTACTAAGCTCGAGTGAAGGATTCGAAGTAAAAAAATTCGAATTGCGAAGGGTTTTTTTTGGGTACTATGACCTTCGACTACGACTCCGACTTAGATTCGAACGATTTGAACTAAAAATCGTTCGACTATTTGACCATTCGATAGTTGAAGTACTGTCTCTTTAAGAAAAACTTCGACTACCTACTTCGCCACTTTAAACCTACAAAGCTACAATGGGGACCTTCCCCAGGGGCGTAACTATAGAGGAAGCAGACCCTGCGGTTGCAGGGGGGCCCAGGAGTGTAGGGGGCCCAGTGAGACCCTAATTAATTAGCAATTTTAATATATCTTGGTAAAATAGGCCAACTTATTAATATTTTGGGGCCCTAAATTGAATTTGCTATGGGGCCCAGTAACAACTAGTTACGCCACTGACCTTCCCCATAAGTTTTCTAAGCTTTTTCTGATCGAAGAAAAATCGTTCGTTCGATTAAAATCCTTCTAATCGATTCGAAGGATTTAATCATGTGAATCGTTCGCTCAAGCGATTTTTACTTAGATCGATCGATCAAAGTATTTGCGCAAAATCCTTCAGATTCGATATTCCAATTAGAAGGATTTAACTTTGAGGGTCGAATTAGAGGGTTAATTAACCCTCGATATTCGACCCTTAGTAAATGTGCCCCTTAATGTATGAAGATCCAAATTAAGGAAATATCCATTATCCAGAAAAAAATCTGGATAACAGGTCCCATACCTGTACATACTGTACATCCTCATGCTTTGCTGTCTATTGAAGTGCTAGTCCAATAAAGTGAATCTATTTCAAAAAATGGGATATTATGCTTTAATATTATTTGGGTTTCCCTCATATTAATATTATTTGGGTTTCCCCAATAAAGTGAATCTACTCCAATAAAGGGATATTATGCTTTAATATTATTTGGGTTTCCCTCATTATTTCTAGGCCAGTAATAAGAGAGTTAAATATTGGAAAGAGAGGCAGAATGTGTGTTTGTGAGCAGGGTGGCAGTTGCAGATCAAAGGAAACACAGATAAAAGCAAAGCAATCCCCCACATACTGTAAATCAGCTCCAATGTGCCAAGGAGACACAGAGGTTAAATGGGAAATAATAGGTGGATTATCAGAGAATTCAGATCTTCCCATCTATTTGGCTTCCCCCAGCTGGAACTCCCTGTTGCTCTTATGAATTAGGACCCTGCAGCTTTCCCATCTCTCTCTCTGCTTAATACTGAGCCAGGGCTGGAGCTGGCAGGTAGCAGAATAGAGAAATGGGGGTGGAGAATGGAAGCAGCACTTAGAGCTCAGAGCTAGACACAGAGTAGTGCATGGAGAGCTGCGAGACTACTGCTGCTGCTGCTGAAAGTTAACATGCTAAATGGGGACTATTAGGTTTTGTAAATGAGCCCGCGTGATGCTTCCCTAACGCTGAGTAACGACAGGAGCAGCCAGTCTTGCGCTTTTGTCCACAGAGCACGTTGTGACTCCAGCAGCAGCCGCTGTACATTGGGGACAAGAAGAAGAAATAAAGGGATCGCTGTTGCAGAATTGAGAGAATGGGCGACGTGGGTTGTGGGCTGCTGACCCGGGAGAAGCACAGGCTGAGCACGTTCATTCAGTGACAGCCCGGTGTCCATCTGTGGATCCCACTCGCTCTAAACTGTCATTTCCACTATCAGCGGCCGCCGCGCGTTTCCACACACAGAGGGAGCGATTGACGAGCGTCACAGACACAGCGCTTGGGCTCATTGGGGCTGAATCCTTTTTAGCGACGCCTGGCAGCTTTTGGAGGGCGCTGTGGATGGAGCTGCCTGGCTGCTGCTGTTGGGCATAGTCGCTACTACTACTGCTGCTACTGCTACTACTGCTGCCAGTGCTGAGCACACATATGGGAGAGTGGAGTCCGCATGGCGTGCTATTACCTTGTCATCAGCTCCACGCACCTCAGCAACGGCCACTTCCGCACCATCAAGGGAGTTTTCAAGGGGCCTCTCCGCAAGCCTGACACCTCCTCACTGCCGGTAACGACATTCCCTTATTTATCCCCTTCCCTATTCATGTACAGCAAAGTGTCTGAGTTGCGCTGTCGCAGGGTCCCTTAAAAAAAGTTCCACCCGCCATAGAGACTCTTCCGACTTGTTCTTTTACTCGCCCCTCTTGCTACTCACTGCCACAATGTCGGGGTTCCTTTCATGTTCCTCTCTGGATAGTTTGTTGCCCTTGGTGCTTTAACAGCGTCATCTTGTTCAGAAGTGACGTCATATTGCAAGAATCACCGTTTTCTTGTTATATCTGTTATTGTTGTTGTGGTTATATCATGATTAATTGTGTTAATACTGATCCTTAGTCCCAGCAGCCTAGAGTTATTAATGTGTTTTTATTTTGCCAATGGAATTCATAAGAAAGTAGATGCCAATACACTGGTCCTAAATTCTACTAGTAAATGTCATTAAAGGGAATATTAGAGGCAATTATAACTGGTTTGCCAGGGACATTAAACAACAGAAAGACTGAAACAGTAGAACCCTCATTTTACATCCTCTGATTTTAAGTTTTCCCTCATTTAACATTTTGTGGTCCCACTTATATATTATGTATAATACATTTCCCTGATTTTACATTTTCCTGGATTTTACATCATTTTTTTTTCTGGTCCCCTGAAAAACGTAAAACGTGGGGTTCTACTGTATTTTGCATCTGGGTAAAAAAAGTTGGTTCTGCACTTTATTAGATGGGCCAAGTGACTTTGATTTTGGAAGTTGAGATGTAGGGGCAGATTTATCAAGGGTCGAAGTGAAAATTCAAAATAAATTTTTTTTAGCTATTTTTGTGTACTTCGACTAGGGAATTTGAAAAAAATAAGAAAATTTGAATATTGGAATTTATCATGTACTGTCTCTTTAAAACACCAACTTCGGCCATTCGCCATCTAAAACCTGCCGAATTGCTGTTTTAGCCTATGGGTGTCCCACATGGAGTCAATTGGTGGACTTTAAAAAATAGAAGTGTTTTTTTTTTTTTTAAAATACTTTTCGACCGAATTCGATCTTACTTTGATTCGAATGATTGAATACAGCCTATTCATCAGCAAAAAAAATATATAAACACCCTAAGATGTTATTAATATATTTCAGTTGGTCTTTTTTTTATTAAAATTTCGAAGTTATAGGAGTTCAAAAAAACTCCCATTACTTCGAAATTCGACCCTTGATAAATCTGCCCCGTAGTGTGTATGGCGTTGTGGTTACTGCTCGGTAGCATTGGCAAGAGATAGCACAGACTTTGCACAATGGAGGATTTACTGTTGTCTCCTTAGTAAGACTAATACTCTGGGCACCTGTGTGCTACTCATTCATTTTCCCAGGGATATATCTGGGACTGCCATGGAGAAGCAGGCGCGGGGCGGGAGGTCTAGATCTGCTTGCAGTTAACCTACAGATTAACCTAAATTCACAGATGTTCATGGAATCTCCATAATCTGCTTAAACTGCTGCCAAAAGCTCCAGTTTAGGGAAATCTGTCAGGGCTGGAAGTTTCAGGGCACGGTGTGTAGCAGCGAGGCAGCGGCGTTCAGTTGGGAATGGGGGGAAAAATCCTGGAAGCATTTAAGCAGTGTTTTTATCAGAACGACTCTTCTCCTGCCTCGGTGAGGGGTTATTACAGGGGGGTAATGCATAACGGTTTCACATCTAATTGTAGTGGATGGAAAGCTGTGGCCTGGTGGTGCACTTACACAGTTCTGTGAGCTTTTACACACAATTACTCGGCTATTACAGTGTTAAAAGTTCTCAATGCACTACTTTCCTCCGCTAGCCAGCCTCTTTAATTATTAATAGGACATTTACAAATCCAGTATTTAAATCTTTTCAAAAACAGCTATATAAGCTTACATAGGCAGCCACAGTCATTTGCAGTGTAACCATTCTCTCTGCACTAGTTTCCCTTTCTACCCAGCGTCCTTATCTATTGAAATATCTATTAATAAAACATTTGCCTAGAGTTTGTAAATCTCTCTGAAAGCAACCATCTCAGCGTAATCATTCAGACTGCACTACTTTCCCCAACACCCCAAATCCTTATTTATTCATACGACATATAGACATACAATCTAGAAATACATAATAATAATAATGACATTAATAATCATTCATACATCAACAACGTGAGTTTATAGAGACTGTCATAGTTATTGTAGCCATTCTTTGACTGTGCTACTTTTCCTTTCTACCCAACATATGGGATCTGTTATCCGGAAACCCATTATCCAGGAAGTTACTGATTACAGGATGCCCATCGCCTATAGACTCCATGTTAATTAAATAATTTTTTTTTCTCTGTAATAATAAAACAGTACCTTGTACTCAATTCCAGATATAATGAATCCTTATCAGAGGTAAGGCTATTGTGATACTAAACTCTATAGTTAGTATAAGTATGGGTATATAGAATTTATATGAAAGTAGGGAGGGGTGTGTGTATGGATGCTGGGTTTTCATTTGGAGGGGTTGGACTTGATGGACTTTGTCTTTTTTCAACCCGATTTAACTATGTAACTATGTAAAAACAATGCTATTCAGTGTGATTAATGTTTAAATCATTTTTTTTAGTAGACTTAAGACATGGAGATCCAAATTACAGAAATATCCATTAACCGGAAAACTTCAGTTCCCCAGCATTCTGGATTACAGGTCCCATACCTGTTGTAAATCCCTCTAACAGCAACAATGTCAGTTTATACAGGCAATGTTATAGGGATTACAGTGTAACTGCACTACTTTCCCTGCTGACTGAATTCCTTATTCATTAATAAAACATTTGAACACACATATAGCAATGTAAGCTTTTACAGACAATCCTATGGGTATTACAGTGTAACCATCTCTCCAAAAAAACTGGGAGCTCTTAGAGACAATACCATAGTTGTTGCAGTGCAACCGCCAGTACTTTCCCCACTGCCCACCATCCTCATTTATCAATACAGCGTTGGCACATATCGGTTTGTAAATCTCTCCAGATTTTTCCAAGTGGCATTGCGCTGTTTCCCAGTAACGGGGAGAGTATATGAAGAATAACATCCTGGAGATTATCAATCATTTCAGGTAGGCATGTGCTGATGTGTTACCTACAGAAACTTTTCCGGAGAAAATTGATGTTAAATCTTCAGTCTTATATTGGCTTGGCCCCTTATATATTTCATGCAGATGGTTATATGGCTGTTAATCACTGTAAATCCACATACCCTTTATTTCTAATAATTATAGTGAATGGATAATGGTGTGAAATTGACTTTCTCCTGGAACATTGGGATGAGTTAAGGCAGAACTTGCAGAGGAGGTTCAGCCTCTACCTGTGCCATTGTGCTGGGGTCGACAGTTAGTACCATATATATATATATATATATATATATATATATATATATATATATATATATATATATATATATATATATATACAGATGTAAGTAAAATATCAGAAGTCAGCTGATCGTGTTGAGGAAATGTAATAAAGACAACAGGCAATGGTGTTAATGTCACAGGTACAATATGGTGCTGGCAAGTGCATTAAAAGTCCTTTTTATTTAAAACATTTAACTCTTGATTGATATTTTAACCATTGCAATGTAGTTGTAGAAGGAAAGAGGTGCCAGAGTATTTAGTATGTAGGAGCCTTGCCCAGTTGTTGCTCAGAAACTCCTGATACCATCCTGAAATATGCTGGTATTTGATATCCTATAGCAGCCACATTTTGGAAATACTTTGTTTAAGAATCCTGAATGCATCCAAAGCTACTTCTTCTTCTCACTGTTGCAGACATGCAGAATATATAATATTTCCAGTTCTGTGTGTAATGTAGGTGGAAGAAAAAAAAACCAAAACAAAACCCCAAGACAAATAAGCGCTTTGAATTCCCTTCCCCGGGGTTTCCCGACAAAACAGCTCTGATTATTACACGTATAAATATGAATACATAAGTAGATACATAGTGAGTGCTAAAAACAAACCCACAATTAGATTTTTCTATAACTTGAACTGCTGTATTTGTGCATCAGGGGAAATTAACTGAGCTTGGCCTGAGAGCACATCCAAGAATTCCCATTATGTAAGAAGGTTAATCATTTACGCAGGATTCAGCCGTGTTTTAAACAAAATAACAAAAATAACTGCATTCTCATCACGACTTTCCCCATCATTTCTGCCCTTAAAAGCATTGCAGCAAACTGAAGTCAACATGGACGGTTTTTAGTCGGACGGAATGGGCATTTGTCTTGGGCTCTGGCATTAGATCCCCTCCTTGGAGAGAAGAGGTTGTTGGTGAAATTGTCAATCACATTCAGTATGATTAATAACTGAAAGAAAGTTTTAGTATTTGCATCAAGAGCTTAAAATATTCTACCATGTCACTGCTGTATAACTGCAACTCTCATATCCCACTAGAATCGAATCTGTTAATATAACATTTGCCCACAGTTTGTAAATCTCTCTAAAAGCTGCTATGTTAACAATCTCAGTGCAACCATTCTGACTGCACTGCTTCCCCTTTCTACCCTCATCCTTATATATTAAAGGGGTTGTTCACCTTCAAACAACTAGATGTTTTCCGATAGATCACCAGAAATAATTACTTTTTTCAATTACTTTTTATTTTCTATGTGTCACCATTTTTCTAATATTGAAGTGTAAAGTGTCCTTTTACACATTCTAAAGCAGCTCTGGGAGGGGGAGTCGCCGACCCTGTTAACTGTTCTAAATTGATACATTTAGTTGATACATTTCTTATCTTTGTCCCTGCTGAGCAGAATCTCTGGGTTTCAATACAGGCAAATGTTAGAATTGATACAATAGTTGCTAATACTCCAGAGATGTTGCTGAGAAATGTATCAACTCAATGTTGCAAAATTTTAAAAATTTAGAGCAGGAGTGCCCATACTTTACAAATGTGGGGTCTATTTTTAGTAGATCATCTACAACCATAATAGCATTGTTAGCATTTTTTATTGCTTAAAGGGCATATAAAGGAAAAAAATAAAATCCCATTTTTACTTTCTTTAATGAAAAAGAAACCTATCTCCAATATACTTTAATTAAAAAATGTGTATCGTTCCTTTAAGAAACCTGACTGTATGCAGTGAAATTCTCCCTTCATTTACTGCTGTGGATAGGAATTGTCAGACGGTCCCTAACTGCTGAGCAGGGAAACAATCATACTTATGAACAGCAGGGGGAGCCCCCGCCTTACTTCCCAGCCATGCAGAACTCAAGCAGCTTTGTTTATGACGACCCCTAAGCAGCCCAGACCACACTGAGCATGTGCACAGTCTTAGTCTTGCAAAGATGTTTAACAAAGTTACAAGATGGTGACCCCCTGAAGTCAACTTTGAAAGCATAAATCATTTGTTTGATTAGGCTTGTGGTGCAGTAAGTTCATGTTTATATTTAGTATACAAAATACAGCATTTCTAGCCTTAGTCTAATTTAGACTTTACATGCCCTTTAAATATATTGATTTATGGGTAAAGTTATATTGCTATATGTAAGAATTTTATTATTTATTATGTATTATTATTATTTCATTATTGTATTATAATAATAATAATTTATTATTAACTATTCTTTTTGTAACCTTAACAGAATAAATATCTGAATTAAACAGAAGGTTTAGACTAGTTTTAGATTTAGACTAGACAGTGTCTTGAGCTCTACTGAATTTATTCGGTAGGCGCGAGTTTCACTGGTGGCGAATAAATTGCTGAATTTGCCACGAAAATTCACCGGCATTGAAAAAAAATTGACGTTGCCGATGGTCTTGACGCAGCCGTCAATGTTTCGCATATGCAACGGGACAAATTCGCCCATCACTAATGATCAGCTAAAGTTCTACTGGTAGATCCCAATCTACCTTTTGGGCACCGCTGGTTTAGAGTCTGCACCTGAATTACTGAGCTGCCAGACTGAAACACCAGAGACAGGAACATTCAACTTTAAACTTAGATTTTGGAAAACCAGTAAAAAATGAATTATGGGAAATAATTGAAAAAAGTCTTTAGTCTGAAAACAAGTGAAATGAAAAAAGTGTTTGGAAGGTGAACAACCCCTTTAATGTAACATTTGTACACAGTTTGTAAATCTATCCCAGCAACAATGTCAGCTCATATATAGACAATGTTATAGGTATTACAGCGCAACCATTATGACTGTATTACTTGTACACCTTTAAATGAACTTATGGGGGCACATTTACTTAAAGGGATACTGTCATAGGAAAGTAATTTTTTTCAAAATGAATCAGTTAATAGTGCTGCTCCAGCAGAATTCTGCACTGAAATCCATTTCTCGAAAGAGTAAACAGATTTTTTTTATATTCAATTTTGAAATCTGACATGGGGCTAGACATTTTGTCAATTTCCCAGCTGCCCCTGGTCATGTGACTTGTGCCTGCACTTTAGGAGAGAAATGCTTTCTGGCAGGCTGCTGTTTTTCCTTCTCAATGTAACTGAATGTGTCTCAGTGGGACATGGGTTTTTACTATTGAGTGTTGTTCTTAGATCTACCAGGGAGCTGTTATCTTGTGTTAGGGAGCTGCTATCTGGTTACCTTCCCATTGTTCTTTTGTTTGGCTGCTGGGGGGGAAAAGGGAGGGGGTGATATCACTCCAACTTGCAGTACAGCAGTAAAGAGTGATTGAAGTTTATCAGAGCACAAGTCACGTGACTTGGGGCAGCTGGGAAATTGACAAAATGTCTAGCCCCATGTCAGATTTCAAAACTGAATATAACAAAATCTGTTTGCTCTTTTGAGAAATGGATTTCAGTTCAGAATTCTGTTTTTTTTGGCTACTTCAACCATCGAATTGGCTACTTCGACCTTTGACTACGACTTCGACTTCAAATCGAACAATTCGAATTAATAAGCGTTCGACCATTCGATAGTCGAAGTACTGTCTCTTTAAAAAAAATTTAACCCCTCCTTTGCCAAGTAAAACCTACCAAACATCAGTTACCTTCCCCATAGGCTTTCTAAGCTTTTTTTGATCGTAGGAATTTCGTTCGATCGATGGATTAAAATCCTTCGAATCGTTCGATCGAACGAATTGCAGTAAATCCTTCGACTTCGATATTCGAAGTTGAAGGATTTAACTTCGACAGTCATATATCGAGGGTTAATTAACCCTCGATATTCGACCCTAAGTAAATGTGCCCCTTAGTATGATATAGAATGTGATATTTTGAGACAGTTTGCAATTGGTCTTCATTTTTTTTATTATTTGCTTTTTTGAGTTATTTAGCTTTTTATTCAGCAGCTCACCAGTTGGCACTATCGGTAATCCAGTAATTTACCCTAGCGTCCCTGCATTGATTCGAAGAACAGACTGGAATATGAAAAGGAGAGGCCTGCATAGAAAGAGAAGTAATAAAAAAGTAGCTGCAACAATACATTTGTAGTCTTACAGATGGGGTTAGTCACTCCCATTTGAAAGCTGGAAAGAGCAAGAAGAAGACAAATAATGAAAACACTCTTAAAAAATAAAGGCCAATAGAAATTTTGCTTAGAATTAGCCAATTATTATTATAATACTAAAAGTGAACCACTCCTTTAATAAAACATTTGACCATACAGGTGCCCATAAATTCTTAGTCAAGTATGTTGGCATAACTCATTGGATGCAACATTCTTTCTCGGCATACTTGAATTTATACAGTGGAAGCTGCCATAGTGCTGGACTAAAATAACCTCAGTGTCCATAATGATATTTATTTTTTTAGGCTTTGGCAAATGCATCAGCCCAGACTAACAATATTCAGACATATAATATTTATATATAGATACCGTAGGTGGAATATTTGCACATAATTCGCCATTTTCACATTTACTGAATAGCAGCCAAAAGTTGATTGTTGTGGTCTCCCTGTTTAATTAAATGATCTTCGACATTTTTTCGGAAATCAAGAAATATAAGCGAAAACATCCTTGATACCTATGGCTGAAAACTGTCTTCCCTATAAACATATTTCCACCCAGAGAAGGCCATCTGTGTTCCTCAAGCCTCATGAATACAATGGCCCAATCAGTGATTAAGTTAAAACAGATCGTTTATTACAATAGATTTGACAGATGGTCTGACCCGGCTTGACATAAATTGATTAGATAGAAGGATAACTTAATGTTAGAAAGTGTTCATGTTTAGCTTTCCGTAACATTGCTACAAATAGCCTCATTCATTAAGGGGGGGGGAAGCTAAGTGAATTTGCATTCCTGGCTTATTTACTGGAAGGGAGATTTTGTGTGTGTGTTTTTTAAAATATTTCCCACTGGTAATTCAGGCAAATTTGCTCATGTTTTCCAGCGTTGAAAGTGACTTGAGCATTTAGGAGTAAGACGGATAGTCAAGATAGTTAATCACTAATGAAGTGTGTAATAGCAAGTGAAATTTCACATTCATATCGGTATGCCTAGTATATGAGTATTAATAAGCATACTATTTATATATATATATATATATATATATATATATATATATATATATATATATATATATATATATATATATATATATATATATATATATAGTCAAGACAGAGGCTCGCACACAGGTCTTATAAAAAAAATATGTGTGTATATTAGGCAAAAACTACATCAGTCTGTGTCCTAAATATCATGCTGACGGAGCAGAATATATATTATGTGCTTGAGCTAGCCAATAAAGTGTACCTTCCGTGGGATGTCCGGCTCATTGGTGCGTGTTCCTACATGGGGCCCGCCATTATTCCAAGCTGATATCCATGGAAGGTACACTATATTGGCTAGCTCAGCGTATAATATATATGTTCAATCAAAATGATATTTAAGACATGGACTGATGTTCTGTATACGCTGCACCACCTAGACTGGTAACTGGCTGGATTGATCCCCCAAATAGTCTCGCTAAGATTTGGGCAGTGTAGACAGGATAGGTGACTTACTGCACCATGCATTACACTCGCGAATAAAGTCGGGTGGAGATCTTCATATGGCCCTCAAGTCTCAAGTGACAGTGGTAGCTGAAATGGCTGTGCGGACTGCCCTCCATTGCAAAGGCGTATGGGGCAGCCTACCAGCGGTAGCTACTGAGGCGGGGTTTAAATGCTTATGGAGCAATGGCGGCTTTGGTGTAATTGGCCTGCAGAGGCTTAGCACTGGGTGCCACTGATGCGCATGAGAGGGATATGCCTGAATTTTCCGTTGGTACTACAAGGGCAACATGGGACACAATATCCAGCTGTTAAGATCCCCCTTCTGAGTAAGGATCTCTGTATTTTAATGCTGCTACTCTTCTACTATTAGAGTAATTGTAACCACAATGTGCACGGTTGCGATTTTTTATTCACTATGTTTTCTTATATATATAATATCACCTATATCACCTAGCTTTGCAGGCTAAGTCAGATGACAACTTCTCCCATGCACAGAGGTTTATGGGTTTAAATGGGTTGATATATATATATATATATATATATATATATATATATATATAAATATATATATATATATATAGTGTGTGTATATATACACACACATATATACACAGAAGGCCATCTCCCATAGGCTCCAAACCCAGTACCTATGTGGTTGCTCAAGCCAAATAGTTAATTGAGTCCTTTATTAAGCCTGGACACAGGAAACCACAAATTTTGTCGTACTGATGGTGGGCACTTATCCCACATAGACCTGTGAGTTCCTAATTTAGATTTCACCAGGCTACAACCTTAGTCAGTAGATTTAAATATCTGTTAGATGGGGGAATATAGTGGTGGGCAAAACAATAGTCTATGAGTTCCTGTGCAGATGAAGTGGGTATCTCAGTGCAGTCTGTGATGCAATGGTGTATATTTACCATGTGTAATAAGAAGGCTGGTTTCATGGTCTAATAAGCAGACCCACATAATTGTACTGTGTACACTGTGAGTGTCAATCGTGGTCCTCTCAAAGCATAAGTACTGTATCTAAATAACTAATAAATGTAGGCATGGTTGTAGGAATCTGTGGACTCTCCACTTGATCATGGTTCTGAATACCATTAGGTTAAAGTAAACATAATTTATAAATGACATCCTGATTAAAAGGCCTGGTAGCTGCCAATAGTTACTCACAATGCCAATTCCATTTGTAGTAATACAGAGCACATCGATTTTTTAAGCTCATGTTACTGTCTAAATGAATTAAAACTGTTATAAACCCCCAAAATGTACAGCTTCTAAAACATGAGTAAAAACTGCTATGTGTAAAAAAGGGAACACAAACCATAAAACCATTAATTTTATAGGAGTCACCCAGTTTTGGCTTTTTTCAGCTTTATATTAACTAGAATTAATTAGACAAAGCTCTCATTATATGGCATGTTGGTTCTCCAATCTCCACATAAAGAAACAAAATTCAGGGGCTCTACTGCCATGAGGTGAGTTAAGAAACTCACAACAGGTAACAGCAGCCCTCAAGTTACAAGGGACAGCAATAAGTCGCTCCTGGTAACTGGAATTTTGGTTCTTCTAGTGCCGAGAACGATATTACCCTTTGTGCACTTGCGATGTGTTCCCCCCCTCGACCTGTTCCGACATGGAAAACATATTATTTCTCATACTAACTTGTTCACATATACAGGCATCAAGGCCTCTAGATGGTGCTATTTTTTAAATTTAGAATTAGTTATTGATTTTCCGTCATTCAAGTGGCAGTTGCATCAAAAAAATGAAATGGCTTTATATACATTTAAATATATAACACTGTAACCCAGCATTTTGAAAAATGTTCTTTTGTGTGCCAGAAGATCTACTATTGTTAATATAAGATTAAGCTACACTATCACAAGGGGCTGCCGTTCAGGGTTCATTAGGCTGTAGGGCCAAGTGGAATAGCAGATAACAGATAAGCTATTTAGAACACAGTGGGTTGTAGTACTTAAGTGCTTAAAAATGGAGGTAAGATGTCATCCATATCTTTCTGCGCATATATAGAATGTAAACCATGCACATATAAAACAGGACTTCTGCTGCCAATAAATAGTGCACTCACTGAGGATAAATGGAAAGATATATTAATTTCTATAACGTATTTTGGTGTTATTGGCCCTTTAAGATACATGTTCCATTTTTGCCAGGTATAACCCATTGCGGTGTCGAAATAATTGATTGTTTCTTAAAGGAATTCAGTCATGATTTTTATGGTGTAGTTTTTATTTCTAAATTACATTGTTTACATTTGAAATAATGGAGGGAGGGGGTGATATCAGCCCACAGCAGCAAAGAGTGACTGACGTTTTTCAGAGCACTTCACATAATTGAAGGCATCTGGGAAACTAAAAATGTGTGTCGGCCCTTGTCAAATTTCAAAATGCAAGGGGTTGTTCACCTTTAAATTATATACTTTTAGTATGTATATATATATATATATATATATATATATATATATATATATATATATATATATATAATACTTTTAATATAAGAGTAATGTTCTATGACAATTTGTGGTTTCTATAGTTTGCAGTTTCAGCAATCCTATAGGATCCAATTTACCATGCATTGGTGATGTTCCTGCGCAGGGGCGGAACTACCGGGGGAGCAGGGGGTGTGCGAGCGGGCCAGGGCCCACACCCTCAGGGCCCCCCGGCAGTCCGCGCGTTGCGCATATCCCGGCCAGTTCCAGGTTTACGGAGGGGGACGGGGGGCCCGGCTGCGCGTCCTGCGCCAGGGCCCGCCCCCCTCTAGTTCCGTTTCTGTTCCTGCAGATGGTATGTCTGGCAAATTTTCACTAGCGACGGCCTCTTCGCCTTCTAGTAAATCTGCCCCATGGTCTCTAGAGTCAAAGATGTGCTAAAAAGTTATTTGGGAGAACTAGAAGCGAGTGTTTGGTTAAGATACTGGTAAACGTTGATGAAGAAATGTCTGTACTAATAAATACATTTATGGAATATATTTCTGGTATTTGTGGGCTCTTGGGTTTTCCAAATAAAGTTTCTTTAGTACAAAGCAACATGTCTGAAGGCAACTTTAAAGCTTTTTACTATAGAAAAAAGCAGCAAATCATTCATAAAGGAAAAACTGTTGGTTGAAAGGCATTGGCGTATTTCAGATCATACTTTATAATAGATCCCATAACTGTACAACTACGCAGCATTTTTTATCAAGGGGATAATGAAAAAAAAAACAAACTCAGCAGAATGCACCTGTATATTTGAACTTCACAAGAAGGTTGCTCATATTTAATAAATGAAGAGCGCTGCTTTTTCTGACATATTCTCTTGAAATAAAGTTTTGCTGAAAAAGAGACAGAAAAGTGCTCAGAATAGAAAAATGTGCATCTGTATCGAGTAGAAATTCTTCTCATCATAACAAATGGCTGGTAAAGTCTATTATTTTATGTGGAATTTGGAACCCTATTTTGTTTTTTACTAAAATGATTCATTTTGACTTTCTGTGGGTGCTAGCTCTAAACTTGAAATTTTTATTTATCCCTCCTCATATTAAGACTGATTACACAAAAGTAACTGTAACAGTGTTATCAGTTCTTCATAACAAATTGCAACTAAGTTATTCTACATCAGCTACCCAGGTTAGAATTCTCTTCAAAATTGTTGCTAATCGTAGGGGCCGATTTACTAAAATTCAGATTTCTATTTTTTTCCCACAAATAGTAAGAATTCGTTTTATTTCTCTAACATAATAAATATTTCTCTAATAATTTGAGATTTACTTAGGGCCCCATTTAGTAACAATCAAATTAAAATTTTTTTCCACAAATCTCTAAAAGTTTGTGGTTTTTCTATTTTTTAAAATCTCAAAAAATTAGTGGTTTTAGAGAAAGTGAGTTTAGTCATGGTTTCAAAAACTCCTAAAACCACAAAAATTTGATGTTCAATAACTAGTCCCCAACAAAAAAATCTATTACAAACTTTGGAAAGTGAAAGCAGTCGAGGTCCTATAGAAGCTAATGGGAGCTGCTCTGATTTTATTTGACACATTTTTAGCCATTCAGACTTTTAGAGGTTTTGGGATTTCACTAGTAATTGTCTGACTAATTCGAGTTTTTTTTTTGGATTACTTAGCACATTGGGCAGCGTTTATTTTCTGTCTTACTTTTTTTATTAGGATTTTTTAATATATTTCATGGCATTTGTGGTTTTAGAAAATATTAGTTTAATCGTGGTTTCAAAAACTCTAATACCACTACAATCCAACCTTTGAAGGAAGGAAGGAAATCTCCAAGAATGTTTATTGCCAACAGATTAGCCACAAAAGTGCAAGCTAGAACGCTATATTTATTCTGCAGAATGCTTTACCATACCTGTGTAAACAGCTCTAGACATTGTCTCTGTTTGTTTAGGATAGAAGCTGCCATATAAGCTTGGTGTGACATCACTTCCTGCCTGAGTATCTCCCTGCTCGCTTACAGCTCTGGTCTCAGATTACAGCAGGGAGGGGGGAGGAGCAAACTGAGCATGCTCAAGCCCTAGCCCTGGAGGTTGAAGCTGAAATCAGGAAGTCTGATACAGAAGCCCATGTGTACACAATAAAAGGAATGAATTGCAGTGTTTCTTTTGACAGAGGACTCAGAGCAGCACTGCTTTGAGGGTTTACTGGTGTATTTATATAGACCTTTCTGATAAAGCTTACTTCATTTTAGCCTTTCCTTCTCCTTTAATCCAGCATTCAATTCTCCTTGCATTTACCAGATTCATGGCACATTTAAATAGATTTCTTTAAGGACATGAACAAAATTCTTCTCGATATCTGTTCAATGCACAAAATACTGATTTCAGATATTTAGGCTCTTCTTTACTTCAGGCTTTCTATCTGGAATCAATTTCGTTTCCCTAGGAAATTATATAAAAGCTAAGAACCCTCCTTGACAAACAAAAAGCAAAAGCCAAAAGCCTTTAAATGAAAAATCACACAGAAATTGTTCCAACTCTGATGTTTGATGTAGATATGAGATTCAGTGGAAATGCTTTGATGAAAGGTGGAACTAGCAGAGGGCTACACAATCAATTCATATTCAGACGCCTTCAGATCACATGTTCTCTCCGGTTAAAGGCCCAGTATCACCATCATGTAAATTATTTTATTTACAATTAAAGGTTTGACCAGCAGAGCAAGCAAACATGCCAACAGATGAAAACACATAAGAACATTTTTAAGTAAACTTTTACAAAAGTGCAGGAAAATGACAGGTGTAAAATATGAGAAACCATCTTTTGTCCCAAACTCCGCTTTTCATAATTGGGAACATTTTTTATATGAATTCATGCATTCCAAAAAGAATATAAACCATCCATAGCCATTGAACAAAGAGCTTCCAGAGGGGGGAGTTGATTTTTAAAGTTGTAGAACAAATTTAATTTCCTAAGTAAGGCCAGTTAAGCTGGCACAGTGTATGAGTTTATAATATATATCAGTGTATAATATATATATATTTTTGCATCGATGTAACTGTAATTATTATTGAACAATCAAAACACTGCTGTCACATGGCCCAAGTTGCGTTTATCAAGGTGTGAAATTAGTGGTCACCAAAATTTCACCAGTCTCTACCGCCACCCCCTGACCTGGCAGCAGCTCCAGGAGTCCTGCAGCAGGTCGGGTACCCGCGGGTTACCCGCAAAAAAAGCAGGCACTCTGCGGAATGAGGGGAGGATTTTCTAGTGCAGGTATAGATGCGGGTCGCGGGTTGGGTTGCGGGTCTCATCTTAATTTCTTATCTTATGTAATATTGTCTATATTTTACTCCTTTTAACGTTTTACAAAACTTGTTTCTGTCCCGCCCACTTTTGATGATGCCACTTCCGGTTTCCAGCACCATCACTTCCTGTTTGATGGAGGTCGGCGGGTTGCGGGTCAGGTTGTGGTTCCGGGTCGGGTAACGGATCAAAGTGGGTAAATATGTGGGTTGCAGTTCGGGTTGCGGGTGAGGTCCGGGTCTTAGAAATTAGTTCTGCGCAGGACTCTAGCTCCTTGATTCCCTACATTCTCTGTGTCAGAAGATTCAGGCACACTCGCAAGACGAACACTGACAATGATTGATGCGAGTATTTGGAACAAAAGTGCCCAAGTTGCGACAAAGTGCACAGTTGCATACATTTTGGTGACTCAGATGCAACTGCATTAGTTGCAGCACAATTGTGTCAAGTTAATTGCCCATTTGCATCCAAAATGATGCTGGATTTCTGGGAAAAACATGCTGCATTGTGGGAAAAAAGTGATTGTGATCAAATTGCACTTTGCTCAGTGAGTCTAGATAAGTGAATGTACCTAATGGCTGCAACAAAATTTGGCACCCCACATTTGGGGATTTGGGAATCCTAGTATTTTATATCTAGGCCCTCCTCCTTACTAAATTGCGGATCTTTTCTAGAATCATTGCTGTGCTTGTGAAGGTGTTCCGTATCAGCAGAGCATGAAATGTCAGTAAACTTCAGGCTATGCTCACTGAGAGAAATGCGCAGCATTAAGGAAATGTGCCATTTAGATCAAATGTCAGTCTCCGGGATCAGATTCTGTATGAGTCTTTTTATTTGCAGTGCACATGCACACACGTCGATACCAAGAGACATAAATGCCAGTTGCATGAAAAAAGAGGCTTGATATTATCCAAAATGATTGGAAAGAGTGGTTTTCTGGATAAGGGGTCTTTCCATAATTTGGAACTTAGTAACATAAAAATCATTTACACATTAAATAAACCAAATAGGATTTCTGGATAATGGATCCTATACCTGCACTTTGCTGCTCAGTACAGGGTAATCCAAGCAAGCAGCGCCAATGCTTATTAACACTAGTGAATTATGGGGTGGCAGGTAGAGTGAAAGTTACCACAACAGCCACAAGGAGCTGCAACTCGCATCATCTCCATGCACTAGCATTAATCTCTTATCAATGAGCAAGGGAGAGGTGTCAGTCTGTGAAGTCATGAGGGTGGAAAGTAGGTAGATCCGTGATGTCACTGGGTAGGTCTGTGATGTCAGAGAGCAGGAAATAGTCATCATAGAGTGTAAGCTGGAGGAGAGGATACGTAGGGTTTAAGAGGCTGAGTTTAGCCCCAAAACACTTTGAGGAGGGGAGTAAATGAGGGGCTATTAGAAATGTACCAGCAACTATAGTGACAGCAAATATGTAATATCCGGCCTAACCTTAAACTAGTGATTTACTAGCAAGGCCAGTCAAACACTAGCTGCGTGGCAACCCTAGGAGTGGCGTTCTCCTATGGCACATCCTTTCATCTTTCACTAAATATGCCCCATATATCAACACTATCGATTATTCTTGAAAAGTCTATGAACCAATTCAAACTTATTATTTCCTGCACTTTCCACGCCAGATGAACTTTGTCCAATAACCTTTTTTTAACATTGCTTAAAACAAAATTGACACTATTTACTTACATTCAAATTTCTATTTTTTCACTTGAATTTAGATTTTTTTTCTCAACATTGTTTTTTTTTTACATTTTTCTAAGATTCATTTTATATTTATAAAGTATAAAAGCCGCAAGAAACATTTTTAGAGGTTTTTCGAATTTTTATCGCATCAGTCAGCTTTTTTTTTTAAAATTTTTTATAATATTAAATTACAAGGAATTCATGATTTTAGAGAAATAGAGTTTAATTGTAGTACAGGTATGACAGGTAGACCTGTTATCCAGAATGCTTGGGATCTGGAGTTTTCTGGATAACAGATCTTTCCGTAATTTTAATCTTGATACCTTGGGGCCCATTTACTTAGCTCGAGTGAAGGAATAGAATAAAAAAAACTTTGAATTTCGAATGATTTTTTTAGCTACTTCGACCATCAAATGGGCTACTTCGACCTTCGACGATTCGAACTAAAAATCTTTAGACTATTCAACCATTCGATAGTCAAAGTACTGTCTCTTTAAAAAAAAACTTCGACCCCCTAGTTCGCCACCTAAAACCTACCGAAGTCAATGTTAGGCTATGGGGAAGGTCCCCATAGGCTTTGCTACCCTTTTTAGGTTGAAGAAAAATCGTTCGATCGATGGATTTAAATCGTTCGATCGAAACGAATTTTGGGTAAATCCTTCGACTTCGATATTCGAAGTCGAAGGATTTTAATTTGGCAGTCGAATATCGATGGCAGTGGCGTAACGAGATATTACTGGGCCACACAGCAAATTCTTTTTCAGGCCCCCAAAATGTTTAGAGGTTGACTTGTTTCTCCAATATTTATTGAAATTGTATATGAATTAGGGCCTCATGGGGCCCCTATACCTCCTGGGCCCCCCTGCAGCCGCAGGGTCTGCTTCCTCTATAGTTACGCCCCTGATCGATGGTTAGTTAACCCTCGATATTCGACCATAAGTAAATCTGCCCCCTTAAGTCAACTAGAAAAGCATTTAAACATTTAGGGGAAGATTTATCAAAGGTCGAGGTGAATTTTCGAATGAATAAAATTTTGAGCTATTTTTTGTGTACTTCGACTAGGGAATAGTCCAAATTCGATTCAAATTTGAAAAAAAATTGTATATCGAAAATTATCATGTACTGTCTCTTTAAAAATTCGTCTTTGAACATTTGCCATCTAAAACCTGCCGAATTGCAGTTTTAGCTAGAACCTATTTGGAGTCCATTGGGGGACTTTGAAAAGTTTTTTTGGGCAAAAAATTTGAATCGAATTCAATCGAATACAATATTCCTTACGGATCCGAACCTTTTCACTCAAAAACGTACCTATTCGACCAAAAAAAAATTTGACTTCATTTCGGTTGGTCCTTTTGAATTTGAAGTTTTTTCAATTCGACCCTTGATAAATATGCCCCTAAATAAACCCAGTAGGCTGATTTTGTTTCCAATAAGGATTAATTAGATCTTAGTTGGGATCATGTATAAGGTACTGTTTTATTATTACAGAGAAAAAAATGTAATTTCATTTTAATGGAGTCAATAGGAGATGGCCCTCCCGTAATTTGGAACTTTCTAGATTACAGTTTTCTGGATAACGGATCCTATACCTGTATTGTTGATGAGTATTGTTGATGTTCATGAGAATCATGAAAGGCGTATTTATCAATGGGTGAAAGTGAAAGTTCACCCTTTGATAAACACGCCTATAAAAATCCCATAGAAATGAATGGAGAGTGGCGGAATTTCACTCTAGTGGCGGAACTTCACTATTAACTTCACTCTTTGATAAATATACCCCCATATCTAAAACTGAATGGAGGACCCTGAGATCCCATGAAAAGCAGTTGCTGTGAAACATATAAAATAAATGAACATTGCTTTCTTGCATATTTTATTTGCTATTACATGGTGCAGTATGGATAGCCCCGGCATTATTTATAGATGCCAATACACACACAAGGAATGCTCCCTGCATACACTAATCTAGGACTTCATGATTTATTTTCAAGGGAAAAGAAATGGAAGAGGAACTCGGATATCTTTGCCCTGTGAATAACTTGTAAATGTAATAGCTGCAGCTTTAGTGTACTTGAAATGTGTGGTCAGACGGTGAGTTTGTTTTGTTTATAGGCAGCAAATTTTGGTTTATGCTAATAATTTTGCAATTAACTCACTTCCGAACTTGCTGCTTCATTGGAAGAAAAGCCTAATAATGTATAGAAAGTGTGACTGCTCTAGAGACCTTGGCTGTATCCCTGTGACTCACTCGCTCCTTGGAGGCTTTAGGAATGGAATATAGGCTTCTAACAAATGAAATATGAATCATACTAAATATTTATACTGGATTTAACTTGACTATTTGTCAAATACATTTAAAGAAACAAAAACTGTGTCCCATCAAGACTGACAAACGAATAGGAGTGCTCTGCATTGTAATCGCATCCTTATAATATCATATATGCTATTAAACCAGAGGTTCTAGATATATAATTGGCCACAGAAGACTGAGGGGCACATTTACTAAGCTCGAGTGAAGGAATAGAATAAAAAAAACTTTGAATTTCAAATGTTTTTTTTGGCTACTTCGACCATAGAATTGGCTACTTTGACCTTCGACTACAACTTCGACTTCGAATCAAACGACTCGAACTAAAAATCGTTTGACTATTCGACCATTCGATAATCGAAGTATTGTCTCTTTAAAAAAAACTTCGACCCCCTACTTCGCCACCTAAAACCTACCATTCCCCATAGTCCCCATAGGCTTTCTTAGCTTTTTTTAGTCGAAGAAAAATCGCTTGATCGATGGATTAAAATACATCGAATCGTTCGATTTTTCGTTCGATCTAACTAATGTGGTAAATCCTTCAACTTCGATATTCTAAGTTGAAGGATTTACCTTCGGCAGTCGAATATCGAGGGTTAATTAACCCTCGGTATTCGACCCTATGTAAATCTGCCCCATAAAGGTTATAAAGACATAGGGGCCCATTTATTAAACCTCGATTTTTTCTGGTCAAGGTTTTTAGGGGGTAAACTCAATTTTTTCGTGAAAAAAAAAAATATTTTTAGGGGTTATTTACTAAGCTCCGAATACCCGAAATTCCCAGAAATCCGAAAATTTCGTGATATTTTTGTGTTATAATAGGCTTAAAAAAACACAAATTTTTTGGAATTTATTAAACCCAGAGGGCTCAAACCTGTCGAGGTTGCATAAAAGGCAGTGGGAACAGTCCCAATAATTTTTGGTTATGTCGGGGGTTTCGGGTAATTTCACAATGTTTTCGGAGCTCTCTGGTGAAAACTCTGAAAAATTCAAGAAAAAATCGTGAAAATCTGTGTTTTTCCAGCAAAGGTAATTTTCGGGAAAATTTAACAATAAATAAGCGTTAAAAACTCGAGCGGGTTAGATCGGAGTTTGTAGCAGCCGATATTGAGATAAATCAGGACCTTGATAAATAACCCCCTCAGACATTTTGTTGCCTTTCTTTCTGAAAGGGCGTTAGGTCGACTTTGCTCTCAGAAAAAATTGAGGTGGATTCTAATTTTAGCAAATCAGCCCTATAAGGTTATGTATACATCTATTACTTGGAATGCTTGGGACCAGGGTTTTTTTTGGATAAGGGATCTTTCTGAAAGGGAGTTTGGTCGACTTTGTTTTCAGAAACAAAATTAGGTAAATTCGAGTTTTAGTAAATCAGCCCCATAAGGTTATGTATACATCTATTATTCGGAATGCTTGGGACCTGGGGTTTTATTTATCAAAAATTCAAAGTCTGAATTTATCTCAATATTTTCTGAAAAAACTCAGATCAAATCCACACAGGGTTTTTCACCTTATTTATTAATAAACTTTCCTGAAAATTTTTGTTTGAGGGAAAAAAAACCTAAAAAATTGTGAAAAATACGAATCGTACAAAATTTTCGGATTTTCCACCCAAAAAAACTTTGGGACTTCTCTCATTGATTTATATGCAACTTCAACATGTCTGAGATGCCCGATTTTCAGATTCGGACATTTTCCATTCCCAGGGTATAATAAATCCTTAAAAAATTGTGGTTTTTTTTCCTCTAAAAATTTGGATTTTATACTAAAAAAAAACCACGAATGTAATTCCCCTATTATTCGGAATGCTTGGGACCAGGGTTTTTTTTGATAAGGGATCTTTCTGAAACAGAGTTAGGTCGGCTTTGTTTTCAGAAACAAAATTAGGTAAATTCGAGTTTTAGTAAATCAGCCCCAGAGGTTATGTATACATCTATTATTCTGAATTCAGGGTTTTTTTGGATAAGGGATCTTTCTGAAAGGGAGTTAGGTCGACTTTGTTTTCAGAAAAAAATTTAGGTAAATTCGAGTTTTAGTAAATTAGTCCCATAAGGTTATGTTTACATCTAGGGTGTTATTTATCAAAGTCTGAATTTATCTCAATATTTTCTGAAAAAAACTCAGACCGAATTCACACAGGGTTTTTCCACTTATTTATTAATACACTTCCCTGAAAATTTTTGTTTGCGGGAAAAAACACGAACAATTGTGAAAAATATGAATAGTATGAAATTTTAGAATTTTCCACCCAAAAAAATGTTGGGACTTCTCTTATTGACTTATATGCAACTTTGACAGGTCTGAGATGCCTGATTTTCAGATTCAGACATTTTCCATCTCGGGGTATAATAAATCCTGAAAAAATTGTGTTTTTTTCCACTAAAAATTTGAATTTTACACAAAAAAAACACAAATTTAGTAAATAATTCCCTTAATATTTGGAATGTTTGAGACCTGGGGTTTTCATACCAAGTCATCATCATTGGAACATTAAATAAACGCAACAGAATTGCTTTGCCACCAATATAGATTCATGCAGCAGTTACCATCAAGTACAAGGTTGTTTTTTATTGTTACAGACTTAAAGGAAATCGTTTTTAAAAATGAGAATGATTTGCTTACAATGGAGTTTATGGGAGATGACCTTCCTGTAATTCAGATCTGAATAATGCATTTCCAGATAAGGGATCCCCTTGTCTAGCTATGCAACAAAATCTATTTGGGCTGTTTTAAAAAGTATTTGCAACTATTCGGCAAATAAATGTATATGTATGTAAATGTAATGTTAAATAACAATAAAGCTTCTTTTTTTCAAATTAAAGTCCCCCCCCCAAAAAACTACAGAAGAAGGCAAAATAATGAAGTAAATGGGCTTAAACGTGTAACATACATAAGACAGCTAAAGCCTTTCTCTCCCAGGCTCTCTCCGGCACGGACTGCAAAGTTGTACAAATGTGACTATTGTGTGTTGGAATTGCCAGAAACTAATCATGACACTTCTAATTGTAGCAGATGGCACGGGTAATAACGACACGCTGAGTCGGTCCAAGTCAAATGCTGCCTGTTTGATTTGCCGCACCAATAAATAAGTTATGTGCTGCTCTAACGAGCAGTCATTCCAGGAACATCCACCTTGACGGTATTCCTATAGGTTCAGTTCCCTTTCGGTGAATCAATTCACACACCATGGAAGTACAACAAAAAAATTAAAAAAAGTAACATGTACAAATACAAAACTGTAAGAGTCCATAATGAACAAATCATTTTATTATTCTTATTACTATTATAACTGATTATACACACACATAGGGGCAGATTCATTAAGGGTCGAATTTCGAAGTTAAAAATACTTCGAAATTCGACCCTCGAATTGAAATCCTTCGACTTCGAATATCGAAGTCGAAGGATTTAGCGCTAATCCTTCGATCGATCGATCGAAGGATTTTTCGTTCGATCGAACGATTAAATCCTTCGAATCGAACGATTCGAAGGATTTGAATCCAACGATCGAACGAAAATCCTTCGATCAAAAAAAGGTTAGCAAGCCTATGGGGACCTTCCCCATAGGCTAACATTGACTTCGGTAGGTTTTACCTGCCGAAGTAGGGGGTCGAAGTTTTTTTTAAAGGGAAAGTACTTCGACTATCGAATGGTCGAATAGTCGAACGATTTTTACTTCGATTCGTTCGATTTCGTTCGAATTCGAACGAATTTAACCAATTCGATGGTTGAAGTACCAAAAAAATACTTCGAAATTCGAAGTATTTTTCATTCGAATCCTTCACTCGAGCTTAGTGAATCTGCCCCATAGTGACGCTGGAGGTAAATAAGTGCTTCCTTATTACAGCTCATTGGCGTATGGACTCATTAGATAGATATATAACAGTCCTGTCTGGCAGACCTATTTTTTATTATCCCAGTATTATATCACAAAGGGGCTCATTAAATCATTGCAGCAAAACACTCGTACCTACTGTACCTGCGCCTCAATTAGAAATGAAGTATCCTCTTTCACACTTTTATTCTGCACAGTTGTGAACACTGAACCTCAACACGTTTTATATAAAGATGATGAACACAGACAGAAAAAACTCGTGGCTCTATCCAAAAGGTAGATGCTCCCAATTTATAAGAAAAACCAACACTTAGGGGCAAACCAACACTTAGGGGCAAATTCATCAAGGGTCGAATTTCGAGGGGTTAAATCCCTCGAAATTCGACTGGGGAATAGAATCGAATAGAATCGAATAGACAATTCTGGCGAATAGTCGGATTGGCGAATATTCGCCAGGCGAATAGGCGCTCAATCGAATATTCGCTCGAAGGATTTTCATTCGATCGAATGCCCTTTTATTCGATCAAAAACTTGGAAAACAAGCCTATGGGACTTTCCTATAGGCTTTTAAAGCAATTCAGTAGGTTTTAGGTGGCGAAGTAGGCAGTCGAAGTATTTTTAAAAGAGACAGTACTTCGACTATCGAATGGGCGAATAGTCGCAGCGTTTTTGCGCTCGATCCAGTACTTCGACTATCGAATGGCGAATAGTTGCAGTGTTTTTGCGCTCGATCTATTCGAATCATTCTACTCAGGCGAATTTACGCCAATTCGATAGTCGAGGAGCACAAAAATTCTGAGTTTTTTTACTTCGAATCCTTCACTCGAAGTTAGTGAATCGGCCCCTTAGCATCTAAATTGACCTGGGTGCATAGCCCTAGCTCCGTCTCTTAAAGGTGTAGCATTCTCTACAAATGAATTCAAACAACATTAGGGGCAGATTTATCAAGGGTTGAATTTCGAAGTGATAAATACTTCGAAATTCGACCCTCGAATTGAAATACTTCGACTTCGAATATCGAAGTCGAAGTATTTTTCACCGAATTTGGCCATCGAACGATCAAAGTAAAATCATTCGATCGAACGATTCGAACAATTTTAGCGTACGATCGAACGATTTTACTTCGATGTGTAAAAAATGGTCTAGAAGGTCACCATAGGCTAACATAGCACTTCGGCAGTTTTAATTTGGCGAAGTATTGAAGTCAAAGTTTTTTTAAAGAGACAGTACTTCGATTATCGAATGGTCAAATATTCAATTCAATTTCGAAGTAGCCTATTCGATGGTCGAAGTATCCAAAAAACTACTTTGAAATTCGAACTTTTTTAACCTTGAAAATTCACTCAAACCTTAGTAAATCTGCCCCTTAGTGTTGTTTCACACGCACCGATGAAGAAAGGTGGCCCGGGTGCAGCGCCCCGAACCCATAGCTTGGGGTGAGATGCAAGGAATTACTCTTTTAACCAGTGCTGACTTTGGGTTACTTAAAATATAGATGAATAGGCACGCACTACTGCGACATTTTTTATCATATGGAATAAAGATCAAAGTTTTTATCAAACCTGGTGTGTCGCAGGAGTGGCCAAAGTCAGCACTGTTTAAAAAAGTAGTTCACCTTGTGACAAGTTAATATCTAGAATGGTATAGATCCGTGATCCCCAAACAGTAGCTCGTGAGTAACGTTTCTCTCCAGTCCCTTGGATGTTGCTCCCAGTGGCCTCAAAGCAGGTGCTTATTTTTGAATTCCAGGCTTGGAGGCAAGTTTTAATTTTTCTCCTCAAAAATTACTCCCATAAACTCGAATAGGTTAAAAAAAATTTTGCGCTACAAAAAAGTGTCCGCATTGCAAAACAAACAAAAAAGTGCATTTGGGTGAATTTTCTCCTATGTAGTAAGAGAAATAGGGGCAAATTTACTAAAGGGCGAAGTGACTAACGCGTGATGTCATTTTGGTACTTCGCCGATTTACTAACGGTGTAACTTTGCTACCGAAGGAGATAGACTCTAGTGGTACTTTGCTCCCTAACGCCTGGCGAATTCGCGCTCTGGCGAATGGACGTAACTACGCAAATTCACTAAGATGCGGATTTTACTGAACATTACCTCTTGCGCCAGACTTGCCTTTGCCACCTCAGACCAGGCGAAGTGCAATAGAGTAGATAGGAGTTTAACAGTTGAAAATTTTTCTAAGTCCCAAAAAACGCTGGCGTCTTTTCCTTTTTCAGGATTATAAACTGAAAAATAGCGTAAATCTTTTTGGGGTAACCGGTTTCCCCCCTACATTTCCTAACATATGACACATAAACTATACTGTGGGCTCATGTGTAGGGCAATATAACAACTTTATTTTATTTTATTTGATTAAGGTTCCCCAGGCTTGTGTAGTGTAATGTATTTTTTTCAACATATATACATTGAACTTTAACTTCCTGCTGTATGCAAATTAGGCAACACTATCGCAACTTCGCTTCACTTGGCTGAGTAACACTAGCAACTTCGCCAGTGTTCGGCGCCCTGGACACAACTTTGGATTTTAGTGAATTAGCGTTGTCCTGGTGAATCTACGCCTGACGAAGTGTCGCGCTGTGAGCGAAGCCGTTGCTGGCGAATTTTCGGAGGTTAGTGGGAAGGAGGTCCCTGCCCCATAGAGCTTACAGTCTAAGTGGATGGGAGGCTAAAATAAAGGCACAAATTAGAGATGAAAAAGTGCACAAGGTAAGACATAGTCAGAAGGCACAGGACTAGGCTAATGTTCTAGTGCTCCAAAAGGATGGGTATTCTTAACTATATATATATATATATATATATATATATATATATATATATATATATATATATATTTATATTTATTTTATTTTTTATAATCTATTAGAAATATTGGACGCTCTTGAATACAATGTCTCCAATCTTTCTGAAATGCTGCTGAAAGAAAGAGTGAAATCCAATTACAGAAATAAGCATAACATTTATTTTTAAACGTGCTGCCACGGCACTTATTATAATTGGAATTAATATCAGTTCTGCTGCTGCAGCATAAATTAGTCAGAGTAAAGAACGACAAATGTAAAGAGAGTTAATATGTTTTGGTTGATGTGATTATGACACAGTGAGAGTGCAATATCGATTAAGGAGCATATAGTGGCGTTGGACTGAAAGACTCCGTTTTTAGTCCTGACATCGATGGCCGTAGGCCGAGCGTTCTATTCTGAAGTCTGGAGCATGATAGTAATTAAAGCGACAGTAATACTTCTATCTTGAATTGCTTGGCAGATGGCAGTTTGGTTGTCCAGATGGACCCGAGCTGAATCCTCATTCAGTTTTCATGTGTAGCTGATAGAAGATGAGGGCATCAAGAAGAGAGTAAATTTGAAAGCCTGTCAATATGATTTTAATTTCAAATAACGATGACAGCAGCGGATAATGGAATTATTTTATTGATTGTCTCCTTGTAACTGAATCTTTAGTTCTAAATACTGTATGCGAGAGATTTATTCAGGCTGATATTTGTGCAGTCTTTATGCTTTTGTCATCACTAACAATGCCTTATTGTCTGTGCAGCCCAATGTTTTAAATTGTAAATGTGCCCCATGTGCAGCTTCCCATACCTGGTTTACCGTAGACTCTTCCCTTTAAATATGATTAATCAGCAATCTACTGGCTTGGAAATAATAACACTGTATTCATGTTGAGAAACACTGAAAAATATAAGGTTTGTGATAATATAATACAGGTATGGGATCAGTTATCCAGAAAACTCTGAATTATGGGAAGGTCATCTCCCACAGAACTATATAACCTATAAACTTCTGTTATGAGAAAAAGTCTAAAGCAACTAATAATCAATTTGGGAAGTGTGACTTGATTAAAAGCACTGGGCCTGCAACATTATACATTTATATGGTCACTGAACTACTTTGAGACTCCTAATATGCATATGTGTCCTTATATTCCTGGTGGTAGTATACATGGGGATACAATCATTTATATGCTTGTACATGGGTGCATGGGAGGTGGTATATAGTGAATAATGTAAAATATCAGGATATTCTAGGTTACAGAGGAGTTTCATGACTAATGAACAATGTGTCAGAAATTACATCACAGATTATAATGGATGACATCATTAAGCACCATTTATATGGATATCATTTACAGGATATTCGTGGCTCTTGTATTTTATATTACGATGTACCCACTATTGTACAGTAAGTCATTGAGGAGTTCAATGGCCTTATAAAAGCACAAGGCAAAGGCTAATATCTCTCATATACTCATATTTTACAACAGGGCGTCCCTCACTTATTATAATACCCAAGATTAAGGGAGTCCTGGGACAGATATCACTAAGCACCGATTATAACTGATGACCTCACTAAGCACTGTTTATAAGGATATCATTTACACTATATTCATATTATGTGAATATAGAAAATACTCAGATGACTTGACCATAAGCCTCACTAAACTTTTAGAAACAAAATTTAGGGGGAAAAATCCTCAAATTGCAGAACAGAAGGAAAGTGAAAAACACAGTAAAAGTTGTAATTTCCTGTTTAGTTGCATATGGAGCATACTTGTCAATTATATTTTCTGATCCATAATCTCTAATCGGTGTCCTTCTTATCTTCTCTTCTTCCATATTTGCTCACCTTAATTTTGACCATTCTGTTCTATTTTTATGTCTTTCTCTTGAATTTTATCCCTCTTCCATTCTCTTCCTTCCTCTGCCTTCTTTACTTTCTTATTTTTTCCTTAATATTTTAACCTTCTGTGCTCCCCTTCTTGTATACCTCTTGACTTACTATCTATCCTTCCTTCCCTTAGGTTCTCTTTAGCGATGGGCGAATTTGCGCCAAATTTCCGCATTTCACCAGCGGTGAATACATTCGTGAAACTGACGCACAAAATTCCAGCGTAAAAAACTTTGGACACTTGCCGGAAAAGTCACTTCCGTCAAAAACGTTGAGCTTCAACTCCCATTGACTTTAACGCCGGCGTCAGAATTGACTCTGGGCATCAAAATTCGCGTTTCTCAAATTATTTTGCAGATTTTTCAGCAAAGCAAAAAGGGACACATTCGCCCATCACTACTTCTCTTTTCTTTTGTACTTACATTTTGCTTTAACCTTCTTATCTTTTCTCGTTAGAACCAATTGTGCTCATACAGAGACTCATGTCCATGTTAACTGCATCCTCAACTTTACAACCCTTATCCCCATGTCTTTTACATTACATTTTAGTAGTCTGTGCAACAGACTACATTTTCTTCCAGAAAAGCAGACCACATGCCAAAAAAAAACCTACTGCTGGCAAAACTGTTCCAGGCGATATAGGCTGCATATTCCTATCCATCAGAGCAGATTGCTGCTGGTGCATTGATGCTCAAGTACTCTTAGAGAATTATGTCAACATGCTCTCAAATTTGCATTCATTTTGCTGTGTCACTGCTATTTGTAAATGTGCAAGTGACCTACAGAGTGGCAACACAATTCCCCTTGTTCCCTTTATAATACCTTTTTTCTAAAACCTGATATTCTCTTAGTTTTGTCATAGCTTTACTAAATTGCTTGCTTACTTAAAGACATCTGGCACATTCCAGTCCCCCATAAATATCACATTCCCTTCATTGACATCTCAGTGATTTGCGCAACTGAAAATCTATCCAGTGAGTACTTAAGGACACAGAGAATGAGAGATTTACAGAGAGAGACTTATATTGTATAATTAAAGTATTTTATTTTGTGACTTTGCAATTTTGTAACATTTACTGCAAGGAAACAGTAAATTCAAAAAACACAATTCCAAACAATAATTCTAAAAAATAACCATGAAGTCAATTAAGTAAAAAAAGTCAACATAACTAAAAATGCATACCTTTATACTGAGAGATGTATACATTTCAACAAATGTATTTAAATTTGTAAACTGAGCTGAACAGATCTATCCTTTAAATGGCTTTGTATTTGCTGCTTGGTATTAGGGTATAGTCAGATCCTCCAGTGTCTGTAAGTTCTGTAATTCAGGTAGATAAAGACCATTGTGGTCCTGGAAAAATATAACACTGATAATCCTATTGAAGAAGTATAGTTGGGCCTGTAGGTCATATAATGTTTCACTTTGTGGTTGAAGGAAAGAAGAGAATACAATTGGCATTTATAATTTACCCCCCCAATTTAGGTTTCTCATATGCTTTCATGAATTAATTGAGATTCAGTTATCGATAAAATATAGACCCCTATGTCTGCTGAGAAAATAAGCATGAAATTGATTAAATTATCCTGCTAAAGTATAATAAGACTGTGTTCTTGGTGGTGGGTCTTTAAAAATGTATAAACTATTCTCTTTAATCTAATTTTGAGCAAAGATACTGAGAAAATTGAGGGGATACCCCCAAAATCTGTAGCAAATGTGGTCCAATTAGCATAATTTTGTTTGGCAAATACTTTGAATTGTTGAGTGCTTTGTTTTTTTTTTTGACTCCTGGATCCTTATACTACGTTGCAGGAAGAAATTAATTTGAATTGGAGCAGAGTATATTTATTACCAAGTAGGAGTATGTGATTTGGGAAGCTTATTTGCACCCCCATTTGTGCTACTATGCAAGCAAAGCTTCATGTCTTTAAACTGTATTAGGCTGTGGTTGCATACCTTGATGACTGAATTACTACTACCCATGGAAGATTCATTTATTCAAGAGTTGACTTCCTTTATGGTTTTCTGAAATCATTGTTGTGAAAGATGAATACAAAGAAAGTACTATTAATGTGTAACTGTCACTACTATAAATATCTACACTAAAGTGGATGTTTAATAAATCTGTTCCTGATTTATTTTAGATTTATTTTCTGTTCTTCTATGTCAGGTTATTTTAATTTTTTTTTTCTTGGTGCTGTTAAGATATTTAATTGTTTAATATATGAGTTATTCAGCCAAACAATTGACAGATTTATTCAGATGCTTCCAACATTGACAGATTTATTCTGATCAAATTGACTGATTCCAACATAAGTCAGCAACTTGCAATGAGCTATTCATACTTAGATGTATGCAGTAGAAAAAAAGTGCTTGGTTGAGGAACCACTTAACCCAGGAATACCATTAAAGGAACAGTAACACCAAAAAATTAAAGTGTTTTAAAGTAATGAATATATCATGTAGTGTTGCCCTGCACTGGTAAAACTGAACTGTTTGCTTCAGAAACACTACTATAGTTCATATAAACAAGCTGCTGTGTAGCAATGGCGGAAATTGAAAAACGGCTATATGGCACAGGTTAACTAATGGATAACAGATAACACTATTAGACAGACAGAGCTTATTTGCTATCTGCTGTGTAACCTGAGCCTTTTCTCCTTTGAATGGCTGCCCCCATTGCTACACAGCAGCTTATTTATATAAACAATAGTAGCGTTTCTTAAGCAAACACATCAGTTTTACCAGTGCAGGACAACACTGCATTATATTTTCATTACTTTAAAACACTTTTATTTTTTGACGTTACTGTACCTTTAAAGGAGAAAAAAAAGACGAAAATTAAGTAAGCTTTAGCAGAAAGTATATAAATAATCCAGTAAACTCTCAAAGTAATGCTGCTCTGAGTCCTCTGCCAAAAGAAACACTGCATTTTAGTCCTTCTATTGTGTACACATGGGCTTCTGTATCAGACTTCCTGTTTTCAGCATAAATCTCCAGGGCTAGGGCTTGAGCATGCTCAGTTTGCTCCTCTCTACCCCTCTCTTTCCCCCTCCCCTCCCTGCTGTAATCTGATGAGTGAGCAGGGAGAGACTCAGACAGGAAGTGATGTCACACCAAGCTAATATGGCAGCTGCTATCCTAAACAGAGAGAGTTCTAGAGCGGTTTACCCAGGTATGTTAAAGCATTCTGCAGAATAAATATAGTGTTATAGCTTGCACCGGTGTGGCAAATAACTGCTTCGGTAGCTTTCCTTTTCCTTTAAAACAAAAGAAAAACTTAATAAAACCTAAAGTGCAGATAATTAATACTATCAGAATACGTGTTTCTATTTTACTGGCATTGTTTGCTTCACCCAAGGTTGGGCTTGCTTGCTAGAGTACCGGAGGATGCCATGGTGGGATCCAGCCAATCACACTTTCATCAGTATCTTATTTCTATAATAGGTCTTTATGACACCTATTACATCTAGCATTGTCTATTGTGATAGTGGACACTCGATTTTAGATTCTTTTGTGGTCTTTTGTGGCTGCTTTGTTGGCTGAAACGTATAGTGATCAAATGATTTAAATAAAAAAATACTGTATGATTTCTGTATTAGACCATCTAGTTAGACTTTGCCAATGATGTTTTATTGGGGACTAGTATAGGACACACTCTGGCAGGCCTAAATTGTCTGTGAAATAAATGATAATCCCAGCATGCGGAATTTTCTAATGAAGATAAAGCACCTTGTTTTATATGACACACAGAGGCACTTTATGTAAAAATGCTACTAAGTGAGACAGGTCTAAGTAAAATATTAAATCAAATTGCAATTAAGCAATTAAACAAAATATTTAATCAATAAAAGCTGCCTAAGATAGCTGTTGGTACTAAAACAAATGTAATGATATTCAGCATTAACAAAATACTTAATATCATCAAGCAGAAACATTTTCGTTTTGCTGTTTTGAAGCCAAAACTAGTACATAATTTGTTTATGTCCTATCATGCATTTTATTTGGAAGGTTGTAATAATCTAAGCTCAGGGTTATTTATTTAAAAAAATATTAACATTTTTAAAAATATTGATGAGATTTAGTGAGCCCTGCTTTTGAAGTCAAGCCTCCTTACTCTTTTGGTACAGGTATAGGAGATATTATCTTGAATACCTAAGACCTGAGGTTTTCTAGATTATAGGCCTGTAATTTGGATCATCACACCTTAAATTTTTGAAAATTAAATAAACCTAATGGAATTTTTTTACCATCAATATGGATAGATGCATCTTAGTTGCCATCAGATTCAACATACTGTATTGTTATTATAGAGAATAAAACAAATGAGTTAATATGGGCTATCATCTTCTATCATCAAAAGTGGGTGGGGGGTTTCTTGCTTTTGCAGGTTTCCATATCTGAAAAATGCCTTAAGTATATGCAGTTCATATGTTTCATATGTGGCAATAAGGCTTATCCTTAGATGAATATTTCTACTCCATTGTATTATTGTTGATTTAGTCAATCACTTAAAAACATCCAACTGCTGTTTCATAAACCTATTGATGGTTTATTTTCAATGTTCAAATGCTATAGGAAAAGTTATTTTTTGACTTTTAGTTATAATATGACACTGAAGATAATATTCAAGCTATGAAAGTAAAGTGGTATGGGGGAGGAGAATATTAATTAACATATTATAGTCCGTTAATGGCAACTCCAAATTCTTTTTCTTTATTAAAGCTTTCATAATTGTTGTAAACTCTTTTAAAAAATCTCATATCTCTTAATCTGTCAATTAAATATTGCCTGCCCTGCCTCTATGCCTTAGGCATAGAGGTGGGGTAAGAAATTACATTAACTTTCCATTCAGCACTTACTAGGTGTCACTGTCCTCCTCACATTCACCCTGCTCTCTTCACCATTGCATGGGAATGTACATCAGGTCCCCCATTCTGGTGCACAAACAAGATTTTGAAATGATGAAATGCTTGCCTTAATAACACTGTCCACAAAATGGCTGCTGCCTGCTTGCTATAATTATGAGTTCCCAGACTGAAGGAAACAAGATTCAAATAATTTATACAGTGTAATTAAAGTTCATTTTGCTTGACTAAGATGATAAAATAAGATTTGGAATCATTTTCTTTTTGGATGACGGACCCCCTTTAAAAGGCAGTCCAAAGGATGGAATTGTTCTGTAGAAAAAAACATTGATGTTGTGAGTAGAATAACATTGAATAAAAAATCATCCAGAAAGAACACTACTCTCTAAATAATTTCACCTATGCACTACAACATGTTGTAGAATGTACTTTGGTATTCCATACCCTGTCTTATGATACTTGACCTGCAACTTCATGTTTTTATACTGTCATAAATTCTAGGTGACTTTTAATGACATAGTCAGAATTTTATCCGGTATTTGCCCAGGCCATTTTTAGCTCATTATCATGCTGCAGATAAATTACAGCTTTATGCTATCATTAACAGCATATCTAAAGCAGTAAATAATAACTTTTAACCAAATGGCTATTCAGCCTCTCATCTCCTTTGGGATCCACTCCACTATACAAAGTGCACTGCAAAAGGTGTTTTTTATGATTGCTATGTAAAATGTACTTTTCTGTATTTGTCACAATAAGTTCCAAATTAAATAATTAAACATTTGGTAGCAGTTTTGCTAATGAATTCCTCCTTTTAAAATTATTTTCATTATTTTATAAACATATTGGTTTTCAAGGAGTCAGAATAAGAAAATTCTGCCCCCAAAAACTAATGCTTTACAAAACATTAACGAGGGGCTAATTATAAAATATGAGACATAATAGCTATATAGATTCTAAAACATTTTTTTCTAATGTAACATGATTAAAGTTACAGTTATGGGATCTGTTATCCAGAATGCTTGGGACCTGGGGTTTTCCGAATATGGGATCTTTCCTTAATTTAGATCTCAATACCTTAATGATTTATACATGAAATAAACCCAATAGGATTGTTTCACCACCAATATAGATTCATGCAGCTTCGTTACCATAAAGTACAATGTACTGTTCTATTATTACAGAGGACAAGGAAATCATTTTTAAAAAATAGAATTATGTAACAGGTGTCCGGATAAGAAATACAATGTTACACTTTTTTGTATGTGTCAAGTTTTACTGTTTATACAACTATAGCAACTAGAATATTAATGAACGGAATGGTCCAGCAGGTGGAACCCCTGTACAAATGAGAGGAGAAGCAGTTTATACAATATGAGTTATTTTTTGCATATGTTTAACTGTGAATATATACTGTAGGTTATGTAAGATTGTTTATTGCCTTTCATATATTAAACATTAGTGATGGGCTAATTTCCCGCAAAATTCGGGAAATGGTGAAAAATTCGCGAAATGTTGCCGCCGTCTTGTTTTTGATGCCGGTGTCCATTTTTTTTGACACCGGCATCCGTTTTTGGCAAAATTGCGGCGCCGTCCATTTTTTTTTGACGCCGGCGAATTTTCGTGGCGGTTTTGCGAATTTATTCGCCGATAGCAAATCGCGGGAATTCGTTGTGGATTCGCATCTGCCGAATAAATTCGCCCATCACTATTAAACATACCAATTCATATATATATTTATATTAATATTTCTTTGTATGAAGCTGTAGAGTGTAGGGTGGTGGGAACAATTTGTAACAATTTCTCTTATTAATTAAAATAGTTTGTCTATGTTTTGGAAGTAAGGGTGAGAAGCAAGAACCCTTGAATGAATATGCACTAGTGCACAATGTATGTAATAAAACCTTTTAATTGTCTAATACAGATTATTACATTATGAAATGCAAACTTTTATTCTTATTTGTTCATTTTTTATTTTCCTCTTTGTTACTCATAAACATTTTCCCCCATAAACCTTTATCGAGTTTAGTATAGTTACAGCTGTATCCATTTGAATGTTTAAAAGGTAACCTTTCTACTAGTGGTAGCTTTCTTGGAAATGGAGTCAAAAATGGTTCATTTTTATCTTTCTTTCCAAATATGTACCCTAGCCTCTGTTAATGAAAAAACACCCCATATTTGCAAAATGTAGAAATGGCATGTTTTGTTTTTGTGTATGTTTTGCATATTTTGTTTGCAACATCTGCAGAAGCCAAATATCTCTACTTGCCTTTCCTCAAGGCATTTGAGCAAAACCACATGGCTTATTCAGAGGAAATGCCCAACTATAGTAAGACTTCTTTCAATTCTGTAATTGAAATAAAGAAAACTTGAATTTTGATTTTTGCCATTGCCATTTTGCGAATATTTGCCAAAGTGAAACAGGACAGATTCGCTCATCACTAATGGGAGGTTATTAAGGGCTTGTGGACTGCCTGATATTGAGACAATGACAGCTAAAATGGCATGTAAACTAGGTATACTTCCATATAATCACGATGAAGTAAAGCATGAATAAATGGAGTAAAGTAAAATAAATATCTATACATTTCTTAAAATTTACATTTCATAAATCCAGGGTACAAAATACTTTACCCTGGAACACAAATCAGCATGAGTATACTGGAAGATTCGGAATCTAATTTTCAATATATGATGATTACACCGGAAATATGTTTGCTATGAAATTACATCACATTTCTGGCAATACAGTGCACTGAGTATTCTACTCTTCATTTTGACATGATGCGTTCATATTTTCCATTTGTTAATGAACTTATTATTCTTTCATTTGACTGCTCCTTGGCTAAATTGGATTTCCATCTATAATCTGAGTTGACCTAACATTAGCTTTGCAATTATATGTAAGATCTTACTAACGAGACATATATATATAACATTATTATCTTATTATGGTAGACAGACTTTTTTTAGACTGTTCTTGATTTAGAAAGCTGACAAGGTGGAGATGAATAAAAACAAAGCATGACCACAAAGGTGTATACGTGATATCTTTTCTCTTGTGATCTGCTTTTCATCTTACCTAACAAATAATTTCCTGGCATATTGTTCACCTTTCTCAATTTTTTATTACACAAATCTTGGGCACCAATACTAGACTCAGATGTATTCTACCTTATGGTCTGAATGAATTTCTTTCATACGTTTAGGAAATTATTGTTCATGGATCCTCAGGGAGTAAAGTGGTATTGGAACTGTGAGCTAAATGAAGTGCCTTATGTATTATGTCTCATTATAAGAGTGCAATTGTCACACTTCATAGATGTCTAGTTTATGCAATAAGTTGCTCTCATTACCGCCATATAAGTATGCTCACCTACAGTGACTTTATGTTTCAATGAGAATAGTCATGTAGGTACTCCAGGAACACTAGATAATAGTAAGTAAAGTCTTTCAAGCGAAATTATATTTCTTCAGTTATAGGGACTGTACACCATAATTTCTTGAACGTATGTATTGTATTGCATTTGTGATTTCAAGCCACATAATAATAATATATTAGGCACAGACAGAGCATTGTCTGAAAACCCTGACAAATCTAAATTAAAAACATTTAATTCAACCTTTTTGACAGCCAAAAATCAGTTTTTGGCCATCAAGACAGCAGACACAGCCCCCCATTTTCCTATAGTACCTGCTAGTTATACCGCTTCACTAATATCACTATAAACTTGATTATGTATATATGTGTCGTACATATCGGCACCAGGTGAACGTATTATGCATAAACTGGGTAGAAAAAAATGTAGTATAAGAAGTTAATTTTCAGGAAAAGTTAAATAAGTACAAGTTTTACTGGCAAGAAATCAAAATCTGCAGGTAACTGCCCAGGAGAGCATATTGTCTAATCTCATAAAGGCCAATAAATAAAGCAGTACGTTATCGTTATAGTAAGAATAAATGACTTCAAAACAATTGGCTGCAGATCAAATTTTACTTTTATTCAAATGCAGCAGTGATTTACAAGCACATATGTTGCTTGATATAAAGTTTAATGTAGGTAGTTTCAGATTCTATAAAATAAAGAGACATTTTGCAGACATGATTTAAAAGTGCTTATATAAGCTGTATAAGGATGAAAATGATATAGAAATGATATAGAAATATATTTGGAGTTGCCAAAAGCAACCAATGAGCAATTAGTTGTGAACAGTTAAAGTGGGATATACACCACACATCACCAGGCTTCGCCATGTAAAATCTTATTTTTTCTAAGTGACTTCCGCTGGAAGCAATGTAAAATAATGGTGGTAAATCTAGCGTTCACATTAGTGATGTGCGGGCCGACCTCGCATTGCTCCTCGCGGGTGGCAGGCTGGTGCTGGTTGAGCTCTTCTCCTGCTCTCTCCGCCCGCCACCTTCAAATGCCGACTTCCGGGTTCCGTTTTTATAGTCGCGCGTCTTCTCTCCCTGCCCCTTTTGTGATGTCATTGTAACGTCATCAGCGGGGCGACACGGGTCTATAAAAGGACCCTGGAAGCGCGTGTGTGGGCTGGAGCAGGGCGGGTTAGGGTGGGATGCGGGAAAACTCTGACCCGCACATAACTAGTTCACATGGTGTAAAATTACACACACTTTGCACAGCTTTTTACACCATTTTTTCTGTGAATTTTGTTTTACACAGAATAACAAATATGCCCCTTAGAAAAACATTACAAAGACCTTAGTTGATTTTGGCAACTGCAGATGGAAGATAAGTTCTACTGCATAGGCCCCACCAGTGTTTTATAAAGGGGCAGAAATAAACTTTCCCTTTTTGTTCCATTAAGTTTATTAGTTGGCTGTAATTTCTTATGCCTAAATGAATGGGAAAACACTAAATAGTTGACGAAAGCATCACATCACTAAGGGGTTTATTTATGATGCTGTGTATCTCTAGTCCAGCTGAAAAAACATCCAAAAATAGTTTTGTATTTCATTTATTCTGAACAATGTGAATTGGATCTCATCAACTGCTCTTCGTTTACCATACCCCATGCCAATCCCCAGAATTTCTTCTGCAACCATTCTGCACAAAATCGAATCTAAATCAAGCATTTATATCTTTGCCCATACTTAAGCTTTTCCCCAAAAATTCACCAAACTGCTAATTACACTGACTTTCTGTCAGTCATATTTATAAAAATGTTTTTTTTTTTAGAAAATGTAACCATCATCTAATCTAGGACCTTTTTACTTGGCGAAGTAGGGGGTCGAAGTTTTTTTAAAGAGTCAGTACTTCGACTATTGAATTGTCAAATAGTCAAACTATTTTTAGTTCGAAGTCGTAGTCGAAGGTCGAAGTAACCAACTCGATGGTCGAAGTAGCCAAAAAAAGTATTTTTTCTTCTATTCCTTCACTCGAGCTAAGTAAATGTGCCCCCTTGTGTCTCATGTCTCCTTCCTTTAGATTGTAAGCTTTTATGGTTTAGGACCCTTTTGCCTCCTGTATCATGTGGTATTTGCATGTGATTTATGTATAAATCTGCTGACTGTAAAAAGCTGCAGATGTGTATATAATACATTTGTTAAAAGCAATAGTGCTAATAATGCACGTAGACATTGTACAGCAGACAACCTGTTGACAACTTTTCAAAATCTTTGTAATTAGTAGTTTTCAAATTTGTTAGCGTTTTTCTCAAACTTTTATAATTTGCATTGTCAGGGCTGGGGATTATTGATATGGTAATTATGGGGTTCAATTGAAGTAGACACAGATTCCACAGCAAATCTTTTTACATCTCATCTACTGTGCTTGACTTGAACAAGCTTAATGTCTAGCCAGTTAGTGTGTGCTGTCAAATGGTGCCATAAAATACTATGCAATACCCAATAATAGAAAAGGGAATTTTCAGCCTGTATACGCTCTATATGTATGTGTCAACAGATAAAAGAAAGCATTTATCTTACACAGATCTGTAAACCCTGAAAGTGTAGTTGAAGGATAAAGTACATCAGATAGCTGGCCACTTGAAGATGGAATGGAATTCTGTACATCAGCTACATGAAAAGCAATGTTTCCAGAGATGTCAGCTTTTCTTTCAGGGCTCCTCTTGATGATATCCGTGTACGATGGAATGGGGAAAGAAAAGAGAATCACAAGGGGAATTCCTAGGCAGCCTTTTGTGCTATGTTCATTACAGTTTTGAATGCATCACGTCAATATAATGGATATATATATATATTTCTGCAAACATTTTTACTTGAGTGATTTTTGTCTTAATTTCTCTTCTGGAAGGATACTTTGCAATGAGTTTATATGAGTATCTATATGCATACACATACATATTCAAAAATATTTATACGGAATAATGTGCTCCCTACTGACATACAAACATATTAGAGATAATTTAGAGGTTAGTGGCCATAAAATGTTCACAGTGGCAGGCTAAGAGCTTGTAAAGAGGTCATGGAACTCCAGGGTGACTATTTTATTATTATCCACTCTTTAGCGCCAACATATATTATATTAAAATAAATATGGATGCTTAATATTGTTATAATGCAATTCCTTGTGAAATGAGCTCTCATCTCAGCAATATTCTTTGATAAATTTCAGATCTTAATTTCTTCTTACATATGCAGAAGGTTTTGCATTTACTATAATTCTCTAATGGCTTATTATGCAATTAGACTCAGACCTCCAGGATCCAGTAAAATCAGTAAAAGTTGTTTTCATAGATCTTTTTTTATAATCTCTCTCTTCTCTGAGACACTTTGTTTACTAATTTTAAAATTTAATTTTTTAATCATGAAAAGACTGAAATCTGAAAAATTTGGCCCTGTTAATTCACAAAGAAGAAAAACTTGATGTCCATGAAAATCAAATTGCTTTATTCATTTTACAAATTTTACTTTGTATTAAAAAACAGCGTGAATGTTAGAAATACACCCATGTAAATGCTAAATGTTAAAATTTAGATCCTTTTTTTAACTGATCAATCTTGAAAATTCTAGCTTCGAAAATTCATATTGAAAATGTTCTACCCGACAGGAGAGTTTTTCAAGAATTGAAAGCAGAGAGTTTGAAATAATATGCAGTTGGGAGAAAAGGATTTAAGATATACGGCACAAGAATAAAACATATATTTTGAGGTTAAAGTAGCCCAAAGAAGTTACTGGGCGTGAGAGGACTGGAGACAGGTACTAAGGGATTATATTAAGGCAGGTGATCTGGGTTGAGGGGACATAAAATTACAAGAGGATTACCAAGTACAAGTGTATCACCGGAATGGGGGTGGGTGAGGAGATAGGAAGGAGATGTGGGGATTTGAAATGGGAAATTGGAGACGAGGACTGCTAGTGAAGCTTTGATAAGGGGCTCTCAGGAGAGTATAGCTGACAACACTTGACATAGGAATAGAGGTTAGGATAGGTTTTAAAAGGAAGAAAGAAAAGGGAACTGGGGAGCATCCATTTAAGATATCATGACAGAGACGAGACTCAGGAGACACCAGGAATAAATACTTCGGAAAAGGTAATATGACTAGCAGGTACTAGATAAATACAAAGAATATATATATATATATATATATATATATATATATATATATATATATATATATATATATATATATACACAGTATGTTGAGACGGAGACATAAAATTTAGCCCCATATATAATAAAAGGCATAAGGTTTGCCAGGTACAGTAACCTATAGCAACCACAGAGGTGGGAGGTAATCTGTAAATACTTCCTGCTAATTCAATTCAATGGTATAGTTTAAACTAAATCTGTAGCAAACTATACACCTGTTTTGTATAACCCCATTTGTAGGAGTTTTAAGTGAAAATAATTGCATTAGGAATGAGAGTCACAGGAATGTAAAACTTGAAAACAATGCCTCATTAATGAGGACTGAAGACTTGTGAAATACAAACGAAGTAGAGGTTTGCTGAGATCATTTGAATTTGATGGTTCTGAAGGAGGTATGGAATAAAGAGAAGAGAGGAGTGTATACAATCCACTACTCTGAGGTGGTAAGGATAATGGGACCCATACATTCTTTTAAATATTTGTACAATCCATTTATTATAATAAATACAAACTTAAGCAGAGACTGAATTAATAACAACAACAATGCTATTTTGTCTTTCATTTGCTTGTTGTCTATACCATAATATGATTTAATCAAAGTTATGAGCATAAAATATCTGAAACAAATTACATTCACGTTTATTTATATTGTATCTTAACAAAGCAGTGTAACAGAATATTGAGTATGGTGGAACTGAAATATTGGAGAGCTTTTGGAAAGCCTAGTAAACAACTCATTCTTCTGTTTTCTTTTTGGCAAAAAGCAAAATTAGATTAGTGCCCCAGATATTATTATATTGATATTATGATTATTTTAATAGAATTCCAGTTCCATAAAACGTATTAAGGGCAGGGTTAGCATGCACATAAAACAATATTTGTTCTTACTTTATTGCAAACTGTTGTTAATTTAACCAGTGGTGAGTGAAACTGGTACTTCTAAACTGAAATTCCAATTTGACTCATACAGTGGAGTGGGCTGATTTGATTTATTTGTATATAGGTCTGCATTTATATAAATGATTGTGAACTATAATACATCCTGCATCTATTTAAGTGTCATATATCATGATGAGTACAGTGCTAACATCTGAAATATTAATATACTCTGGGGCAAGTTTGTAGTTTTTGGTGCAGAACAAAAAGCAGAAAACCGAGGCAAAAAACAGCAAATTAGATTTTTTTCAAAATGACATTTTTCAAAATCAAATTTTCAAGATTTTTCCATCAAAGAAATCTTGAAAGTTTGAATAAATTAATTCATACTTCAATCTTGAATGGATGAATGAATGAATAATTCATTTTATAAATGAATGAATGAATAAATCATCCATTTTGTTTTATAAATAGGTAGTTTGTTCATACCTAATGAACAATGGCATGAATAAAAGAGAATTTGAAAAAGTTTAAAAAAAAAAAAAAAAAGTTAAAGTTTTTAAAATGGCTTATGAAAACAGGGTCACGGTATATCAGGGCTTTTGAACTAGAGGCCCATGCATTAAATATGCTCTTTCAAGAGATTTTTATGACCCCAAGAATTCCAGTTTTTAAAATTCCAATGGGTTTAAAACATTTTTATGCCCCCTAAACTGCTCAAGAGCTCCATTGACATCATAATTTTACATTTGGAGGCAGATTGATCAGAGAACGTATTTTCAACTATTCAAATTTTTTAATATGAAAAAAAAAAACCCTCAAAATCTCTTGAGAACTTTTGTCTCAAAAACTTGTGTAAAAACACGACAAATCTCAAATACAGCAACATCACATTTCACATCATTTTCAAAACCATCTTGAAAACTCAAATAGAAAAATTTGCTTTGGTTTTGGTAATACTGTTCCCTTTGACTTCTACAGGGAATTGCCAGCTTTTAGATGGTAAGTTTTTATTATGTTACACTTGAGGTTTTTTGCGTTTAATTCATTTAAAAAATGTGGAAACTTGAAATCTAATTAATGAAATTTGCTAAAAAATGTCAATTTAGAATGTTGATAAATCAGTTAATATTGTAATAAGATAAAGAGTGGGTCTCCCTAGAGTAAATTATTTACCCACCACGTTTCGGAAGTGGCCCAGGTGCACCGCCCTGAGCCCTCAGCATGGGGATCGGACAACCATAAAAGAATCTGGAGCAGGCACTCAAATAAAGGCAATCTTCCATTTTATAGTAGAAAAGATTTATTGTGTCTTCTGACTTACGCGTTTCGTGTTACAAACACTTAATCGCAGCCTATGATTAAGTGTTTGTAACACGAAACGCGTAAGGCGGAGGACACAATAAATCTTTTTTTACTTTTCTACTATTTGATGGAAGATTGCCTTTATTAGAGTGCTTGCTCCAGATTCTTTTACGTAAATAAGTTAATAATAATAATAAGAAAAACAGTTAGACACACTGTATAGTATTGTATAATGCCATTTTTTACATATGCATCCAGCTATTTTATTCTTTTTTAGTTAGTTAAATCTTATGTAACAGAACATAAAATAATTGTTATAAATCTGTTAAAAAAAAGGGATTATATTTAAAAGGGCAAATTATATGATGATGGTACCCATTCAGATAAAATAATTTTCCCTTTAAGTTGGCTTATCCTATTTGGTAGGAAGTCATATCCCGTTGTGAAGGAGTAATAATGTGCATCTTACTGCAGGGATAGTTTGGCTGTAGCGATAGCAGAAATAAACATGCAAATGAAGATTTAATGTAAAATGAATTATTCAAAGGCACTAATGTTCTCTTCACAGAACGCTTATAGCTGTCAATATTACTATTTAATAATAACACCGGGCTGAAGTGGAGCCTTCCCTACTCATGTGCATAAAGGTTATTTTATTTACAAAATGTAATATAACCTCCACCGTTAAAAATAATTACAGTATTTTCTCCTGAGTAGCCAAAGCTGTAATAAGCAAATTATATTTTCTCTGCAATAGTACAAATCTAATTTTGTAACCGTGATTTTTTTCCAAAGAAAATCTGTGTTTAAAGGTTGTGTTTTGTCAATACACATCATAGTACACACAAGCTATGAATAACTGTAAATTAATAATTATAATGTAAAAAAATGCTACATAGTGAGGTCCTCATTTCTAATCATTTGTTTCATCCAAATCACTAAAATGTGTCTAGGTAAGCGACCTGTTATCCAGATAACTGGATAAGGGGTCTTTTCATAATTTGGATTACCATACCGTTAGTCCGTAAACCCAATTGGATTGTTTTGACTCCAACAAGGATTCATTATATCTTAGGCAGGATAAAGTACAAGGTACTCATTAATTAATACAGAGAAAAAGAAATTACAATTATTTGATTAAAATAGACTCTGTGGAAGATGGCCATCCCTTTAATTCAGAGTTCTCTGGATAATGGGTTCCCGTATATTATGAGAATCTTAGAAGTGAATTTGAAATTCTATTATTGTATAAAACCATTCAGCTTATAGCCTCATTCCTTTATATGAACATAGATCTCTTAAGTGACTTTAAATGATCCTTATATTTTGCAGAAGGGCGTATATTATTCTGTATATAGTACAAAGAGCCATTAAATCCTTTTAATGATATCCATATAAAGGGTGTTTAGTGATGTCATCAGGTATAATCGGTGCTTAGTGATGACGAAGGGAAACTCGTGTATTATAATAAATCATTTTCCCCCTGTGTTAAAATTTGAGATATTTGAAGGCACCTTGTAGTTCCATGACCTATATAAAAGCTGTTGGCCTTAAACCTCATGCCTACATATGGTCATGGAACTCTTCAGTACCATTTAAAAATCCTTATATTTTACAATAGGGGGTAAATTATTCACTATATAATAAATAGGTGAGAAGTTATGTACAAAAACACTTTCAAAATAACTCTGCAACCAACTAGTTGTGACATCTTGAGTAGTCAGTTATACGATTCCTCTGAAAATATCCCTTTGCCTGCCACACTTAGGTTTTTTAAATGCAGGTGTTAGCATCAAACATTCTCAATTAAAATTTCTCCTAACATTTCCATTTTTATGGAATATCCTATAGGCTACAGCTAACCCACTGAGTGTTAAAACCCAGCCTGCACTACACTGATACTGATGCTTTGGCTGTACTTAAAAACCCAATGGGTGAGCTTTAGTCTACGGGGTGTCCCATAAAGATGGAATTTGAATAGTTAATTTTTGACCCTATTTCCTGCACTAAATTATTCCAAGTTTGCCAGGCAAAATTATATTTGCAGTGGAATAATATAACTGACTAATCATGATGTTACAGCTAGTTCATTGTGAGGTATTTTATAGGTACTCATCAACTTGACAGTCAGTATTAATGAGTCAGGGTAATTTTTTGTATTGTTTGGATGGATGGAAAAAGAAGGTGGTGATATCACTTCAGCTTGCAGTGCAGCAGTAAAGAGTGGCTGAAGTTTATCAGAGCACAAGTCACATGACTGAGAGCACCTGGGAAACTAAAACCATGTCTAGCCCCATGTCAGATTGTAAAATTTAAAAATAAAAAAAATCTGTTTGCTCTTTTGAAAAACAGATATTAGTGCAGACGTATTTTTCCCATGACAGAATCCCATTAAGCAGTGCAGAGACTTTAAATAATAAAACTGCCTTACTTTGTGTAATGTGGCAACAAGAACAACGAGTCTGTAAGCAAGAGCATATAATATAATATCATATATATACTGTATATATATATAAATATTTACAAGGACCCGCACTCCAATGCTGTGAAAAAAAAATCACATTTCTTTTATTGTGTTCATTTTATTCATCCAACATTTCGGCCCACCTTAGGGCCTTTTTAAAGAATGAAGGTGGGCCGAAACGTTGGATGTATAAAATGTACACAATAAAAGAAATGTGATTTTTTTTTCCCACGACATTGGAGTGCAGGTCCTTGTGAATATTTTTATATGCTTATTGAACATAAGAAAAAAATATCCCAAAGCTGCAGCTAGAGGTGCAACATTCATATAGTTATCCAGTATATTTTAAGGGAAAGTTCACCCGGACCCCCCAAAGTAAAGTTAAAATACATTTAAGAAGAAAATAATCCATATAGCGGAGAATAATTTAAACAGGGGGTCTCACTACTGGGAATATATTAGGTAAAACACACTTTATTTATTCCAAATTTAAAATACACATACATATATAAAAAAAACTGGACATAGCAGCAATGTGTTAGGTGTAGCATCAATCCATTTGTTCCACTAAAGGTATAGATAATAATAATAATAATATAATAATAAAAATAATAATACAGCATGGGTTATTTTCATGCTTTATTTATATTATCCTTTTTTTGCATAACTTGCAGCACGGGTTGCCTTAGTGATGACTTGGGTGTTCATGACGTCCTTGTGTGCATCCGTGCAGTCCAAGCCTCATTTGTTTCAGTTATTCTGACTGGGTGAATCACATAGTAGGTGCAGTAAGATGGCGCTGAATCTTTTCTGCGTTTAGTATTCACCACCTATATGGGTGTAGTAACATTTAATTAACATCGCCATTTGTGATTTGGTTTGGTTAGTGGCAGGGCTGGAACTAGGGGTAGGCAGAGTAGGCACGTGCCTAGGGCGCAAAGCTGGGGGGGGCACCAGGCACGTACCTTCTCTGGCTCCTACCCCCTAGTCCGGTCCCCTTTCTCCTGTCTGGACTGTGCGCCCAAGTTGATGCGCAGTAGCATCAGTTCATTTGCTCCAGCTGTGATGCACGCCAGAGTAGATTCGCGCATGCGCGCCAGCGTCTGTGAGCGTAAGCTTCTATTCGCTCCTGTGTGCCCCCCTTCGGCGACACAGCCGGCCAGGTTGCCTAGGGCGCCTGCCCGCCCTGACCCGGCTCTGGTTAGTGGTCTTGTGGAACCGGGGGTGGGGGGGTTGTGGCTTTGGTGAGGGTTTGGGAGTGTTTAGTGATTTCACATGTATGTGTACAGTTCAAGCTTCACTTTGATTTGGAGCTGATGATTGGGTGCATACAAAGGCAAGCCTCATTGTGATGGGTTCAGTTTCAGGTGTTTATTATAATGGCATGAATATCTAGCCTATTTAAGGTTTCTGTAAAATGAGATTTATCCCCTTTGAAAAAGCTATGGGCAAAATGCACATTGGGGTGGACTCGAAAGCAATGTTTAGGTGAGGACTACAGGATTGTGCAGTGCCAGGTGGTTGCCTTCATTGTCTTCTTTGTAGGCTCTCAATTTTGTGAAATGGGACATTGGGCATACATTTCTGATTGAACAATACTTATCACCTACTAGCGTTATTCGTATGGGAATCTTTTTTGAATCCCTAACAGTACCCCGGTACTCAATTAAATGTGTTATTATCTTTACCTTTAGTGAAACAAATGGATTGCTGCTATGTCCAGTTTTTTTCAATATGTATGTATGTATGGAATAAATAAAGTGTGTTTTACCTAATATATTCCCAGTAGTGAGACCCCCCCTGTTTAAGTAATTCTACTCTATACAGATTATTTTCTTCTTAAATATATGCTTTTTGACCCTGCATCCACATTTTGAGAAATTCAGGATCAGAGTGGAGTTGCTGAACATTGTGTATATATATATATATATATATAAACCCTGAAAACTGTTATATAAAATATATATAAGGCATTCTCTGGCACACATTTCTTTGCCTTTCTAGATGTTAGCAGAGTTCATTTTAACAACACAGTATCAAATCTAAACCTGACTATGATTCCCCTTCCTTTCAAAAAACATAAACTCATATAAGTGCATTTTTTATAAATTATTTTAATACTATTTCCTAGCATTTTAACTTTCAAACAAATATGTATAATTCTATGAGAAAATTTTTTTTGAAGCAGATCTGAACATCTGACATAATGCAGCTAGGCAGTGGAAAGAAACACGGATAAATTGTGCATTGTGGCAGTATCTTGAAAATTCTTGATAACCATGGAATATCCTGAACACAGTCATTTGAGGAATTATATTCCAGTCATGGGCATATCTGCATCTTTCTTTCTTTCTTTCTTTCTTTCTTTCTTTCTTTCTTTCTTTCTTTCTTTCTTTCTTTCTTTCTTTCTTTCTTTCTTTCTTTCTAAATATGTTCAACAATTGTTTCTGCCACTACATAAAAAACATAAAAAACAAATTTTGTTCTGTAATTGAAAATACACAATTATTTAATTAAGGCTTGTTTTATTTTCTGAATTATAATAGGGTGTTTTCAGAGGATTTTTATCTGATTATTGAGGTCGATTGACACAAACCTGCTGTGCTGGGCAGATGATCAGGTAATTTTGAAATTAGGGTTCTGTTCAACAAGTTAATAAAACTGATAATGGAATTTAATTACCATCATCCAGAAAAAGTGGGGCTAAATATGTCTGAAGCATACTTGGAGGAGATTAGTAGATTAGCTTGAACGAATAAGCATTTGAAATAGCAAATGTATAATTATTAACAGCTGTGAATTCTCTGCTCTGGAGGCAAAGGTAAGCAAATGTATTACTGCAGGGGTGCCCAAACTTTTTGCAACAAGGGCCAGATTTGGTGAGGTGGAAATGTGTGGGGGCCGACCATTCAGCCCGACATTCTTTGAACCATTAACATTAAATTACAGGAATTGAGTAATAGTAGCAGTAATATTTGGGCACATTAGGGAAATGATCTGCCACTTGGTCTATACTGCTGCCTGTGTGCTGAAGGTGTTAGCAATAGACACGTACTGGAACGTAGTGACGCCATACTTCTTTAGTTTACTGTACTGGCACGTCAGTACATCTATTGACACATTCAGCCCTAAAGAAGTATGCAAAAACAGCGCGTTTCTACGTGCCAGTAAGTGGCAGATCATTTCACTAATGTGCCTTAATATTACTGCTATGGGATTCCTGATCGCACTGTGCTTGGAGGCCTCATTATTATTAATTTCCGGGCCGGTGTAAATTTGAAAACGGGCCACAATTGGGCCCCAGGCTGCACTTTGGACATGCCTGTATTACTCCCTTAACTTCTTTAAAGGAACAGTTCAGTGTGAAAATAAAAACATAATAGCCAGAACACTACTTCCTGGTTTTCAGCTCTATAACTCTGAGCTAGTCAGTGACTTAAAGGGGGCCACATGGGACATAAATGTTCAGTGAGTTTGCAATTGATTGTCAGCATTCAGCTCAGATTCAAAAGCAACAGATATGACCCATGTGCCCCCCGTCAAGTCTCTGATTGGTTACTGCCTGGTAACCAATCAGTGGAAACCAAGAGAGATGAAAAGCAGGAAGTAGTGTTTTGGCTATTATATTACACATCCAGTCACTCCAGTCTTTATACATTACATTTTTTCCTCACTAACTATATTAGAAACATTTTTTATTTTGCACTGCCTATTTATCCAGTTTTTATTTTTACAGTGAACAATTCCTTTAATATAAACAGCAAACAAAGTTCCTGTATATCATTAGGCACAGTTTCATTAAGGAACTGCTTTATCAAAACAGCAACCATAGTATAAAATATTTCACGAACCCAGGTGATGTCAAGATTCCATATCAAAGTGAATTATGAGTGTTGTAGTTTCCGCGCAGTGTTGTACAGTTTTTTTCCATATTGTACCATCAGGTCCTGTCAGTTGCCTAGTGTTCATTTACATTGACTTAGATATGTGCCAAATCAAAAAAAATTACAATATTTAAGGTTCCCATTCAAGGCCGCTGACTGTAAATTGATCAGATGCAGTCCAACAAGACACACTGCGGAGTTTTATTTTAGTAAGTTTTTAGAAGTAAGGCAAATATGTGCCACGTTTCTCAGATGCCAAATAACACAATTGGTTCCAGAACCAAACGCCCAAGCTGTCCAGGTTCTTCCTTACAACATTTGGTTCTGATGCTCACACATGGTCCAACATATGACAAAAGAAAGCTGGACCCAAGCAGGAAAATTGTGTTACAACATGTTTTGGGATAGCAAGAACCCTTTACCAAGTGTCACTTTGGCCTAGCTCCCTTTTCTTCAAATGTTTAACCACTTACTTATTAGCCCTTTGTAACTTACATGACAACCACTTGTTCTCTCCCCTCTTACATTCTCTGTTATGGTGTGTCACCTTTTCTTTGCCTGTGGGAAAAAGCACAGTGGCCCTCTCATAAACTACCCCTTAGAATAACAATCTATAGACACAGAACACACCGGCAAACGTTGCATCCGCAATAAACGAGCAAGGTTAAACCTGCTAGAATTACCCATGTTGTGCCGGTGTGTTCTGTGTCTACGCTGTTTTTGAGGTTGCCCAATTCCTCTAACATCGAGCACCTGGGATTCGTTTGATTTTGGACGGCCAGGGTGTGCGAGTGTAAGTTTTTATTTTTTGCAATAACAATCTATATGCCATACTGTAAACCTAAAAAAGGAAAGTATTTTTTTTTCATTTATCTGTAGGAAGTGGTGTTCTTTTTTTTTTGGTCCATTGCCACCCCATCAGTATTCGGTGCCGGTGTAGGAGATTTTTAACTGTCATATAAAAAATGCAATGGTTATGCTTCAAAATACTGTTAAAATAGTGAATAAGATTATGGTATTGAGCCATGATAGCATTAATAGGGTCAACAATAGCAAAACCCATTGGGTCCACCATTCCTGTAATAGCGCCAAGTTCTAAATAGGTTCCTGAAAGTAGCATGGATACATTAAAATACTTATTATAATCTCTAATCTAAGTAATAGAATTGCAAATTGAGGTACAATACAAACATAAATTCACCAAAAGGGTAAAAAATGCATACCTCCTTCAAATGATTGCTACTTGGGAAAGTTTGTCAAATCAGGATAAAATAAAACAAGACGTTAAAAAGTAAACAGTAAAAAAACTATCCATAATTCTCAATAATTGGAATTGTATATTTCCTGTATTTTACCTAAGAGCAATTCAACAACTCAAACGGATACCAAACTCTCCAGAGTACCATATCAATGTCAACATGTGCCTCGAGTCTATACTTTGAAGCCATTAAGAAGTGTAATTAAATTTTAAAGGTATGCACGACATGAATATATTTATATATTACATTCAATAAAATGATATGACTAAAATATTAGATAAGATTAAATGTTTTTATTTAGCTAAAAACTTGAATGTAAAACTTCAGCATCTAAATGTTTGCAAATTCATGTAGAAGTCAAGGTAGTTGCCTAGACAAACTTTTAGTCACTTCTTCAAGAGCTTTTCAAATTCCTTTGAATTTTTTTGTTTGTAAGCTCATTCAAAATGATGAGTAGAATAATAATTTTATGCATTCAAGTTTTTTCTTTCACAGTTTTATTTGATCAAATTCATATTTGGATTTTTTAATAAACAAACATTTGAGTTTTGTATAATTTTAACTTTATTTGAATTAAAAAAAATATTTTTAAAATTTGAATCTTGATACATAAATCTCTAAATCTCCATGGTGGTCACATTTTGTTCTTTATACTGTAGCTATCCTTTCTATCATCCCTGGAGTGTTCTGCTTTCCACTGTTTGTGCCTTGTTCATAGGGAACCCCTCCCTGACTTCACTAAGAGGCCCATTTATCAAAGGTCGAATTTCAAATTCATGTGAGTTTTTTAACTCATTAAAAATTAATTTGAATATATACGAAATTCGATTGGGAGGGTATTTTAAAAAAATCGCATATCTAAAACTCGAACGAATATTACTGACCTGAAAAGTCGAATCAAATTAGACTAAACTCGAATCGAGTTTTTTCTCTGAAAAAAAACTCGAATGTCAGGAAGTCTAATAACATCTTCAAATTGGTCACTGAACCTCCCCCTTTGACTTATACACAAACTTAGCAGGTTTAAGGACGTGCATAGTCAAATTCGAATTATTCCCAGGGTATAGGTTTGATAAATCTCAAAATTCAAATTTAAATTCAAATTTGAATTGAGTTTGGATAATTCACAATTCGAATTTGAGAATTTTGACCAAAAAAAAATCTAAAATTTGAATTTACTATTTGATCCTTAATAAATCTGCCCCTACAGGTATGGGATGCATTTTCCGGAAAACTATAATCCAGAAAGCTAATTACAGAAAGGCTATCTTCTGTAGACTCAATTTTTTCTAAATAATCAAAATTTTTACAAATTATTCATTTTCTAAAAATAAACCAGTTCCTTGTACTTGAGCCAAATTAATATTATGCAGTCCTTATTGGAGGGAAAACCAGCCTATTGAGTTTAGTTAACATTTACATGATTTTCTAGTACACTTAAGCGACGAAGATAAATATGATAGAAAGATCTGTTATCCAGATCCCAAGCATTCTGGATTACAGTACCCATACCTGTAGGGACTTCGTTCCAACTGTTTCCACCTCCTCCTACAGGGGAAGTCCAAAGACAAAGAGCCTCGCCTTAAATAAACAATGAGCAAGTCCAACTCACTCCACCTCCTGAGCCTATGGGAACACCCCTCCCCCAGGACATAGGTTACAGCTTATCAGGACCCCCTGAGCCAGTAGGCAATTTATCTATTTGAATGCTAAAATTGCAAACAAGAGAGCTGCTGAATAAAAAGTTAAATAACTAAAAATCCACAAAAAAATGAAAACCAATTGCAAAGTGGCTTAGAATATCACATTATACTAAAAATTGATTTAAAGGTGAACAACATCTTTAACACATAGGTACAGTAGATGCACATGTAAGGGATTGCAAAGCCTTGTAAAATCACTTCTTCTCCTTGGTTTGATTTCAGCTCAGTATTTTATTCTGTACAGAAAGAACTAGTGAACAATACATGATATCTGCACCTGATCCCTTACAATGCATCTTGACCTACTGTAAATTGGTGCAGTCATGTACTTAAAAGAGGTTGAGTGACAAACTACATAATTTATTTCTTTCACAGAGCACACCAAAACAATAAGATGGCTTTCATTGCTGCTTGTTAACAAAGTCTCAGGTCTCTCATATAGGATTTAGTAGTGATGAGAGTGACAGAGAACGTGCACTGGAAGGAAACCAAACTGCTTCTAAGCTGCCCTGCACTTTATCTATTACTCAGAGCTTGTTGAAAGGGAATGCGCTTCTTGTTTTAAGCTGATGAGCAAGGTCAGGGATAAATTCTTTAGAGGTTTCGGCTGCAAGACCTTGTTGTTTTTATTTATTTATTTGTTTACTTGGAATGTGGACCACAATAAATATCTCATTATCTCCCAAGGTTCATACAGTAGGAAAGTAACAGTAATGTTATATTTTTTCGTTTTTAGTTCTGTAAATGATTTAAACATGTCTCTAGTAACATCAGAGATTGGGAAAACATTTAGTGCTGCTGTGCCATTAGCCTTCTAATTTGGCACATTAAACTTATATTTCTTAACTAACTGAAAATTTTAAATCCTTAAAAATATGTTATACACGAGCTATCAAAAACATATATATATATATATATATATATATATATATATATATATATATATATATATATATATATATGGTCCTTACAAGGACCGAAACGTTGGACATTGGTACAAAACAACAAACAGATGAAGTTTTATATTGGAGTGCTGGTTCCTTGAATACGTGGTTATATATTTTAACCGTGCACCCCGGCTATATATGCCAAAATAACGGTTGCCTTGGAGTGCAGATACTCACTGGACTGGTATATATATATATATATATATATATATATATATATATATATATATATATATATATAATATATATATATATATATATATATATATATATATATATATATATATATACTGTATATATATATACTGTATATATATACATATAACTAGATAGGTGCACTCAGATGTTAATGCCTAGGTGCTGGACAAAAATTCATATCTATAAAACAAAAAAAACTTCCGCACACATAGGTCTTGATAAGTGAAAAAAAGCTGGTAGATTTATTTCAACGTTTCGGCTTACAAACTCAAGCCGTCATCAGGACGGCTTGATGACGGCTTGAGTTTGTAAGCCGAAACGTTGAAATAAATCTACCAGCTTTTTTTCACTTATCAAGACCTATGTGTGCGGAAGTTTTTTTTGTTTTATATATATATATATATATATATATATATATATATATATATATATATATATATATATATATATATATATATATATATATATATATATATATATACCAATAAATAGTGCTAGGGATCAGCAAATTTGCCTAGTAGAGTTTACAATTCAAAGTGAGTCTGTAATAAAATGTCGGCATGCCTTTTGGCAGAACCATTTTTTGCACAGAAAAAACACAGGAAAAATAGACCCAATTGATTCTAAAGCATTTGGCCTCAAAAAAGTAACCATTGACTCAAACAAATTCGCCATTAACTCCAATGCATTTGGCGCAAAAAAACCTGCCCGTTAGCTTCAGTACATTTGGCGTGAGAAAAACATGGGGAAGCCCATTTATTAAAGGTCAAATTTTAGTTTAAGTAGAGTTTTTAGAAACCAGGATTAAACTCTATTTTTTTATAATCACTAATGCCATGAAAGTTGTTAAACTATCTGAATATAAAAAGTATTTTTATAAAAAGAGTTGTTTGTATAGATAAAATCCAAAAAAAGATCAGCACAGCTACAGTTTCAGTTTCACAATGCTAAAACACGAACAGGCAGTTGTGAACAACCCTAAGAAAACACAAACTGTTTGCACTAAAAAAAAGGTGGCACAACCCTACCTGTATATGAGATTGGCACAAGGCCTCATGTTTTTATATGGTCATTTCTAATATGCCTGTATTTTAAAAGAAAATTGTATTAAAAAATTGTTTGGTTGAAGGACATCTGTATACCAATTGATGCGTTGGGCAACAAACAATAAAAGTAAGAATGGTAGTATGTAGCTTTAGTTTTGGTAGAGGACTATGACCCATTTCTATCAAGGTACAGAAAATAGAATAGTACGTGTGTTTTGTACAAGCACAGTGTAAATTAGAAAACAGTAAAATATTATCACTATCACCCTGTAATAGACTCATCTGGTTAGCTATCTTCATACATATTGTTTAACAGGTTTCCGTTCATGCATCAGTTCATAGCTAACAAGCTGTATGTACATTTATATTAGAGGCCTAGCAAGTAATAATAGTGGTTGTGTCACATCCCCCTCCTCTGATTGAGGCATTCTGCCTTGCGTAGTGTAATTAATCTCACATCCAAATAAAGAAAACATTCTTTATTCTTATTCCATATCACCTTTTCCTATATTTCTCCTGATTTTTGATTCATGGATGAAAGAATGCAATTTCTGTGGTTACATGACTTGTATTTTCTTCTGCTCAATAAATAATAGCACGAAGGGGCTTTGGGGCCAGACTCATCAGCCCTTTCTTTATACAGCTAGACTGGCCCCTGGCAACAATGGATGTCCACAGGGAGGGAGCTTATCTCTCAATGGCACACACAACAAATTTTAGTTTGTAAAAATAAATTCTGTAGACTGTGTGTGTCAGTGGGGGAGAACATTTTAGATGAATAAATATAAGCAAATCCTATTGCAGACACATCCATACTGATAAGATAAAAGAATATATAGTCAAGGTCAAAGTAAACTTTATTGTCATCTCAGCAGTATATGAATACACAGTGGTATACAGTAAAAGTGTGCAAGGATCACCGAGTTATGTAAGTCATTTAAACAAAAGTCACTGGATTGCAATTGTTCAATTAATCGTTTCAACATTTTTGTGTTGTTTGAGTTAAGGGGTTCATACATAGGCTGAAAAGCCCTTCCAAAACAAGTTGACAGTTTATTGTCCTGTGTACGGAGCCTACCAACTGCCATGGCCGATCAATATCTTGCTGAAAATTGGATTGCCAAGAATAAATATATTGTGGGGGCTTTAGTTGACATCAGAGCCTTTGAAAATTTGTTTCTGTATTTATTTATGAGTAAAATTGTCTTCAAGTGGTTTCATAATTTGTATAAAGTCAGGCAGCCTATATGGCCATAAAAAAACTATCCTCTAAAGCAGGGATCCCCAACCTTTTGAGCAACATTCAAAAGTAAAAGGAGTTGGGGAGCAACACATGCATGAATAATGTTTTTGGGGTGCCAAATAAGTGCTGTGATTGGTCTTTTAGTAGCCCCTATGTGGACTGACAGTCTACAGGAGACTCTGTTTGGCAGTACACCTGGTTTTTATGTAACCAAAATGTGCCTTCAAGCCTGGAATTCAAAAATAAGCACCTGCTTTGAGGCCACTGGGAGCAACATCCAAGGGGTTGAAGAGCAACATGTTGCTCACGAGCTACTGGTTGGGGATCACTGCTCTAAAGCAACACCAACCAGTGGCTCAGGGACAACATCCTGCTCACTATCCCCTTGGATGTTGCCCTCAGCGGCCTCAAAGAAGATGCTTATTTTAGAATTCTTGGCTTGGAGGCAAGTTTTGGTTCCAAAAAAACAGATGTACTGACAAACAGGGCCTCCTGTAGGCTGCCAGTCCACATAGTGTCTTCCAAATAGCCAACCACAACCCTTATTTGGCATCTCTATGGCCTTTTTCATGCTTGTGTTGCTTCCCAACTCTTCTTACATTTGAATCTGGCCCATGGATAAAAAAGTTGAGGACTGCTGCTTTAAAAAATAAGTCCCCAAGAAAATCCACCACATTATCAAAGAAAAGAATACAGGTAATGGCTAAGTGTTTTTATACTGATCATGGAACTCCATGGTGAATTATAGTACATTTATATTTTAAATTAGGGGATACATGTGAGCCATGTGACAACGCCAAGCACAAATCACCTTCTATAAGGATTATTCATTGTTCTTGTGTTATATTTAATTATGTTTGAGAGAATAAAAATAACGATATGACCTGATAGATGCGACCAGTCTTATAAGTGAATTGAAAGCAGTGCAAATCTCTTAGTTTTATGAGCAAAGTCTTAAGCAATGGCTTCTGCAGATAAGACATAATTAATTTAGGCATTTAGTCTGACTGACCTGTAACATGAAACATATTTGTATCCAATTAAGGCAATTGATTATTTTGTCTCATTTCATAGGTACAGTACAGCAAGGTCACAAAAGACAACTAGAACACAATGGGGTAAAAGGAAAAAATGCATCAAGCTAAAGATCTCATTCATTCATTGCTTTTGATAATAACTCTGCTAGATGGCTGGCTCCTTTTCCTGAATTACATTGAATTACTGAGAAGCTCTGCCACTAGTTTCACATTTAACTTGTCCCAGGGGATCCGAGGGCCAACAGAGTATGTGCATAAATGCAATCATTTTTCTGTTGTGTAAGGGAAAAAGAACAACCCTTTTTCCACTCCTTCAATTTAATTATGCCCTTGTCTTTTTAGTTAGAAAGTAAAGGTTGATTTAAACCTCGGCGATCATAAAAAAGTGTTTTATGGATTTAGAACAAGGTATATTTTATTTTAAACCTGTATAAAATCTTTATTTGTTTTTTTTGTAAACCCACATAAAACGTTACAATCAACTAGAAAGGTTGCAGGGGGCTCAGTCAGCCAATTATTTTTTATACTGCTCAGCATGGCCCTAAATGCTCTTTTTATACTGGGCCCTGTTGGAACAACTCATTTCTAATGGGTAAATCAAAACTAGATGAAATAGACAAGAGTAATTTTAAAATAGCTCAGGTAATCATCTTACTCTTTCCATAACCGTATGAGAACTGGTAACTATAATGCTTTGAGTTTTCTGTAAGGTGGAGCACTATGCCTTTTAGACTACTAAAATACATTTAGCATTTATGAGCATGATATTTTTTAATAAGTTGGACATGTTGGAGGTATAGGTTTTGGGGTTTTAAATGGACAAACGGGCCATTTGCTAAAGGTCCACTATCACCACTGTAGACTATTAATATGGTACAACTGCCCCTCAGAGATATAGATAGCAGAACCTTCATTGTAATCATCTTGATGAAGTATACATTATAACATTTTTCTCTTGGAACATATGTGACTAAAGGATCTTTGCTGGTATAGTTAGCAGGGACTTTTTAATGTAATGTCATCATTTTGTCATTGTGGATCATCTGTTCCTGTTCATGACTGTTGTTCCAACTTTAGTAAACACAAACCATTACTACATTGACTTGTTATAACAAAGTCACTTGCTTGAGGCTAGTTCTATCACACAATTGGAACAGTAGGGGCCAGAATTTTTGCCTTGTGTCTTCTGGTACATTAAAGTGACCCTGGTAGGGTTTTCCTGCATCCAAGTCCATTAACTAGTTGACTCTGTGTTATATGTTTAATTTTACCTAGTTGTACCCAACAGTATGTACTTCAGTGGTTTGCAGAAGACAAATTTTTTTCTTACATTTTCTATTTTTATGTCTTTGAAGAGCTTTCGAAACAAAATAATTGAGAAAGTCATCTTGAAGTCACGAAAATGCATTTACAATAATTATATATATATATATATATATATATATATATATATATATATATATATATATATAGATATAGATATATATATAGATATAGATATAGATATATATATATATATATAACTCAACATGCATAAACTTCCTCGAGAACATCATGGAGTTGTTGATAGTTTAACATCATGTGCGATGGACTGCCTTATTAGTCTATTGAAAAATAAACAATTGGAGACTTTGTGAAAGTCTTTCCAATAATATATTTCTGGATAATAGACCTCATACTGGCAGGGTACAGAGGGGTCCTGTGGTTATGTATAAAATTAGGCAAATGTTAACTGTGTCGACAAAGATACAACCAAAACAAAAATATGGAAAAGGTTGGCAAATACTGTACTTATGCAAGGCATTATATACATATGGTGGGAATTCAAAGTGGTAAAGTAAGAAACGGCAACACCCATTGTCTGCACCAATGCACTCGCAGCGCTTCGATTTCCGAAGTCGCCCGAAGTTTCCTCAGGAGGCAACTTTGGAAATCGAAGCGACGCGAGTGCCATTGCGCTGGCGTTTTCTCATTATAGCAGGTGGAAGGCAGTTTGGGGAAATTATCGCCCTGCAGAAGAGGCGATTAGTCGCCAGGTGACTAAATCTCCCCGAATCTGCCCGTGTGCTCCTGCCCTAAGGTAGTATTCCCCTATGTTTTATTAACAGCAAACTTTGCATGTTTCACATTTATACAGCCTATGTAACAATATGTTAACTGGTAGTCTGTATACTGTTTTTCGGAAACCTGCTCTTAGTACTTCTGTCCTTGACAAAGGTCCCGGTATGTGGCCAAAATGTTGGATAATAATATAATTTCTTTTTCCATAGTACTTTGTTATCTGCACCCATACAAACTGATATACATTTGTGTATTTCAAAACTTTACAGCTATAAAAATTCTAGTTCCAGCTCATCTGAGCAGAATAATAGCATCCCTTTAACTAAATAAATACATTTTTATAATACCATATGGGTATAGGAAGCCATCGTGAGACGTCCTATTTTAGGTCAGGTTCTGCCACAATCTCGAGACACAAGACTCATTATATTTTAATGTTAGACAGAACTATTCCTACGCATTTTATGATTCCTGAATAGAAAAGTTCCAGATATCAGTAGAAGCGAATTGAAAATAGAAAATCACAGTAGTTTAAAGAATCTCCCATTCTCTTTAAATTAATCATTTTTGTGTGTGGGCAGATAACAAGCTTCTAAGAGTTGCCAGACATTTTATATTCATGCCACTGATTAAACAGGAGCTGTAATAATGTACTCTGAAGCATTGTTTATTCAACACATTTTACATTTATTATTAATATAATTTCCTCTGTGCTGACTTAGCACAAATAATGGCCACGGCAAATATATTAACTTGTAAATGAAATTCTACAGGTTTTAGTTCACTAACAGTCGGCAGGTGGTGCATTGTATTGTTACAGCAGGATAATGGTTGGGAATAAATTAAATCTGCCATATACTGTAGTATCATATTGCAGCAATTAGTTAGTAAATATTGTCTTATTTTTAAACCATAGAATGCATGGTAACATAGATCTAAATAGATTGGAGCTCCTACTTAAAGGAACAGTAACATGAATTTTTTTTTTATAAAAAATGAGTGTGCCTTTAACGAAAAAAAAAACACCAACACATATTTAACTTTACATTTGCAAAAACTTTATCAAGAAATATCTTACCAATACTTCGCTTGTGGCGCTCGATTTCTCCTCACTGCCTTCTATAGGAGATAGTCAGGGAGGAGAAATCAAGCGCCGCCAGATGGATCGTTGCTATGTCGCCTTTTTATAAGCAGAGTATCAGTAAGATATTTCTTAATAAAGTCTTTGCGAATGTAAAGTTAAATGTGTGTTGGTGTTTTTTTTTTTTTGTTAAGGGCAAACTAATTTTTTATAAAAAAATGTCATGTTACTGTTCCTTTAATGTGTTGGCAGGCACCGACCTGTGGCAAACCCGATGGGATTTCTGTTCTGGCATTGAATAATTCCCAGCATTATATTAACATGTCGGACACTGGCTTGAGTAATGTCTTCAGCATTCTTATGCATCTCTTATCTGGAAACCCAATATTCAGAATGCTCTGAGTTTACGGAAGGCCATCTACCATACAGTCAATTTTAAAGGGGCTTCCAAACCAAAATTTGATAAAGACGCCCACATAACACAGAAACCCCTAATATAGCCATCAAAGTTACCTGTTTCTTCAAAAAGTATGAATATATACCATTTTCTATGCTGAAATCCAGCTGTTTAACAGTTCTTCTCTTTCTGCATCATTTGAAACCCTGGCAGGGAAGGAGGGACTAAACACTGATGTTACAAATTGTAACAAATTCTCCACAGCTTACAGACAGCATGCAGGAACTACATAACCCACAATGCATTGCACTGTAATGTTCCGTTCCTTATTGAAATCACATGTGCAGGGAATTGTGGGGTTTGGTGGATGCAGGCTAAGGACAGATGACTGTTGATACAAAGTAACAGTTGTGAGCCAGCTCAGCAAAGTAGTCTGACAGATCAGCAGGAGAGCAGGGGGCTAGGCATAGGGAACTATTCCGGACCATTAAAAATCATGAAGGTCTGCACATTTTTTAATTGATGTATATTGCAAAGTTGCTTGAAATTAGGCATACTTTTCAAAAAGCTTAAGTTATGTTTATGTGGAGTTCCCCTTTAAGCAAATCATTTTAAAAATGATTTCCTTTTTCCCAATAATAAAAAAAATCAGTAGCTTGTACTTGATGGTAAATAAGCTGCATGGATCCATATTGGTGGCACAACAATACCATTGGGTTTATTTTATGTTTAAATTCATTTTTTTCTTTCTTCCTTTTGTATTTTACACAATTTATTCAAAATAATTTAAAAAATTGTTTCTCATATTGCTCGAATTATTATTTTCTTGCTGTCAGGATCAATTACAACTCATTCGGTGTTTACCATTGCTTGGCTTCAGATTGCTGAATCAAAGGTGCAAGACATAGCACATGTAAATGACTTCCCAGTGTGGCAAATTAGCACTGTGGTTACAGATGAAACACAAGTTATTTGATTGGGATATGACTTTCCCTACAATAGTTTGTCTGGCAGTTACTTGCATACTTATTTACATGAAAAAAGTCAAAACCCTGGCGTTTTTTCATATTTAAGGGAGATTATGTTTACAAGTATATTTTATTGACACTTTTTTTAGCATTTGAAGCTAATGTCACATTTATTTTAGGGTGGGCTCATGGCTAATAGAGGATCTCTATTTTTATTTTGCTTCCTTGGACATTTTTAATAAAAAGTGGCCACTTCCAGAAATGTGCCCAAGTTCACTAATAAATACATACATATGACCTTTATATACCCACTGAATTGAAATTGATGTAAGCGTAAGTAGGTTAATGAAGTTTCGTTAGGAAGAAATTAACACTAGAGAAAATTTTATATGAAATTTTCGTGCCAATGAATCATAGCTGACAAAAGTATTCTTTTGCCGAGACGTAATTGTTAATTCTGATGAATATGCTTATTCGTAAAAAAAAAAAAATATATATATATATATTTAAGAGTCTCTCTGTCTTAAATATATTGATAATGGTTTGAGTGCAGAGGACTCTTGTATTTTTCTATATGTATTTTGTGGTCACAGCCTCGTTGCACCCCCGCTTAATGGTTTTAAAAATTAGTGGTGAGCACAACTTTCCCTTGTTTGTTATAGTTTATACAGGAGCAGTGACCAGCTCCATGTTGTAGCTCCCACCCTTCCCAACTATAGTCAGGTGAAAATTGAGCATAGGACTGGCCAGATATGGGATGACTTTGACGTAGTTGGCCAGCTTAAATATATTGCAATATATGGACAAACAATCCCTGTTTTGTTTAAAGGGTAAGGCATTTTTTAGTAGCAGTATGCACAAAATGTCTCTGTCTTAATATATTGATAATGGGTTGAGTGCAGAGGATTCTTGTATTTGACTATATGTATTTTGTGGTCACAACCTCATTGCACTCCCGCCTAATGGTTTTAAAAATTAGTTATTTGTTATATAGTGAATAAAGTGTTATATAGTGAATAAAAATTATAGTGAATAAAAATTAGTTGTTTGTTATATAGTGAATAAAGTACCCCCTCTTGTAAATTATAAGGATATTATAAGTTACTGAGGAGTTTTATGACCATATAAAAACACGAGGCCAAAGGCATAGTGTTTTTATACAGGTCATGGAACTCTGAGGTAAATTCTATTCATATAGAAGTTACCTCTTCATATTTTGCAACTGGGGGTACTTTATTTATTATAATACACAAGTTTTAGTGAGTCATGTGACAGAAATGACATCAGAACCCACCGTTTATAACTGATGACATCAGAACTCACCATTTATAAGGATATAATTTACAAGATATTCATAGCATTGTGTATTATATATATATATACTGTATATATCCTTCAAATTGGACCAGCACACCAGATTTTCAAGTGTACAAATTTCTTTTATTTCCATATCACTCGTGTATCCAACGTTTCGGCCAACATTGGGGCATTTATCCTTTATTTCCGTATCACTTGTGTATCCAACGTTTCGGCCCACATTGGGGCCTTTATCCTTGATAAATGCCCCAATGTGGGCCGAAACGTTGGATACATGATTGATATGTAAATAAAAGAAATTTGAACACTTGAAAATCTGGTGTGCTGGTCCATTTTGAAGGTTACATATTTCTCTGACCGTAGCACCCACAGACAAAAAAACGGACACACACACACATTACACTACATACAAAGGCTTCTACATAAGGAGTTCTTCTGCAAGTCAAATCTCTTACACATCTAGCGCAGTGTGATATATTGCTGTTTGTGCCACAATAATGTTTGTGGCACGCTGCAGAGTGCAGATAAAACTGACATAAAAATCTAGATACTCTACAGTGAAGGAATCTATGAGCTGAGTGATCACAACATCTTGTGATGCCTTAAGCAAAAGGAGAGGAAAGATTTTCTTGTCTGATCACACAGGAAGGTTTCAGAATCTCATTCATTCTGCCATCTTGCATTATGTGTGCTGAACTTCTTTCGTTAATGTTTGTTTATTCGATTGTATTATTTGCTTTCTTCTTCCATTCCACAGACGTTATTTTGTCTCTTATAAATTCACATTTAAACTTTACATTCACCTTACAGCTGGGACTCAGTTTAAAGAAATAGCATGCATTTTTAAGATAGATCATAGCATGGCTTATACAAATTGTTCGGCTGTTTTGTTTTTTTTTAATTCCCGTTATGAAACAAATCTTTCTGTATCATATGATTTTATTTTGTACAAATCTCAAGTTATCAAGATTTTGAAATACACTAAAATATTTGACAGTGACAACATAAGCAACATTGAAGCTAATTTGTCAGCTTTCTACATTCTGTTAAATATTAATCAAAGTATACCTTTCCTTCATTTCAATAAAGTACAGGTATGGGACCTGTTATCCAGAATGCTCGGGACCTGGGGTTTTCCCGATAACGGATCTTTCCGTAATTTGGGTTCTTCATGCCTTAAGTCTACTAGAAATTCATGCAAACATTAAATAAACCCAATAGGCTGATTTTGCTTCCAATAAGGATTAATTATATCTTAGTTGGGATCAATTACAAGGTACTGTTTTATTATTACAGAGAAAAAGGAAATAATTTTTAAAAATTTGGATTAAATGGAGTCTATGGGAGACAGCCATTCCGTAATTCTGAGCATTCTGGATATCAGGTTTCTGGATAAGGGATCCTGTACCTGTACATCTTTGTTCACCCCTTGTACCGAGTAATGGTTTGCTCAAGAATCACCCACACACCACCCACAACTCACTCAGCCAATGCCCTTAAAGGAGAAGGAAAGGTTTGCAATGATAATGTCTTTAAAATTTTTACCACACATGCGCCTCCTGAACCGCTATATTTTCACTTCTGAATTCCTATACATTATGCAGTAATCCGTCTCGCAAACTCTCTCAATGTTCAGGTGTTTGCCGGCGCCATTTTAAAAGCTCCAACGTCAGTTCCCACGCAGCTCCTCCACATTGCACATGCGCGTCATCATTGGGAGGCAGCTCCCCAGTACATGCGCAGCCCTACTAAATTATGCCCAATGCGCCTCAAGGCTGGAAGATGCCTGACAAAAGCGTGACGTCACCCAAGTCACACGCTGCAGTGTTCAGAGAGCGTAGCTGCTTCTACATGAGACCACAGAGAAATCTTTGAAAACGGTTAGTGAGTTTTATGTCCACAAGACTTTGTTTAGAAGCCTATTTCTGTTTTGCCTTTCCTTCTCCTTTAATACAAATTTTCCATGTAAATAAATACATTCCCTTGTAACTCTCGATCTAATTGATAGACTTTTCCTAATAAACCCTTTACTTGCATAACACGTGTAGTTAATATAAAAAAGTCAAATTAATTGAAATATTTTAGCAGAGTCCATTCTGACACTCAGAGAGTCTGAATATTACAAAGAAGATAAGCAAGTCATTTTTTAGGGAAAAAAGGTTAGCTTAATAGTTTTAAGAGAACTAGGAAAGTAGCTTAAAACTAAGCAAAGAAAAGATCTTAGATGGGCATAAGGAGGGACATGGCTGTGGAAATGTGATTAAAGAAGAGCATGAATTTATTCGCCAAGTGCGAATTTGTGGCAAATCCCCACGATTCGCCGCCGGCGAATAAATTTGCAAAACTGCAGCGAAAATTTGTAGGTGTCAAAAAAAATGGACGCCGGCATCAAAAACGAGTCGCTGGTGCCATTTCGCAATTTTTTTGCCGTTTCGTGAAATTCACAAATTGTTCGGAATGCGAAGCTCCCCAAATTCACCCATCACTACAAATGATCTATATTTTCTGTCTCCTGAAATGTGATGACCCTTACCCTGTATGTCAGTTTTGATTACAATAATGCAGTATATAATATTTCCCTAACACTTCACATCAAATTTCTCAAGTGAATGGAGAACAGGCAGGTGTTGATGCAAGCACAGAGTAATGCTGATGTGTAACACTTGTTTTGCTGTAGGGGACATATGTTCCTAAAAATAGCACTGTGCTGCACCCAGTCAATGGAACCCAATGCTTATTACCTCCTCTGCTTCACTTAAAAGCAGGAATATATAAATAATTGTTAACAGTTGGTCATACCCTATTGTGAAAAGCCAAAGCTCAAATGGGGATTCAAATTTGGAAATTCATAAGGATTTCCAAAAGTACTTTACAAAAACACATTTGAGCAGCCAAATGTAATGCTTTCCTATGGGTGTTAGAGTTTAGCAGCAGAGTTGAACTCTAGCACCCTACCAAAAGCACCCAGATATTCAAGTTAAATCCAATGCTCTTTCAAATATTAATAAGAATCTGTAGCAATGAAGACAATGATTAGTAATTAAAGAAAATGAGTCATAAACCTGCCTCTTAATTTGGAAACCTTTTATAAATACTGTGTCACTGTTGGGATGCTTAACTTGTGCTCATTGCAAGGCAATTTAAAACCGAAAAATCCAAGAAGCAATGGGAAAATATACAGTTCTATAAAAAAAAAAAATTCAAGAAACCTTTTGAGCAAAGCTGCAAAATTATCATTGTACATTTTTGCAATGCCATTAAATAAAAGCAAGTCAAAGTTAAATGTCACAGTTGTCCAACATCAAGCCCTAATGTCTGAATTTGTTTCTGTTGGCTCAGGTCTACGCTCTGAATAACTGCTGAATTCTTCATTTGTAGCAGCCCAAAATGAAGGTTAAAAAGGGCACAGAACTAACAGAGCTATCTAATTATCAATATGCAAGCACTTAGTTTCAAATCAAAACTAATGTTTTGTGAAGATGTTTAAAATTTGTTAAAAAACCCCAAAATACTGTAGATATAAATAAGTCCATCTGAAATTTATTTAAATGGCTGGTAGACCTACAATGCACATAAAAACTATATGGTATTAAAAATCAGAAAGTACAGTGTACATTAGGTCAATAAAATGGCATATTCTGAAGGAATGTTATACTGTATTTTAGCATTTCAGATGGCTATAAAATTTGGAGTTCCAGTATATATTCCACGGAAAAAAAGGCCCTTTGGCCAGGACAGGGGCACCACCATCAGACATTTAGATCTGCTGAAACCTTTGACGAAAGCATCCCACCAAAACGGCATCTTTAATCCAAGTAATAAAAAAAACTTAATTTCACAATTATTGTAAAAGGTTAATGGTCAAAAACACCCATGATTTGGCTCCAGATAAAAGAGGCGCCTAATGTAAAGGGAAAAAATAACTCTATGGGGCAGATTTATCAAGGGTACAATTTCGAAGTGTAAAATACGTCAAAATTCGACCATCGAATTCGAATATCGAAGTCGAAGTATTTTTCAACAAATTTGGCCATCGAACGATCAAAGTAAAATCGTTCGTTCAAACAATTAAATCGCTCAAATCGAACGATTCGAACGATTTTAGCGTGCGATTGAACGATTTTGCTTCGAAGTGTAAAGACTTAGAAAATGGTTGTAGAAGGTCCCCATAGGCTAACATAGCAGTTCGGCAGGTTTAATTTGGCGAAGTATTGAAGTCGAAGTTTTTTTAAAAAGACAGTACTTTGATTATCGAATGGTCGAATATTCAAACTATTTTTACTTCGAACCGAAGTCGAAGTAAATTCGAAGTCGTAGGGGCAGATTTATCAAGGGTCGAATTTCGATGTGGAAAATACTTCGAAATTCGACCATCGAATAGAATCCTCCTACATTCGAAGTTGGAGGATTTTATTCATTGTACGATCGTACTTCGAATCGTACGGTTCGAACTACTTTATCGTACGATTTTCCTTCGATACCCAAAAATTTAGAAAATTGCTTTGGCAGGTCCCCATAGGCTAACATAGCACTTCGGCAGGTTTAAGTTGGCGAAGTATTGAAGTCAAAGTTTTTTTTAAAGAGACAGTACTTCGACTATCAAATGGTTGAATATTCAAACGATTTTTACTTCGAATAGTAAGTAAATTCCAAGTCGTAGTATCCTATTCGATGGTCGAAGTACCCAAAAAATTACTTAGAATTTCGAATTTTTTTACTTCGAAAATTCCCTCGAATTCACTTTGACCCTTAGTAAATCTGCCCCTATGAATCAGGAGTGTCTATTACCTTAATGTGATGTACTGGCATCAGTTTAGTTCCTTTGCTTCTCCATACAGTTAATCAATTTAGAGCCTTTTTCATATGCAGGTTTAAAATTTATGCAAACTGCCATGATATGCGGCTATTAATAATATAAAAGACTGACTAATTTAAAATCAAAATGTTAAATCTGGAAGTTGGCCCAAAGTGTTCATTCCCTTATCTAATAAAAGATGAAGTTAATGCAATAAAGCAGAATGTGTTCTTACTTTTAGGAGTAGAAAAATCGACAGCATTTTCCTTCACCATATTAAAGAAATAGACATTGCTGGAGTAATATTATAAAGGTTCTGATTCTGAATGCCTACTTTTAAATATATTTATTGACTGACCAATGGAATGTATATGTCTTTATTATAATTTGACACTTATTTTATGTGGATGAAAAGTTTTAGAAATGTTTCATAACATTTATATGAAATACATTTGGCTTTAGGTTTTATATGTGAAATGATGAGTTCGTTTTTTTTTATGTTAAAAATGCTTCCATAAATTCCCACCCTTCTTACGTTTTTTTAAAAAAAATGGAATTTCTTTATGAAACAACCCCAAATGCCTATTTTACCTTTCTATGGCAAATACACCTGTAGAAAAAATTTGTTATGCCGTTGTTGCACATTAAAGGGCATGTAAAGGCAAAAAAATAAAATCCATTTTTACTTTATTTAATGAAAAAGAAACCTATCTCCAATATACTTTAATTAAAAAATGTGTACTGTTTTTATAAGAAACCTGACTGTATGCAGTGAAATTCTCCCTTCATTTACTGCTGTGGATAGGAATTGTCAGACGGTCCCTTACTGCTGAGCAGGGAAACAATCATACTTATGAACAACAGGGGGGGACCCCACCTTACTTCCCAGCCATGCAGAACTCAAGCAGCTTTGTTTATGATGATCCCTAAGCAGCCCAGACCACACTGAGCATGTGCACAGTCTTAGTCTTGCAAAGATGTATAACAAAGTTACAAGATGGTGACCCCCTGTAGCCAACTTTGAAAGCATAAATCATTTGTTTGATTAAGCTTGTGGTGCAGTAAGTTCATGTTTATATTTAGTATACAAAATACAGCATTTCTAGCCTTATTCTATTTTAGACTTTACATGCCCTTTAAACTTTTAAAATACCCTGGGCCTTTGCTGAAGTAAATTTTAAAATATGAAGATCATTTTAATTCAGTGCCAAAAATGAGGTCTCTCTAGTGTCATATACAAGAATGTGATATTATTTTACATCGTGTTTGTTGACAGATATTAGATCACTGAACTCATGTTTATTTAAACGCAGTAAATAAGTGTCAGGTGACAAGGACCTAACGACTCCAATATCTGAAGGGTTAAGAAAGTTTGTACAGGTATGGGACCTGTTATCCAAACCTGCCGTTTTCCGGATAAAGGATCTTTCCGTAATTTGGAGTTCAAAATCATGTGAACATGAAATAAACCCAATAGGCTGGTTTTGCTTCCAATAAGTATTAATTATATCTAGTTTGGATCAAGTACAAGCTACTGTTATATTACTACAGGGAAAAGGAAAATCATTTTTAAAAATCTGGATTATTTGGATATAATGGAGTCTATGGGAGACAGGCTTTCCATAAATTGGACCTGGATAACGGGTTTCTGGATAACGGATCCCATACCTGTAGTCATTTTTCAGGGCAGGCAGCAAGTAGCAAAGCCAGAGTCAAGGCAGGAGGTAAAGAACCTATAGATCAAGGCGAATAGCAATTTAGGAGCACCCATGAACTTTAGCAAGAAAGATCTATATTCAGCCATTGAACCTGTGTCTCTGGTGTCCTTTCATTTTGAATTGTCATGCCACATTTCAGCATGATAATGTGTCGCCTGGTCACATCACGGTGCAACGACATTACTGGGCACCATCTTCTTGGAACCAAAGTGGAGCACTCTGCAACGGAGAGCTCCTGACACAAGGCATATGGTAACAAACCCCTATCCCCCCCACTATCAAGATTCAGTATATTTTTACAGGTGCCTCAGGGGCTGCTTTATATAATCCACTATAATATTTTTAGGACTTGATCTTAAATATGTTATTTTACACTAGAGTACTTCCACTGCAAAGCAGTCATGTGAAGAAAATGGAAAAGAATATTAGATTGTTTCCCCACGCAGATACCTTTTAAATCATTCAGGGACTGCTGCTGCATGGCTAAGCAAAACCGTGTTAGCATAGATGATTACTTTTTATTCAGCCATTTTGCTTATACAGTCTCTGGGCATTTACCTTCTATAGTTGTTATTTATTTAGGCTTTTATTTTAAGAAACAGAAAAAGGAAGCCACATAAGGAGAATACGTTTGGCCATATTTGTTTGTTTCCTACAACTTGACGGTACCAGAAATAGTTTGTCGTGTTTGCAGTGCCAGTGACAGGCTACCTAAAGCCAAATATACTACAAGTAACTTGTAGTAAAAACAACTTGCCCTGGTGGTTCAGTGGTCCGGCGGAGACGCCCGCCACGCCGATTTGCTTCGGTCGCCATCTTGGATCCTTAGGACGCGCGCGTCTCTTCGCAATTTGATGGCGTGATGACGCCAGCGTGCAATGGCGCCAAATTTGAAAGTATAAAAGGCTTATTAAAGCCACAGGACCTTGCCCGTGATAGGATCTGTTTTCCTGTGGTTCCTGAGCTTAAAGCTATTTGTTAATCTGTCTGATTCCTGTTTTGACCCCTGCCTGGCTAACTACTATTCTGAACTCCTGATTCCTGACCATTGCCTGTTATACCACTACCTCTTCCACTGTATCCCTTCTGATTGATTACCCGGTTTGACCCTTGCCTGCCTGACTACGCTCTGTAGTTCACCTGTCTGCTGATTGGTTGTATGTGTGTTAGTTATTTAATTACCGTAGTCAATTAATTCATTTGTTAATTAATTAATTAGTTAACTCAGGAACAACACCTGGCTTCTCCTATTTTTGTAGTATAAAATTGGAGCCAAATGTATCAATTTTCAAATTTGAGTCCATTTTTAAACATGAACGTGAAATAAAACTCCATCGGGTACAGTTTTTTTCTGCAATAGTTTCCTTTTTCGAACTCGCTAGCATATTAACAAAAGCAGAACAATTTTTTTTACATTAATTCCTGTAAAACTTAATAGCAATGAAAATTGATATATTCTATTTGTTTTCGCTTTCTTTCTCTTTTTTTTTTTTTACAAATTTGACTTGTTAAAAGACTCGAAAAATAAAACTTAAATGTTTAAAATATGCCTTTTGAAGTTTTCCAAATGTGAAAAAAAAATTTGATTGATAAATCTCGAAAATTTGAGTTTGGAAAACTAGAGTTAACAATTGAATCTGTTTGTGCCCCACATTGTTCTTTTAATAGTGGTTTATGCATTTGTCTCTAGGCGTTTAGTCTGATACATTATAGTTTCAAGTTAGTATCCTCAGAGGATGAACCTGGAAATATTCTAATCAAACTTCTTTACTCTAGGCTTTACAGGACTGAATAACAGACTCATAAATAGATACATAGATCGCAATAGCATATTCCTTCCAGGTTTTAAAATGAAATGTGGATGGTATTGATCTCTTAGACTCTTATACTGCACTCATCATACCAAATGAAACCTTGACTGGAGAATGGCTGTATCATATGTTTATGCACGTTGAAGATATGCCATGCCTGCCATTTATAACTTCAGTCAACTTTTCTGCTCCTCTGTTAATCTGATTTATGCCTTGAGAAAATCCTCTGCCTAACTGGTTTTGCTGTAGAGGTTGAAATGATGAATTCCTGCTGTACATGTCCTTCCTGCCGACTGCTGTATCTGATTCTAACATGAAACCTTCAGCTTGCAGAATGTCAGCTTAAAATTCTACCTGTTCCAGACAAAGCAGTTCAAAGAATTTCAGGATATCCATGTGTCAGCTAAGAGAACCAATGGCTACCACAGGAATTAAATGCACATAAAGAGATCAGCAATCTTGGGTATTATGAGTTAAATGATTGCCCTTTAATGGCTACCACTATTGTGCTGCCGCAAACACTTGCAAAAGTGCAGGAAATCTGAGATTTATTAAGTATTTAGTATTCTAATTATGTTGCATGCTAATAAATGCAATTTACTAGTGTTTGGGTACATTATGTTTTTGTTTGATGTTAAACTTGTCATGGCTAAAAAGGTATAGTACTAAAATACCACATAGCCGATATTTTACCGGCCTGGCCGGTAAGAATAAGGGTTGATCCCAATGTTATTAAAAGGGAAAAAATATAAATATATAGGAGGGCCAGTATTTTTTTCCAGAAAAGGTGGCAACCCTATATAGTACAGGAAGAATCATACACATTTCATTACTGTCTGAAGGCCATCTCCCATAGACTCCATAATAATTAGTGATGGGCGAATAAATATAGATTTAAGGTAGCTTCCAAGTGATACAAAGAAGATACAATGCAGCCACAGTCCCCCATTATCCCACTGTTACTATAGGCACCATTTCTCCCTACTATACCTGCTATCCCACAGCCACACTCCCTTCCCAGAGACTATTATCCACTGTTACTATAGGCACCATCTCTCCCTACTATACCTGCTATCCCACAGTCACACTCCCTTCCCAGAGACTATTATCCACTGTTACTACAGACACCATCTCTCCCTACTATACCGGCTATCCCACAGCCACACTCCCTTCCCAGAGTCTATAATCCCCACTGTTACTATAGGCACCATCTCTCCCTACTATACCTGCTATCCCACAGTCACATTCCCTTCCCAGAGACTATTATCCACTGTTACTATAGACACCATCTCTCCCTACTATACCTGCTATCCCACAGTCACACTCCCTTCCCAGAGACTATTATCCCACTGTTACTATAGGCACCATCTCACCCTACTATACCTGCTATCCCACAACCACAATCCTTTCCCAGAGACTATTATACCACTGTTACTATAGGCACCATCTCTCCCTACTATACCTGCTATCCTTCAGCCACAGTCCCTTCCTAGAGACTATTATCCACTGTTACTATAGGCACCATCTCTCCCTACTATACCGGCTATCCCACAGCCACACTCCCTTCCCAGAGTCTATAATCCCCACTGTTACTATAGGCACCATCTCTCCCTACTATACCTGCTATCCCACAGTCACACTCCCTTCCCAGAGACTATTATCCCACTGTTACTATAGGCACCATCTCTCCCTACTATACCGGCTATCCCACAGCCACACTCCCTTCCCAGAGTCTATAATCCCCACTGTTACTATAGGCACCATCTCTCCCTACTATACCTGCTATCCCACAGTCACATTCCCTTCCCAGAGACTATTATCCACTGTTACTATAGACACCATCTCTCCCTACTATACCTGCTATCCCACAGTCACACTCCCTTCCCAGAGACTATTATCCCACTGTTACTATAGGCACCATCTCACCCTACTATACCTGCTATCCCACAACCACAATCCTTTCCCAGAGACTATTATACCACTGTTACTATAGGCACCATCTCTCCCTACTATACCTGCTATCCTTCAGCCACAGTCCCTTCCTAGAGACTATTATCCACTGTTACTATAGGCACCATCTCTCCCTACTATACCTGCTATCCCACAGCCACACTCCCTTCCCAGAGTCTATAATCCCCACTGTTACTATAGGCACCATCTCTCCCTACTATACCTGCTATCCCACAGTCACACTCCCTTCCCAGAGACTATTATCCACTGTTACTATAGACACCATCTCTCCCTACTATACCTGCTATCCCACAGTCACACTCCCTTCCCAGAGACTATTATCCCACTGTTACTATAGGCACCATCTCACCCTACTATACCTGCTATCCCACAACCACAATCCTTTCCCAGAGACTATTATACCACTGTTACTATAGGCACCATCTCTCCCTACTATACCTGCTATCCTTCAGCCACAGTCCCTTCCCAGAGACTATTATCCACTGTTACTATAGACACCGCCTCTCCCTACTATACCTGCTATCCTTCAGCCACAGTCCCTTCCCAGAGACTATTATCTCACTGTTACTATAGACACCCTCTCTCCCTACTATACCTGCTACTGTATTTAGGGTTGCCATCTCACCCCTTTAAAACAGAACACATATGGAATCCACAGCCTGCATGGCTAGTTATCAATTTATTTAGATGCATTCTGCAGACTGAGCTGATTTATGTGCCGCCATGCATCGTGCATCTACAGTAAATTAATTATTATTATTAATTAGCCATTCAGACTGTGGATTCCATATGTGTTCAGCTTTAAAGGGGCGAGCTGGCAACTCTATTGCTATTCCACAGTCACACTCCCTTCCCAGAGACTATTATCCCACTGCTACTATAGGCACCATCTCTCCCTACTACACTATATCTGTTATCCCACAGTCTCTTCCTATTGGCAGTTAGTCTGCTGCTATAGGCACAATCTCAATCTGATTAAGCTGCTATCCAGAAGCCAAAGTCTCTTCCCAAAGGTTACACTCATCACTTTTTTCTCAGAAAGTGTGCATCTATTTTTATTAGAAGTGTACATATTTTCTTTCTGGGTAAACATGCAATGCTGATTTTATTTTATTGCATGCCCTCTGTGTGTATGTTCTGTATTATCTATTAGTCAGGTAGTGTGTGAACTCTTTAACACCCTCCTGCATAAAAGGTGCATTGGAACTTTTTTTCTTTACATTTCTGGAACATAAATCATTTCTTAAACATTGCTATTTTGTTTTTAATTCCTGTGGCATTCAAATCCTTGTCATCATTCCCCTGAATCAAGGAATGCGCAGTGCAAACATTCCAGATAATTAATTGATTGCCTTCAGGTGCCTTTGAATTATTCAAGAGAGTAATTTGAGGTTTGAGACACAGCCTCATACAGTATGTACTTCTGTATTCCTCATATCTACAGGGATTAAAGCATTAGATTAATATTTCAATAACAAAAAAAGTTTGCTCAGGACATTTAAAAATGATCCCATTATTCTGCTCGGTCAACAATTTGGTCTTCTTCTTGCTTTAGCTTCATAATTTTACTAGTGCCAACCATGATGTTTTGGCATATAATTATATATTATTACCGATCACATTTACTAAATCCAGTGGCAAGGTCTTGTAGTAAACATATATTTAATGGAAATCTTTATTTGCCTCTCTGGAACAGAGATCTCCTTCCTCCTTTGTACCTTAAAAAGTATCTAAACCCAAAATAGTTGATACAAAGTACTCATGGGGGTCAGCAATATTATCAATATTCGAATATAAAATACTGCAGATATGCTCAGAAATATTAGCAGTTTTAGACAGTTAATATCAGGTTTTTAGCTCAACGTCTCTCTCTGAAATGCAGAGTTAACTGCACTAGGGCTAACTGCCTATATAGAGCATGCATAGTAAGGGGCAGATTTACTAAACTTGAGTGAATAGTTCGAATCCAAAAATATTTAAATTTCGAAGTAATTTTTTGGGTACTTCAACCATCGAATTGGTCAAATTCGATCAAATTCATTTGAATCGAATGATTCGAACGATTCAATGTAAAAATCGTTCGGCCATTCGATAATCGAAGTACTGTCTCTTTAAAAAATCCTTCGACTCAATTCTTCGCCAAATAAAAGCTACCGAATTGAATGTTTGCCTATGGGGACAGTGGTTTTGGGCACTTTTTATGATTGTATAAAAATCGTTTGAATCATTTTTATTCGATCGAACCTTTTGCGCTAAAATCCTTTGAATTTGATATCCGAATTCGAAGGATTTTACTTCGAGGTTCGAATACGAGGGTTTTTTAACCCTCGGAATTCGACCCGTGATAAATCTGCCCCTAAATGTATAGCTGTTAAGTTAAAAGCCTGGTATTGTCTAAAATTGCTAATATCTCAGAAAGCATTCAAATAGATGACGAATAGACAAAAGTACTCAGAGAAACACTATGTTATTGTGTAAAATGAGTTATGAGAAAAAAATGGTGTAAAAAGCTGTCTCACATAAATTCATCGAGGTGTATGTTTAATTTTATACCGCCTAATTGCCACATTTGGCTACATCTGTCAATAATGGATATATTAAAAAATGATGTTTTTTAAAGAGATTTATTTTGAGTTTAGATTCCCTTTAACATATGGCAGTACATTGCTGATTTAGAAAAAACTCTGTAAAGTTTACAGTCAAAATACAATTTCACCTATGGTGCTGGAATGAAAAATAATTGTCCAAATCCTTGACAAGGGGACTCCTCAATTGTTCCTTCACTTTCAGCCATCCCACTGAACCCCGTAGTTACATATCTTAGTTAAAACACGAGAAGCCTGAAATAGGTAAAATGGTCACAGCATTTATTCACATTATATCAAATAAATAGGACCTTGCCATCCTCACCCCAAGGCAATATTCAAAGCCAGAGTTCCATAAGAGATCGCTACTTTGCTCTGCAGTTCCTCAGTGAAGACTTGAGATCAGGACTATGCCATTATATCTACCACTAGTATTAGGCTGTCTCTACCTACAGAGCTGCATCTCCCACCATCCAAGAAGTTTAGCAGCCCTACTGGTGACCCTGTATAGTTTTCCTTTAACTCGTTCCTCACCCAATCTGAGCTGCATCTTATTCTGCCAGTCTTTAAACATAAACCAATGTAATTTAGCTGCTGATCATTTAGATCCCTTGTCATGCAGCCCCTGCACTTATAGCTCCAGGGCTTTCCTTACTTGCCCCCACACTACAAAGTGATACACACTGCAGAGCCTGGATTCGGATGTCATAGAACAGAATGGAAAGTTTTCAAAATGCTGCCTAATTCCCTAGTTTGACATTCTTAGAAATCAACCCATTAATCTTTTAGAATATCTATATGTATGTGCTATATGTTAGTGATCACAATTTTCTTTCCCCCTGTCTGTACAATCAGTGTATTATAAAAATGTAAAGCATTAATGAATACAAATGGCACTATATGAAGAAAAAATACATATTCAGGTATGGGATCCGTTATCAGGAAACTTGTTATCCATAAAGTTCTGAATGAGGAACGGCCATCTCCCATAGACTCCATTTTATCCAAATATGTTTAAAAAATTATTTCCTTTTTCTCTGTAATAATAAAACAGTACCTTGTACTTGATCCAAACTAAGATATAATTAATCCTTATTGAAAGCAAAACTAGCCTGTTGGGTTTATTTAGGGGCAGGTTTATCAAGGGTCAAAGTGAATTGGAGGGAATTTTAGAAGTAAAAAAAATCGAAATTCGAATTTACTTTGAATCCGATTCGAAGTAAAATAGTTTGAAAATTCGATAATTGAAGTACTGTCTCTTTAAAAAAACTTCGACTTCAATACTTCGCCAAATTAAACCTGCCGAAGTGCTATGTTAGCCTATGGGGACCTTCTACAGCATTTTTCTAAGTTTTTTTAAGTCAAAGTAAAATCGTTCGATCGTACGATAAAATCGAACGATTTTACTTTGACCGCAGAATATCCAAATTCAATGAAAAAAGTTCGAATTCAATATTTGAATTCGAAGTATTTAAATTCGATGGTCGGATTTCAAAGTATTTTTTACTTTGAAATTCGACCCTTGATAAATCTGCCCCTTAATGTTTACATAATTTTCTAGTAGACCTAAGGTGTGAGGATCCAAATTACGGAAAGATCTGTTATCCGGAAAACCCCAGGTCCCAAGTAGTCTGGATAACAGGTCCCATACCAGTACCGTATATAGCTTGTCACTGAGATTTCAGCATAAACTGCACAGTGCACATCTTTGAAATGTTAGTTATCGAAGAGTATATTTGGAAGGTATGATTGTTATGCAGGAGTATTATTCTACTGCAATATTTCTACACTAAATTATGCAGGGCTTCATAATTGCATGGATTAATTTTTGATAGTGTTTGATTTAGGTTTCACACTTGTGTTGATAATGACTGTTCCAGCTCAGGTTGTAAAAAATCAGTTTTACCGCTCAATTATGCAGGACTTTCTGATTGCTTGGATTCATTGCTGCTAATGTCTGATTTACATTTTCCCAGTTCTGTTATTGTCAGTTAATACTCTAAATGCACAACTGACTTATTCTATGTTATACAATTCAGTGAAAAAAAACCCCATAGGTGTCGCACTCAAAAAACTTCTGTACTTCAGCTGGAAAACGGGCAATTTAAAAACATTTTGATTACTTAGTTCTTTACTATTACCACCAGAAACTGTGCCATAGCCCTAAGATGGTTTTCTTTGGTGTTGAAAGCATATCTGGGAGAAATCTATACAAATCCTTCTATCCACAAAAGCTATATATTTTTTCAATTGACATGTTAACATTGCTGAAAAAAGTAATATTTGTAATGTTTTTATATAAAATGTTGCTATATATATATATATATATATATATATATATATATATATATATATATATACTGTATATATATATATATATATATGTCTGATTCAAAATAAAAATCATATAATCATATTAATCTCAGACTTAATATGTATATCAGTATATTCTAGGTTAAACGTGGCAAAAAAGGAGGTTCTATAAATTAAGATTTTTAAGGAATCTTAATTCTGTCATGGGAAAACATGTCCTTTACAAAATGCATCAGTTAATAGTATTCCTCCAGCAGAAACCTGCATTGAAATCCGTTTTTCAAAAGAGCAAGTAGTAATTAATTTCAAAATCTTGGGGACATGGGGCTAGAAGTTGCCATTTTCCCAGGTGCCCTCAGTCATGTGACTGATGCTCTAAAAAACTTCAGTCATTTTTTACTGCTACACTGTAAGTTGGAGTGATGTCACCCCCCTTCCTGTCTCCACCAGTAGCCAATCAGCAGAAGATTGAGGGGTAGCCAGATAAAAGCTCCCTGATACCTGCATTGCTAAAAATGCTTACTTGCCCAGCTATTGGTAGATATAAGAACAGCACTCAATAGTAAAACTCCAGGTCCAGCTAGCCCAAGTCGCAACTCCTTCAGTTAAATTGAATAGGAAAAACAATAGCTTATCCAAAGTTCCATTGTGCAGTGCTGGCTCTTTCTGAAAGCACAGGATCAGGCACAATGACCTTGAAATGGCTGCCCACACACCAATGTTACAACTAAAAAATACACTTATTAGTTCAAGAATACAATTTTAAACAGTAGAATTACATAGTGTAATTTAGTAATACAGACTATACCATAAAAAGCATGACAGAATCCCTTTAAATATGTTCACATTAAGTTGATGTGAATGGCTTCAAACTTATTTGAATGGAAAACTAAAACCATATCCATAATACATAATACAGTATATTCAAAATATATTCAAAATATATATTGTAGGTTAAACTTGATGCTACTGAGAACGTGGCTGGATAAACTTCCTAATCAACTTGAATCAGTGCAAGTGTATTGCATTTAAAGGGCATCTAAAGGCATAAAATCCCATTTTTACTTTCTTTAATGAAAAAGAAACCTATCTCCAATACACTTTAATTAAAAAATGTGTACTGTATTTATAAGAAACCTGACTGTATGCAGTGAAATTCTCCCTTCATTAACTGCTGTGGATAGGAATTGTCAGACGGTCCCTAACTGCTGAGCAGGGAAACAATCATACTTATGAACAGCAGGGGGAGCCCCCGCCTTACTTCCCAGCCATGCAGAACTCAAGCAGCTTTGTTTATGACGATCCCTAAGCAGCCCAGACCACACTGAGCATGTGCACAGTCTTGGTTTTGCAAAGATGTATAACAAAGTTACAAGATGGTGACCCCCTGTAGTCAACTTTGAAAGCATAAATCAATTGTTTGATTAGGCTTGTGGTGCAGTAAGTTCATGTTTATATTTAGTATACAAAATACAGCATTTCTAGCCTTATTCTATTTTAGACTTTAATATAGGATAAATTGGGATATAATGACATAATTAGACAGTTACATGTACTGAATTTGATAATGGAAATGCCATCTCCTATAGACTCCATTTTAATCAAACAGCAGACTTGAAGTATGTTGATCCATATTACAGGAAGAACCCTTATCCTGAGAACCCCAGGTCCTGAGCATTTTGGAGAGCAGCTCCTATACCTGTACACCTAAAGAAAGTAATAGCACCAATATTTAAGGACCACAGTTAATAGTTGTAGAGGTAGGTAGTGCAATGGGGTTGATGGCCATCATGTCTGTCTACTTTATTTCCCATCATTGACTCTCTTACGCTAACTGCCAAACAGAAGTTTCAGTTCAATCCTAGACCATTTTGGCAGTCAGTGCAAAGGAGCCTTGGACAGGATTTGAAGTAGCTAGAGATGGCAGATACCAATCCTGCTGCACCACTCTGACCCTTATTACCAGGTACAGGGACATTCGGCTGAGTTAGGGAGTGTGGGTGAAGCAGTTTTGGAGGAGTGAGCAAGACCTTTGCTGGGGCCCTATGATACTATGTATAAAGCATTTTCCAGCCATTATCAGTACAAAATAGTTAACATCCTTTGAGAACTTTCCAAACTGCAATCTTTTGATATTTTATCGGAAGTCATTTATAACGCGAGCAATTTATAGATGAGCGCATGCCAAATTATGTATACCAAAAAAACCCGCTTCTGAAGAATAGAATATAATTTACTGGGATGCCAGGGAAGAATAAGTCACATTAAGTAAAGGAATTGCTTTATTGAAGATAATCTGAAATAAGAGATTGAAAGCAGAGATGTAGTGTCACATGAATGTCTCTTATAAAAGAACCTGATATTGTAACATCACAGTAGACAAAGTAGAATTTCAGTGGTGCTTGTGAAATATGGTGTGAGAGTTAAACGAAAAAGTTCCATAATTAGAAAAGCAGCAGCATGTAGGAACATTAAGTGGATAAAGTGCATTCATAAGTCTCCATAAAATAACTAAGAAATTGATAAAAGATCAATTTTTAGAGAGCTATCCCTTGCCTTTTGGTAATTCCCAATTCAGGAATGCCAGATAATCGTTTAGAGCCTTTGACAACTGAAATAGAAGATATTATGAAATAGAAGAGTTCAACATATCTGCAGGCAGCAAATAAGGCCAGTAATTACCATGCTGGTAAGACTTTAGATGAGTACGCTTCAACATCTGGAGATGGTAGAATATCCAAAGGGACCATTCAGCAAATTAGAGGTTTTGCAAGAGTTGCCAGCCCTGAGATCATGAGATGGAGAAAGATTGAGGTCAGTCGCAGTTTATTACAAGTGACATCTGTGGGTAAGTGAAGGGCCATAAGATGAAATAGAACTTTATTGCATTCAGTGTTTGCAAGATTGTGGCCACCAGGCTATTTATGCCCAATCAATATGGTGAGAAATAGAGAGCACAGATGTAATAATGTGGAAGCTTCTAGTTGATTGAATGGAAGCTAATGTATCATTATCTGCCTGTTACAGTCCTGCTTTTCATATAGAACAGGGGGCCCTTAGGGTCACACTAAAAACCTGTTCTCAGATTTTACACTGTTAAGCTGATTCTGCTGCTGGTAGCTAATAGTTTTTTTTCAGCAGAGTTGCTTTTAAATGGATTTTAGACTTAAAGGCTCCACTTGAGACATTTCCCTGCTGGGATTGAGTGTGATGGTGACAACATTGTGTTCATCCAAAAGCTGGCCAGTTCAAGATCTGCTTACATACTATAAATTAAATGAATATTACTGGTAACAATTTTCAAGTGCAGGATTTGCGAATTGAAACAAAAGCTTATTTTAAGATTATCTTACAAAATAGAACTTGATCCAAGGGAAACTTTCATACATGGCAATTATTGAAGGCATGCAGGGTTGATGTAATTCTTCTAATAATAAATAAACTACCAATTGATAATTATATCTCGTTGCTTGTTAGAGGTGAAAGTAAGGAGTTGCTCGGCGGTTCTGGTATACTCAAAAGCTTATCTTGTCGTCAGTGTTCACATTTTTGTAAAACAATGGAGATATCAAAAATAATTGAATACAATAAATGACACATTGAGTTCCACTGGTTAAACACCTTCCAGTGAGTAGGTTTCAAAATAACTAAAGGGTTGAAAGGGATATTTTCTACTTATATTCTGTATGTTAAAAGTTCAGATTGGGAAATAAAGGCACAAAATAAGGAATGTGATGCAAGTAAACATTTGGGGGCACATTTACTAATGATCGAATATCGAGGGTTAATTAACCCTCGATATTCGACTATCGAAGTTAAATCCTTCGACTTAGAAAATCGAAGTCAAAGGATTTAGCGTTATTCGTTCGATCGATCTAACGATTCTAAGGATTTGAATCCATCAATCGAACGAAATTCCTTCGATCAAAAAAACATAGGAAAGCCTATGGGGACCTTCCCCATAGGCTAACATTGCACCTCGGTAGGTTTTAGGTGGCGAAGTAGGGGGTCGAAGTTTTTTTTAAAGAGACAGTACTAGCGAATGGTCGAATAGTCGAACGATTTTTAGTTCGAAGCATTCGATTCGAAGTCGTAGTCGAAGGTCGAAGTAGCCAATTCGATGGTCGAAGTAGCCAAAAACATCATTTGAAATTTAAAGTTTTTTTTATTCTATTTCTTCACTCGAGCTAAGTAAATGTGCCCTTTAATATCGAATAGATCCAAATCTGAGACTTTGTGACTTGTTTCAGTTTGTGTTGGTATTGCATTTGCTACTTGGGTCATGGATAAATAAATACCTTTCACTTATTCATAAAGAGAAAATAATTATATTACATAAAGTTACTTGTGCAAATAAGTTGCACTTAACAGGAATTATCTGCATTGTTGTTTCTCATACATAGGCACCCTGGGTAAATTCAAGTAGGCATTTGCCTGTGTTTTATTCACAAGGTTTTCCACAAAAGAAGACTTTCAATTCTAGTAGCAATGAAAAGTCTTCCTCGCACAGCCTGGCCCTCAGAAATGGCAGCTCCCTGGTGCACAGTGAGAGAGGAATCAGTTACGTCTAAACCAACATGGAAGAGTGAGAAATACACCGACACTAGTGCCACTGTATTTCTCAAACTTTCAATTCAACACAGCATATGCAACAAATAATAATGTTTATTCTTCTGATATCAGGAGAACAGACTGGTCCACTGAGGGATGCACTGACTCCACTTTTTTGGATTCACCTGAATCTTTCATGAAGGATTCTGCAGAATCCCTAAATGAATCTGAACACTGATTTGCATATGCTATCAATTTTACAATTTCCTTAATCATGTGACCTAAAGTCACAGGGGTTTAAGGGTTTGGATTCAGTTCAGCCAGGCACTTGAATTCAGCCAAATCATGCTGAAAAAAACCTTGGATTTGGCTGAATCCCTAGTCTCAATATACAGGAGATATATTGGATAGTTTTTGGATGCTGGCCCGTTTTGTGAACATTACCTCTTGCGCCAGACATTACTTCGCCACCTCAGACCAGGCGAAGTGCAATAGAGTAGATAGGACTTGGTTAAAAAAAAGTTGAAATTTTTTCTAAGTCCCAAAAAACGCTGGCGTGTTTTACTTTTTTAAGGGTGATAGGCTGAAAAAGATTGTACATTTTTTAAGCTACCCTCCTTCCACCCTACATTTGATAACATAAAGATTGTACTTTTTTTTAGGGTATCATCCTTCCCCCCTACATTTGATAACATATGGCACCTAAACTATACTGTGGGCACATGTGTAGGGCATTAGAACACATTTATTAAGGTTCCCTGGTCTTGTGTAGTGTAATTTGTTTTCTGCTGCATATACGGCCATTGTACTTTAACTGCACGCCGTATGCAAATTTAGCGCTGATCGTAACATCTCTAGCGCAACTTCGCAAACAATCGGTAACTTGTGCGCAACTTCGGATCTTCGTGAATTTGCGCAGCCCTGGCGATTCTACGCCTGGTGAAGTGCGGCGAAGTGTGGCGAAGTTAACGCTCGTACAACTCCGAAGGTGAATAAATTTGCCCCAGAGTATTTAGTGAGCAGCTTTTGGTTGTTTGAAGGGTTGTAGGTTATTATTAGACTGGGGGAGTCAAAAATCGAATGACATAATAACTGATATTTGGTTGCCCTGTTCTTGTTGATAAATTACATAAATACCACCATCTTCTGGGAAACAAGAGATGTTGGTGGAGCTCAGGGGACAGGGTGTACCCACTTTCTTTACTTATCCATCCACATTGGTATTAAAGAATACCTTGTTGTTTTTTATTCAGTGAGCAACTTCTATAACATTATAAATTGCAAAACAAATGTAAGCACTTCAAACCAATAAGAAATAAACAAAGTGCCAGACAGAAGGAGAGCATGTTCAGAAGCCTAAGTCATAAAGCAGGCAATCTCCAAGTCATCTGCAGGTACTGAAGCGCCATAAAGCCAGCGATAAAACAGACAGATAGTTTATGAATGTCAGTGATCAAATATAAGCATAGTGAAAAATATACCATCTAAACCAAGCTGAATCAATGCTAAGCCCTCTACATAACATTGTAGGTAATATTAAAACAGATTTATTTCATGTAGAAAAAGACTTAGTTCCCCTTGTATTCTCAACATGGCAACAAGAGAACTTTAATCAAGGGGCTTTGGCCGAGACCTACTATAGCTGGAAAGATTAGTATAAAGTCATAATGAATAAAGTAAACAATTATTAATGATCATTTCTAAATCATTTTTTGGATAAATGCCAGTGGATGGACTCTCCGACATGCAATATTTCTCTTACAACTTGGGAAATCAATGTTAATATCCCATTCGTTTTAGCATGTATGAAAAGCTGAAAGACTGATGCAATAATGATCGACTTCAAGAACATTCTCCTTTTAAAGAAGCTCTGATTGGAACACCATTGATTACTTGACTGCTATTATTTGGGAACTTACTACATTGCTTTCCCAATTTTATAACCACACAAGGCATCCGGCCACATTGCAGTTCTACTGTGGCCCTTGCCTGTTTCTCTATTTGGAAAAAGCAGGATAGCAAAGGACATCAGCATTTTCCAAGGCCTTCCCTTTATTATAGTTTTAACTCAGGCCTGGTCAAGAACCTCACATAGTTTCTGTGTGCTTGCTTACCATATCTGTGTAGAATAACATAGGACGACTTGTTATAATTTATGCCATATTATTAATAGTCATAAGTGAACAATTCTTGGTTTCTTCCAAGAAAGGATTTGTGTTGGTTGAACTTTAGCTGCTCTGCAATTAACACTTGCTATACATGGATTTATATGAAAGATGAGTCTATGATTCCTTCTATCAAAAGAAAATAGGACTATTACAGGTATGGGACCTGTTATCCAGAATGCTCGGGACCTGGGGTTTTCCATTTAATGGATCTTTCCGTAATTTGGATCTTCATACCTTAAGTCTATTAGAAAATCATGTAACCATTAAATAAACGCAATAGGCTGGTTTTGCTTCCAATAAGGATTAATTATATCTTAGTTTGGATCAAGTACAAGGTTCTGTTTTATTATTACAGAGAAAAAGGAAATTCTTTTTAACAATTTGGATTATTTGGAGGTATGTATGTAAAACTTTATTTGTAAAGCGCTGTTAAGGAGCCGCAGCGCTGTACAGTGCATAAAAGTACAATATATATAAAAGTATACCTTATCCACCGGATAAAGTGGAGTCTATGGGAGACAACCTTTCCTTAATTTGGAGCTTTCTGGATAATGGTTTTCCAGATAATGCAAATCCATGAAAACAGCAGCACTCCGGTGATATTTGTAAAAAGTGAAAATCTCTGCTTAAGTGCCAAAGGCCCAATTAACCTGTATTGTTTGTTAAAACCAATAGTTGAGTTTCCTCAGTACAAGGTGAAAACATGTATAAAAGAATGTAAAAAAACAAACACTTCTATAGATACAATCAAAGCTGATTAACCCTTCCAAAACTTTCCACTTGATTTTCCCCTCATTCGTTTCTCTATTTTGGCTTAAAGAGCACCTTGCCCTTTCTGGCTTAAAATGGTGAATGAAATAAAAAAACATTTGATAATTGCCAACATTCTGATTTATGGCCCAATGTTCTAGAAATTTCATACTTTATAGAGAACTAAGACCCCCAGTCCAGATCCCCCTGCAAACTCAGGGTCTGCTTCATCAATAGTTACACCACTGCATATTATCCAGAATGCTCAGTTTTCCAGATAACTGATCTTTCAGCAATTTGGATCTTCATACCTTAAAGGAGAATTCAACCCTTAACTAAACGAAAACCCTACCCCCCCTACCCTACATAGACCCCTCCCTCCTCCCCCCTAGCCTAGCTGCCCCCCCCCCCGGGAAATGCCCCAAACTATTTACTTACCCCTCGGTGCAGATTCAGGGATCGCAGTTCACAGCAGCCATCTTCTCATGTCTGCTTCCGGCGATTCGGGCATTTCCATCCATTTCGGTGCTCCAACTGCGCACGATCCGCTTCGCCAGTCTCAGATTACCAAAGACCCGTAAAATGGCTGCTGTGAACTGTGATCCTCAATCTGCACTGAGGGGTAAGGAAAAAGTTAGGGGCATTTGCCCGGGGGGCAGCTAGTCTGGGGGGGGGGGTCTACGTAGGGTAGGGAGGGGGTAGGGTTTTTTTAGTTAAGGGTTGAATTCTCCTTTAAGTCTACTGGAAAATAATTTAAATATTAAATAAACCCAATAGGCTGGTTTTGCTTCCAATAAGGACTAATTATATCTTAATTTAGATCACATACAAGGTGCTGTTTTATTATTACAGGGAAAAGGGAAATAACTTTAAAAAATTTGGATTATTTGGATAAAAAGGAGTCTATGATAGATGACATCACATAATTCCCAGCTTTCTGGATAACATGTTTCCGATAACAGATCCCATATCTGTACTTGCATATTCAGAAGTAGGGATGGACGATTTTTTTCGCCTTGTTTCGCCGCGGAATTGACGCCCATAGACCTGTATGGCGTTGTGCGAAAAAAAAAATTAACGAAACGGGTCAAATTGGCCCATCCCTATTCAGAAGGTTTGTCTGTATCTGTCAAGAACATAACACCATGTTTGATATTTTCTTTACCCATCCACATTGGTATAAAAGAGATACTTTGTGAGTGTCAGGCACTTTTACCTTTAAAGTTATTGCCACTACTTCTGAGAACCATTGCTTTTTGTGAAAGCTGTTACTATACTTTCTGGCAAATATCTGTTTCTCATATGACCACGTGTTTTCTTTTTTTTTTTTTCCCCACTTCTCTTGGATGTCACTGAAACACCTTGAAAGAACCCATTATGTGTAAGTAGTCTAATCTTTGCTTTTTTTGCAAATGGTTTCGCTCAGCAATTACTTGAGAGATGCTTACTGTAAGTAGTCTGTAGTGCTGCTGCTTAAAATGAACTTGTATCAAATACACACCAGCCCACATTGGGCAGATTAAAGTTTCCTATATAGATAATCTCGTTGTTATTGCCAGGCTAGTCATTTTATTTAATAGCACTTTGTCCAATTACATTTTGTATCCTTGAGGCCTGAAAATCACCTCCAGGAAAAACACCTACTCACCAGTTTCTTGTTGTGGACCAGGTGCTTTTCCTGGTGTATTTTATGCTTTTCTAGACTCTTTAAGACTTAATTCTGCTGTTATTGAAGTAGCTGTTCAGCCTGTCCTGAAGGTCATTATTTCTTCCCACACTACATAAAAGACACATTTCAACAGCTATATTTTTTTTAACGGAATAATAAAATCAATACAAATTACGCTCAGCCGTAAAAGTTTAACAAAGTTATATTTTTCCAGTAGTTGAAGGAGCGTGGTTTTGCTCGTGTGGGTTTAAGTAAGCAGACATACTGTAAGTTAAATAACAAATACAACTACTTATTATATGTCTAAATATCTATCACCAGGAGATAAAAACTGAGCAAATTTCCTATATAGGAATATCATTGGGAAAACTCTGATGTTGGAAAAGTAAGCATGATTATTTGCTGCCTCTAGGGCAACTAAAACCTCTGCTATTTCACTGCACCCGACTGTTGTATGCTTCCAATTGTACACAATCATTTTGTAATGTCAGTACTGCTGTGAACTCTGTTCTGAGCCCTTCCAGCTCTCACTCTGCCCACAGATATAGCCCCCAAGCACATAATTACTCATACTCAATGGGCACTTGTTTGACTACGTTCAGCAATAAGCAGTAATTTCACTATGGACAGAGTTATATAGTTAATTAAAGAGGTTATTGAAGCTGTAGTTACCCTTAAAGTATTATATGACTCCTTTCTCTCTTTCCTCTCTATAACTCATTTCTGTAATTCAGCCTTTTTAACCAGGATTCAGCTGAGTTCAAGTGCCTGGCCAAACTGAACCCAAATCGTGACTTTTCATTACATGGACAAGTAAATTGTGATTTTGTTAATTAACCCTTAATGCCCTGATTGCATAAGCAAATCGTATAAGCGAGTCGGCTGAATCTTTCATAAAAGATTCATCTGAATCCCAATAGTGGATTCAGTGAATGCCTAATAGAGACCAGGCTTCTAGTGTATCTGACCTAAGATCCAAGGCTGGTCAGTTTCTTTGATCTTAAAATCCCTAAGAATTTATTGGTGCCTTCTTAGATGACCCAGTAATTTCTCTGAATTGACCCATTTATATATTTAAATGTATTGATATGCTGTACCTGGAATGCTTTAGTATAATTTTTCTTATCCTTTCATTACACTTCATTGCAGTTTTTTTTTCCCATCTGCCAGTTCATGGTTGATAGGATCCTATACCGATGAATAAACAGGCTTATCCAGCCCTTTCTAGAAGTGCAGGTGTCAGCATTTATGTGTACATAAGCCATAGAGATGAATAGCCCCTACTAAGCTTTTAGCAGATATTAAGTACATAGGGCTCATATCACAGGGCTCACACAATGCACCACGGCACAAGAGGCTGAACTATGAACTATATAAATGGAGTGCCATGGTGAGCCACCTTAGCAAAACGTCTAAATTGTGTTTGCTCCATCTGTTTTTCACAAAGCCTATATAGTCTCATTAACAAATGCAGTGCAAAGTGCCATGTTTTTCACCCACCTTGCAGGGTTTTTTTTCTAAGCTCCTCAAGCTCCTCTGTAATAAAAGGCATTTTGGAAGTTGCTCCTACTGCATCAATGGTGTCAACCCGCATGTATCAGCATGGCTCTTGCTAAAGGGCATGCTAATGTTTAATCTGTAAATTACATTATACAGGTATGGGATCTGTTTTCTGGAAATCTGTTACCCACAGAGCTCTGAATCATGGAATGCCATCTCCCATAGACTCTGTTTTATCCAAATAATCCAAATGTATAAAAATGATTTTCTTTTTCTCTGTAATAATAAAACAGTACCTTGAACTTGATCCAAACTAAGATATAATGAATCCTTATGCAGGTAAAAGAAACCAATTCAGTTTATTTCATGTTTACATGTTCTTCAAGTAGACTTAAGGCAAGAAGATCCAAATTATGGAAATATCCGTTATCTGGAAAACCCCAGCATTCTGGATAACAGTTCCCATATCTGTAATACAATTGAATTATAACAGAAACATACATAGTTGGAGCTGATATGTATATATATTCAGATATGTATAATGATACATACATACCTAACATACATTGGGGGTATTTGTGCAGGCCATGAAACAATAACCATATAAAATATCAAACTGAATGTTTCAAAGTTCAACAACATGAATGCGATCTTTTCTGTTTGCCCTGATCTCTTCTTATTTTTTTTCCTCTTTGAGCTTAGAAAATCTTGAAGCACAAAGCCTTTATCAAATATTAAAGGTTTTGTGCTTCTTTGGCACACAAATGCCCTCAGCATTTTAACTTACAAACCACTTTTCTGCAGGGGTAATGCAGCTACTTGGGATCAAAGTAGCCCTTAATAAGAAAGATTAAGGTTTTTGACCCTCACTCTGTGCGACCTTGGGCTCACCAGTTTGTCTTTAAAGGTTACACAATATCCTCTCATTTGTAACAACATACAAAAGAAGACTTGTTTCATCTTTGAAGATTTTCGTGAGAATGGCAGACACACAGTGTTTTTATCCATGCATCTCACCCCTAAAACCTCTTGCAAACAGTTTTTACTTTTTTAAGACAACAGTGTGTTGTGTTATTATTTGATAGAAATATTAGCTTGTTTGCAGATTAGCAAATATTAACTATTATTTAATGTGGACCTGTCACCCAGACACAACTATCTATATAATTAAAGTCCTTCAAATTAAACATGAAATCCAATTTCTATTTTGTATAAAAGCATTCATAGTTGTAAGCTCATTTAAAAATCTCAGCTGTCAATCAAATATTGTCTGCCCCTCCTCTATGCCTCTATGCTTTCCTGCCCTGCTGTTTGTAACAAAGAACTTAAAATGACAGGAAGGATCATATTTTATCATATTGTAGGTTTTAACAAATATACTGTTTACAAGAATGTAGTAATATGTGTAGAATGCTGAACCAAAAACAAGTATATGATCTGTTGTTGTAACTAGGGTTGCCACCTTTTTTAAAAAAAAATTACCGGCCATGGTGGTTCGCGGAAAAGAAAGGGGTGGGGCGTGATGCAAAAGGAGCGGAGCCGATGAGGGTGCCACAAAGGGGGCAAGGCCATGGGGATTAGCGACACAAAAGGGGCGGGGCCACCACACGAAGCCGACGAAAATGTACGTTTTCATCGGCGGGCAGGGGATTTTGTAAATGGTATTACAAATTACCGGCAGCTACATTGCCGGTAAATTTGTAATACCGGCCCCCGGCCCTGTCAGGTGTTTTACCGGCTAGGCCGGTAAAATACCGGCCGGGTGGCAACCCTAGTTGTAACAGGAATCATGAATGCAGCAATGGTAAATATTTGGGAATTGTACAGAAACCCACTACATTACACCATCTTTAAAGGAACAGTAGCACCAAAAAATTGTGTTTTAAAGACACCTAAAAATGAAACCTTTTTTACACCTATCATAACATTGCTATGATTGCCATTTATAATTTTGCCATAAAAGTATTTACTGATGATTTTACGTTACCTGATCCCCCATGTTCCTTTATGAGTTGGCTGCCATATTTGTGCAACAGTAGTCTGTTAGCATTGATAGGTTGAGAAGGGACCGTCAGGTTGGCAAAACAGTCAGGTTTAGGAACTTCAAGTAACAATTACTTTGATAAATCTGCCCCACATGTGTTGTCATGCTGCACTGGTAAAACTGGTGCGTTTTCTTTGGAAATTCTACTATTGATTATATAAATAATCTGCTGTGTAGCCATGGGGGCAGCCATTTAAAGCTGAAAAAGGAGAAAAGGCACAGGATACTCAGCAGATAACAGAAAAGCTCTGTAGTATACAATGGGATTTTTTGGAACATATCTGTTATCTATTGGGTATCTTGTGCTTGAATGGCTGCCCCCATGACTATACAGCAACTTGTTTATATAAACCAGGGGTCAGCAACCTTTACTATCAAAAGAGCCATTTTGCCCCCTCTTTCACTAAAGAAAATTAGTCTGGAGCCGCAAAACATAAAGCTTATAAACTTTTAAAAGTTTTAAACTTTTTTTAACCATTAACCGTTACAACAACAGAATACAACAAACAGAAGTGCAGTGTGTATGTGTAGGCCTACTTTGAAATAAATGAAACACTGAATAGCCCTATTAAATGCTAGTGTTCTCATCTGTTTAATGTGACTTCTGTTTCTGAAGCTCCATGCTGATCTTCTTTCTCTTGTCTTGAGTGTGTGACCGCGGTAAGGTCCATGAGGAATCATCTTGCTGCGGCTCAGTCTTGGCTGTCACTCCTGGGACGTCTTTACAGCCCTCGCTCCTGCTGGCGGCTTCCAGAGTGTGCGACCGCGGTAAGCTAACCGCTAGCTTAACGCGGTCGCACACTCAAGAAGCCGCCAGCAGCTGTGGGCTGTATAGATGACGTGACAGGCAAAGCCGCAAGACTGAGCCACAGCAAGCAGAATGAAGAGCCGCATGAGGCTCCGGAGCTGCAGGTTGCCTACCCCTGATATAAACTATTGTAGAGTTTCTAAAGCAAACACGCTTGTTTCACTAGTGCAGGGAACAGTACATTATGTTTTAATTACTTTGATACACTTTCAGTTTTTGGTGTAACTGTTCCTTTAATGAGGTTCTCAGTACATTGTCACAACAAAAGATGTATCCAACCTAAGAACTGTCAAGGAGGTAAAGACAGATTCTAAAGATGAAACGAAGAATTGAGGAAACGGCACACAGAATAGAATGCAAAAGGGGATATACCCCTATGGATTTATTGTGTCAAACAGCACAACGTTTCGGGGGCAGGCCCCTTCGTCAGGTGATATGTCAGATATCACCTGACGAAGGGGCCTGCCCCCGAAACGTTGTGCTGTTTGACACAATAAATCCATAGGGGTATATCCCCTTTTGCATTCTATTCTGTGTGCCGTTTCCTCAATTCTTCGTTTCCTGTGAACCCAGGGAAGTGCCGTCTCCCTAGAGGACTGAGCACCAGATTATTGCATACGAGAAGGCCTGGGAGTGCATATAATTTCTACTTTGACCAGATTCTAAAGATGGCCATACATTGACCAATGATTATTGGTATCTAACTAATAGGCCCAAGTGGCCATAAACAGTATTGCAGTGAAAAGGAGTTGCTGTTTCATACAATTTTATTGGTATATAAAAAAGAAAGAGAAAAGGACGCATGCCTCAAATCCCAGGAAGGACGTGCATGCCACTAGGAAGCCGAAAGATGTTGGAATCCCTGCCTCCCCACTTGGTATTATTACAGGTGGCACTGCTAAAAAATACATTTGATTGACAGTTAATAAAATATTACATACATTATAAGATATACCATTAGGTACTTGGTAAGCTCATCCCTAGTGAATGGTTTTTCAGATTTTCCCAGTCAACAAGCAGCTCCATAAGGAAAGTCTATGCTGAATGCAGTGCAGCTTTATAGAACTGACCTGATTGCCTTGACTGAATTATGGCCTTGTGCACTGATCTATACTCGGTTATCTGCACAATTAACTCTATCAATAGTGTTAATGCTTGAAAGAAATGGTTAAGGAACAGTTTGTGAACACGTGTAAAACATAAATGCAATCTGGTATTGAGAAACTACAACCCCATCATCTTTGCTTGCCATTTATGCATTTACTGCTTTGCCCATCACTGGCTTATACTATAACTACATAGTACAGTTTAAGCTAGTATATAATTGTGAAATAGTTTAGCATTCTTCTGTCTCCAGTTTGTGACTACAACCAATTAGATCTCTAGGAACAGGTATTATGATACTCCAAATAGCTTAAATAAATGCCTTATTTCTGTGAAAGCGCCTTCTGTATTCAAACTTTATTTTCCGGTGTCCCATTTTCCAGTGATCCTGCCATAAGTCCTGAACTGTGTAAATTAATCCCTAACACGAATGCCTTGTATAAGAAATGTTGTCTTTCTTAAGTAGGCTTGTTTCCCGCTGTTAGACCGCTAAGGGGAATTTCTGGATACTGTAGGAACCAACTTAAATTGGACTTGTAAGTATTAACAAAGAGGATTGTTTTCCTATATCAGAAAAATGGTGTGGAGAATTCTAGCTATATCCCTGAGAATATTGTCGAATTAATGAAGAGCACTTTTCTACTTATTTAGTACTCGTTTTCCCGTCACCTTTAGAATTTGGGGGTTGTTAAATGAATTTTTTATGTCTTGTCCACATTTTAAGATTTTTGTTATTAGCAAATCTCCTGTAATGATCCATTCACTAACAATGCTTGCTTTTTAATTAACAGTGCATTGAACAATAGAAACAAGGGGGCAGATTTACTAAAGGGCGAAGTGTTCGTCAGCGTTACCGTTTTTAGAGACTTTAAAGATTTACTAACGGGCGCAGGCGTCACTTTGTTAGCGAAGGAGATAGACGCTAGCGGTAATTCGTACTCTATTGCGCAATATTTCGCTTTGGCGAATGGACGTTACTCCCCAAATTCACTAAGATGCGGATTTTACTGAACGTTACCTCTTTCACCAGACTTCCCTTTGCAATGGAGTGCATAGATCTTCCTCATTCTTCTGTTACTTACATCATATTTTTTAGTGGAAATAGTTTCGAAGTCCAAAAAACGCTGGCGTCTTTTCCTTTTTTCGGAGGGATAGCCTGCAAAAGTTCTTAAATTTTTTTTTGGGTAACTGGGTTCCCCCATACATTTTCTAACATATGGAACATTAATTACTGTATATAGTGGGCTCATGTGTAGGGCAATATAACAACTCTATTTTATTTATTAGGGTTTCCTGGACTTGTGTAATGTAATGTATTTGCTGCACCCTATACAGTACGTCCATTCCACTTTAAATTTCCTGCCGTATGCAAATTAGCCTGACAGAAAACCTCTAACGAAGTAGCTCTAGGCAAAATTGAACGCTAGTGCATCTTCGCTTCGATTTGCTCGCATTGCCGAAGTAACGCTAGCGGAAATTCTTCAGCGTTCAGCACCCTGGATGCAACTTCACATTTAAGTAAATTAGCGTTGTCTGAGCGAATTTAGTAAATTTCCCCCAAGGAACAGCGTCTCGTTTTTTATTCCGGCGTACATTTTTGACACCGGCGTCCGTTTTTTCAAGGCCGGCGACAATTTTTTTTGACGCCGGCGAATTTTCACCAGCGTATTTTTGCGGGCGTTTTGCTAATTTATTCACTGGCGGCGAATCTCGCAAAATCGCGAATTCACGCCTGGAGAATAAATTCACCCATCCCTAACGCTTACCATTGCTTAGTGATAATGAACGATGTAATATTCGCCAATATTTGCAAAAATTTGATTTTTAAACATCTCTTGGTATTTTAATTACATTCCCCCTTAAGTCTACTAAAAATCATTTAAACATTAAATACTGTTTTATTATTACAGAGAAAAAGGAAATCGTTTTTAATATTTAGAATTATTTGATTAGAATGGAGTCTATGGGAGATGGCCTTCGAGTAAATCTGGCTTTCTGGGTAATGGTTTTCCTATATACTGTATATATACAGTATATGTATACACACCTAGTTTCAATAACAACTTAATGAAGTTGCAGGGAGTTATTTATTAAACCTCATATTTTTCTGGACAAGCTTTTGGGGCAAAACTTGAATTTTTTGAGATTTATTATACCCAATGCTGCAAAAAGCCTGAATCTGAAAATCCGCCATCTCAGAGCTGTCGAGGTCCTGTATAAGTCAGTGGGAAAGGCACTTATCCCAAATTGAAGTTATCGTTGTCTTCGGTGGGTTTAGCACACAAATCCGACTTTTTCTGGGTTTTCTGGCACAAACTAAAAAAAAATGCAACCTTTCGGAAGAAAAATAATACGGTTAATTTTTCCGCTAAATTTTTTTATTTTTTACCAATCCGAATAAAGGGTATGGGAGTTTGGTTGAGCTTTTTTTACTGGTACAATGATATAAATTCTGATTTTAGTAAATACCGTAAGCCCCTTAATGTGTATTGTATTTATTAAAGGGGTGGTTCACCTTTAAGACAGATTTTGGTATGTTATAGATTTCTATATAGAATTCTAAGCAACTTTTCAATTGGTTTTCATTATTTATTTTATATAGTTTTATAGTTATTTGCCTTTTTCTTCTGACTCTTTCAGGCTTCCAGATGGGGGTCCCTGACCCCATCTGAAAAACAAATGCTCTGTAAGGCTACAAATGTATTGTTATTGTTACTTTTTATTAATCTCCTTTTCACAATCCAGTCTCGTATTTAAATCAATGCATGGATGCTAGGGGAATTTGGACCCTAGCTACCAGTTTGCTTAAAATGCAAATTGAATAGTTGCTGAATAAAAAGCTAAATAACTCAAAAACCACAAATAATAAAAACCGATTGTAAATTGTCTCCGAATTTAACTCTCTACATCATACTTAGGGGCAGATTTATCAAGGGTCGAATTTCGAAGTAATAAATACTTTGAATTTCGACCATCGAATTGAAATATCGAATTCGAACTTTTTTCATCGAATTTGGGTATTCTGCGGTCGAAGTAAAATCGTTCGATCGATCGAACGATTAAATCCTTCGAATCGAATGATTCAAAGGATTTCAGCGATCGATCGAACGATTTTTCTTCGACATAAAAAAACTTAGAAAATTGCTCTAGAAGGTCCCCATAGGCTAAAATAGCAGTTCGGCAGGTTTAATTTGGCGAAGTATTGAATTCGAAGTTTTTTTTAAAGAGACAGTACTTCGATTATCGAATGGTCGAATATTCGAACTATTTTACTTCGAATCGAATTCGAAGTAAATTTGAAGTCGTAGGGGCCGATTCACAAAGGGTCGAATATCGAGGGTTAATTAACCCTCGATATTCGACTGGGAATTAAAATCCTTCGACTTCGAATATCGAAGTTGAAGGATGTTAGCGCAAATAGTGCGATCGAACGATCGAAAGATTATTCCTTCGATCGAAAAATAAAATCCTTCGAATCGATTCGAAGGATTTTAATCCAACGATCGAATGAATATCCTTCGATCAAAAAAACTTAGGAAAGCCTATGGGGACCTTCCCCATAGGCTAACATTGAGTTCGGTGGCTTTTAAATGGCGAACTAGGGGGTCGAAATTTTTTCTTAAAGAGACAGTACTTCGACTATCGAATGGTCGAATGATTTTTAGTTCGAATAGTTCGATTCGAAGTCGTAGTCGAAGGTCATAGTAGCTCATTCGATGGGCGAAGTAGCCCAAAAAACACTTCGAAATTCTAAGTTTTTTTACTTTGAATCCTTCACTCGAAGTTAGTGAATCGGCCCCGTAGTATCCTATTCGATAGACGAAGTATCCAAAAAATTACTTTGAATTTCGATTTTTTTTTTACTTCGGAAATTCCCTCAAAATCACTGTGACCCTTGATAAATCTGCCCCTAAAAGTTATCTCAAAGGTGAACAACCCCTTTGAGTAAGGGTAAATTCTAGCAGTGTAATATACCAATCCAAGCTGCTTGAAATGATTGATTCATCTGGGGGAAAGATATATGGCTGTTCAGCTAAATGAATTGCCAGTGCTGTGTGTGTATGTGTAAATAGGCTCCCTCAATCTTCTATGTAATACATTATAGCGCTGAGGCACTGTCAATCCAAAGATATATTTGGAAGAATTTCCAATGCGTGAGTGATTTTGTTGTCAGGCAATTATCTTATGAACAAGTCACATTACAATAATATAAGTTGATTGACTCTGAGGTGGACCTTCTGCAGGAAACACTTTATTATATGACCGTTCCATCAGCGTTTCTTCCTGCAGTCAAGCAGATATCGTCGAAACCGAAATGGAAACTTCAGACATATGCAATCATGTAACTGTCACGGAATGAGAGGGATGCTGGAGTAGCACTGCATTATAACATAATAAAGTGTGCTGTTTCCTTGGAGGGCAAGCGAGTTATGAGATAGCTTCTTTCTTCAATCTGATAAATGTTTGTGGGTTATGTCATGTCTCCGCTTTGAAAGTAATGCTGTTATTTTAACAACTTCTGGGGATAAATGATAGCTGAGGTGCACAGACCTGCCGACAGCATCCCATAGGGCGATTTTCTTTTTTTATTTCGTTGATATCTTGGATATTTCCAGAATAAAGACAGGGTGACTGTTCCAGCCTTCTTTTATGTATCGTTAATCCTTTGATTTGGGAATACATGTGGGATCCGACATATTGAGCAAGATTCAGGCCCATGAGAAAAAACGTAATTTATGTTTTTATCTCATGAAACCTCTATAGAAGTCTAGGGGAAAATTTGGAATTGAGTTAATTTATCTCACCATATTAAATCTGACCACCACAGTATTTCACATTGGTGGATCCACTGTTATTAACCATTCCTATCCGCCTAACAGTCCAAGCCTAGAGGCTTGAGAAAGGGTCCTGCGAGGCCCGAAACGTTGCCACATGTCTGCTTGTATTTGAGCCAATAAAGCACATCTATATATTCACACAAATTACAGTGTGCTGCAGTATATTGGATTTCTATAACAGTCCTACAGTGATCTAAAAATCTGATTATGTTCCCCATCTTCACTAAGACGATGAGTTACCAACCCCTTGGATGTTGCTCCCAGTGGCCTCAAAGCAGGAGCTTATTTTCGAATTCCAGGCTTGGAGGCAAGTTTTGGTTGTATGAAAACCAGGTGCACTGCCAAACAGAGCCTCAATGTAGGTTGACAATCTACGTAGGGGCTACCAAATGGCCAATCACAGCACTTATATGGCAGCCCAAGAACATTTTTCATGCTTGTGTTGCTCCCCAACTCCTTTAACTTCTAAATGTTGCTCACGGGTTCAAAAGGTTGGGGATCCCTGCCTTAGGTCTTTGAAGTTTTCTTCCAATTTGGGTTGCCATCTTTTGAATCTTAGAATACTGCGTGGGGCAGGCTAATGATGTAGGAGAGGTGGATCGCAGGGTGAGTTCTGGGGGATTGGGAAGGAAATATTGAGCAGGAGTTAGAGCAGATCAAGGGTGGAATAAGAGAGTATTAAATATTTACAGGCAAGAACATTTGGCCCAAATTTGGTGGATAATTTACTGCCCTCAGAATGTCCACCCTCTGTCTACAGTGGAGTCCAAAAATAGTAATCTATAGGTTCCCTCACCTGTTGTTGTATTGGACTAGGAAGTACCCATAATATACCTTGGTCAATGGGGGAAATCTAACTATGTCAGATCCCCTACATTTAGGGGAGTTATTTATCAAAGTCCGAATTTATCTCAATAATTTTAAAATCTGCTTGGGTTTTTTGCGCTTATTTATTATTATATTTTCTCTAAAATAGCTTTGCGGGAAAAATCTGATTTTCCTGATTTTTTCTAATGTTTCATCTGTTTTTTCAAAATTTTCACCCGAAAACTCCGAAAACTTTGGGGTATTGCACGAAACCCAGGGCACATCAAAAAGTCATTAGGGCTTCTTCCATTGATTTAAATGAGACCTCGACAGGTCTGAGATACGGTTGGGTGAATTTGACCCGTTTCATTTTGCTATGGGACTTGTATAAGCCATACAAGTCTATGGGCGTAATTTTTTCGTCGATACAAGGGAAAAAATGCACCCATCCCTTGTCTGAGATGCTGGATTTTCTGATTCAGATTTTTCCATCCCCGGGGTTTAATAAATTCCGAAAAATTTGAAATTTTTTAAAAGTCCGATTTTATTAAAAAAAAAGTCACAAAGGATTTTTGCATTCAAAGTTTAGTAAATAAACCCCTTATTCTCGTCTCTGATAGTCTGATAGCGTTGTTTTTAGAATGTACATTTAGAATTTTATAGAGCTGGTGGGTAAAAGTTTTAGAACAACTCTTGATAAGCAGCTGCAGCATAAACAATTATTGGCTAACCCTTGTGTGGACAGTTTTCCTATACAGTATTATACAAAACAGGTTTAAACCCATTCCTCAACTTAACAGATATTTAAGGGTCTCATGTGCACTTTATGTGAATGCTGCAAAGTTGGTGCAATGGTTGAAATCAGTGAGTCTGGGGAACAAATGACATCTTGCACATAAACAGAAGCTTTCTCTACAGCATATTAGTGGTATTGCATAATGATTCTTCGGGTCACAACGTGATTTGGAAAGCTGTAATTTTCAAGTGCAACCTCAGAACAAATTTGGATCTCTAGAGTATGCATATTTAAAGCACTTGAACTTTCTACAGAATGCATCAAGAAACTGGAATGCTTAAAAAGGGCACTACTGTTAATATAGTCTGTTCCCTTCTATAGGTTTTTGATGTATTTTTTGGAGCATTCTTTGGGAAAATTGTCTTTTCACCCAAATCTTGTGATCAGGAATCAGGAAAACACTTGATATTTGTAATGCAGCATAAAAATTAGCCTTGTGTTGAGTGTGTGGATTCTTGCATTGGTTTATACTGTGCTTGTCTACTGGCTGCAAATATATTTCCAAAATACCAGATACTCAGAACCTTCGCTGTGCAGATGTTGCAGAACATGTCCAGCCAATATCTCAGGTGATTTAAAGAATGAAGGAAACTGACTTTCTTCCACATGTGCCTAATTGCCAGTGTATACAATTGTGCATATGATCGTGAGCCGAACATATGTCTCTTTAATTTTATTGATCATCTCCTTCTCCTTTAGATATATCTGGATTGTTGATCCAATTACACATCTTTATCCTCTGGCTAAAACACCAAGCCACTATTGATTGCTGTGCTGTTATTTTGTTTCCAATTCATAGATCAATTGAGGCACATTTATCACCATTCCGTACAGGTCAGGCACTTTTGGAATTGAGACAGTTTATCTGCCATACTCCAATAAAGTAAGCACAATAAGCTGTGTATTTTATATAGCTGCATGAGTGCCAGTTTGCAGGACAGTTAGGGGATTATTTATCAAAATACCAATTCTTCTGATAATTTTATTGAAAAAAGTCAGAGCAAATTAGAATCCATAATATTTATTATTAAAAAAGTACGATTTAATTGGAGAAATTAATAAAATCAAGAGAAAATCGTGAGCTTTTTTTTTTGGATTTTTTCCCCCGAAAATTTCAAAATTATCGGATCTTTACCCAAAATAGTTGGATTTTTGGGCTAATTTCAGCACAGACCACAGAAATTTCCAAATAGGATAGGGACCTCTCCCATTGACTTATATACAACCTTGTCTGGTCTGAGATGGAGGATTTTTGGATTCAGACTTTTTCCATCCTCGGGGGATAATAAATCTTGAAAAATGTTAGGTTTTTTTTCCCCCTGGAAAGGAGCATACTGGCATATATAAAAGGAGCAATAGTAGTTTACGAAATATTCTTGCTGTGTTACAACAGGACCCCTATGGAACTGACAAGGAAATGCCTGTGATTGTTTCCTTTAAAATATTCCTCATTTATTCATCTACACATTAGTATCTAATCACATCTCATTAACCCATTACCCTCTCAAACAGCACGCAATTAAGGCACACCATTAAGTCTGATAATTAACTTTAGTGGTAAATAAAGTCTGGATTTCAATACAATTTGCAAAGCTTGATCAGACGAAGCAAGTCATTAAGATGAGATAAAAAGTTACTTGGCATTTTCATGATTTTAGTCATGTGATTTGTCATTATTGTACTGACTTTTTTGCCTTTAGAATATTCTGTGGGGGGTCTTACAAAAAACTTTCTGGGCATTCAAAATTTGGAAATTGCTTTAATATAGTCTTAACATTAACATTACTTTTATGCATTTCCCATGTGATATACAGAGGTTTCATTTTCAAATTTAGGGGCATATTTATCAAGGGTCAAATTTTGTATTGAAAAAACGTCGAAATTCGAATTCAAAAAGACCAACCGAAATTAAGTCAAAGTTTTTTTTTGATCGAATAGGTCCATATTCGGCCGGATTCTAATCATACGAATCGGAGGAATAGCGAATTAGATCGAATTTGATTCAAAGTTTTTCCCCAAAAAAACTTTGATTTTTCAAAGTCCACCAATTGACTCCAAATAGGTTCTAGGAGGTCCCCCATAGGCTAAAAACGGCAATTTGGCAGGTTTTAGATAGCGAATGGTCGAAGTCAAATTTATAAAGTGACAGTACATGATAAATTTCGATATTCGAATTTTTACATTTTTTTCAAATTCAAATTGAATTTGGACTACTCCCTAGTCGAAGTACACAAAAAATAGCTTAAAAATTAAATTTTTTTCATTCGAAAATTCACCTCCACCTTTGATAAATCTGCGACTAAATCTCAAAAACTATTTATCATTAGTCCATAAGAAATATTTTTTTTTCATGCTCACATTTTTTTGATCACTGGCATTGTTTTGAAAAAAGCGTAAATCAAAAAAAATTGATTGCATTAATTCACAGACATAAGCTCAATTACAATACAATTCACATAGTTTCATTCATTTTAACAAATTTAGCTATTTGAAAAATGTAATTAAAAAATTGCTTGAATTTGAAAACAAAAAACTTCCACTGACTTATACTGAAGGCTAAACTGCCAATTTTTTTCTTTTCAATTTTCAAGATTTTTCAGATTTATTAATCTTGAAAATTAAAGTTTTGAAAAACTCCAATTGAAGCAAAATGTGAAATTGCAGATTTTTTCAATGCCAGTTTTGCAAATTGTGGAAAAATGTGATTTTGAATAAATCGGCCTCCCAGTGTCGTTTACATTATTAATGTTACTGTTTATTTTTGTGCATTACAAACCTCATCCAAATGAATAAAAAGTCAGATCTGCCATTGCAGGGAGTTGGTTTAATAAGCATTTTGTTATGGCATTGTATAGCCCTCTATGAAAACACCGAGATCTAATTACTGTGAAAATACATATTGATTTTTTTGCCGTAAAAATCAACTTTTGGTCTGCTACTGTAAGCATTTGCTAAAATGTGCAACATAATTAGAACAGCATTAATGTAACATTTTTTTAGGGCAGGTACAAAAAAGTGATTTACATTTGGCAGAAAATGCTTTTATTTATGTATTTTTTAAAAGTTTTCGTATATTACATTTCTCTCTCTATCAAAGATTAGACTCATGGCACAGAGAAGCACCCAGAGCCAACCTTGTAGCCTGTCATTTGCTCTAATGGAAAGTGCCTGTCACCACTTGTGCTACGTGAGCCTTATTGAAATGCTGGGTGGATTGTACTAAGAATTGGACAAAATGTTGAGAAAAGCACAAAACATCTTTTTTGCATTGGACCATTCTTAACTTCATGCATCTATAGAAAAATTGCATAGAAAAAACAAACCTAGAGGGGTTATTAATTGTTTGTCAGCAGTGGTTCCATCCTTAACATAGTGTGGCACAGACTTAAGTCTGACTTATCTGTAATTTCCAGTTCAAATTAAGTTGAAGGGATTCATGTGAGCTAGCCATTAGTGATGGGCGAATTTGTCCCGTTTCGCTGCGCTGCGAAATTCGTGAAATGGGCGAAAAATTTGCAAAACATTTGACGCGCATTAAAGTCAAAGGACATCTGTTTAACTGTCACCGGCACCAAATGTATGTAGACGGGTAAAGGTTTTGCTCACCGTTTTTTCAGGCAGTCCCCAGGAGCGTATCCTTTTTTTCAGTTTGGAGGAGTAGTTGTTTCCCATCCCAGGTAAAAGTATTTCCCTGGTAGTTCAGGAGTTGGCCAGGGGATGTCAGCATTCGATAAAAAGGGCAATCTACTAAAGGTAAAATAGGTTATTTACTAAACTCCGATTTTTTTTTCTGAAAATCTGGCATCTCAGGTTGCATATAACTCAATGGGAGAAGTCCCAATGATTTTTTGATGTGCGCTGGATTTCGTGCAATACCCCAAAGTTTTCAGGTGTAAAATCTGAAAAATCTGAATTTCAAAAAGTGTGAAATTCGTGGAAATCTGATAACAAATCCACAAAAAATTATTGAAAATCGATTTTTTTCCCTGTAAATCGAATTTTCGGGAAAATGTAATAATAAATAAGCGTAAAAAACCCGAGCGGGTTTGATCGGAGTTTGTAGCAGAGAATATTGAGATAAATTTGGACTTTGAGAAATAAACCACAAAGTGTTTGTCCTGTTTCTGTGTATCCCAACTAGCTGGAACGGATGTAGGGTTGCCACCTGGCCAGTATTTTACCAGCCTGGCTGGTAAAAATGATGGTTGATCCCAATGTTATTAATACAGAAAACAGATAAAAATATAGGAAGGCCGGTTTTTTTTTCCAGAAAAGGTGGCAACCTAAGCGAGTGGTTGGTTTCGAAAGGTGGGGCCTCAGTAGGGGTAAACATTTCATACAGGTATTGGACCTGTTAGCGAGAATGCTTTGGACCTAGGGTTTTTCTGGATACAGAATATTTCTGTCATTTGGATCTCCATGCTTTGTCTGCTTAAAAATCATTTAAACATTATAGAACGTTGCTGCGTATGGAGTTCTTAGAGAATTTACTTTTATAAATCAGCGTTTTAGTTTTTTTGGGTGTTTTGTTACGTATTTTATTGCGTAAATTCAATACAAAACTTTTCATTTCAATTTCGACCCTTAATAAACCCAAAAGGATTGTTTGGCCTCCAATAAGGATTATTTATCTTAGAACAAGGTACTGCTTTATTATCACAGAGAAAAAGGAAATAATTTTTAAAAATTTTAATTATTTGATTAAAATGGAGTCTATGAGAGATGGTCTTTCCATAATTCAGAGCTTTTTTGTATAATTGGCTTCCGTATAACGGATCCTATACCTGTAATAAGTTTGTAATAGCTCGCTCTAGGAGTGAGATACAGGATGAAGGTGACTAGTTGAGCAGCCTGTGGCTCCAACAAAAGGGCCATAAGGGATAATACCCCAGGATGTCACCTGCTGTATAGAGACTCAATTGCTTAGGCTCCAGAATTAGTGATGGGCGAATTTGCAAAAATTCACCAGTGGTGAAAAAATTTGACGCCGGCGTCAGTTCAGACACCAGCATCATTTAACGGATGTCAACTTTGACACTGGCGTCCATTTTGACACCGGCGAATTGTCGTCAGTGTCAAAATTGGCTGTTTGCAAATTTTTCCCCGGTTTCCCGAATTTCGTGAAATTCGTGGCGAAGTGAAACGGGAAAAATTCGTCCATCACTATGCAGAATTGATTATTCCTGGAGTAAGGCACCACTGTGTGTATCTGCTAGTTCTGGGGACTAGCTTGGGTGTCTGCAGCTGCTATACATGTGTCTGACGTATCTGTAAAGTGGCTGATGGTTGTACCTAGTGATGGGCGAATGTCCCATTTAACTTCGCCACAAAATTCGCGAATTTCCAGTAAAATTTGGGAACCGCAAATTTTGATGCCAGGGACAATTTGCGGGCGTCAAAAGAGAGTGTGTAAAATCTCCACCTGTGAGTGGCAAGTGACAACTTGGGTAATAACAAGGAAGTTACTACCAAAGAGCAGACCATTGTGCAAAATAACCCTAAATTTTACTGATTCATAGTTCTTGGTGGCAACTGATTGAATACAGTTAACTTCACTCTCCTAACAGCAAAAGCAAAGAAATGGAAAGTGAAGTTTGCCGTGTTGGATCAGTTGGCACCAACTGTTAAATAATTACCTATTTTTTACTCTCATTGTTACGTTATTCATGTTGAAAATGCAAGATGAAAAGTAACGAGAAACCCAAAGACAGACTGAAGACATTATGAGAAAGCATTGGAAGGAAGCTTTTGTCTTCAAGCAGCAAAGACCAAATCTTTCAAAATTCAATTAGTTAGTTAAGCACGGCAGTTCCTTAGAGACCCCATTTGTGGATCATAAAGTTCATAAATCCCAGACTGATTCACAATGCACTCCGGCAAATTGATTCCCTGGGCCTGTTTGTGCTGATGGTGAATGTGCAATATTATACATGAGTGTGCAGCTAGGAATTTGTAGGATTCAGTCGCAACCACTTCACCTCTGTGTCAGCACAAACGATCAGTTCCTCGCTAATGTATTTGATGCCTCACACATTCATGTAAAGAATTAAGATGGATTCCTCCAAGACTCCCCTTATAACTGTAGGATATTGTGTGTACTGGGGTGAAATTATTTTTAAACCCTTGAAATCGTATTTATCATGTATTTATAGACTCTGGAACACTAAGGGGCCAATTCATTAACTTCGAGTGAAGGATTCGAAGTAAAAAAACTTCGAATTTCGAAGTGTTTTTTTGGCTACTTCGACCATCGAATGGGCTACTTCGACCTTCGACTATGACTTTGTCTTCGAAACGAAGGATTCGAACTAAAAATCGTTCGACTATTCGACTATTCGATAGTCGAAGTACTGTCTCTTTAAGAAAAAACTTCGACCCCCTAGTTCGCCACCTAAAAGCTACCGAACCCAATGTTAGCCTATGGCTTGGCTAAGTTTTTTTGGTCGAAGGATAATCCTTCGATCGTTGGATTGAAATCATTCGAATTGTTCGATTCGAAGGATTTAATCGTTCGATCGAACAATTATTCCTTCGATCGTATGATCGCAGTATTTGCGCAAAATCCTTCGACTTCGATATTCGAAGTCGAAGGATTTTCATTCATAGTCGAATATCGAGGGTTAATTAACCCTCGATATTCGACCCTTGATGAATTTGCCCCTAATTTATTAAAGCCTCAGGTTCAAGATCATGCCCTTTAGTATGCAGTTTCAGAGCATCTGAATTTTGCATTTGGCATATCAGGCATGCCATATGCTGTAAATATAATTATTAATTTGGATTGTTAAAGTAATGGTTCATCTTCTTAAGTTTTTAGTATGTTATAGACTGGTCTGTTCCTAGCAACTTTGCAATTGGTCTTCATTATTTATTTTTTTTATCGTTTTTAAATTATTAGTCTGACTCTTTCCAGCTTGCATATTACACTCCAACAGCTGGAAAAATATTGCTCTATCAGGCTTCTTTTGTATTGTTATTTTTAACTTGTATTACTTAACTTTCTATTAAGTCCCTCGCTTAGACATACGCCAGTCTCTGATTCAAACCACTGCCTGGTTGCTAGGGTAAATTAGCAACCAGATAGCTGCTGAAATAACAGGAGAGCAGTCGAGCAGAAACCTAAAAATTAGAAAAAATGGAAAATGAAGACCAAATTTATTTAAAAGTTAAAAGTTAAAGGAGTGGTTCACCTTCCTGGTAACTTTTAGGGGGTTATTTACTAAACTTCAAATGCAAAAATCACAAAAAATGTGTGATTTTTTTTATAAAAATTTTTTTTATAAAAATTTAAAAAATCACAAATTTTTCAGAATTTCTTAAATATTAGATTTTTTTGGAAAAGTCAGAATCTGAAAATCCAGCATCTCAGACCTGTCAAAGTTGCATATAAGTCAATGGGAGAAGTCCCAATGATTTTTTGATGTGCCCTGGGTTTTTGGCAACACCACAAAGTTTTTGGGTAAAATTTTTCAAAAATCTTGAAAATTGGATGAAAAATCCGAAACAATTGTGAAAATCAGATTTTTCACGTTTTTTTTCCCACAAACAAAATTTTCGGGAAAGTGTATTAATAAATAAGCCCGTGCAGATTTGGTCAGAGTTTTTTTTCTGAAAATATTGAGATAAATTCGGACTTTGTAATAAATAAATTAGTCTGTTACAGCATGACCAATTCTAGACAACTTTTCAATTCGTTTTCATTATTTATATTTACTGTTTTATAATGTTTTTTTATATATAGTTTTATAGTTATTTGCCTTTTTCTTTTCAACTCTCAAATGGGCGTCGCTGACCCGTTCTCAAAAACAAATGCTCTGTAAGGCTGCAAATGGATTGTTATTGCTAATTTTTATGACTCATCTTTCTATGCAGGCCTCTACTATTCATATTCCAGTTTCTTATTCAAACAAATGCATGGTTGCCAGGGTAATTTGGACCTTAGCAACCAGACTGCTAAAATTGCAAACTGGAGAGCTGCTGAATAAAAAGCTAAATAACTTAAAAAACCTTAAATTATAAATAATGAAAACCGATTGCAAATTGTCTTAGAACATCACTCTCTACATCATACTAAAAGTTATCTCAAAGGTGAACAACCCCTTTAAGATCTGAGCATAATCAGATTCTTAGGTATATACAGATACAAATTTTTAGGTGTCCCTTAAATTTAACCCTCTCTGTCATCCCATCACCACTACCATGGGGTTTCCTGCTCCCACATTGACTTTTTATGGAAACCCCTCACTTGAATGCTTCCTCCAAACGGAGGGGTTGCAAATGAAAGAAAGGTTATATAGATTTTTCCTTTTATACACTTTGAAACTCGCATCAACACCGTGGCTGTCCTAGCTCCCTCATTGTTCTGCCAAGGGAAACACTGACCTGGAAGTTTGAATGTTAAACATCATTATACTGAAAACCATTATGCAGCCCAGAGACTTTCAGACATCTCTTTTTTTCTCAGCCTCTATGGCTTTCAACGGTTTCATATTCACTTTATCTGAAACATTGTCATCAAATGCCTTCATCCCCCTCTGTGAGCTTTTCTTTGCCTTAAAACTCCCTGCTGTCTCCCTGATAATTTCAGCATTAACCACACAATGCATGGTTCTTTCAAATCTCTTTATATCCCTTCCAGTAGATTCTTATATTTATAAACTGTACAAAACCTCATGCAAACCTCTGTACTGCAGTGACCTTCTTCCTTTCTGCTTCCCCGTTATCCTGGTGTTTGTCTTCTTAGGTTAACATTCTATTGCACATGCTGTAGGACAGATTTGAGAATTCCTCCCTCTCAATATCCACATCACTTCAAATACTCTTGCCCCAACTTCAACAGTGAAGCATTTCTGACATTGTGGTTACTAAATATCAATTACAGTATTATTCAGTGCACTTGTGAGTTTTCTTTTAAACGCTTTAAAAACTATCTTCTGATAATCTGTGGACTTTGTCCACATTCTCTTAATATTATCTATTCTATGTATTAATGTGGTCAATAAAAATAACCACTCCAGACTCGCAATATATTCCGTCGTTCAGCTCCACCAAGGTCCCAGGTGCTCAGCCACCAGTGTCCCAACTGTGATCTATTACCACCCAAACATAGATCTGACGGCACTCTGGTTAAAAGAAAATAATCTTTATTGCAACAGGTCTACATTGCCTGAAGCATTCGGGAGAAACTCCCTTAATCATAGCCTATGATTAAGGGAGTTACTTCCAAACGCGTCAGGCAATGTAGATCCTCGACCTGTTACAATAAAGATTCTCTTCTTTTACCCGGAGTGCCGTCTGGGTGGTAATATGTAGGGATAGGCGAATTTGTCCCGTTTCGCTTCAGCGAAAAATTCACAAATTTCCTGAGAAATGCAAGAAACAGTGAAAAATTTCTCTGAAATGCAAATTTTGACGGCCACGTCAATTTGCGTCAATTTTGATGCTTGCATCAATTTTGCTGCTGCTGTTACGGTCAATGGGCGTCCGAATACTGTTGACGCGCAACGGTTTTGACACAAGCTACTTTTCCGACCACGCGTCCAATTTTTTTTGACCCCAGCAAAACGTGAAAATACTTCCTGAATTTATTTATATTTGCCCAACACTAGTAATATGTATTAATGTGTACTTTGTTTGTATTTTTAAGCATTTTTTATATTGTTTCTAGAAGGGATTGTTCAGCTTTAAAATAACTTTTAGATAGATGTAGTGAGTGCTATTCTGAGACAGTTTGCATTTGTATTTAATTTTTTATTATTTGAGGTTTTTAAATCATTTAGGTTTTTGTTCAGCAGCTCTCCAGTATGGAATTTTAGCAGCTATCTGGTTGCTAGGGTCCAAATTACCTTAGTGACCAGGCAGTGTCTTGAATGAGAGGCTGAATATGAATAGGAGTGGGTCTGAATGGAAAGGCAACTAATAAAAAGTAGCAATAACAATAAAATTGTAGCCTTGACAAAAATAGTTTTTTTTTGGCTGCTGGGGTCAGTGACCCCATTTGAAAGATGAAAAGCGTTAGAAGATCAAAGCAAATGAAAGCTGGAAAGAGTCAGAAGAAGGCAAATAATTCAAAAACTATATAAAAGAAAATATGAAGACTAATTGCAAAGTTGCTAAGAATTGTCTATTCTATAACATACTACGAGATAAGGTGAACTGCCCCATTAACAGCTATTCTGTGTGGTTCTTACTGTGGCTTCCATGTCTCTAATGCTTAAAGGGGACCTGTAATCCTATTTTATCATGTTTATCAAGAACATAAACTTTGAATCTTATTTCCTTCAGTCTTTGAATTCATAATTATAACAAGCAGGCAGGAGCCATTTTGTGGACACTGTTATTAAGACAAACCTTGTATCATCTCAGAATCTTGTTTGTGCACCAGAATGGGGGACCTGATGTCCATTCCCATACACAATTAAATGGTGAAGAGACAGGGGGAATGTGGGGAGAGCATTGATATCTAGGAAATGCTGAAAGCATTTTATCTGTTTCCCAAACTCACAGGTAACAACCAGCTCTCTCAAAGCTGCTACAAATTGTTCTGTGGATTCGCCATTACGTTGTCCACGTTGACGGAATTTATATCTTTCAGCAACCACATTTACTCTTGGCACGAAAAAGTTCTTTATAGCAGTAAGAGCAGTTTCATAAGTATCATCAGCTAATGGTAATGTATAGAATATCTGCTGTCCCTCTGCTCCCAGGCAGTGAATAAGTAAAGCACGCTTTCTAGCAGCAGAAATCTCCCCTTGGTCAGCAGCAATAATGTAATTTTAAAACATATGAACCCAAAAAGTAAAAGGTATTGTAGGCTCACCAGGGTTTGTAAGAAAAGGTGCAGGCTGCTGCAGAGGTAGAAGATCCCATCCTCGTCGCCATTTTTTATGTTATGGTAGCCGAGGATGAGTAGAGTATAACAGTGCTTTTATTAACAGACTCATGCAGGCATTACACAAAAGTGACTTTCACTTTTGAGCTGTCAGGAAGTATACACAGTATAAGTCTGGGCACAGTGACATCTACAGGCCATTTGTATAAACACCACAATATAGGCTTTTAAATAGGTAACACTGCACCCCAAAGTTAATAACATATTTAAGATGTCTCTCTAGTGCTGTACATTGTGATTACCATGTATTTTTTTAATATTGCTTCAGCAAGAATGAGTCAAGGCAGCTGTTGAGATGTTCACATATTGTAATGCTTTTGGCAATGATCATATGAAGCTAGCAGAGAGTTGAGAGTAAACAGATCAGGCAGATTTTTCACTTGCACTGGTGGCTCTGCAGGTTGGAAAAAGTTTTGTTGTGCAGTGTTACAAATACATTACTTGTCGCTAGGGATGTAGCGAACTGTTCTGCTGCGAACTTCGACCGTTCGCGTCCGCCGAATGTTCGCGAACGTTTGGGAATGTTCGCATTTTGAGTTCGCGTTCGATTCGAATACAAGTCGTTCGACCATTCGACCATTCGAATTCCTTCGACCGCTAAAATCGAACGATTTCCATTCGTTCGAACGATTGTAAGCATTCGATTCAATGAAAAGCATTCGATCGAATGGCTTCGATCGTTCGATTCGAATGAAAATCCTTCGATCGAATGATCAAAATCCTTCGATCGTTCGAATCGAACGATTTTAGCGGGTGTTCGAAGTTCGCGAACTGTCCGCGAACGTTCGCATTTTTTGCCGGTGTTCGCGAACGGCGTTCGCGAACACCAAATCGGCAGTTCGCTACATCCCTACTTGTCGCTGAATCATACCTGCTGGTGATTATATGCTGGAGAATGCGGTCCAGCAACATTTGGATAGAGAAACAAAGCTGTGGAATGCTGATGTCCCCTTTAATGGATCTAAAAGGATTATGATTGGCATCCCATTCATAAATATTGCAAAAGTATATCATTATATCTTGTATTCATCGTAGATATAAAAAATGCAGTTTGAAAAATGACAAATCTTCATGTTGTAAGATGAAGTACAGGAATGGGACCTATTATCCAGAATGCTCAGAACCTGTGTTTTTTCTGAAAAAGGGTTCTTTCTGTAATATGGATCTCGGTACTTTATGTCTAATAAAAATAATTTAAACTTTAAATAATCAAAATTGGATTATTTTTTTCCGATAAGGATTAATTATATCTTAGTTTGGATCATTATAAAGTACTGTTTATATTATTACAGAGATAAAGGAAATCAATTTTAAAATTTAGAATTATTTGATTAGAATGGAGTCTATGGGAGATGGTCTTCCTGTAATTCAGAGCTTTCTGGATAACGGGTTTCTGGGTAATGGATCCTATACTTGTATTTAATATTGTTAATGCGTAAAGTAATTGAGCCCTGGGCTTTTGCTGTAGAACCAAAACCCATAATCCTAGGATCCCAGGACATATTCTTTTTGGTCGAATAATCCATGTTTCTGACAAATGTCAGGGTGTAGCCGGAATGTTGGCTCTGTATTTAAGAATCTGATCTGAGTAAATGTTTGTTTTTTTGACTGCAAAGTTACTAAACATGGCCTAGCCATACCCTAGCAACCATGCATTGATTTGAATTAGAAACTGGAATATGAATAGGAAAAAATTGAGACCAATTGAAAAGTTGCTTAGAACTAGCCATTCTATAACATATTAAAAGTTAACTCAAAGGTGAACCACCAGGTAACTAGTGATGGGCGAATTTATTCGGCAGGTGCAAATTTGTGGCGAATTTGCACGATTTGCCGCCAGCGAATAAATTCGCGAAACGCCCGCGCCAAAAATTTCGTCGGCTTCAAAAAAAAATGTTTCACCGTCGTCGGAAAAAACGGACGCCGGCGTCAAAAATGAGACGCCGGCGCCATTTCGTGAATTTTTCGTCGTTTCGCAAAATTCGCAAATTTTTCGGCGAAACGGTGCAAATTCGCCCATCACTACAGGTAACCATTCCATTCCTATATTCCCAGAAGACACAACAGGGCAGTTCCAACACATGGGGGGAGCACATGCAATATTTGAGTGTTCCTTGTGCAAAAAGGGTATATGCATATTTTCGGTCAAGTCTCACTTAACTGTATGTGAAATGAATGGAGTCATATAATGAAATCATATCTAATATTTGTTCCCATATATTAGCACTTTATTTATCAAACCCCAACTTATTCTACAGCACTGTTCTTAAGGCATTCAGTAACAAACGGGCTAATGAGGACCTTGACCACAAGGGCTTACAATCAAAGGATTTACTGGGATTCAGACTGGGCTTGTACAGTATGACCATAGTGCATCAGACTGTCCGTGTCCTAACAATGCCAGTGTCCTTATCACTCACACAGGGATTTTGTTTGCAGCTTCCTGGTATATGGGTTTCATCAGACTTAAAAATAGGTCAGGGAAAGAAGCGATCTTGCAAGAATGATGGCAGACAGGTGGCAAAGGAAAGACTAGATAACCCTTCAGGGCAAAGATGCATCAGTCTTGCTGACAGCAATTCTATTTTCTGTCAGGAAGTTCAGTGGCTGGCTCATATTCATTCATATTTCACCGCAAATAGAGAAGCACGAAGGATTTTAGCTTTAAAGCACTTTATAGACGATACGGAATATGGGATTTAGCTCAGCAAACCGATATCACAGGGTGACTGATATAATGAATGTATCTGTCCTACATTGTGCTCATTCATTGTAGTCTGTGTTTCAGAAATATGCTTAAAATGTGACTTTCCTTTTAAATTTTAGTATGCACCAACTACAATGCATTGTGCTGCTGATCTATAATTCAGCTTGAACGCCAGCTCTGTGCCTGTTTTTTCTCTCTGCAGCTCAGGAGTTTGCAATTTGCCTTCAGTTGGTAGCCTCTCCAAACATTTCATCCTCTTCCCTTTCTCCTACCCCAACAATTATTACCCAACAATTATTACTTATTACTTACAGGTGTAGTTATTATCGGTACTAAACCTTTATTAACTCAAATGCTGGGAATAAAGGGGACAGAGCAATTAGGACACTTAGCATACTACACACACAAAAATAACACAGAGGGTCTAATTTAGATTGTAAGTTCTATGGGGCAGGGATCTCCTTCCTCTTGTCTCTTTTAGCACTTAGCTCGCAAACATTAATGTAACTGTACTTTGTATTTATTTCTATTTCTTATTGTGTTGACCCAATTTATTGTTCTGCTGTACAGCAATTTGTGGTTAAGTAGCGCTATATAAATAAAAATGTACATACATTTATGACTATCTGTGCCAGGGCCGTAAATAATATAGAGGTACGGCCCTTATTGCTTATTCACATCCAAATTGTGGCAGCAGCACTTCTGTACGTCCTGCTGGATAAAAACCCAGGTTTAACTAATCTTGTAGCTAGGAAGGTAAAGAGAAAAACATGGTAAATTGTGCCTTTTTTTGCACTTTGCACAGTGCCTTTCAAGTGATAAATGCCCTTAAATACTAAAATCTTCTAAGTGTTTTTGAACTGTATCTTGTACACTTGTTTTGCTTACATCTTCAAAGCTATGGACATCACTCTAGTGAATCTGGTCTGAAGAGCCAGCCAAAAATTTAGAAAAATGTTATTTATCTTTTATATTTATTTATTTTTTATTTTGCAGAAAAGTGGCAAAATTGCCAACAACAGCTCCAGACCATTGTAAAGACACTATAACATATTTGTTTTAAAAGTAAAACTCAGTCTACATTTTTTCATAAATAATCGCTATGCCAAATGGCCATAGATTGTTCTGCACAGACAACCCAATTTATGTGTATATTTTCTGTCTGTCCTATTAATGGGAGCAGCCATGATTGCTCTAATGAGGCAGCCACATCCATAAGCTCTAATAAAATTTAGGCCTGTTGAAGCTAAATTATTATAAAAAATGAGACATTGGTTGCTTACTTGTACACTTGTTTCACAAAAATCATATTGAGTAAAACATAATCCTTCTTGCAAGGCAGATTTCTGTCTATAGTACAAATATGTCTGTTCTTTGGCCTAAAGCTGGCAATATAGACCATGGCAGGTCCTATTGTGGCTTGCAAGTGCACCCCATAAGACCTTTTAACAATTTTTTTAAAAGCAAATTCTACAATAAAGCACGATGGATAGGAAACCCAATTTTGTACTAAGCTCTTCAGTATTTGTCATAACTATTATTTCCCACCACGCAAAGCTGTTACCAACACAACCAAGGTGTTCTTTAGTATAAAGAACAGCAATTGTCTGAACCAAATAATTGCACTCAAAAGGCATTTTTTTTTTAAAGAAATCGCCTGTTTCTTTGGGAAATAACAGCCTTTTCCTACATTACTTGGATTCAGTGTTTTTGAAAGAGAAACATGTGCATGTGTATTGTTGATATATTGGCTGTGTATCAGGCAACCTAAGGACAGTTCCATTCTGGGATGCTCTGCTATTGATCGCTATGAGCCTTCCATGCACATTTCAGTAAATGCTTGGACTAGGTTTCTGTCTTTTATTGCCACCTCCAGCCTGACTTTGGGTCGAAATGAATGACATATTGTAAGCCGGTGTCTGTCCTAAAACTATTTCAGACATATAACTGCAATTTCATTGATTCCTGACTGACTCAGATATTCTGCCAAGAAGACTAATTTATAGCTTTCACTGAGTGAGTTTTACTACTGAGCCACTGTGATTTATGAGGAATGATGTTTTGTTTCAAAACATAACATTTTGTTATTGTAAACTATAGTATATCAAACTCTTGGGCACGGAATGCAGCCAGTACTGGGAAAAAAAAGCTGATTTGTGAACCTCAGAAGAATCTTGCAGTGTTCCGCTACTTCAAGAAACCAGGCTGCTTTTCTCATCCGCACAGACCGACATCAGCAAAGTCAGGACATTTTACAGGGAAGCAATCAATTTTGTTATTATGTGCAGTATGCTACTTGAGTAGGTAATTGATCAAATAACAGTCATAGCCCAAAGAATGTTGGAGAATATGACCAAAGCTGAGTAGCTCAATCTGCTCTGCAGATCATACCAGGACATGAAATGGATTACACTAAATGTACATTTTTTTTTCTTAAAATACGTTGCTTCCTATCAGCTGTGAAATTGGAAAACTGGGGCCAATGCAATCATATTTTCCAATACACTTACATGAGAGTGAACCTGGCACTGCTGAAAACGCTGGTTTGTATTAAAAGGGCCATGATTTGACCAACCAAGTGAACTCTACATTCACATACAATTGGTTTAAAGTAGGTTCAAGAGTGTCCTAATAAACAAACAAAGTTAGTAACAAGGCTCTGTATACGTCACTGTAGGTGCCATTCCAAAAACAAGAGGAGCAAGGCCAAAGAACAGAGTAACTATAGAGACAAACATGATGTAAAAGAAGATGATAGAAGATTGGCAGATATGGGGACAATGTAAGGGGAAACGTAGGCTGGTATGTTGTAACTCTTCTCTCTTCTCTGTCTCTTAGAGGAATGAGTTAGGTTGGAGATTTTAAAATGAGAAGGGAAAGAAGCTACTATAGGCATTGAAAAAAGGTGGGAAAAACAGCTGTAAAATTATGTAAAAAAGGAAAGAATATTCAGGCAAAAGGAACACGCTGGGGCTGATTTACTAAGCCACAACTTTTTTTGGGTTGTGCTTTTTATCACTGAAAACCCAAAAAACGTTGTGGGAAAAAAACCCTGCGACTTTTCCTGGATTTATTATGCAACAAAACTTCCAGAAATACTCCAGCTAAAACCTGTTGAAATCATGTAGAAGTCAATGGCAGATGCCCCTTCTGAAACATCTTTCTTTGCTTTGTGGGTTTTGAGGTTTTTGGGTGTTTTTGACTTGGCTTTTGTGCGACTATACAAAAAAGTCATTGTTATAGTGCGACAAGTCGAGAAAGTTATAGTTTTTGTGACTTTTCTGTGACATTTACCATTCGTGGTTTCTTTGTTTGGATCTTTTGATAAAAGGCTGACCTTCAAGTCTCAGGTTTCCTGTTTTTCTCTCCTACCTATTTCTCAATTAATGTAGACTTCACCTTTAAGAGCTCTTTTCTAATTAGGATACACTGAATAGTTCATGTACAGTGCTGTTAATAGTTAATAATTTGTAATGCTGGTGCCCAACGGCGGTCTCTGCAGGGAGCATAACAAGATGAGGAAGTCAAGAGGAACCACATCTCCTCTTCCCTTCAACTCATTCTGGCTTTTAGTATTGGACATATATGTAGAGCAGTATTGCACGGAAATAAGCATTAAAGTATATAAATTGCATAGATGAGCTCTGTTTATATATTGCTTCCCTCAGACTATGGAAGAGACGGAAAGACTTACTTTGTTTTGCCATAGATCAACCTTATTTGTACAGATTCTCATTACCATGAAATTAAAGATAACTGAAATTAGATTTCTGAAAAGCAGCAGGACGTCTACCACTGGATGAAAAGGAGATTTTATTTAGAATATCACAGAAGAGAAATGAAAAAAAAAAATAATAATACTGTCTTCCTCTTTCTGAAATAAATCTGTCAGATTAAGTCAGATAATCTGAAACACAATTTTTCATCATTCTTAATCCACATTCTTGTTGCTTGGCCCCCATTTGTGCTTAAAGATTCAATGCCAGTATAATAGAAAATGCTTCAGAAGGAAGTGCCATAAATATTGCAAAAGATTTAGATTTGACAGATTTGATGTTCAGCAAACAATGTGACCGTTTGAATCCTCAGAGCATTTCCTATTGTTATTTTCAAATGCTGATTCTTTCCTTCTGCGGTTATCAGAAGGCAGATTGGGGGACTAGCGGATGGTGAGCGGCTCTTCATAAATATAAAATGAAAAATAAAAGTACACTTGCACAGATTGATTTTCAGAGCATTTTTGCAATTCCATGTTCTGTTTTTGGTTTACAATTGAGCAATTTTATCATTCTAAATGGGAAGGCAGAGCTTCTTCCCTCCAGCCTAGCACAGCTTTCTACTGTATGTCCCACACTTGCTGTTTTCTGTACTTTCGGGTGTGTGATATAGACCCAACGTTCTTATTTTCTTTCAGAAAAATGCAGGCTGGAATTCATTGCATTTGTACCATTCTGATCCACCCCAACTGTCTGATTTAGAGGGTGGATCTATGCCTAAAAAAATATTTAACAAATCTCCTGTCCTTCCACTAGAGATTAGGGTCAAGTCCAATGGTATTGCTTCTGGGTCCGGTACATTGTGAAGCACTCCTGCCTTTAAATGTTAGTTTAGAGAGGGTGCAAAAATCTAAAAAGGATTGCACTCTCAATCTACAAATAAGAGATATTTATTACATCAAAAAGAAAAAAGGGGCTTACAAGAAATACCAAAATAAGTAGTGAGCCCAACGCTTTATTTTGATTTTTGTATGTTAGTTCTGGAGACCCTTATGGGGAGCCTCCCTTGGATTAGCACCTCATAATTAGCTTCAAGGGTGTGCACCTTCTTACTTCATATTTTAAGTTTAGAGAAGGTGGTCATGGGATTCTTGCAAGTTTTTTTTATAGGAGCCTAGGGGCCAATTTACAGTTTTCATCCCAGATTTCCTTGCTGTATATGGGCATCTTACTGGCACAGTTCAAGTTAGAAAGAAAGGAATGCCCAGATCAAATCAAGAACATAAAGATGTTATGTACCACACATTTAGGGGCCCATTCACTAAGTTCAAGTGAAGGAATAGAAGAAAAAATACTTCGAATTACGAAGTGTTTTTTTGGCTACTTCGACCATCGAATGGGCTACTTCGACCTTCGACTATGCCTTCGAATCGAATGATTCGAACTAAAAATCGTTCGACTATTTGACCATTCGATAGTCGAAGTACTGTCTCTTTAAGAAAAAACTTCAGCCACCTAAAAGCTACCGAAGTCAATGTTAGCCTATGGGGAAGGTCCCCATAGGCTTGGCTATCTTTTTTTGGTCGAAGGATAATCCTTTGATCGATGGATTAAAATCCTTCGAATCGTTCGATTCTAAGGATTTAATTGTTAGTTCGAACGATTATTCCTTCGATCGTTCGATCGAACTATTTGCGCAAAATCCTTCGACTTCGATATTCGAAGTCAAAGGATTTTAATTCCCCAGTCGAATATCGAGGGTTAATTAACCCTCGATATTCGACCCTTGCTACATCTGCCCCTAAATGTAGTAATTCTACAGACTTGTGTGCTTTTGAGATTCTTTTTCCTCATTTCCAAGCAACCTTTCTTTAAGTGATATGATACAACGACTGACTGAAGGAATTAAAAAGTAAGTTCTTGTATGGTATCATGTCAGCAGAAGGAGGATCACCGAACAAACACAATACTCTTGTGTTGAACATCTCTAGTTATGCTTTGCACTATATTTTGTGTTGTATCAAGGAATTGTAAAATTTTTGTTGTCATTCATAATGTACAAGCTTCCGCGTTCCAAAAAAAAAATATGTGTTTTGTAGGTATAAAAAGACTTTTTTTTCTCCGTGCTTAAAATGATTTTCTAAGAAATAAATATTTGTGTCATTTGACAGATTGTCTGAACACAAAGCTGTAGTGAGATGCCAGAAAAAGAAGAACACTGATGTACTAGTAATAAAGCAGCACTGAAACTGATAAAGACACTTCTCAATGTCATCTTGATACACAGTATTCATCTAGTTGTGATCTCCTTGTCCCACCAGCTCACCTCTGATGTTCTGGCCTTGCTACCATTCCCTGACACTTGTTATTTCTTGCGCTAAACAGGGGAAACACTATGTTACTCCATTTTGTTTCTTGCAAGGCAGATAATAAGCAGTGATGAGCAAACTTCCCTGTTTAGCATCTCCAAAAAATTCAACCCACTTAAAATTTCACAAAATTTCATCAAATACATTGGAGTCAACGGGCGTTTTTTGCCACGTTTTTTCTTGTGCCACATGCGTTGGAGTCATTGGGCATTTTTCTCACACCTAATACATTTTTCTCTTGTAAGACAAAACAAAGTTATTTTTTGTGGTGAAATACTAGAGCAGATTCAGAACAATTTTTGCCACTCCCATAACCACAAATCAGTATCAGGAGAATTCCAGTCTCACAGTTAATCCCCTTTCTTCACAATGGATTCCTGTTGATCTGTAAAACAAAACAGTGACAAGGGAAGGAGTGGTTTACTGGTAATCTAATTATCTACCTCCCAAGGATCAAACATGGAGTATCTTAAATTTCCTTGTTTGCCCTGTTTAGCTCAAGAAATCAGAAAAACAGATTTTTAGTGTATTTTGGTGAATTGAACAACAGGCAAACCATATTAACAGCACAAACCCTATTCATTGCAGTCATGTTTAAAAGGAAGTTATACAGTCCCTTTAAAGGAGAAATAATTACAGTATGTGTGCGTTTCCATCTAATTGTGAGGTCTGGGTTCCAGGCATGAGCCTTTTTATATAACTATACTAATGTAAATGTAGAGAAAGAATCTGTTTGACTTGCACATTTATAAGAGCCACATGCTGGTACAGTATATTGTATTTACATATAGTCACAGCAATGTTCCACCATGCTCAATTCAGTTATTATTCTTTTTATATCTGATTCGTTGAATGACAATCTTCAGCATGCATTCTGTATTTTATTTCTTTCACTAAGTCAAAGAATACACGACTTTCATTTAGAGATACTTTTTTGTAACAGTGGCTCATTTTTGGGCCATGGGTGTTATTTTTTTCGCATTTTATAAAGGAATCTTACAAAATGTAAGTGTAGTTATTGCCAATGAAAAGTCTTTTTTAATCGAAAAGGTATGGAAATCTCGGCATAATGGTTATTATTTGATAAAGTGAGGTTTTACTGCTAGATAAAAGGGTGCAATGACTGTAGCAGATAATGGGGCCAATTTTTCATGCATTATAATTTATTTTATAGATTGTTTCCAGCATGAGAAATAATCCTAATCTTTGTATGTGATTTCCAAGTGGATTGTATTCTTACACATCCAAATAATGTAAGATAATATGTAATAACATATAGCCCTTTAAAACCATTGTACATGTATGGGACCTGATATCCAGAATATTTGGGACCTGGGGTTTTCCGGATAATGTTTCCATAATTATGTCTACTAATAATCATTTAAACATTAATTAAATAGGGTTGTTTTGCCACCAATAAGGATACATTATTTTTTTAGCTGGGATCAAGTACAATGAACTGTTTTTATTAATACAGAAAAAAAGGAACTTGTTTTTAAAAATTAGAAATATTTAATTAAAATCGAGTTTATGGGAGACAGCATTCCCAGACTGCAGAGCTTTCTGGAAAATGGGTTTCCGGATATCGGATCCTATACCTGTAATATAATAAATAAATAGTGATGGGCGAATTTGCGCCGTTTCGCCGAAAAATTTGCGAATTTCGCGCGAAACTGCGAAAAATTCGCGAAACGGCGCCTCGTTTTTGACGGCGGCGCCCGTTTTTGACGCTGGCGCCCGTTTTTGACACCGGCGCCCGTTTTTAACGCCAGCGTCCGTTTTTTCCTACAAAAATTTTTTAACGCCGGCGAATTTTTTTCGCACATTTTCACGGCCGTTTCACGAATTTATTCGCTGGCCGCGGATCGCTCAAATTCGCCGCGAATTTGCGCCTGGCAAATAAATTCGCCCATCACTATAAATAAACCTTTAGGAGTATTTGTATATGTCCAAAAAGCCTCTTTTTCAAAAAGACGCCTTTCTCCCACTCTTGAAGGCTTAGCCTGTACAATAACCATAATTTTTAATTCACAAGCCTACGGTCTATGTTTTATGTTAGTTTATTGTACTTACCCTTCAGACAACTATCATTCAGGACACTATTTATAGCTAATTCTACAGTGTGCTGGGTTTTCTCTCTATATAATCCCCCTAGTTCTACCATTTGTAAAACAATCATATCTCTGGCCAAATGAAGTCTACTAAGGTAATGTTAAGCGTGTGGATATGGCTTTTATTCCATTCTTTGCCTAAAAGGATTTAGATTTGTGGACCTTTGTTGCTTATTGAACCCAGTTTAAAAACCAAAAGGATACTTGCATACCAAGGATGGATTATTACCTAGGCATGTTAGTTGTTAAAGGGCATGTAAAGGCAAAAAAATAAAATCCCATTTTTACTTTGTTTAATGAAAAAGAAACCTATCTCCAATATACTTTAATTAAAAAATGTTTATCGTTTTTATAAGAAACATGACTGTATGCAGTGAAATTCTCCCTTCATTTACTGCTGTGGATAGGAATTGTCAGACGGTCCCTAACTGCTGAGCAGGGAAACAATCATACTTATGAACAGCAGGGGGAGCCCCCGCCTTACTTCTCAGCCATGCAGAACTCAAGCAGCTTTGTTTATGACGATCCCTAAGCAGCCCAGACCACACTGAGCATGTGCACAGTCTTAGTCTTGCAAAGATGTTTAACAAAGTTACAAGATGGTGACCCCCTGTAGCCAACTTTGAAAGCATAAATCATTTGTTTGATTAGGCTTGTGGTACAGTAAGTTCGTGTTTATGTTTAGTATACAAAATACAGCATTTCTAGCCTTATTCTATTTTTGGACTTTACATGCCCTTTAACGAAGCAAAAGCAGGACATAATAAGAAACCTCAATATACTTTAACTACAAATAAGTTCATTCGAATCCAACTTTGAAATGAAATGTTTCCAGTGAATAACCCAAACCCAAACTGTTTTGTTCTGCTTTCGCTTGATATATAGCGAGCTGTATTTTGTGCCAAAGCAATTGCACCAGATGCAGTGTATCAAAGAAAAATGCTATGGGTCTCAAAAGGCCTCTTATAACATCCAGTTCTGATTAGGAGCATCTGTATCACATTTTTATTTCCAAGAATAACACCACAGTCCCCTTACTACATAGACCTCCAGAGGTATGCTGATGTAGTAATGGTTTCTCCTTTAGAGAAGCAATACAGACTAAAGCAAAGCATCTCCAAATGAAGTGCCATTGGCTTTCTTTATTACTATATTTACGTGAATGGATACAAACATGTGTCATGGAACACAGGCTAATGCCATTAAGGGGCTCATTTAACAGAGTGCTTGGGAAAATATAGCATAAACTGAATAAGTGACGCCAGCTGTAGAAATCTTATCATAAAATAATTAAATGACACATACCACAGAATAGAGTTTTATTATTCCCTTTACAATATTATATCACAAACATTTCTTTATGGAGTTAAGCAGAATCATTCATCAAGCCACCAATTACTTTTCCATTACTCTGTCAGTCACTGGAAAGGCTCCTTATTGCTGTGAGCATCACCTGAAAGTTTTAGGAAGCCTACAGTTCCCTCCTGTGAATGACCACCTGTTTTTCAATTAGAACTTTCAACATTCATCTGCTAGTCTGCTGGCAATGGTGGTTCTGGCAGAAATCACCTTTTTTCTCTTCAATTACAAAATGTTCCTGCATTAAAACCTCAACACCTAGAGATGTCAACCAACCTCTTCTCAAAAGGGTGATGATTCACTCTGGGTCTTTTCCATAATTCATGTTACTATTAGTGTGGAGATGAATTTAGACCTAAAAACATCCAGGACTGGATCATCATCACATGACATGGGGTTGGTTGATGTCTCTGCAACACCTCCGTGGACAGGAATACTGTATCTGTGCTGAAATCTAGAAGTCTTGGAGAGAATGAAATTTTAAAAGATTAATGAACCTGAGGGCACCCCTTTAGACTGAAAGGGATGGTTCACCTTCAACTTTTCAATTGGTCTTCATTATTTATTTTTTATATATTGTTTTTTAATTATTTGCCTTCTTTTTCTGACTTTTTCCAGCTTTCAAAGGGGGTCACTGACCCCATCTAAAAAGAAATACAATGGAAGGCTACAAATGTATTGTTACTTTTTATTACTCATTGTTCTTTTCAGGTCCTCTCCTATTCATATTCCAATCTCTTATTCAAATCAGGCCATGGTTGCTACGATAGTTTGGACCCTAGCAATCAGATTGTTGACATTGCAAACTAGAGAGCTGCTGAATAAAAAGTGAAAAAACTCGAACAAGCATAATATCCAAAGATATTAAGATTTACAGTAATCTAGTATAGAGACTAGTGTATACTGTATATATTTATATATGTGGTTGTTTGTGTAAGTATGTGTGTGTATACAGGTGCACTGGGGTTCATTTGGAAGGGTTAAAGTTTATTCTTTTTGCAACCCAAATTAACTATGTACTTATGTAACTATGGAATTACCAACCTGACTTTTTACTGAGCTGAGCAAAGGGTTACTCCCCATTATTTCTATAGGACTAACCCAACAAGCTCTTCTGTATATAGAACCAATTTAGAGATTACATATCATTCACCTTAGTCCCAGTGGAGCTTAGAATCTAAGGTCCTATCACAGTCAAGCACAATAGGGTCAGTTGTATCAGGAACCAATTAATTTCCCTTTACTTTTTTGGAATGTGGAAGGAAGCTCAATCAAGCAGGAGGAAACATGTGGAGGCCTACTTATTATTGGTTGGGTTTTAGCAGTTTTAGCGTTTTTTGAAACCATGACTAAACTCACTTTCTCTAAAACCACGAATGTCATGACATACAGTACAGGTATGGGACCTTTATCCAGAATGCCTGGGACCTGGGGCTTTCCAGATAACAGATCTTTTGTAATATGGATCTTCATACCTTAAGTCTACTAGAAAATCATGTGAACATTAAATAAATCATGTAGACATTTAATAAATCCAATAGACTGGCTCTGCTTCCAATAAGGATTAAATATATCTTAGTTTGGATCAAGTACTAGCTACTGTTTTATTATTACAGAGAAAAATGAAATACACTTAAAAATTTGGATTATTTGGATAAAATGGAGTCTATGGGAGATGGCCTTTGATTTCCAGAAAATGTATCCCATACCTGTACAATAATAATTACGAATGGAAAATAACGCTGAACTATCTGAAAGAAAATGCAAATACCTCTGAAACCTCTAAACATTTGAGTTTTTTTGCACAATTCTAAGTGAAAAAAAATCTGAAATCCTCTAAAACTCTGAACTTATTTAAAACAGTCCAATAGGATCTGCGCAGGTCCCATTGACTTCTATAGGACCTTGACAACTTTTACGCGGCAAAGTTTTACATCAGAGGTTTTCGAGTTTTATAACACTTAATAAATCTCACGTTTTTAGAGCTTTTTAAAAAAAAAAAAATAAGAAAATCACACGTTTTAAGAGATTTGTGGAAATTTTTTTTAAATTTGATTGTTAGTAAATTGGCCCCATACACTCTGGGGCAAATTCACTAACATTCGTAGTTTCGGCAGGCGCAACTTCGCCACGCTTTGCCGCACTTCGCCAGGTGTAGTTTCGCCAGCGCTCCGCAAATTCACTAAGATCCGAAGTTGCGCTCAGGGGTAGCATAAGGTTGCGAAGTTGCGCTAGCGTTGATTCGCTATGTAAAGCGAAGTTATGCGAGCGAAGGCTAATTTGCATACGGCGCGAAATTCAAATTTCAATTGAGGAATACGTATCAGCACTACAAATGGCTAGAAAACCTTCAAATCAGCAAATAAAAATTTTATTTTGCCCTACACATGTGCCCACTGTATAGGTAAGTTGCCATGAGTCAGGAAATGTAGGGGGGAGGAAGGGGAGCCCCAAAAAAATTTTCGATCTTTTTCAGCCTATCACCCATAATGTAGAAAACACGCCAGTGTTTTTTGGGACTTAGAAAAAATTTTGACTTTTTTTCAAACAATCCCTATCTACTCTATTGCGCTTCGCCTGGTCTGAGGTGGCGAAGGAAGTCTAGCGTAAAAGGTAGCTTTCAGTACACTGCGCAAGTTAGTGAATTTGCGTAGTTACGTCGCTAGCGAAAATTCGCCAGGCGTAAGGGTGCGAAGTAACACTAGCGAAACTACGCCAGCGTTCGTTAGTGAATTTGCGCAGTAATGAAAATGCCAAACGCTAGCGAATTAACGCTTAGTGAATTTGCCCCTCTGAGTAGTTCCTCAGCTAGAAACCTAGGACCCCAAAACTACAAAGAAGTAGTGTTATCATTGTACTTCTTTGCTCCATAAAGAATCAGTTTGGTTTCTTTGGGCTGCTGTCGTTTATAAAATATAATAATTTTGACAAAAAAAACAAATTTTTGTCCCCAGTGGGTTTAATTTTATTTGTCACAGAGTGCCGTTTAAATGAAAGCTTTATTGTAGACAGACGAATGGACTTTGCAATATGCATTTACTTTACAGTGACAAAGAAAAGGAAAAATGTTTCATTTAGAAGGTGAAAACGGAAACAATCTATTTTAGTGATCTTGAAGAAATATTATGTTCCACAGACTTGCTAAAAATGGCAAGTGTCAAAATGAATAAACTTTGCTTAACAATAACAATCTGTTGTTTGTGAAGGGATTTGCAAAATGATGAGGACTGAGACTGTACAGACGCTATCTGTTATAAATTAGTGTAACAAATGGATAAAGTCTCAGCAAACCAGATTATGGAGCATTGAAAAGTTTGTACAGACACATAGAACACCTTTTTATTCCCTTTTCGTGTTACTGTTGATAAAGCCTTTTCATTCATTATGTCTGACATCTGGTTTTTGTTTTGTATGTCTAGGGTCGGACTTGGGGGTTCAGGGCCTACCGGGACTGCCGCATCAGGGCCCCAAAGGGCCCCCTTCCCCAGTCACAGGCCTTCCTCCCCATCAAACCCACCTCTGCCCTCTCCAGGCCGGGCAAGAAGGCGTAGGTCAGGAGCAGAGGGGGTCACACTAAGGTCCGCGAGGGCTGGGGCCCACCCTGTTTTTTCCCATCATCCTGTCCGTCGCTGTGTATGTCTGTGATTTGCACTGGAGTCTGTGCTTTTACTGTTACTTATGTTAAGCTTATATTTGAGACATGGGGTTTTCTGTCATTTGGATTACCATGCCTTGAGTCTAATAAAAACAATATTTACACATTAATTAAACCCAAGAGGAATGTTTTGCCACTAATATGAATTGATGCATGCATTCTTGAGATTAACAGCTTTCGGATAAGGTATCCCATACCTATATCATTTAATTTCTATTGATCTTTATTCTAATGATAAACCTCAAAAATTAAAGTTTGGATGCAAATGCTGAACATATCTTTGCTTCCATACAATACAGACACAAAATAATGTGTTGTTGGTCTTTCCAATTTGAAATTGTTGATTCCTTTGTTGATTGTGGACAATCTATACCTTTGTTGCTACAGTATAAAACAAGAGTAGTAGGGGAAATAAGGCTTTTGGTGGGGTTAATGCGAGCAATGGTTTAAGAAGATGAAAACTGAAATCTCAGTTGTAGTTTGAAGGACCTTTATAAAGGCATGAGAAAGATTTGTGACAAGGATATTATAATACAGTATTCTGTTAATTTTTCAATTGTCAAATATAAAGTTAAGATACAAATTTAGTTTATTAAAGGGCAAGTAAAGTCTAAAAGAGAATAATGCTATAAATGCTGTATTTTGTATACTAAACATAAACATGATCTTACTGCACCACAAGCCTAATCAAACAAAGGATTTATGCTTTCAAAGTTGGCCACAGGGGGTCACCATCTTGTAACTTTGTTATACATCTTTGCAAGACCAAGACTGTGCACATGCTCAGTGTGGTCTGGGCTGCTTAGGGATCGTCATAAACAAAGCTGCTTGAGTTCTGCATGGCTGGGAAGTAAGGCGAGGGCTCCCCCTGCTGTTCATAAGTATGATTGTTTCCCTGCTCAGCAGTTAGGGACCGTCTGAAAATTCCTATCCACAGCAGTAAATGAAGGGAGAATTTCACTGCATACAGTCAGGTTTCTTATAAAAACAGTACACATTTTTTAATTAAAGTATATTGGAGATAGGTTTCTTTTTCATTAAAGAAAGTAAAAATGGGATTTTATTGTTTTGCCTTTACATGCCCTTTAAGTTTAATAATAAGCAATAGTTAAAATACTGTTGCATTTATATATTGAATGTTAATGTTTGTCTCTGATGTTTTGAGAATTGAGGTTCAACTACTTTCTCTTTGGTCAACAATATATATTTCTACCTTGAACGACAACCGCCGACCTGTTTATGACGGGCAGTTATGGCCACCTTGAAGCTTGTATTTCAACAGCAACTGCTTATGGGCTACATATTACATTGCATTACTGCATTTCACTTCAGACATTGCAGAGCATCTGTGAGTCTCTGTTGTACAAATGTATAAAAATATCTATACATATGTTTAAAGAATCTGAATTTAGCGATTGGTTAATTTGCATATGTTTATTGAATCACTCTTGCTGTATGAAAAAAACACAGAAATTTTGAATGAACTGCTAAAATATAATCTTTAGGCAGTAAATGCCTAGGTGTTTAACATATACATATTCAGGGCCATTTCTTTTTAAAGAAAGCGCTCTTCACATTGCAAATGAAGCTTGCAATATTACTGAATGTAGTATGGTTTCACCAAAAAACAAAATAATTTAATAAATACATTTGGAAAAATCATGTAAATTTACAATCACATGTTTCCAGTGCAAATGGGCAGTGCTCTTAATCCTTGTTACTGGAGGAGAAACAAATGACCATGATATGCCAAAGACTTACAAAATGAATCAAGTCCTAACCACCTGTCATTTTCACCTACAGTACCTACCATTCCACTGGCCATGGCATGTTCCTGAAATTGATTCACTTGGTTCCGACAGAGGGAACAATTGGGACTGATATGATTTGTGCAAAAGGCCATACCTACCTAGTCACATACTTAATATCTTAAGAAATGAACAGGTAACTAAAAGTACTATAAGTATTTCTGCCAGACCTGGAAAGCATGCACCAAATCACAAAGTATCTATATGAACTTGCAATCCACTAACCACTAAATATTAGAGAACATTCGAGTTGTGAGTTCATTCGAGGTATAAAAAAACTTCACAAACCTCTAAAACGCAACCTTTGATAAATAACCCCCTTGATGTTAATGAGTTGGAAGAGAGCGACCCATGTTGACCTGTATCCTCTACAAAACCCCCCTGGTGGCTGTGAAGGTTAATGCAGGCACAATTCATCATACATACCAGGGTTTGATTCCCAGAGGATCTTGACAACAACTATGGTACGCTCATGTTGAGTATGGTGGGTTGTAACCAGACCCATGTTTCATTTATGGTTATCTTTTATGATGCAATGTTTTATTGAAGCCTGTCATCTAATCTGTTTATGTTTGAGCACTGGTATACTATATGTACATAAGCTTTATATTTTTATTTGTAAAGCACTCCTCGAGGGCAAAGCACTGTACAGCAAAACAATAAATTAGTAGTAACAAACAAGGGGTCATTGGAATAAAAAGTAACAACAAGTGCATCATTAGAAATACAATTCACATAAATATAAAAAATATAATTACAATACAGATTAAAGGGCATGTAAAGTCTAAAATAGAATAAGGCTAGAAATGCTGTATTTTGTATACTGAATATAATCATGAACTTACTGCACCACAAGCCTAATCAAACAAATGATTTATGCTTTCAAAGTTGGCTACAGGGGGTCACCATCTTGTAACTTTGTTAAACATCTTTGCAAGACTAAGACTGTGCGCATGCTCAGTATGGTCTGGGCTGCTTAGGGATCGTCATAAACAAAGCTGCTTGAGTTCTGCATGGCTGGGAAGTAAGGCGGGGGCTCCCCCTGCTGTTCATAAGTATGATTGTTTCCCTGCTCAGCAGTTAGGGACTGTCTGACAATTCCTATCCACAGCAGTAAATGAAGGGAGAATTTCACTGCATACAGTCAGGTTTTAATTAAAGTATATTGGAGATAGGTTTCTTTTTCATTAAAGAAAGTAAAAATGGGATTTTGTTTTTTTGCCTTTACATGCCCTTTAAGTGCTCAGTGTCAAGGAACCAAAAGGCTAGAGGACTCTACCCCATAGGGCTTACAGTTTAAATGGGATGGTAACATACAGACACAATTCAGAGGGGTATAAAGGTGCTGTGGGTTACAGTTTGTTACACTGTTATATACGTGCCAGGTAGTGTTGAAAAAGTGACCTGCTTATTGTAATAAAACTTGACAGGTTCAAGAATGAGTCATTGCTCATGTAGATGTTACAACAATCATCTGTTACAGTTGTATGGTATCAAGGAGGTACTAAGATGCTCTCACTTCTTAGAAACATGACAAATGTAAAAATGCTATGATTCACACAAGTCACACCATGGTGATCCTGGATACATTGCTTCTGCTCAAGTGTTAGACTTGATCTACATGGGTCATCTGCTAGTATGGCATTTCGTCTTGGCCTTATAGCACAGCTTTCAATATGTATGTGTATAATAAAATAGCAGAAAGCTGTTTTTGCACTAAAGATGATTTTGATTTTATAGGCGAATTAAAATCAAATACCAAACAAGGCCATCCTATATGATCAGCTGGGAGGGTTGGTTTCTGGGGGATTGGAACATCATGGACCTGTCATGTTTGACATCATTCTGATCATCCACCCATGAAACAAACAAAATGCACATATTTCTATAGTATTTGATACTGGCAAGCACCAATATTATATTGCAGACACTTGACTGGATCCAACACTCATTTACAAGGGGTCCAAAGTGACACATTCCAGGGCATTCCTTACTCATCGATAAAGTGAAAAAGAGGAATGTTGAAGCATGTTAAGAGATTCGGTGCTCTATATCATGCAAAAAACTATAAATGAGCCCACTGAAAGTGTCTTATTCCCAAGTTTAGAAGAACCATAGTTTAAGTTACAGCTATTAACTAACTGCATTGGGATTTGGACTGTTTAATGTGAAACAATTAATCCCTTATGAGAACCAGGTCAAAGGCAAGCTGTGAGCAATACTCTCTTTAATAGTACTTCATTGTTCTTTGTCCTGTCCTACATCCAAAATGGAGCACCCAGGCTGTGACCAAGTTCAATCTGATACTGATTTGAAGCAGTAAATTAGCACAGAAGGAAGGAGAACCATATATTTCTATACGTATGCAATTTGATTGTGTCCCCCATCGAAATGATCTGATCCCTGGTTGGACGATGAGCTGGAGACCTCTCCACTGTCCAAAGTCTTGTCCGTTTCTTTGATTATTTCAATGAATATAATGCAAATAATACATTAGAGCTTCACAACTTTGTGACCTAGCTAAGCACAGTTACAGTTTGCATTAGTGGAAGAACCCACTAGGGAAATTTTGTGCTTCTTGAATCTCACATTCTTTTCAACTGCCATGCACATTGAAAAGGCTCACTGGAGAGCTCTATTCAGCTGACAACGACTCCTCTGTGTAAAGCATAGATTTTGGTTCAGCTCTGACATCTGTTTTTTAAATACTGTATTTTGTATATTTTAATTACGAAAAATCGGTTGAAAACGGCAATAATGAACTTGTGATGAAGTGCATGTATATAGTAAACGGCATAAATAACCATTAACTCTGCAACAAAATGATACACACTGTGTTTCTATGACGTTCCCAGCAGAAGCAGAATTCTAGCAAGCATGCAATAGATCCCACTGCGTACATTGTAGTTGTCCTTTATTTAGTAGTCTATACAAAAAAGGTCTTGTGTCATAATTTGCAATATGCTTATGATAGCTTTGTAACTATTCTACAACAGTGATGTGCTTCTCTATTAGCAAGACAACATGATTGCAAGTAAAATTGAACCAGTTCTTAATAAGGCATTGCTAAGTAAAGACCAATAGCCGTTAGCAATTGCACAGCAGCTCAGCCCAAATAGCATCAACAAACTAATGCTTATATGTTCAGGAGTTTGTAGAAACCTTTATATATAATGATTGCACACACTTTAGCATAACAAATGTTGAAAGGATGACACCTAAGATTTAATGTAGGTTGACAGATGCGATATCGGCTACAGGTAGTTATGATGCAGCCTTGTCAGTATTAGCAGGAGCTTCAGCTGTAAATAGGTCAGTGCTTGGGCTTCTGGTTGCAGTGGTGGCAAGTTCTACTGGACTGAAGTGCCTATGGGACTGTAAAGATGCAGAGCTGGATCTCCAAGGATTGTTTTTAATAGTGCCAGTACTGCTTATATAAAGTCACTGTAATGTCTTTTTAGAAGCCTCGCGTAAAAGAGCATCTAATCAGGAAGCTATCTGAAACAACACAAACATAAAATTTTTATGATAAGAAAAGAAAAAAGCATAGTTGTTTATAATCTGTGATTTTTTGTTAGTTTAATTTATGAGCAGTGAAGCATATATTTTTGTATGCACATAGATTTGTATTTATATAGCGATAATTGTTTTGTGGAAAACACACGGAGCAACCAGAGGGAGCTCCGTGTTTTTTTTTGACAAAACATATATATATGTGTGCACCTGTGGGGGAAAGGCTACACGTGAAGCACGGGGAGAGCGGTTTTGGTTGGGGCAGTTGCTCACGGCCGTTCAGTGAGCAAAGTACAATTTTTGGTTTTTTTTTTCTTCACAATCAGATCTATTAGGGGGATGAGGGAGCAGTGAGAGGGGTGAGTCTGGGTCAGCAGGGCCCACAAGACAGGGGCCCACCAAGTTTTATCCCGGTGTCCCGACAGCCCAGTCCAACTATGTTTATCCCTGTACATACAAAATTGCTAACTATTCTCATGATACAGTAGGATAGCCTGGGGGTTGACTGATAGATTGGGAAAGGCATCTGTTAAAGGGCGCAATGCACAGAATAGTTTTTACATATAGATGCAATAAAATGACAACTGCAACAAATAATATTTTAATAATGAATAAAATACATATGTTCCTTCATAGCATTAGCTTAGAGCAGAGTTTTTTCACACAAATACATCTTTTATAGGTATAACCATGTTATTTACAGGTAACCTCAATATTTTTCCCTTCTTCCTTGTTCTGAACTAGCATTTCCCACAATTTACACTGTTGCAGCAATGAGTCCAGGAATCATGTTCTGTGCGTCACCCCGTTCGTGCTCTTTACTCTGGCTTTCATTATTTAAAAAATCTCCTGTTGTTCCAAACGCTACTTGCGCTTTCCTTTGAAACTGCTGGTTTCCCAACAAAAAAATATCAGTTTAGCAACCACAGGCTATTTATCTCTCCCTACTGTGGACAAAGGAGGAAATAGTAACTGAGTAACTATCAAAGGCAAAACAAACAAAGCACAGCTCCAACAAATACCCATAAGCTCTGGTAGGTTCATGTGTTTCATCTCCAGTAACAAAACGTGTAGACATCCATTTGAGATGGGCAGGTAACTATCTATTCTAGAATATCAATGAGACCTTCACTGATCTATTTTAAACAGACACTGTCATTAGAATAAAGGATTTATTTGTTTCCTGGAAGCATTAGTATGGTGCAGAGAAGACTTGAGGTGGGGTGGGGAAAAATGAAAATTTTAGAAATGTCTGGGTAATTTATTCAGATTGTGTGTTATGTTTTATTATTGTAATAATTCTACTGTACTTCTACTGTACTTCCATATTTCCAAAGTAATAGTACTAAAGGACTGAAGGATAACTTCCAAGGTATTTTTTAAAAAGTCTTAATCTAATATATTAAAAGTATGGAACTGTGTAATAAAATAATGTCCCAGCACAGCAATAAGTTATTTGTAATGTAATATACTGTATAAGCCAATTTTATTATTGGGGTGCTTTGTGTCTTTAAACCTGTTTAGCTTTAAGCTGTTGTCAGTATAGTGTACTTATGTAGTATAAAGCATAGGTTGTCAAAGTGTGGGTCTGAATTCCCTCTCATGTGCAGGGATGGGCGAATTTGACCCGTTTCGCTTCGCCGAAAATTCGCCGCCGGCGAAATGTCGCAGACGCCCATTAAAGTCTATGGGCGTCAAAAAATTTTGTCGCGCGGCGAAACTGTTTTTTTTTTTTGACGCACGCTGCCATACGAGTCTATGGGCGTCATTTTTTCGGCGAAACGAGGCGAAAAAATTCGCCCATCCCTACTCATGTGGTTTGATGCAATTTGGCTATAAGCTTATTTGCTGTCTTAGATGTTCCTTGAAGCTGTACCTGAAGGCCTCCTGGGGTAACACGTAATGTGAGTTCTAATAGCTTATCCTTGATACTCAAAGAACAGTAGCAGGATATATTATTATATTTTCAGCAAGGGTGCCACATATCTGTGGTCTCTGTAAGTTGTAAAGGGCGCTGTCAATAAAAGGTGGATCACAAAAACAAGTTGAATCCAAACAGAGTAAAAACCACTTCTAAAAGTCAATATTGTATTCAATAGATGTAGATATAGATGTAGATTCCTTTCTACCCATAATGTAAATGACAAGTTTAAAAAAAATGGGCTCCCAGGCAATGTTGTTCTAACAATTCCCAACGAGGTGTACACCAGCTATGACGTTACTTATGAATATCCTACTACCCTACCCTACTCATTTTACCACCTGTAATTATGGGATACTTTAAGCATGGCTGCTTTAACATATATTCAGTCCTGTCTTTTATTTTACCTGTGTACCTTAATATGTTTCTTGGAGACACGTTTTATTTTTTGTCCTGCTTTGTGTTCTACATGCAGTAGTAGAACATATACTTTCCATAATCAAATCACAAACCATTTTGATGAAATCCAGACGTACAAGCCATGTGTTGTCCCATTCTTCTCAAAAATATAAACAACAACTGCTATAGGCATGACGCTGTATCTGCACCAGCATAAATTGCAGCTATTATAACCAATCAAAACTGAAATATGTCTATCATTTTTTGTTTTGGGTTGTTTGTTTTGTGTTGTTAAAACAATAAAATTCACCTTTAAAAAAAAAAAAAAGTGCTAATATAAAAAAACAGTTTCTTTGCATCTCAGAATGAGGCCTTAACTTGGGAATATAAATGAAATGCAGTGTTACATGTTTTTTTTTTTATTTACTTGCAATAACACAAGGACGTACCTTATCCTATTATTTCCAGGCATTGATGTGAATAAAACTAACAGAAGAACAATTGCAAGGGTAAACTATACATAAGTAACTAGACCTGTGTAATTTAAATGATTACTGGTGTATTCAAACCCATAAATTATATTTTTTAAGTGTACTTATTGCTTACTGCATTATGTCCTTGTTTTTTTTATGACACACTCATTCAATTACAAATCTTATCTTCAGACACTGAAAATTACTTTCCACATGGAGATTTTCTTTGAGTGGCATTCATTTATTACCGGTGTTTGGCTGAAGTGTGTGTTCCGGTGGTTACCTAAGGCACTCCGGGAGTTTATCTCTTCCTTTAATATTCCAGCTACTCATCTGTTGCTCTGTTTTTAAAGTTAAAGATAAAAAGTGCAGTCTATGGGCTATAATTTAATATGACTCAAGGTCATTATAAATAGGATTGTCGAAGTTATAAAAGTATGACCAAATGTGGTTCTGAAGGGGAAAATTCAGTTTTTGTATTTAAGAAAGATTGCTACTGGCACAAAGTGGTTTATTGCTGTTTTCCCCTCCCACCTTTTTGTTGCCTACTTTATTATTATTAAAGCAATAATAGCAGTATGGTACATTTTACCTGTACATATATACTGTCCTTGCTTTCACATATATGTACATACTGTATATATATATATACAGCCGTTACATTGGTTCCCTATTACATATGAATACTATTTTTATACGATTCTAATTTTCGGGTCGGAACCATTTGATCGAATATTAGCCATTCAAAATTATACTTAACCTCCCAGTCGAATTTGAATTAAAAAAAAAATTCACATGAATTCAAAAGTCGACCTTTGTTAAATGGGCCTCTAAGAGTACCCAAAGATAGTTCCAAAAGATTGTTATTATTAACATGTATTTATATAGCGCCAACATATTGCGTAGCACTGTAAATGTGATTATACAACTAAATCACATGTATTATATACATAGAACATATGGAGTTACATACTATGTAAAAGAGCATACACTCTAAAGGGAAGGGAGAAATACACAAGGTGTGGGAGTGGGCAAGATCAAATTAAGTGGTTGAGAAATGTGGTACTGTATGTGGTGTTGCATTTGTTAGTTAAGCAGAGTGAGGGTAGGCCTCTAGAAAGAAGTGCATTTTACGAGATTTCTTGAAAGCAGAAAAGTTGGGAGAAAGTCGGACAGACCGTGGGAGAGAGTTCCAGAGGAGGGGTGCAGCCCTAGCAAAGTCTTGAATGCGAGCATGTGAGGAAGTAATGAGAAAAGAGTTGAGTAGCAGGTCAGTAGAGGAGCGTAGTAAGCGGTTGGAGGCAGCTGAGAGATCAAGCAGTATTAGTAGTGAAAAATGATTTTTGGCTTTAGCGGTTAAAAGGTCATTAGTTAGTCGAATCAGGGCAGTTTTAGTGGAGTGTTGTGGCTTAAAACCAGATTGTAGGAGGTCCAGCAGGTTATTGTCAGAGAGGAATGAGGTTAGTCGGTTGTAGACTAGACGCTCCAGTAGTTACAGATGAAAGGTAGCAGAGAGATAGGTCGGAGGTTGTCAAGGTTGGAGGGATGAGAGGGAAGAGAGGGTTTTTTTCAGAATGGGGATGACAAGAGCATGTTTTAGTTGAGAAGGAAACAGTCCAGTTGAGAGTGAAAGATTAAATAGGTGAGTTAAGGCTTTGATTAGACAAGGATTGGTATCGCAGAGCAGTTTTGAGAGAATAGGATCAAATAGGCCTGAGAAGAGGCCAAAAGCTTTGAGACTTCCTCATCAGTGACAGGGGTGAAGGAGCACAGGAGAGACTGGGGAGTGTGGAGGGAGGGTGGTGGAAGTCTAGGGGGTTGAGTAGTGTAATGTCCCTTCTGATAGTGTCAAAGATTCACAGTACCATGAACATGATTACTTTAGTAGAATTGTATTACACTGTACAATGTTTAACTGTTTTGAAGGATGTATAACTACAAGGTCAAAGAAGAAAGATACCCAGAAAAATATCTGTTTACCTATAATGCTCAAAATGGGTAGACAGGGCTGTGTAAAATGTTACTCTTAACTTTTTTCATTATGCATTGTGCAAAAAAAGTCCACTTATTTTGCTGCAAAGATGATTACATTTTGTTTTTTTAAGGTCCATAAAATTATTATACTGTATGATGTTAGGCTTGCCCTCCCAATATCAAACAAATGGGACACTCTGTCTGTGTTTCTAAAGGGTGCAATAATGTACAGGAATCATATAAGGGCCATAAAGCAAAGACCTATAACCTGTAGTTATCCAGTACTGTATCTATGTGACACCAAATGGTTTACAATAAATATCAGGGAAAATATAAATAAATAATAAACAGCCTGTAAAAATAAAGAGAAAACAGCACCAGCTGGAGGAAGAAGAATAAGAGGATTGATATTAATCTAAAGAGGAAGGGCAGTTCTTAATAAAAATAATCTGGGATTTTTGGGTTTTAATATTGAGATAATATCATATTACATAAAACCAATTTGCATTGCTTTAAATAAGTAGTTGTTTGCTTGACCAAGATTTACACAAACCATAATTTAAATACATACAAAAACTGAATTGCATATGATGAACTGATTTTTTTTGCATAAAATTAAGTCACTTTTGTTCTACATCTTTAAAGGGTGTTTGCACTACAGATGTCATAGTATAAATTTTCAATAAAGTGCAAAATATATTGTTGAGTTTCCATGCAATACAACCACACACAGATCAGCAAGTAAAATACAAAGATACTATAAAGGGCCATTGTACCTTTATTTTTCTATGTTACACCATGGAGCTGTATAAATTTTAGTTTTCCATTTGCTTCATTTCCTCAAGACTATGTGAGAGTATTGCTTTATAAGCTTGAAGCTTTAACCTTGCCTAAATAGCCATTGACACACAGGCTTTCTGACCACAGGCTCCCTTGCACCTCCCACAGGGATCTTATTTTCTGTAATCGTATTAAAAAAAGCAAGAAGAAAACATGGCTTAGCAACCTATGGCGAGTTTTATGGCATTCATAAATACTGTGTGTGTGTCCAGCCAAACATGGCCATAAATGGCACTTTTCATCGGCAAGTCCCAAAGTTGTCTGCAATAAGAAATTTTAATTATTTATATAAGAATTGTTTTTACCCTGTACTGAACACAATTCCTTTGGAAATTCAGATTGTAAAGAACATTTAACAGGAAGGAAAGCATATACGTAGTTAGTGGGAGTTATAGTTTAAGGGAAAACAAGTAACATAGTAAGTTTGGTTGAAAAAAGACACTTCCTTCAAGTTCTAGTTCAATCTTTTGATTCTCTATATGACCTGCCTAATTGCTAGTTGATCCAGAGGCAAAACACCCGATTTAAAGCTTCTTCAATGCTGCTCAGAGGGGAAAAAACTCCTTCCTGACTCCAGGATCAGATCAGCAATCAGGTCAACTATGAGCTATCTATCATAACCCTGTATTCCCTCATTTGCCAGTATAACTGTTTCAGGGAGAGAATTCCAAATCTTCACAGCTCTCCCTGTTAAAAAACCCTATCGAATATTTAGACAGAACTTCCTTTCTTCTAATCGGTGCCCTTTTGTCAGCTGGAAGGACCTACTGGTAAATAAAGCTTCAGAGAGGCTATTGTACCATTCCCTTATATATTTATACATACAGTAGTTATCATATCCCCCCTTAAACCCCTCTTCTCCAGCGTGAACAACTCCCACTTGGCCAATCTTTCCTCATAACTGAGATTTTCCATAACTTTTATCAGTTTATTTGCCCTTCTCTGTACCCTTTCTAATTCAATAATGTCCTGTTTAAGTCATTAATGAACAAGTTAAATAAAAGTGGGCCCAGGTACTGATTTATCACATTTGCCTTTTCTGTATCTGTGACAACCATACTGTACCATTATTTAAAGGCGCCACACTCTCAACCTGCATCTTTTTACTATTAATGTACTTAAAAACCTTTGTAGGGTTAGTCTTAGTCTCAGCTGCATTATGCTCCTCATTTCTAATCTTTGCCTTCCAAATTGCTGTTTTACAAAATTTATTATAGTGTTTATATTTGTTAAATGCAACTTCTGTCCCCATAGACTTGTAGTTTTTAAATGCCTTTCTCTTCATTCCTGTTAACTTCTTTACTTCTATATTAAGCCACAAAGGATCTGTCCACTCGTTCCACCACATGCCGAACCCTAGCACCAGGTAAGCAGCAGACTGTTCGGCATGAAGGTTCCTTACGACAGATTACCCTGCACACCTTTCTAATAACTGAATCCCTTGTAACTAAAACCTGCCATTCCTTCCTTGCACTCCCCACACCGCCCATATTAGAAACACTGCCTCCTAGGGTGCTCTGAGAGTCAGCTTGAGGGTCAGTGAAAAACATGACTTGCAAAGACATAGAAATATGGATATTGTCATCATGTGATAGATTTGTTAAGGGAGAAGGAAAGGTGAAAATACATAACCACACCTACAGTTTCATCTCCTTGTTGCTTACTGAACCGCTAAGTTTTTTCTCCAGAAGTGTGTTCTGACACGAGTAATTCACCTTTGAAATGCAGCAATGCACCCTAACTCTCAGTCGCCATCTTTGATTCTCGTCACTTTCTTCAGCGGCTCTTCCCTAGCGTGTATTTGCCAAATTTAGAACGTGGTTAGAAAGTGCTGCCTGTAGAAGGAGTTAAACATTTTGTCTGAAATAAATTTAACTGATGTACACATTGCTGTTTGTGTGCCGTGTGTGCCGTGTGTGTGTGTGTGTGTGTGTGTGTGTGTAGAATGCTCCTGTATAGTGCCGCTCTGTTAAACAGTCTTTAGCTAGAGAGAGGGGAGTTGTGCAGGAGCCTATGTATAGTTGTCTTGGCAATGATAGGGGGGTGACCTGATTGGAATTTGCAGGCCGTCCCCTAGAGTCAAGAATAAAGGAGTGTGACAGTATGCAAATTAGACAGCTCTGGAATGCAGCACGCATGCGCTTGCCCCTGGAAATCACAACTACAGGATAAAAGGAAGCTGCACTAAGTAAATAGAGGCACTTGTTTCTTTGCTGGCACTTTGCTGTTTCCTAGACAAACTATGGATTGCAAAGCTGCTATGGGGGAATATGGTAGCATGGCTATGATGGCTGCTATTTTTAACCCATGTTGTTTTGTGACTTTTCCTTCTCCTTTAAGTGAGACCAGTCTAGAGAGGATTGCATCAAGGTGCCTATTCTGTCCTCTCCCAATGGGTTTTTCAAATGTGCCCTACCAATATCTTCCAATTTTCAGCCAGATATCAGTCAGGCAGGACCTCCCGAGGACCTCATTCTGTTCGGAGGGGTGATGTCAGAAGCTTTTATCATGCTGTGTACAGGCAGAAATGTGTAGTCTCTGTGAGTACTCATACCCCCATATGTGATTTAAAGGCACTAGTTTTGCCCAGGCGCAGTAACCCATAGAAACCAATAAGATGCATTTTTTTAAAAAAAAAACGTGACCAGTTAATGCTACCTGCTGATTGTTACTACTCCTGGGCAAACTTAGTGCCTTTTATTACATAACCCCCATAGCATTTTAAGCTTGTTCATTGTATAGTTAAATGTACATATTAATATCCAATTTTGCATAGGGTATAACTGACTATTTGTGTAAAGAGCTGTTTGGGTCTCTAAAGAACTGACCATTGCTCTCTCAGAGATTGTTTACAAAAATATTGTTTGGGTTCCATAGCAGTTTACAATGGTCTGGCAGTTTGACAGACTGACAGTTTGACAGTCTGACAGTAAAGATAAATCAAAACAGTAGCCAAGTGACAATTTGTATGGTTCTAAAGGTTGAGAAGTCTAAAGGTGGCCATATTCTGGGGCTGCTGTTGCCTGAGGCAGCAGCCCAGATGCCGCCCCCCCCTCTCCGCGCTTAAAAATCAGCATCAGAGTGTGTCAAAGGGGTCAGCATCGCTAGTGCATTGTGCGCAATTCCTCTCTCTGGAGTCGAATTTCCGGGTTAAACTCGGAAATTCGGCTCTTAAAGTTACAAGAGGTGGCTTTTTGCTGTACCTCGTAACCAGCCGCTCGGTACCGCTGAGGCAAGGTTCTCATCTTGCCTCATGGCAGGAGCGGCCCAGCCATACACTATTAGATCCGCTCATTTGCTGAGGTCACCAAACTAGTGGACCTTAACCCGATTTGCCCACTAACAGCTGGGCGATATCGGGTGAATCTGAACGTTTGGCCCTGGGGCCGAGTGATTGGATTACAATGCTGCAAACGGGCGTCGAGAAATGTTGAGACTCTAATAGGTCACTCTACTATACAGTGTGTGATGTTTCAGATTAAAACACAGTACAGGTCTGGGACCTGTTATCCAGAATGCTCAGGACCTGAGCATATGGATAACAGATCATTCTGTCATTTGGATTTTCATGCCTTAAATCTACTAGAAAATCATGTAAACATTCAATAAACCCAACAGACTGCTTTTGCTTCCAATAAGGATTAATTACATATTGGTTTGGATCAATTACAAGGTACTGTTTTATTATTACAGAGAAAAAGGAAATCATTTGAACAAAATTTGTATTATTTGTATAAAATGGAGTCCATAGGAGATGGCCTTGGGTAATAGATCTCATGCCTGTATATAAGAAAACTGTATCAAATTCAGTTGCTGAGAGTAAAACAACGAAGAAAAAGGTAAGGGAGTAAGATATAAAAACTAAGAACAAATATGTAATGGTTAGGATTAAAATCTACCTTTTGTTGTTTGCAAAGAAGCAAAGAATAGGCATGATATTATATCACCCTAGACTTTGACCTTAGATGTTACCAATTGCCCTTTTGTGGCAAGGCCAGTAAGTCTTCTTTAACTAAGTCTCTTTAATGTTATACCCCATACTATGTAAGTCCCATCTAATGTGTCTGAAACCACAAGTTGTAGTCCCATGAGTTCTTTGCAGCTTGTGTCCTGCCTATACCTGTTCTATAAGCTCTTGCTGGTTATTTTGACATATGTTTTGCTATTTGCCTCCGAGGTCATACAGTATGATGGTTCCACCCAGTTGTCTGACTTCCATCAATAATGCAGTGGCGATATTTAAGGATGAAGGATAATAATTTCCTGGATACAACTTCTTTTTGAAACACATGGGCAAAACTTAACATTTTATTTTACCTTACAGCTTCACATGCATAAAAAAAACCTATAAAATCGACTGGCTTTAAAAAGGCTAACAGAGAAGAAATGTGTTTATTTGACTTTATTCCTTGCTGGGCTATTTAGTTGTATAGAATAATGTGCGGTAGGCCAATATTCTTTTTTTATAGTTTGGAATGTTTAGACGTAACACTTATTCACTGCTGTGTTACTTTGTTGTTTTCAGAATTATACATATTAACCTTATATTTAAAAGACAGCCCTCTGCCCTTACCTGAGCTGTAAAGCCAATGATAAATTGTAGACAGGACAAATTACAGTGCTTGACTCCGAATGCATTCAAAATAGCAGATGCTTTTAGTCTCTTTTATCCCTTTGAACAAATCTGTTTGTAGGAATGAACTGTGGTCTGACAGGCCTTTTGTGTGCGTCCATGTTAAAATGTTATTCATTCACATTTTAACAATAAACACATTAAAAAAACACACACACATTTTCTAGAACCAAAAATACACATTTTCTACAGTCACTTTTGAATTCATGTTCTTCCTGTATAAAACACATTAGCCTGCTAGCTTATATTAATTCAAACTGACAGCGACATGAAAAATAGTTAAAGGAACATTTAGCAGGCAGTTGTTGGCTCAACAAGGTATTTTCTTAGAAAATGACTGGATCATGTGGTTACATGGAAACAGCTTTTTGGTAATGCAGCCGATACCGTAGGAAGAACCTAGTTGCAGGAAATTGCCACAAAAAAACAATTCTATTATACAAGCTAAATTTAAAAATAGAATGCAATTACTATCACTATCTGTGTATATATAACAAATCACATTTCTACTTAGAATTATAAGATGGACAAATGAGAATATATAGATATTATATGAGCAGCTCAAGTATAAGACCCATGTATAACAAGGCGATATTGAATAGAAGGGAAAAGCTCTATATCTAAAGCCATAGGAATATCCATAGAGGAGCCTAGATGGGGTAAAGAAGGTGGAAGGGTGGCTTCCAGTTGCCAGATTTACATGTGATGACTGTGGGCTGGCGGTGAAGAAATGAGTTGGTTGGGGTGGTATTATTCACATGACTGATTACCTTAAAGAGCAGTTTAATTTCAATACATCACAAGTAAGGGTGGAGAAGAATGCTTGCAAGGTAGATGCTCAAGCAGGGCTTGAACTAGGGGTAGGCAGAAGAGGCACAACAGGGGGGCTCTTGGCAGATACCTGTAAAAAGCTCTTTTGCCTACTCCCCTTTTCTTTTTCAGTCTCCCCTCTATCAGTCTCCCTTCCCATCCTCCGCCTCTCACTTTCAACTGCACACATGGGCGCACGCACGGCTGCGTTTGTTCGCGTTAGTGCGCATCTGATTTTGGGTAGCGGGCTGGCCGGGTTGCCTATGGCACCCAGTCGGCTTGGCTTCACTCTGTGCTCAAGGCCTGAGTAAAAATGACAGTTTGTTTTTATGTACTACTCTGTGTAGATGGTATGGTTGCTCACCCTACATGCCGATCCGATTTATCTCACGTTGTAACTTATTTCATTAGTATTTATGAATTTCTAACATTTATAAATGATATTCACTTATTACTGGTGTTTTCGTGCCTGATATGAGTGGCCTATGTGTCCCAAAGGGTAAGTAAGGGTTTTAGGTATTTAAAGGGGTGGTTCTCCTTTAAGTTGGCTTTTAGTATTTTATAGAATAGTAAATTCTAAGTAAATGTTTAATTGCCCTTAATATTTTCTTTTTTTTTTATTATAATTTTTGAATTATTTGCCTTTTTCTTCTGACTCTTTCCAGCTTTCCAATGGGAGTCATTGACCACATCTGCTTTGCAGGCCAATTTAACTGATCTGGGAAATGCATCATTCAATAGTTTCAGCAGGGTTTAGATTTACTGGCAGTTGAAGTGTACCTCTTTATACGACGGCCAATGACATTTCGTTTTCATCAACAGAAAAATAATGGCACAGTTTCCTATTTCAGTTTGTTCTGTCCTCATATAAAAGCTATACAGCCCTAGATGAATTAATTAAAGAAAACACTAACATAAAAAGCTAGATTCAATTTGCTGAGAAAACTCGGTTAGTTTTAAAGCTTCAAAAGTTTCTGGAGAGGTCAAAGGGAAGTGCAGTGGATGCTGGAAATGTCAGACTAGTAAAATGTCATTATAGGCCCATTATGTCAATGGCATTTCAATGACTTTAGCCAGATTATTGACGAGTAGTAAAATTGTAATGGCTTTTCTCACTTTGCCAAATAGAAATTTTTAATCCTCCCATAGAAGATAATGGGATTTTGCCAGGTCTGAACTTGCAAACAAATTTCAAAGATATCTTGGCCAGGGTGAAAAAAATGCATCAAAGTAATATGAGCATTAAACTTTTACATTACATCTGTGAGTATATATATATATATATAATACACAAAAGCCATTAATATCTTGTAAATTATGTCCTTATAAATGGTGAGTTCTGATGTCATCAGTTATAAACGGTGAGTTCTGATGACATTTCTGTCACATGACTCACTGAAATTTGTGTATTATAATAAATAAAGTACCCCCAGTTGTAAAATATGAGGATATTAGAAGTTACCTCGGAGTTCCATGACCTGTATAAAAACTCTCGGCCGAGGTCATGAAACTCCTCAGTAACTTATAATATCCTTATATTTTACAAGAGGGGGTACTTTATTCACTATACAGTATATATATATATATATATATATGTATATATATATATATATGTATATACAATATATTTTAATATAAAAGCTGGCTGAAAATAGAGCAATTTTGCTACTATGAATATAATCCAATGCATGATGGAATTCTAATTGCTTAATAAATACAGAAAGAAAAGCAGCTAAGGCCAAATAACAAAACTAACTACTAAGATATGATGACATGATACAATTTTTTTACACGTTAAATCTTATTTACACTTGTTTTAACATCACATCATGTTTTCACGTGATAAACTGTGAGAGATGTTTTTCTGAATTGAATTGCATCTCAAATTGAATCTCATCCATGACTTTGCACATGATAAACCTTTTTCTCACTGAATTGAATCTGGCCCCATCATAGATACTTGCATATTAGATGTTGTTCATACGCTGATAACAAGCGCAGTGTTTGGAAAAGGCAGACTATTTTTAATTTAAAAAAATCTTTATTATAATTGTGCTGCCATTCATTCAAGTGTCATTAATTCCTAATTGCAGTTACAACATGTACTTAAATTCCTTTTTATCATCAATTTAATGGCATGATTGTCTTTTTTTGTGGGCCTCTGTGGATTACAACAACAAACAGTTTCTGCTTATCAATGTACTTCAATGCAAACAATTAAAGTGTTTTTTCGTCTCCGTGAATAGATTTGGAGATAGGGAAACATACACCTTCTCATCAGATCAGCGTCGGGCTGGGGTACTTGGGGCCCACCAAAGAACCTCACCTCAAAAGCACCCTCCCACAATGCCCTCACCAATGGTCATGTGCAACCTCAACTGAGATGAGCTGGGACTGGTGATGCAGGAAGCTGGCAAAGCCTGTCTCAACATAGCATGGGCAATGCAAATGGGATATGTAGGGTGTGTAATGTGACCTATAAATTTTGGATCACTCCATATTTGCCACAACCCCTTTGCTGATCTCTTTACCAGTGACAAACGAATTTGTCTCGTATTTGCCACAAAGCGCGATTATTGATGTCCGCATAAAATTTGATGCCGCCGAAAAATGTATTCGCCGCCGGTGGAACACGGAAATTCGCAGCAAATTTGCCACTGTCGAATTTATTCGTCCATCACTACTCTTTACCCATAATTGCTGTTAGTGAGATAGATAAGCCCTTCATTAAACCCACTGCAGAAAATCGGAAAAAACTCAATTTGATAGAGGGGAAAGCTTCAATTCAGGATCAGTGCTGAGAGACAGGAGTAGAGTGATTTTAGTAGGACTGGGAAAAACAGAAGGCTTTTATTACTTATACAGCTGAGTTTATTCTCCTCAGCAATTTCTTCTGTCCCACATTTAGCTTAAACTCTCCACCAGCACAGGCCTACAGACTGTTGCTTTGTTTGAAGTGCTGGATTGGCACATTTGCCTACCCGTAATGGAGAGTTGTAGTCTGACGGGGTAGGCACAGGAAATATACCAGTCCGGCACATTTGCTTTGATTAATGAAGTGGTCAGGCCTAGAGGTCATCATTAGCGATGTGCGAATTTATTCGCCAGGCGCGAATTTGCGCGTTTCGCCGCCAGCAAATAAATTCCTGAAACGCCCGCCAAAATTCACTGGTAAAAAACTAGACGCCGGCACCGTTTCGCAAATGGCGCAAATTCGCCCATCACTAGTCATCATTGCAACAAGCAGGGAATTAAAAAGAGGGCATGGAGAATGCCAGCAGATCCCTCTGAAACTCAGGTTGCTAGGGACCACCAGAACTGGGGACCACTGGGATTTTTACAGTTTCCTGGTTAATCAGTCCTACCATGCATAACACATAAACCTAGACACGTTTCTCATTAGGGTGCTTGTTATGCAAACTCCCCTTTCTGTGGCATTAACATCAACTAATACTTCATGATGAGCTTTTTTATTGTAACGGTGTACATTTTTTGGGATGCATTCTTTTCAATACTAAAAAACAGACACACACACATAAATAAAACCAATTCAGCTTACTATGTGGTCCGAGCTGTACTTTGCTGAATAGCAATGGTCATGCTGTGACAGTAACTTTTGGAGAAATTTAACATTCTTAATTTTTTTTTTAATAAAACCATTAAATATATAATGATTATTGTTTCACACTATTTCCCTGATGTTGGCAACATCACAAAATCTTCTAGGAATAAATAAATGAATAAATAATCAATCAACACATTTTTACTTTGTTCATAAAGGATATCTGTCAGGACTTGCTAGGAGTGACCCAAAGCAATAGCCGTTCTTGTGCATTGCAGAAAAAATTAAAAGACAATTATCAAAGCACAATTGGTGTAATATAATAATGATCATTATGCAAGAGAAAGACCCCATCCCTAGCTACAGCTTTTTTTTCTTATCTGCCATCTGTGCCTTTTATATTTTGTTGTCCATGAGTTCATTCATCTTTTCCTCATCATGTTGTCCCTCCCTGACTCGCCCATAGCCTACTTGACACTTTTGTTCCTAGTTAATGCATACATTACAGGGTAGTTCATTGATTTGGCTGGTTTCGACCTTACTAGCCATGCATTATTATAGGAAGAGGGTCTTACACTGTAATCCTTCTGTCAGAGAAATGTGTTCTGCAGATACTTTCCATTAACATGTATAGGGGGCATTGCCAAACTCAGTAGAAGTAGGGGTCACACCTCTGCCCCACCATAAAAACATTGAGTGATGCACGGTGCTCTATAGTTGGAGACATATAGCATATCACCCTGTGATAGTCCAATTAGTGTACAGGTATGAGAATCCGTTATCCGGAATCCCATTATCCAAAAAGTTCAGAATTATGGGAAGGTCATCTCCCATTATACCCCAGGTCCCGAGCATTCTGCATAACAAAACCTGCATCATCACACTGCAGCAATTCACATTCATTTTCAGGGGGTTACAAGGGTCTGTGCATACCATGTAGCCCAACAACAAGTGCCAAAAGCATTTACTCATGTTAGGTTGGAAAATAATCCTAGTAATGGTTATTTTTTAATATATTTTAATATATTTTTTAATGGTATTTAATGTCAGTTTGTCCTGGTTCTGTGTTCCACACAGATAGTAGCCAGTTCCTAGTATAATGCAGTTTACTTAGAACAATGACCACAAACTGTTGATAGATTACAGAACTAGAACAACTATGTTTGAGATTTTCCAACAGATTTTGATCTAACAATAAATCCCATACTCTGCTTTGCTCTGCTACACTGTCTTTTTAGCAATCTGGCCAGCCAGCCTAAAGCCACTTAAAGCTTACAGTGTTCAGCAGATGGATGATTAGCATATTACTGATGTATGCAATTGTATATTTATGCACATTTGCACAGAAAAAGTGAATCAGGGGAGTTTTCAGTATTCAGGTGTAAGGCAGATGAGACACATAAGCACAACGAGGTGGAGATAGATAGAGACATTTTCTCCCTAGTGTACACACACACAAATAGACACACACACATACACACACACACACACACACATAGACCCATCTGTTCTCGTAAGCTATAGTGCAACTTCCCATATTGTTATGAAACATAACAACTCAAAAATGTATAATAAATGAAGTCTTCTGTTTTGTAACTATACTTCATTTTTAGGCACCCGCCCCTCAAACCATTTATACTCTCATATTATACTCCCAATTAAGTGATTTTTCTGGCCAAAATGAGTCTTAGAACCTGCAAGACATTTTGCATATTTTTATAACATATATTTTAGCTTCTAATTCAAGACATGACAATAATCCCTAGTTCTTTGGTGATGTATTGGGTGATTTTTCTCAAGGGGTATCAATTATAATAAAGGGGTTCTAATTTGACATTATCCTAAAAATATATTACATATGAATGCACGTAAAGCTCTTGACATAAAATTATTTTTTGAATTCTGCATCCATTTTTGCTGTGCTAAAAAACGCTGCTGCTTCCTTTTGTCTTAGAATGATATCTATGAAGAGCTGAGCTAGGAGTGTATTAGAAGTAAGTGTTGCTATAGAACATGATACTTGCTTACTGAATGGCCAGCTTATTTTGGCAATATTAACATCTTTGTTTGTTATGAGTTATTACATTTCCTTGTTCTTTAAGTGGGACACAGCAGGTTAATCATAAGCCCAGAAGGAAGAGATTAAAGGGGGTATTTTATAAAACTCAAATTTATCTCAAAGAAGACCTAACTCCTAACCATTAATTGAACTAATTTACCAAAAAAATCTGCTTGAAAAAGTCGGGAATAGTCTGGACAAAATCATGCGACAATTTGAATTTTTCGAGTTTGACGCCCAAATCGCTAGATTTTTTTTTTACAGATTGTTACCTGAAAACCTGACTTTTTTTGGATTATCATCTCAAAAAAAAACATAGCAGATCAAGATGTCAAGAAACATCTTCAGGGACATCAGCCATTGACTTCTACATGACCTTGACAGGTTTGAGATGGAGTATTTTCGGATTAAAATTTTTAGCATTATTATAGGGTATAATAAATCTCTAAAAATTCAAGTTTTTTTCTAAAAAAATTTGTTTTTCCCATTAAAAACTTGACCAGAAAATATGGAGGTTTAAGAAATAGGCCCCTTAGTCTACTAAAAAATCATTTAAACATTAGGTGGCAGATTTATCAAAGGTCGAAATGAATTTCCCAATTAAAAAACTTCGAATTTCAAAGTAAACTTTGGATACTTCGACCATCGAATAGGCCAAATTCGACTTTGACTCGAATTGAAAATACTTTGAATATTCCACCGTTCGAAAATCGAAGTACTGTCTCTTTAAAAAACTTTGACACTTTGCCACCTTAAACCTGCCGAATTGCTATGTTAGCCTATGGGGACCTCCTAGAACCTATAGCCAACATTTGGCTAAATTATTAGAAGTTGAAGGTTTTTTTTTTGAAAATCGATCGATCGATTAAATCGTTCGAATCGTTCGATTTGAAATATTTATACAATCAAACGATATAAATTTGATCGAAAACAGCTAAATTTATTCGATGGTTGAATTTCGAGTTTTTTTTGATAAATCTGCCCCTAGGTAAACCCAACAAGACTATTTTGCCTCCAATAAGGATTAATTATATCTTTGTTATATCTTAGTTAGAATCAAGCAAAATGTACTGTTCCATTATTACAGACAAAAGGGAAACAATTTAAAAAATGTGATTTATTTGCTTATAATGCAGTCTAGGGAGATGACCTTCCTATAATTCAAAGCTTTCTGGATCATGGGCAATGAGCAATTGCTTCTTGAAATGATAAAAATTACAGACCCCCTGCCCGTTATCTTAGGTTGCTATGATGTGCAGACCTCCACTGTTTAGAACTTTTATGTACAAATATGGGTTTTTTTTTTTATTTTAATCCAGTTTTAGCCTACTTTATGTGAATACTGTGATATATTAGATATTTATATGGATCATTTACATCCCCTTCAGTTTTTGAAAAGGATATAAATCAGCAAACCAATCAATTAAGAAAGAAAGAACTAAAAGAAAGAAAGGACATTAATCATCTAAACTTTGTTCATATTTACTGCATATAACAAGGCAGTGAAAAATGTAAAAAGTGAATTGCCTTGGATAGGGCTGAGGTTTCCTGTACTTGACATGGTGCATAAATTCATGTTAGTGGATAATTAATGTGGGTGAACTATGATCTTAGCAAAACAGAAGCTATAGGCAGAAGGCAAAGAGGGAAATGATGATTGTTCAGCAATTTACTTGTGAAAATGAAAAGAAAAGTCATTGTGAATTAATGGGTGTAAGGCCTAGATGATGACTTCTACATTTCGTAAATCTTTTCAGAAATATGGCAAGGGGACTTCACAGCCTCTGAGGGAATACCAGGCAGTAAATATTTCAATAGTCTCTTTTTAACTTCAGCATCGTCATGCACACAGAGCAATACAACACTCAGCCATCATTTTACATAAAATAAAAAGGTTTTCTGCAACTTCAAGTTTGCATTTTTATGAATATATAACAAGGTTGCTAAGGAAAAATGGAATGTCTTATTTTATTCCATACCAGCAAAGGATATTTATCAATAACCCCTAAACTGTATGTACATGTTAGAGCTTTAACCTTTTTGCTAGAGGATTTGCATTATGTTCTGTAGGTTTATGGGCATTTCTTTAACAGTATGGTTAGTTTGGTGTGAAGCCTAAAACCTGTAAAGGAATAGGTTTTTCTGCATAAACCTGGTAGTTTCCATAAAAAATAAACTGAAGGCAGTTAGGGGAACTGCACACCTAAACACCCCACTTAAATCTCCTCCCAGCTCAGGAAGCATTGACTTATGCCCCTAATGAAACCCACTAGTCCCATATTGGATAGGCAAGCTCAGGCCCGGATTTGTGGCGAGGGGGGCTACTATTGAGAATGGAATTGGGGCGTGGGAGATGATTAACATTTAGGGGGTTATTTATCAAAGTCCGAATTTATCTCAATATTTTTTGCTACAAACTCAAACGATCAAATCGGCTCAGGGTTTTACCGCTTATTTATTATTACATTTTCTTGTAAATTGGCTTAACGGGGAAAAAAAGATTTTCAAACTTTTTTCAGGATTTTTCACCTGAAAACTTCGGGTTATTGCACGAAAACCAAGCGCACATCAAAAAATTATTGGGACTTCTCCCATTGACTTATATGCAACCTCGACAGGTCTGAGATGCCAGATTTTCAGATTCAGACTTTTCCTTCCTCAGGGTTTAATAAATTCCAAAAAAAGTCTGAATTTATAAAAAAAAATTGAATTAGCAGTGTGCTTTTGATCTTTGTAAGGGAATTGATACCTATCCACCTATTAAATTCCATATGAGATAATTAAGGGGCATCTTTATTATGCTGTGTAAAAAGCAGAGGTGTAATACACCACAGTTGTTTCTTTTAATATATATTTCTGTGTTATTTTCCTATCTTATTTATTCCAAGGTCCCTTCCTTTCAAGCATCATCTAGATCAGAGATCCGCAACCTTTTGAACCCGTGAGCAACATTCAGACGTAAAAGGAGTTGGGGAGCAAACGCAGGCATGAAAAATATTCTTGGGGTGCCAAATAAGTGCTGCAATTGACCATTTGGTAGCCCCTATGTGGATTGTCAACCTACATTGAGGCTCTGTTTGGCAGTACCCCTGGTTTTTATGAAACCAAAATTTGCATCCATGTATAGAATACAAAATAAGCCCCTGCTTTTGAGGCCACTGGGAGCAACATCCAAGGGGTTGGAGAGCAACATGTTGCTCACTAGCTACTGGTTGGGGATCACTGATCTAGATAAGAACCAATTACATCTCCCTCTTCTTTGCATAGTCCAGAAACTGCATGGGGCTGCTAGCTTTACTAGTGGTTGTGATTGTTCATTTAAGAGTTAATGTGCTGGTTGCCTGAGCTTAGGGGTTTGTTAGAAAAATGTGCAAGGTTTGCCTTATTCCTATAAACCAAAGGAACCAGCCAGATATTACCTTTGCTGGTGCAGTATAATAAAGATTATCTGCTTTGGCTTGTTGACAAATGTAAATTGCTCAGGGTTCTCTCACACTCTATCTATACTCTTAGATAACCAGATGTCTTGAAAAAGGACCAAGTCAATGATGTTACAAGTGTACATTTAAATGTTGATTGTATCCTTTAAAATGCTGTAACATGACTAAATTGCAGAGCACATGACACTGTGTGTAATAGTGTATTATTCTGCAGATCCAAAAAGCAATAGCTCAGATGAGTTTCAAGGTAACGTAGCTGTAAATTTTGCTTGTTGTTTGTCACTTTTACCTGATAAGCCTAGAAATATCCCACAGATGTGAGATTTTCTGGGTAGCTGGCAGTTTCGGTCATTTATCCTTCCAAAATTATAAAACCAAAACAAAGGGATTATTTCTAAGATTCAAGCCAAGCTTGCAGTTGCTGCTTGTAAATATTGTCAATTGAAATTCCAATCCTGTCTCACTAACGTGGGATGAGAGTTTTCTGAATAAAGCAATAATTCTTCTTCAGAGTTGATCATTTACCTTCCTCTTACAAACCTCTTGTGGGGCTAATAGTATAGGCCCTATACAAGATTGATCGAGCCTTTGGCCTCATGCTGGATTTCAGGCCCAATCATCTCTGCAACTTTAGTTTTTTTTCCCTAAGCAGGCTTTTGTAAAAAATAAAAGTTCAGCTGTCTTTATATTTACATGTATCAGGTTTCAAAACAGTAAAATTGCTGAGAGAGCTCTTTGCATTCTAAATTAATTACATAAGCTTTTTCTAGTTTTCAAGGAATTAGCCATTTTTAAACTGGAAATATAACTACCACATGCTAGTCTGTTCTGCCATCTGGCCTGAGAGTCAGGAGGAAAGTACAGAAGAAGAAGAAGAAAGTCTTCATGTGTTGCTTACATATGAAATAATAGATTATAGTATGTAAAGAATAGAGACTAGGAGAATAGAGGTTGATTGAGGAGAAGAATAATAATAGTACTGAGAGTGGGCCCCTGGTCTATGGTCCTTTGGTGGGCCCCTGGTCTACGTTTTTAGGGTGGGCCCCCGGTGTCCCAGTCCAACACTGATTAACGGAATCAGCCATTGCATTTCACAACCTCACTGTCCTCACTGTGAAGAACCATCTACACTGCTTGAAATTGAAGTTTTTTCCTCTAGTCTGAAGGGTCTTTATGGGTAAAAAGGGCCCTTGCTATTTGTTTATAATGTACTGTACTTGTAAAGTGTAATCATGTCCCCTTGCAAGTGTCTTTTCTCCAGAGAAAACAACCCCAACCTTGACAATCTGCTCTTATAATATGTCTTCCATCCCTCTAATCAGTTTAGTTGCACATCTCCAGCTCATTTATATCCCTCTTAAAGGAGGATTCAACCTGTTCATAAAAAAAACCCTAATGCTTTCATCCCTTGAGTTAATTCCTTTTTTTTATGCAAGCTTTCTTTATTTGCCGTAGTAGCCACAGAATGGCACTGCCTGGAAATACTTGCCTGGAATAACTTGTTATCTACAAAAACCCTAGATCCTTCTCATTTAAGGAACACACTGTTATTTTGGGGCTTATTTCCTAAAACTCTAATTAATCACATTTTTGTATGAAAACAAAGCGGACCAAACTCTCTTCCACAAACTGAACTCATTTATCAATAATTTTTCCAAAAAAATTGGAGTGTCAAAAGTCTCGACAAAATCGAGTTTCAATTCATATCATACAATTGCCACTCTAAAAAATCTGATTTTATCCAATTTTTGGGTTTGATAACTCAACTTTTTCAGATTAAAGGATGGAAACTCTAATTTTTTAGGATTATCCAGTATAATTTAGACAAATCACTCTGCAAAGTGGCAGCATCTTGCATGGAACCTATAGTTCTGCACAATTTAGTATCATCTGCAAAAATAGAAACAGTATTTTCAATGCCCACCTTCAGGTCATTAATAAACAAGTTGAAAATCAAAGGACCTAGTACAGAGCCCTGCGGTACTCCACTAATAACACTGGTCCAATTAGAAAATGTTCCATTTACCACCACTTAGTAATCCATCTTTCAGCCAGTTCTCTATCCAAGTATAACTATTATGTTCCAGGCCAACATGCCTTAATTTAACCAGTAACATTCTGTGTGGCACTATATCAAATGCTTTAGCAAAGTAGATTACATCCACTGCCATCCCAGAGTCGAGGTCTCTGCTAACTTTCTCATAAAAAGAAATTGAATTCGTCTGGCAAGATCTATTATGCATAAAACCATGCTGGCACACACTCATAGTATTATGATTTGCAATGAAGTCCAGTATCTTATAACCCTAAAGCTTTCCTACCACTGACGTCAGACTAACCAGCCTATAGTTTTGAGATTTAAAACAGGATGGCTTTAGGCTTAGAACAGTCATCTAACATATCCTAAGCAGAGCAACATCCAAAAACTTTTCTCTTTTTATAAAATGTATTTTATTTTATTTAATGACATAATAACTATAGACTAACTATTGCTTCTGCCTCTTTAGAGAGAAGCTTCCAGTGAGATATATTTTATATCTGGTTATCACGTCTTTCCCTCACATCCAGGAGTAAATTAATATGTTGCAGTTAGTAGTGGTCTGTTGGATGATTCATGTAACAGGTAAAGGATCCATTAGCTTGAAATCCGTTATCCAGGAAGCTCCGAATTACAGGAAAGCCACCTGCCATTGTCTCCATTGTAATCAAATAATTAACATTTTAAAAAATGATTTCCTTTTTCTCTTGATCCCAACTAAGATAGAATTAATCTTTATTGGAAGCAAAACAATCCTATTGGTTTTAATTAATGCTTAAATAATTTTTTAGTAGACTTAAGGCATGGAGATCCAAATTACATATTGCATATAAACAGAATAACCAGTTATTTAACTGTACATTTTCATGAAACTGACAGTACAGATTTGATTTATAATCCAGCACAGGGCACAGAGTGCAATAGCAGCTCTTAAGGGTCTAAGAACATATGTATGAGGCTCTATCGGCTGCAATGTTGCATCTGTTCTATGCAGCCTGCTTTGTTTTGCTTGTAACTGTAGATGAGAATAGGCAGCTCTTGGCATGTTTCCTTGTATGACATACAATCTGGCATTAGCATGTTGGGTGTTGTACCATGCTATAAATATAGCACGAATATTTGCCAGGCTCTACAATAAAAATCTGCCCATGGTCAAATGCTTTATTGGCGCAGTTATATCACCATTTTAAGAGAGTGTATTCTCAAGCAACAGGCACTGTTGAATTTCTTAATAGATATAGCTTTATATCATTTCTAGCCAATGTAGAACTACAGTAGCACCACTCTAGCAGAGTCAGTCATGGAAATCGTAATTGCCTACCTGGGCGTATCCCTGAATAATATGATATTATTTAGAGAAATGAAAAGCAGGAGACTCACTCAGTCAGCTGTTATTTTATCTTAGCAGCATGGGCTGTCATTATGTATTGATTTTGATGTTTTTAAAGAGTACAAGCTCAAGTACAGCATCTGTACACTGTACCTCTTCCTCATCAGTGCCCATTTGCGGTACATTTGAAATTCTGTGAGACTGCCTAAGGCTGGATGCAAATTGTTTGTGCTCCAGCTATCTCAATACAATGTCATAATATTATATCAACAAGCAAAGCAGGTGAATCTCTAATAAGGAATGATGGTGTTCTCTTATTCTTGGAACAAATAATACACCGTTTCTGTCAGGACATTGTCATTTTTTTTGTTCCGTTCATCATCAGAATTTCATGTACAGTCCTACCTACGGTTTGTTTTATCCTCACAGCACCTTGCTTAATAACACTTGCATTACTATAATTCTGTCTCCAGTGTATTTTTCAATACCACATTGATCAAATATTGAAGTACAGTAAGTAATAAAAATATAAACACACTGCATCAACATTTATTTATAAGGAGCAGGAATTGAAAAAAATATATAAAACCATCTACTGCCAAAGACCATAGACGCTTGCTTCTCTTGTCCACTATCACTTTATTCCTTGTCTTTCACCAAGTACAGGTTTTACATTACCGTGTAAGAAAGCACATGAAAGGCTGGAGTTAAAAAGTTTCTGCTGCCTGATCCAATATGGTCATCCCTAGCCTTGTGTCTTGAATCCTCTGAAACTGTAATTATGAGAGAAGCTACATTTCTTTTTTGTACAATAAATAGGAAACATTGCCTCCATGCAAAAAGCTTCTCAGTGTCAGGGATTTAAGGGGAAGTCTCCAATGTACAGATATGATGGATGAGTCCTTAAAGGGCATGTAAAGGCAAAAAAATAAAATCCCATTTTTACTTTCTTTAATGAAAAAGAAACCTATCTCCAATATACTTTAATTAAAAAATGTGTACCATTTTTATAAGAAACCTGACTGTATGCAGTGAAATTCTCCCTTCATTTACTGCTGTGGATAGGAATTGTCAGACGGTCCCTAACTGCTGAGCAGGGAAACAATCATACTTATGAACAGCAGGGGGAGCCCCCGCCTTACTTCCCAGCCATGCAGAACTCAAGCAGCTTTGTTTATGATGATCCCTAAGCAGCCCAGACCACACTGAGCATGTGCACAGTCTTAGTCTTGCAAAGATGTTTAACAAAGTTACAAGATGGTGACCCCCTGTAGCCAAATTTGAAAGCATAAATCATTTGTTTGATTAGGCTTGTGGTGCAGTAAGTTCATGTTTATATTTAGTATATTTAGTATACTAACTATTTTAGACTTTACATGCCCTTTAAGGCAAGGGACATTTTGGGAGCAAGCTGGACAGACTGGAGTAGGACAGAACAGAAACATGGCAGGACTGAAAGTCAGGAGTTGGACAGAAGCCTAGAAGCAGGAACAGGACTAGAGCAAGAGCAGGACAAAGGCAAGGAAGGGCAAGAACATGGAAGAGGAAGAATTAGAGCTAGGGGCAAGCAACAGAACTAAAGCCAAAACTACTTTAAAGGAACTGTTCATTGAGTTTGTAATTGATCCTTAGCATGCAGGTCAGATTCAAAAGCAAACTGTTATGACCCATGTGGCTCCCTCATGTCACTGAGGGGGCCGCATGAGTTATACAGTTAGGTCCATAAATCTTTGGAGAGAGACAACTTTTTTCTAATTTTGGTTTTGTACATTAGCACAATGAATTTTAAATTAAATAACTCAGATGTGGTCGAACTGCAGACTTTCAGCTTTAATTCAGTGGGTTAAAGATTGCATAAAAATGTGTCCAAAGAATGTTTTTCCAGAACTGTGCTAGCTTTTTTAGATGTTTTTTTGCAAAGTCCAATGGTCAATAGACTTTCTATTCTTGATGCTTATGAGTGGCTTGCACCTTGCAACGCACCCTCTGTATTTACTTTCATGCAGTCTTCTCTTCATGGTAGACTTGGATATTGATATGCCTACCGCTTGGAGATTGTTGTTTACTTGTTTGGCTGTTGTGAAGGGATTTCTCTTCACCGTGAAAAGGATTCTGTGATCATCCACCACTGTACCTGGATGTCCAGGTACAGTGGTGGTTCACCAGTGCTTTCTTGCTTTCTCATGATGTACCAAACTGTAGATGTTGCCACTCCTAATATTGTAGCAATTTCTCGGATGGGTTTTTTCTGTTTTGCAGCTTAAGGATGGTTTGTTTTACCTGCATGGAGAACTTCTTTGACCGCATGTTGTCTGTTCACTGTAAAATCTTCCACATACAAGCACCCCCCTCCTCAAATCAACTCAAGAGCTTTTATCTGCTTCATTGGTTATGAAATAATAAAGGAATTGCCCACACCTGCTTTGAGTCAATTGTCCAATTGCTTTTGAGCCCCTGAAATGAAGTGACATTTTTATGCAATATTTTTGTTCAACCCACTGAATAAAGCTGAAAGTCTGCAGTTCCAACTGCATCTGAGTTGTTTCATTTAAAATTCATTGTGGCAATGTACAAAAAAGTTGTCTCTGTCAAAAGATTTAAGGACCTAACTGTAAATGGGCCTGATAACCAATCAGTGGAAACCAAGAGAGCTGAAAAGCAGGAAGTAAAGTTCTGGCTATTATGTTAGACATCCAGTCACTCCAGCCTTTATAGATTATGTTTTTTGGCTACTAACTATATAAGAAACTTTTTATTTTGCATGGTCTATCTATTTACCCAGTTTTTATTTCTATACTGAACATATTGAATGCTTAGGCGAGGAATTGATGTGGAAGCTGGGTTTATAAAGGACTTGGCTGGCTCTGATTGGCTGTCCAACGAGGCTGCTATGATAAGAGAGAAAAGCCTGGTAATAGATAATGAGGGAACTTACCAGATGTTCTCCTGGCCCATTAGTTAAAGAGAGCAGCCAAAAACCTGGGGGCTCCTGGCTTGAATCACAGTGGAACCTAATGCTTAATTACAAATGTCATTCTTTGAGTTATTGACAATTACAGTAAGGATCCTCATGTTCCAAGAGCAATCATTTTTATGTGTATTGTAATAATGATTTATGTGTATGCGAGAATCATGTTGATACATTGGTAAATCTATAGACGTATTCCTCGTTTTATTGTAAATGCTTTACAGTCATTTCCAAAATGGCTCCACGTGGTTTATCCAGTTGAGTGGGAAATTTTGAGAACTAAACATTATATTAAAAAAAATGACCCCAGTTCAATGCATTAGTATCCATTTGCACAATGTATATGATAGACAGTGTTAAAAATTTAGAGAGCCATCTCATGACTTGCTGACTACTTGCCCACATTGTACAAATAAAATAGGACCATTACTACTACATGTCTCATGCTGACTGTCAATCATGCTTTGCTCTCTCCTCACTCTGTCAATGTGTTTGGTGAGTATTTCCAGCTGCATAAAAAGCAATGAGATGGATAGACCAAACTTGAGTTCTTTTTACCAGATGGTCTGTTGATCTATCACATCACAATGCTGTGAAATATATACATTTGGGATATTATTTGTGATTCAGTACTTTTTCTCACTCCTAGGAGTAAAAGAGTGAGGGAATAATTTTGCATATATTGTCTAAATAATTGTGTTACACTTGCAGGGAACATGAATAAGATTTTCTGTCAGGGCAAACTCATGGGGATCAAAGCTTGGAGAAATCCATACATCATTTTATATGGTTTATAAGCCATTTAAACACAAGAAGCAAAGTCATTTACTTTAGACTCTGGAGAATGTTGAAATGTGAATATCATTTTATCGCTCTCCAAATCATTTCAACAGCACAGTTTATTTAAATGTTTTTACCAGTTTTTCAGATTTATTTAGATTTAGGGGAGCAGCTATGCTTAGAAATCTGTATGTATGAAGAATGTATTTATATATGCTGTTATAATAAATGTTGGATTTCTGGTCCACAACTATATATACATATTATATATATATATATATATATATATATATATATATATATATATATATATATATATATATATATATATATATAGTATAAGTCTTAAGTCAGTAAAGTAAATTATACCATCTACAAAAACAGAGTTAATAAGATTCATAAGTCAAATATGTCACTGTAACATGTCACTTATGAGAACTTATGAAATGACTGTTCCAAGAGCTAGTGATGCTCACACCCAAGTTACACATATCTAAAATGAATGTAATAGGCATATGCTTTCAAAATATATTTTAATGGTCTAGTTCCTACATGGGACCTGTTGATGAACCGATTTGATGGTCTGTTAAACATAGATAGCTAAATAGTTAATGTTCTGTGTTAAACAAACAAATCAAAGTGGCATCATCTGTAGATAGATAGATATGTAGATAGATAGATAGATAGATAGATAGATAGATAGATAGATAGATAGATAGATAGATAGATAGATAGATAGATAATTGCAAGATAGATAGATAGAAAGAAAGATAGATAGATAGATAGATAGATAGATAGATAGATAATTGCAAGATAGATAGAAAGAAAGAAAGATAGATAGAAAGAAAGATAGATAGATAGATAGATAATAGTGAGATAGATAGATAGATATCTCTCTTTCTCTCTATCTCTCTATAGATCTCTGCCTTGAAAGAAGAAATTCCAAATTTGATATGATATATTTCTAATTTGTAACTTAGAATTTCACTGTATTTTTTATGTTCATTAAATAAATCTGCACAGAACCTGATGAGAGTGCTGAGTTTACCCACTGTTTCCATACACCTATTTGGAACAGGCTGCAGAAGCTGAGTAGCAGACTGCCATTAACTTGGGCCAGCTTTAGCATCTGGGCATGTTTTGTTTCTATAACTACTACATTTACATGTTTGTCGATAGAAAAGCACCCAGCATCAGTTAACTGTATTTTATCCAGCCCCACACTCCACACAAAATAAGTCTCTTGCTGAAGGGCTTTTAATGGCAAGGTGAATCAATCGCATTACTGTGAATTATTAATTGGAGGCACATTATATAAGGAGGCCAAATATGCTCTGCCATGCAATAAAAAAAACATTGAGCAAGTGGTATAACCTGCATTCCAATGGCTAAACATACTATGAACCAGATGTATCAAAAATCTGATTAACTTTCTCCATGTTTTAACTTGATATAACCAATGAGAAATATAAAGCACCCTTTTTTGGACCCTTTCTGCTGGGATTTATTATTTCTGGATTCTGTCCTCAAGCTAGCCTTGGTCACTAGTACCCTGGGCTTGAGGGCAGGACCACCTGTTTGGCTGTAAGAGCAGTTCTTTGTTTTTCTATTCTGTGGAGTGATGTCGCTATGCTCTCCCACTGGTAACTCCCTTTTTACTGTATAAAAAGTCTGTTATTCTTTTGTTTCGGGGTTCTGACTGTTTTTTGTGAGTTCAGAATCCGCAAAGCTTGTGTCAAATAAACTTTGTCTTTCATCTGAAGTGGTCTCTGGTAACTGATTTTACCCAACAGTTCCTATTGGTAGCATTTACAAATGCATTTTGAGAAGATCTTGATGACTTCCACTTTCCTTTGCCACCTCTGAACTGTTTGGTGAGAGATCATCAGCCACAAAATACTATAAACATTAATAAAAGGCAAAAAAAATATGAACTGCAGAGTAAAAAAAAACAGGTGCAGATGCCCTACTGATCCAATCTGCTGCTTGTGCCTTGAGTTGCAATTAGTTTTGTTTGTAGAATGGCGTGCAAATTGTCACCTTACTCTTTTTTAAGGGGCAGGATGTTGCTGTCCCCTAAAATGTGAATAGCTTGCGTCAGTGATGGAAGGCAATAAGTAAATGACTTCCATTGTTCTGTACCTTTGATTAGATTTATAATCTAATGTGCAGATGCAGTGCCACAAGAACTAGGTGCAAGAGCTTACTAAATGGAGTTCTAAAAGTCAAAAGCCTTATCATTACTCTAGACTGCGATAAATGGGCCCTAATATCATATATTCAGACATTCATACAGTATGGGGCAGATTTATCAAGGGTTGAAGTGAATTCGAGGGGATTTTCAAAGTAAGAAAATTCTAAATTCGAAGTAATTTTTTGGATACTTCGACCATCGAATAGGATACTACGACTTCGACTTCGATTAGAAGTAAAATAGTTTGAATATTCGACCATTCGATAATCGAAGTACTGTCTCTTTAAAAAAACTTTGACTTCAATACTTCGCTAAATTAAACCTGACGAAGTGCTATGTTAGCCTATGGGGACCTACTAAAGAAGTTTTTTGTAGTCGAAGAAAAATCGTTCGATCGATCGCTGAAATCCATCGAATCGTCCGATTCGAAGGATTTAATCGTACGATCGAACAGTCAAATTCGATGTAAAAAACTTCGACTTCAATATTCGAAGTTGAATTATTCCAATTCGATGGTCGAACTTCGAAGTATTTTCCACTTCGAAATTCTACCCTTGTAAATCTGCCCCTATGTGTATATAGATTTATTTTAAAACTCCTGTGGTTTAAAATGTAACAGTATAATGTTAGACACAGTGAAAGAGAGTAGTGGCTTTCACTGTATGTGTATATATATATATATATATATATATATATATATATATATATATATATATATATATATATATATATATATATATATATATATATATAGATATCCCTTTTATGATTTGATATCACTGACCCTTTAAGCATTGATCCAAAGAAGTGCGGGATAGCAAACTGTGACCTAAATATCTTTCATTGCATTTATCTAGATGTGAACTATGAAATACTGTAATTATGCATTTTCAGAAGCTTTCTACCATATGGCTACAATTTCTTCTTGGATGCACTTTTCACTCATTTCATTTTTAACATCTGTGACATCAAGGATTACCGGAGAGTGGATTGTAATATTACTGCATGTAAAACATGAAATAGTACAGTGTATCTCATAAAGGCACTTTCAGTATTTCTACTTTTATAGCACAAATTCAAATTCTAAGAAATTGTATGAGGAGTTAGATCTAAAATAAAAAAATTGACAGTACATTTACTAAGTGGCCCCTAATTTAGCTGTCTTCATATTATTCAATTTTTCGTTAAAATTGAGAGGCAACCATGGATTTCCCAGCATTCAGCATACTCTATCTGCAATTCCACAATTCCCAGTGAATGAGGTACTTGTTGGTAGGTGGCTTTGCTGGCAAACATGGCAAGCATTAATCCTCATAAAGCATAGTTTTTTGAAAAAAATATCTGTCCCCTCTTCCAGGGGTGATTGTGGCCCTTATATCGCCTCCCCCCACTATTACCTATATTTGAGGGGGGTTAAGGGAAGCATCGCTAGTTCGAAGTGAAAATTCGAATTTTGAGTTAATTTTTGTGTACTTCGATAAGGGAATAGTTCAAATTTCGATTCGAATTTGAAAAAAAAATGTGAAAATTCGAATTTCGAAATTTATCATGTAATGTCTCTTTAAAAATTCAACTCCGACCATTCGCCATCTAAAACTTGCCGAATTGCTGTTTTAGCTTATGGGGGACCTCCTAGAATTTATTTGGAGTCAATTGGTGGACTTTGAAAAATCTAATGTGTTTTTTTTTTTAAAAAAAAAAACGTTAAATCGTACGATTCAAATGCACTATTACTTCAATTCATACGATTCAAATTCAGAAAATGGACCTAATTGATTGAAAACTGACCTATTTGGCCAAAAAAAACTTTGATTTAATTTCGGTTGGTCTTTTTGAATTTGAATTTGGAAGTTTTTCAACTTTGAAATTCGACCCTTGATAAATCTACCCCTTAGAGCAGGGATCCCCAACCTTTACAACCCATGAGCAACATTCAGAAGTAAAAGGAGTTGGGGAGCAACACTAGCATGAAAAATGTTCCTGGGGTGCCAAATAACAGCTGTGATTGGCCATTTAGTAGCCCCTATGTGGATTGTCAACCTACATTGATGCTCTGTTTGGCAGTACACATGGTTTTTATTCAAATAAACTTGCCTCCAAGTCAGGAATTTAAAAATAAGCACCTACTTTGAGGCCACTAGGAGCAACATCCAAGGGGTTGGAGAGCAACATGTTGCTCACAAGCTACTGGTTGGGGATCACTGCCTTAGAGTTTACTCACATCCCCATCACCTAAAAAGAGCATTCTAGGAGAGATATACATTTGAGGAGAGATGTGCATTCTTTTTAGAGCCTTCCCAGCTACTGTGGCACATTATACATATGTATATTATTGGGGTACAATAGAACAACAGTGTTGCATCCACCATAACAAGTAACCCCCACAATCTGCATAAACAGTAAATTAGACTAAACTTACCTTGCATCTTGCAACAACCCATTTAGTTTTCAGTCAGGTTGTTATATAGCTCAGTTAACCATTGGTCTCAATGTGTTCAACATAAACAGAGATAGCGGGTTGCTTTTTCTTTTTTCTTTATTTCCTTATGTCTGGCCAATAGTTATTTTTATTTGAGGGCAGCTTGGAGAGATGAAAGTGCAGATTGCCTCCGTAAAATAGTATTAAATAACTTTAACTTAAGATGACACTTATTAAATTGACAATATAAAATATTTACTAACCTGTAGGTGTCATAAATATTTCAAGGGCATATTTGATATTGGAACTGATTTATATTTTATGTTCCATCAATAACTGTATGATCATATATTAAGCAGTGTTATAGAATTGTTCTTGTTTAAGCTAGAAAGAATCAAATGTTCATAAAAGACTGTCACAGTTTGAAGAAAGATTCTCGTAACTGAGCAATTTATCATTTTTTGATTGGGTTGCTTCAAACTACTTGTGATAAAAACTGCCAAAGAAATAACTACTTGTGGCTAAATCTCTTTTTAAGGGCTTTAACAGATACTGTGTTGTGAAGCCCTTTCATTTAAAGAGCATGTAAAGGCAAAAAAAATAAAATCCAATTTTTTAATTCTTTAATGAAAAAGAAACCTATCTCCAATATACTTTAATTAAAAAATGTGTACCATTTTTATAAGAAACCTGACTGTATGCAGTGAAATTCTCCCTTCATTTACTGCTGTGGATAGGAATTGTCAGACGGTCCCTAACTGCTGAGCAGGGAAACAATCATACTTATGAACAGCAGAACTTACTGCCCAGCCATGCAGAACTCAAGCAGCTTTGTTTATGACGATCCCTAAGCAGCCCAGACCACACTGAGCATGTGCACAGTCTTAGTCTTGCAAAGATGTTTAACAAAGTTACAAGATGGTGACCCCCTGTAGCCAACTTAAAGCATAAATCATTTGTTTGATTAGGCTTGTGGTGCAGTGAGTTCATGTTTATATTTAGTAAACAAAATACAGCATTTCTAGCCTTATTCTATTTTAGACTTAACATGTCCTTTAAGTCTTTTCCAAATATAATGAACCCAACAGCCAAAAGAAAATATCACAAGTCAAATCATTTTGTCATAAACCAAATTTTATTTTTATTAATTCAGTTTAATTCGTGTTTGTGAGAACATTTTATTCTTCAGCTTAAACCTCTAAACTAAAATACAGTTGTATATACTTTATGAGGTCTAACTTCTTTTTCTATTAAATTTCACATGACTATTTTTATATCCAACACTTTGAGCAGTAGCTTCAAAACACAGGGTTTAAAGCGAGAAAGCTATTACCTATTACATAAGTTGTTACATGGAGCAGATGGTTACACTTCTACTACAGTATTTGCTTGGAGTAGAAAAACGAAGGCGGAAGGAAACTAAAACACCTCATTAGAATTTGTTACGAATATTAGATTAGATTTCTCAGTTGAAAATCTTAATTTTTCATCCACCGAGAAGGACAAAGTTGATCTAAAACGCATTGTCTTATAGGGTGGGAAACCTAGAGAATGCTTGCAGGAGATAACATTCTGCTACACGTATTGCAATAAACTGATTTTAGATGCTCACAACATTCACATGCACAGAGGTCTTTGAATCTGCATGCTCTAGATTGGCTTGGAGATTTATGCTCATGTTTTTATCAGCTTTGCTTTTCATCTCACATTCTTTTATTCTAACCACTGCTTGGTTGCTAGAGTAGATTGGATCCTGGAACCAAGTAGCTGCTGACATACCAAACTGGAGAGCTGCTGAATGAAAAGTTACATTATTCCAAATCCTCAAAAACAAATGAATAGAAAAATGCAAATTGCCTCAGAATATTACTTTCCATGATGTATGTAGACTCTACATGAGGGGGTTATTTACTAAACTTCAAATTCAAAAATCATGAAAAATTTGTGATTTTTTTATTATAAAATCTGACTTTTAAAAAAATCACGTTTTTTTTCGGAATTTATTAAACCCCAAAGATGGGAAAAGTCAGAATCTGAAAATCCGGCATCTCAGACCTGTCCCAATGATTTTTTGATGTGCGCTGGGTTTATGGCAATGCCCCAAAGTTTTCTGCGTTTTTGGCAAAATTCTGAGTTTTCAGGTGAAAAATCTGAAAAAATCGTGAATAAAAATTCGAAAAAATGGTGATAATTGGATTTTTGCCGATTTTTTTCCTGCTAACAAAATATACAGGAAAGTGTATTAATAAGTAAGCCCAAGAAACCTGTGTTGATTTGGTCTGAGTTTTTTTCAGAATATATTGAGATAAATTCGGATAAATAACTCCCTTAAAGTTAAAGGTAATAAGGTAAACTACCCTTTTAATTTTTAATATTGATTGCCTCAACCCCCTGAACTTTTTCACAAATTTCATTACATTTTAAAGTATATAGTTCACTTACTAAAAGACCCTTAACTATTCTTATCTTTAGCTAGTGTAGAATTAAGAGGACATTCGAGCTCTCTCTGCATAGTAAGAGAGTACTATAATTATGATGCTTTGCGTATTTAAGAACTAGAAATTCTAGAGTTTCTTTTAGCTCTTGCGATTTTTTTTTCATTAAAAAGGAAGCTGGGAATCAGCCACTATGTCAATTAGCTGGATAGAGTGCCAATGTATAAGTAATTTACTGCCAAGTGCTTCAACATATTCATTCACAACACTGCACTAATTAAAAGAAAAACTGATTCCTGTTACATAGAAATGTTATAAATACCATTAATAATGTAAGTCATAATTTCATTTGTAACCTATTATAGAGGAAATTGATAATTATATAATGACATGTTTGTAATAAAGGATGAATAAGGTCACTAATTTGCAACCATATTTTGATTATGCAGATCTGACCTACAGGGGATAGAATGCTTTGCTGTAGAAATAAAATATCAATCAACCTTTTTATTGTGACTGCTGTTTGTAGGTCTGCAAATCAGTACTAGAACAAGACAGAACATTCTAAGGCAGCCAGTTCTTTCAAGTGGTAATATGCTCTTGGGTTTGACATGACCCAAATACATAAGGCATATAATGTGTTGTATTGCATAATACAAATTATGCATTCAAATTAAATCAGAATTTTCTTATCTTAGAAAAACAAACAAAAAATATATTATTGTATATGGTTGGCCAAATTTTGAACACAATTGATAAAAAGATATATGTCCCAATAGATGTTATTTTTCCTAATTCTCCCCTACTTCTAGTTTTCTACCTCCTTTTCTTTGGTTGTACTTCCTGTCTAATCCCTCTCTACTACTCTTCCTCTTTCCAACTGTATAGCCGTCTCTGCTCAGTAGCAATTATATACAGTACAGACGCCACAGTATATCACTTTGTTGTTATTGATCAAAGTCTGATACAGTGTTGTTCTCTGTTTGACTTTTTAAGCCTTGTTTTATAGTCATATTTATTTAGCAAAACCAAAAAACTTTACTATTTTCAATATATAATGGACAGATATTACGTTCTATATAACTTATTTATCGAAATTAGTGATGGGCGAATTTGGGGCGTTTCGCTTTGCCGAAAAATTAACACAGTATGTGTTTTGCTGGCTTTAGCTATTTTCAGATGTGTTCTCATTATATAAAAGACTAAGAGGCAGATTTATCAAGGGTCGAATTTCGAAGTACAAAAAGCTTTGACATTTTTACTTCGAATTGAAGTAAATACGAAGTTGTAGTATCCTATTCGATGGTCGAAGTATCCAAAAAATTACAAATTACATAAAATCTGCCCCTAATATACTTCAGTTTTTAAGGAATTTAAAATACTGTAAATCAGTAGCAAATGTATTTTATAGATATAAAACAGAAACTGTTGCCAACTGTATTAATAAATATGCAGCACTTTATAATTTTGCAATTTAGAAAAGTAAACACGGGGCATTATAATATATATCAAATAAATAAGTATAAATATGCAGAGATTAAATACCATGTGGAAAGAGACACAGTAGGAAGAAAGACCGTACCTGCCCTGTAGAACTTAGAAGTCATTTTCAGCAAATTTGTTTAAAATAAAATTATTAAAAATATAGCTGTAACTGATATAGCTGTAAATGAAGCCGTTTGATTATTAATCTATTTTTATTTTAGATTTCCCAAACTTTTTCATTTCCTTTTAGTAATTTGGGACATTAATAGGGTAGAGGGTAAATATTTACTTTGTGAAAAGGCAGGTTTTTTTGTGTTTGATCCAATTTAGGGCCAAAACCCAGAGAATCAAAAAGACCTGCTTTACTTTCAAATTTCACCATTGCTCCAGTATTATTTTTCCCTAGACTTTTTCCCTAGACTTCACTTTTCAACTGATTCTTCTGTATTTTGCATAGGAAAAAGTCTTCCTAAAGTGGGGAACACACTAGTTTATAAACAGAAAAGCTTTTAAAATACAAAGGTTTTGCAAAGATTTTAAAAGAATGAGCTCTACTACATCTTCAATCCCCAATGGCTATATAAGATCTAACTCAATCAGACTCCTGGTTCCTCTGCATGGGAAATTAGCAGATCTGCAGCTGCTTATGTATATAAATAGAATGCCCATGTATACAAAAAGAAATATTTAATTTCATGGCATCCATTACTTGATGTTGGGGATGTCTACAACATAAATACGGATTGCATTGTCCAAGTGCTAAGGAGTCAAAAATAACACATTATACCTAAAACATGGTACCCAAGTTAAAAATAGCTGTTTCTTAGAAGTGTTTTTTTTTCAGTTGCTAGGAATTATTCTTATTTCTTTTCATGAATGCAGAAAGGCTTGACTCACTAGGTGGAATCTGAATATTTTATTCCATATGGCCTACAGCAAATTTATAAATATAAAATCATATATTGCTTTTATTACTTATGCTTGGATCACACATTTTATTGATATAGTATACAAATATAAATATGTAAATATCTTCTCTTCACGGTATGCAGTGCTTAGGGAGACATTCAAGTTTTAGGTTGAAGCCAGGAGATCACTCTGTAATTTTAATATGAAGCTGAAGTTGACGTTCTTAAGTTCACTGGAAGCATAAACAAATATTGAAATACTTGCCCCTAGCTTTTCAGTCATACAGTACTTTTTTTCCAGCAATCGAAAGTATGCCTTCTGTATATATATATATATATATATATATATATATATATATATATATATATATATATATATATATATATATATATATATATATAGATATATATATAAACAGATCCGGCCTGGTGCACTCCCAACCAACTTGGTCCAATGCCTGGGTGCAGGCTTCCACAAAATTATATATACAAATATTAACAAACCGCACTCCAGGGTCTTTGTCCTCTGTGCAAAAAGGTGAGACTTTATTTCAACGTTTCGGCTCCATAATTCGGGCCGTCATCAGAGGACAAAGACCCTGGAGTGCGGTTTGTTAATATTTGTATAGATATATATATATATATAGATATATATATATATCAATGGTAATTGTATAATTCTTATAGAGGGACCCCAATTCTTGTGTTGAAAAAACTTTATTTATTTATTCATCACTCGTGCATCCAACGTTTCAGCCCACATTGGGGCCTTAATCAAGGATCCTTAAATGTGCCCAATGTGGGCCAAAACGTTGGATGCTCGAGTGATGAATTAATAAAAAAGTTTTTTCAACACAAGAATTTGAAATGTGGGTCCATCTATAAGAATTATGCAATTACCATTGACCCAGCACCCACAAACGGATATTGGAGTTTGAGTGTGGGTACCTAATTTGAAAAAGGCTGGTGTTCCAGCTGAAACGTCAGTTTTATTGTGGCCTTTTTATAGATTTTTCCAATTTTCTGTAAAACCTGTGAGTGCTATTTCCACGGACTATGTTATTATGCATATTTGTAATTTGCACCCAAACTTCTGTTTACTCTATTTTTAGAGAGTGCCGGCATTCTCTAAACATATATAAATATATATATGTATACATGTATATGTGTCAACAATTCATTGTATGTGAATGACTTTTAAATTAAATAGTAGTGCTTATCAATTATAATTGCTGCTTCGTGATGTCCCTTGTTTCACATTTCAAATATAGCAGCAGCTGTAATTTTTTGGATACTTCAACCATCGAATAGGCTACTACAACTTCGACCTTCGATTCAAAGTAAAATTGTTCGATTTTGGGGACCTTCCAGAGCATATTTGAGTTTGAGTTTTTTGTATCCGAAGGAAATCGTACGAATCGTACGATTCGAAGTACGATCAGAGTACGATCGGAATACGATCGTACGTTGCAAAAAATCCTACGAATTTGGCTTCAGATTTCGTAGTATTCAATTTGATGGTGGAATTTCTAAGTATTTTCCACTTCGATATCCCTAAATTATATATATATATATATATATATATATATATATATATATATATATATATATATATATATATATATATATTTATATATATATATATATATATATATACACACACACACACACCAGCAGTCCTGCCTGGTGAACTCAAAACCAACAAACAACTGCCTGGTTGCTGGTCAAAAAATTCAATGCATAAAAAACAAAAAAAAACACATTTCAAGGACTTTATAGGTGAAAAAATAAAGATTGTATTTTATTTCAACGTTTCGGCTCCATCACTCGGGCCGCCTTCTCGGAGTGTGGTTTTTTTTTTTGTTTAAACTTTTACATTTTAAATATTATGTATAAACAGACCTCAAAAGCAACTTAGATCAATAATGCTATTAAATAGTAGAAAAAATAGATTTGTTGAAAACATTACAACCTTTTCTGATGTTTTGACAACTTGTCATTTAAATATAATGTGTTGCATAATTGATAAAAAGCAGCCATGAAATCTGAGGATTTTAGGAATGAGAAGATAAAACCATAAACAATATTACCATCATAGCTAACACAAAAAAACCTTTATTTATTGATGGCCTTAACAACAGGTGTGTTCTCTTGGCAGAATTCAGTGGAGAGATTGCAGTGGAGAGATTTGCCCAAAAATGATCCAGCAGGGCAACAGCAGGGTGCTGATGCAATGTATGTTATAAAAAGAATAGAGGAAACAAGAACATTTCTTTGTAAAGCCTGAACTTTGCATTTTTATCACAGTTTAGCTACATTCAGTTGTAATCTGGAATTATTTGATTAGTAATAAGATAAGAGGAGGCAGCAAAAAGATAACAAGCACATATCTATTATTAGTGTAATAATTCCACATAAATTGCAAACCTTCTCTAAAAATAAATAGCAGAGTCTCCGCAAATGAACAATTACAACACTGTATTAAAATGTAACAACAAGGGTTAATGAAATATTTTCATTGCAAGATGATGCTAGGAGATGACAGATCCATATCTACATAATTATGAGTCACATCCTGAAAGACTTATTTACATAAGTTCTGTCACTGCAACAATGCACCAGAAATTCTCATGTATTACATCCATTTAGGGTAATGGAAGATGTAGTCAATCAGCCGAAACAAATCGGTAAGGGAACAAATCTTGCACACACCTCAGGGGAGATTGTTAGGGCCCAATCCTGCATCTTAGATGGGTACCCAGGCAGATTTCCCACAGAATATTCTCCTGATCATGGCATCTAATCATGGGGATATTCCATGGGTAAAAGTCCCAATGCAAGACACCCAACCAAAATGTTTGTTTGCTAATCACGCCTCGAAAATGTTGGCAACCAAATGCCACATGTTACAAACCAAAAAGTCACCACTAAAGGTCGAAGTTCGAAGTTAAAAAAATTTCGAACTTCGAATTCAAAAAGACCAACCGAATGGAGGTCAAAGTTTTTTGGGGTCGAAGTAGCCGAATTCGGCCTACTTCGAATCGTACCATTCGAAGTAGCGCTACTTCGATCTACTACGATTCGAATTTTTTTTAACTTCGAACTTCGATCTCCCAAACTCCCCCAATTGCCTACATACAAGTTCTAGGAGGTCCCCCATAGGCTAAAATAGCACTTTGGCAGTTTTAGGTGGGAATGGTCGAAGTCGAAGTTTTAAAGAGACAATACTTAAAAAAAATTCGAAGTTGGACTCAAAGTACCCAAAAATTACTTCGAAATTCAAAGTTTTTTCTTCCAAAATTCACTTCCACCTTTGAAAAATCTGCCCCTTAAAGTACTTAAAGTACTATTGTCACTGAAATAGTTCAATTTGAAATATGCACTGTATGTAGAGTTTAGGGATGTAGCGAACCGCCGATAATGTGTTCGCGAACGCCGTTCGCGAACACCGGCAAAATTTGCGAACAGTTCGCGAACTTCGAACATCCGAAAATCGTTCGATTCGAACGATCGAAGGATTTTAATCGTTCGAACGAACGATTTTCGTTCGAATCGAACGAAAATCGTTCGATTTTAGCAATCGAATGGTCGAATGGTCGAACGATTTTGACGCGAACGCCTATTGGCGAACGTCGCGCGACGTTCGCGAACTTGCGGCGGACGCGAACAGCCGATGTTCGCGCGAACAAGTTCGCCGGCGAACAGTCCGCGACATCCCTAGTAGAGTTAAGTATGTACTATACCAGACAAATACCATAGTTGAGCATGTGCAGTAAAACCTGCTTGGCCAGTTAATTTTTCTCCATTTGAAATGACTCCCGGTGAGAGGTTCTGTTGATCATTTCACATCCATATTCAGTGCAGTCACAATCTCAGTAGCCAATTAATTTCATCTTGGTTTTTGTTTTAGAGAATTGAGATGTTGGTCAGAAATCACAATGACCTCCTTTAGCAACATCCCTCTTCATTTTATCACATTGGGGAGGTTACCCAAAACATTGCAAAATAGGTTCCTTTTGAATTTTTAAATAAAATAATTTTATTCCAACTATATATATACATATATTTATTTATTTTTATTATAAAAAAACCTGGCTTGTTCGGATGGATGGGAGATCCCAAATGGACTAAAAGTAACCATAAAACAACCCTTATAATGTAATCAGCTATCCTCAGACATTTTGCTTTGGTTTCCTAGAGACCAATACATTTTGTGAATTTGCAGCTGACAACTAACCCCTCTAAGGTGAGAACAAAGGACAAGGTTTAACTAATCATGGCCAGATTGCAGAAGCACAACTGTGTAATGATAGGATTTTTTTTATACAGTATATATATATAAAATGCCTTTGAAAGAATGCTCAATTGCAGCTGACATTTCTTCTGCTTAATGCCAGTGTTTGCTGAGGAATAATAATGGGACAAACAAAGAACAAATTGACAACAAACTGCAATCAGACATAACCTGGCAAAATGATCAGACATGTTTAAACCCTGCTCAGAACATTTGCAAACATCAAAGGATTTAATTTAATTTTACATATAAATATATATATATATATATATATATATATATATATATATAGTGCACAAAAGAACCGCACACACAGGTCTTTGTAGTGAAAAAACTACTTTTTTCACTACAAAGACCTGTGTGTGCGGTTCTTTTGTGCACTACAGATGATTTCTTCTAACCAGCACCCAGGCATTACCTTTGTGTAACGAGTGCACCAGCTTCGGACTGTATATATATATATATATATATATATATATATATATATATATATATATATATATATATATATATATATATATATATATATATGAAACAATACATATATAAAACACTCGCACTCGCACTAACATTTCTGCTCTCAATCAAGCCTTTCTCGCTCACTTATAGTTTTTTTTCTTTGTTTATATATTTAGTGATTCAATTATGAGTTCCTTCACCTTATATTTATTTTCTAGCTGCAACACACTGATGCTGTAAGTAACTGGCAGATTTTACCCAGTCTGAGTGCTGAGTCCTGAATTAGCCAATTTCGAATTGAAAAAACTTCGAAATTCGAATTCAAAAAGGCCAACCAAAATTAAAGCGAATTTTTTTTTGGTCGAATAGGTCTGTTTTTGATCGAAAAGGTCCATATTCAGCTGAATTTGAATCGTACAAATCGAAGGAATAGCGCATTCGATCGAATTCGATTAGAAGTTTTTCCAAAAAAAACTTTGATTTTTCAAAGTCCACCAATTGACTCCAAATAGGTTCTAGGAGGTCCCCATAGGCTAAAACAGCAATTCAGCAGGTTTAAATGGCGAATGGTCGAAGTCAAAGTTTTAAAGAGACAGTACATGATAAATTTCAATATTCAAATTTTTTAGTTTATTTCAAATTCGAAACGAATCAAATTTGGACTATTCCCTAATCAAAGTACACAAAAAATAGCTAGAAATTCTAATTTTTTTTCGTTCAAAATTCACCTCGACCTTTGATAAATCTGCCCCTAAGGGGGGGTTTACTAAAAGTCACATTTATCTCATTTTACACTCTGGTACCTATTTCTTAAACCTCAATTTTTTTCTGGTTGAAAACTCGAATTTTTAGAGGAAAGGAAATTTTTGTTGAGATTTATAATCTGAAAATACTCCAGCTAAAATCTGTCAAGGTCATGTAGAGGTCAATGGCAGATGACCTTGACATCGTGATCGTTTTCGTATGATAATCTGAAAAAGTCAAGTTTTCAGACGACAATTCAAAAAACCAAACTTTTGCTATTAAATGTTATAGTTCTTCTAGTCTTACATTTTGTAGAAGCCTTTAAGGCAAGATCTTCAGATCTGTGAGTAAAAAAAAATTTATTAAACAAATGTAAGATGTTAGGATTCAAGACCATAAACATTATTATACACTCAATTGCATTATTCCATTTTTGAAAGTATAACACAATGTTTACTAACAGAGTAAAATAATTTGTTTTATGTGAAGGTGGAGCTCAGAGAATATTATTTAAAAAATTATAAAGAAATAATACAAGGAAAATGTACAAGGAAATGTAAGATTTCAACAGGTGAACCTGTATTTTACAGTGAACAGTAATACAAAGAAGAAGGCAACCTCTTTTGACATACTGTATATTTTAAAATCCATAGAGTTTACCTGCCATTATTAAATAGGGATAGAAGGGCTAATGTATATGACCCTACAGTTTTAGGGATAGAAGGGCTAATTTGTATGACCCTACAGTGTATGGGATAGATTGGCTAATGTGTATAACCCTAATGGGTTAGGGACAGAGGGGCTAATATGTATGACCCTACAGAATTAGGGATAGAAGGGCTAATGTGTATGACCCTACAGACTATGAATGTAGCCAGCCTTATTATGTGCTACAACTCTATGTTTTACATTCACGTGACAGTTTACACATAGTGGTTTTAACTTGTTGTGTTAAGATCAGGAACTGCTCTCCTATTCTTCAGCCAAAGCAGTAATTGGCACAGAGGAAAATGTTTCTTTAATAACATTGCACATTAAAATGAAGATAAGACAGGCAAATACAAAAATCACATCCAATACATAAGGATATTGTTAGACATACAGAATGTGCTTTTTAAAAAATAATTATTGAGAAAATGTCCATGCCATATGAGGATAGGTAGAAAGAAGACGGAGATGTTTCCTATAATTGTATTAAACAGTGCTCTGTGCAACAGCAACTGCAAATATATAAAGCTGTTCCATTAAGCAAAGTTTTACCAATGGGACACATTAACAACATATAAATTGAGTGAAACTTGTAGTGCAGCCAAGGGAAATAGGTTTATGTGCATCCTAAAAGATAGATACACATCCCAGGCTGCTGAAGTACTAACTAGAAACTCAGCTTTGCAGTGTTAATGAACACAGATGATGTAGTGGATCACAAAATGCAGGAATTGATGTGCTTATATTAGTAACTAGCCCATCATTGCGTGATTCTACTACTAGTTTGAAAATGTAAATATATCTGGACAATATTTATATGTATATCTATCAAATATCTATCTACCTATCCATCCATCCATCCATCCATCCATAATGTATCAATCTATCTATCGATCGATCGATCGATCGATCGATCTATCTATCTATCTATCTATCTATCTATCTATCTATCTATTATCTATCTATCTATCTATTCTCAACTATCAATCCATCAATCTAATCGATCTATCTGTGTATCCATCCATCCATTATCTATCGATCTATTTGTCTGTCTGACTATCTATCTATCTATCTATCTATCTATCTATTTAGCTATCTATCCATCCATAATCAATGTATCGATGTATCTATTTATCCATCCACCCATCCATCAATACCCATCCACCCATCCTATCTATGTCGGCCTATCTGTCTGTTAATCTATTTATCCATCCATCATCTATCTGTCTGCCTGTCTATCTATCTATTGCTCTATCTATCTATCCATCCATTATCTATCTATGTGCCCATTTATCAATCCATCCATTTATCCATCCATCCATCAATCCATCCATCATCTATCTATTTATCTGTCTATTTATCTGTTTGCCTATCTGTCTGTTTATCTATTTATTTATCCATCCATCTATCTATCTAAAGCTCCCCATAGACGCAATGATTCTTCTTGCCGAACGACCGATTTTAGGGAAGCCCGACCGATCCTTCGAAATTATCGTGCGGTTAGTGGGATTCAAACGATCGTACATCTTATGATTTTTCGGCCGACATCTGTCAGGAAATTGATCGGCCAGGTCAAAAAATCTTTGTTGGTCCCAGTACAATCTATCTATGTTTGCAGGGACAAGCAGGCAGCTCCCCTTTGTTTTCCTGGCAAATTGGTCTTTTAGTTGATGGTCAATTTGTACGATCGTATGATCGTTCTGAGAAGATCGTGGTCTCACGATCAGGATCTGATCTTTTAAAAATCTCAACATCTATGGCCAGTTTAAGAAGCTACCACACTCTTTCGGTGCTTTTTATAGTACCCGCACTCTTACTCCTCAATCCACTCGTGGGTGCTTGGTCAAATGTTGTGCATATTTTCAAAGATGGACCAGCACTCCAAGTATTTCCAAACAAATGATTTATTATAAATTCACTTGTGCATCCATAATATATATATATATATATATATATATATATATATATATATATATATATATATATATATATATATATATATATATATATATATATATATGTGTGTGTATATATATATATATATATATATGTATATATATATATATATATATATATATATATATATATATATATATATATATATATATATATATATATATATATATATATATATATATATACAGTCATAGCACACACAGCTCTCTAACAAATAAGAGAGTGCACCACCGCATGCAAAGCCTTCATACTTCCCATTATCCTGACAAGTCTTCCTGCTTCCCAAAAACTTCACACAATTTTCTCAGACTCACTCACAACATAAGCATACAGGACTTTGGAGAAATAGCAAATACAATACAGTTTAGCAGCACACAACAGTACCAGTACAGTAATACAGACATTTAATTGTTCAAAAAGCTTGAACCTTCACTTGCTTTTTAACAACTGCCCTGAACCTACTCTTTATTTCTAGAAAAGATCATGTACTTTTTTGCCTTTATTGCAAAATGTAAGAAAATAATTAAGTTCAAATGTATGATATATTTCCAAATAATATTAGTCTCAAGTATCACAGGCAATCTTATATACTTTTATTATACCCATGCATTGAAGAAAATCCGCACTCACTCAGATCTTATCTTGATCATAAAGATGAATTTAATTTAAATCATTTACATTAAATTTATTGGAAACTCTTCTATCACTATTGTTATCCTTATACGATATATATTTTCTTTGCATCATAGTAAGTCTACTAAAAATCATTTAAACATTAAATAACCCCAATAGGATTGTTTGCCTCCTTAAAGGATTAATTATTTCTTAGGTTGGGACAGAAGGGCTAATGTGTATGACCCTACAGTACAAGGTGCTGTTTTATTATCACAGAGATAATACTGTTTTAAACTTTGGAATTATTTAATTAAAATGTAGTGTATATGAGACGTCCTTCTGATAATTAGGAACTTTCTGGATAAATGATCCCATACCTGTATATATTTGTCAGTTAATCACCTAAAATATGAAAAGGAACAAACTGACTGAATTGTTTCTTGACAAAACAAGAACAGAAATCTCATTTAGTACTTGGATCTTTTATTCTAGGAACTTGTGTTGGGGCAACATGTATCATTATTAGTCAATTAACAATACAAAAAACCACAGCTGAGCTTGAATTTGCCTTTGAGTCTAAAAAGAAGAATTCTACAGATATTCGTTTTTTGTTTGGAATAGTCATTCCAACTAAGTTTGCGTATAAACAAAAAGTTGCAACGGGTCAAAGACCTAGAGTAAGATTTTGTTTGGGCATATAACAAAGTTCCTGAGCTAAGTAACGATTGATTATTCTTCCAGACATTATGGTAGGGATACTGGTTCCCACATGGATTGTAGAACACAGCCCATTCAATAAATGCATTTGTTTCATATCGACTACATTTTGTTGATCAAAATCTATATATGTTGCCAAATCTAGCATAAATATTGAGATTACATTTGGCGAGACAATTTAAAGTACATAATTTACAGTGCACTCAATAACTAGATCATGTAATCTCTTTTTAGGCAGTAAGAGTACAGTATATCACAGCTAGCGATCTCACCCATAAGTGACGCATTCCTAAAAATGGTCCTTGTGGCTGTGAGCTTCATCTTTAATGTGAAATGTGCTATTGCAGTTCCTATAAGAGCTTCTGGGGCAACAGCTGCTTCAGCATCTGTACATCTTGGGACAGAGGGTTCTAGTGAATCTCAGGAAAATACTGTAGGACAAAATACCACTCAGCATAGCTGCACTGTACGTTTACCTGTACAGGTATGGGATCAGTTACCTAGAAACCCATTATCCAGAACACCAAACTATGGGAAGACCATCTTCCACAGACTCTGTTTTATTTAAATAATTTTTTTAATTAATTTCATTTTTATCTCTAATAATGAAACAGTACCTTGTAGTTGAACTTAACTAAGATTTAATAACCCGTAGGGGCACACTTACTTAGGGTCGAATATCGAGGGTTAATTAACCCTCGATATTCGCCTGTTGATATTAAATCGTTTCGATTTCGAATATCGTAGTAGAATGATTTATCGCTATTCGTTCGATCGAACGATCGAAGGAATAATCGTACGATCTAACGATTAAATCCTTCGATTCGAAGGATTTTAATCCATCGATCGAACGAAATTCCTTCAATCAGAAATTTGCTAGAAAGCCTATGGGGACTTTTCCCAAAGGCTAACATTGATGCTCGGTAGGTTTTAGGTGGCGAAGTAGGAGGTCGAAGTTTTTTTTAAAGAGACAGTACTTTGACTATCGAATGGTCGAATATTCGAACGATTTTTAGTTTGAATCGTTCGATTCGAAGTGTAGTCGAAGGTCGAAGAAGCCAATTCGATGGTCGAAGTAGCAAAAAAAAACATTTGAAATTCGAAGTATTTTTTATTCTATTCCTTCACTCGAGCTAAGTAAATGTGCCCCTTAATGTTGGCTAAAAAATCCCATTGGGATTATTTAATGTTTACATGATTTTTTAGTAGACAAAGCATAATGATACAAATGATGGAAAAACCCAATATCTGGAAAACCCCATTCTTGATTACAGGTCTCATACCTGAACCACAAACATACATTTTGAGGGGTATTGCATTTGACAGCAAATTTAATATTCTACAAAATCTTCATGGTCTCTCACAGGTTACATAACAGGGACACTTGGTTGCCATGATTATAGCATGTATTTTAACCAATAAAATAAATGACCTACCCTAGATTTTCTGGTTTTATTCACAGAAAGCAGCCACAAAATTCCCTTTGTCTACTGTACATATATACACAGTTTGGTGCATATATTTACTGTATGCTTTACAATTGAAAGTTGCATCAATTAATTGGTTAAGAATGGAAAACTCTCCCATTAAATACTCAAGAATAATGTAAATTAAGAGAATTCACTGGCTTTTTTTTTTTTTTATAACCGATCTCAAAAAACAGCCGGCAGCATTAAAAAAAACATAAAAATGTGTGAATGTGATATGCAATGTTCAGTGAAATGGAATGGTAAATAGTATGGTTTCTCACATGCAAATGCTATAAATATAGTTCTGCTCCTAAAAATTAACATTGCCTCAACCAAACATATTTTCATATGGATATAACTTATGGATATAAGTTAAAAATAACTTTAGTGAGTTGTATCTTTCCAGTGGGCAGTATGTCCTCTTTGCCACTTATATTTAAATTCCTGCTCTGTATTTTACACATTCTCAAATCACTTTACCCCTATAAAATGACCTTTGAACAGATTTTATTACTGTTTTAGTCAGGGTCAAAGTGCAATACAAATCCTCCTATTACAGTGTATGTTATTTAGAAAGTTAAACCATGTATTGCACCCAAGGGCATGTCGTGAGCAGGAAGTAGGAGGAAGGTGGCCCTTTGGCAGTGTTAGAGTAATTGATCCCCAGAGGCAGGAACAATCCAGGGACCTCCCCTACTCCTGATCTGTGCTTAAAACTTCAGGGATGGAGCAGTTCAAAGGGGGCCACGTTGCTTTTGCAATGGACACTATATCGTTATCTGCAGTAATGGAGAATTTCTGAAATGCTTTTTGCCACCCCTGGTAACTGGCCGCTCACTGCCACATGAGGCAAGGTTCTCACCTTGCCTCATGGTAGGAGCGGCCTTACCCAAAGGGGACCAGATGGCAAGGACACTTTGTTATGTGACTTGTATTGTGGAATAAAATGAAAATATTTGTTTCACGTGTCTTCATTCAACTTTACAGGTTCTCCTGTCATGTATGACAAACCTATAACAGCCACCTTTGGCCTCGGGCCTAGCCCTCAGCTACTCAGGTGCCACCAGGCCTTACCTTGGGAGAATCCAGCAACTCCCACATGGGCAACCAAGAGAGCCAAACATATAGCAGGGAAGGAGCCAGTAGATCCTGAATAATTGTAGTCAGGCAAGCTGGGTCAGTTCCTGAAAAACAACCACTGAGATGTGAGACAAATGCTAGGTCAGGAACAGTCCATGGTCAGAACTAGAAACTCACAAGGAGCAGGAAACAGGGACAGGAAATTGGCACCGTGGACAAGCAAACTTGACCTAGAACAGCCAATGTGTGAGTGCAGAGCAGGGGATTTAGCCATGCTGATGGCAAACTCTGAGCACCTGTGGCCAAATTGATCACAGGTGAATTCACTATGGGGAAATTTACTAAAGGGCGAAGTGGCTAGCGCTGGCGCAACTTTGCACTCTAAAGCCAGGCGTATTTTCGTTCTGGTGAAAGAGCGTTACTACGCAAATTCACAATGTTTTTGTTTTTACTGAACATTACCTCTATCACCAGACTTGCCTTCACCACCTCAGACCAGGTGAAGTGCAATAGAAGAGTAGATAGGACTTGGTCCAAAAAAAGTTAAAATTTTTTCTAATTTCCAAAAAATGCTGAAAAAGATTGTACATTTTTGCACTTGTGCAGTGTAATGTATTTGCTGCAACATATAGGTACATTGAAATTTAACTTCCCGCCATTTGCAAATGATCTAACGCTAGCGTAACTTTGCAATGCCTGCCGTAGTAACGCTAGCAACAACGGTGACAAAACCTTGCAACTTAGTGAATTAGCATTGTCTGTGCGAAGTTGCGTGCGGCAATGGCGGCGAAGCCGTCGATGGCGAATTTTCGCTTGTTAGTGAATTTCCCCTTGGCCTCCCTGGGAACAAAAGGTGAACAAAGCATAAACTAAATATCCTCCTCAAACTATTCTACTATTCTGCAATTTTGGTGTGAAAGAGTAAAAACATGTACAGTGTAAGCTCTCAAGTTTGGTAACCTATGTAAAAAGTCACTCCATCTACTCTTGTGTATAGACTAAGGTTTGCAAAAGGTGAAAATCTAGGTCCAAGATTTTGACTGTGCAAAGAACGACAAAGTTTCTCAGCTAAGTAACTATTCCAAGAGTTGGCAATTTTTAGAATTTGCTGTAAAATGAATTCATGCAAATGTTCTATGCATCTCTATCACTATTCTCTAAAGATTCCTGGTGTCGTTTTATATTTGTCAAAGGCTATGAATCAGATCCCTGCAGTCGTCGCAGCCATTTAAATCATTCCCCGGGGCCTCATTTTTATGGCTCTGTATCTCAAAAATAGAAAATGGTATAAAGAAACTACACACAAGTTCAAAAGAGCTAGGCCAGCACTTTAAAACGAAAGCAATATTTTTTTATTAGACAAAACAAACAGCAGTGCAATTTTTCTTTTACTGTTTTGTCAACAGGCAGAATGACACTTACACAGATATTATATGAATACATTGTTTTTTAGGAATGCATTTAGCATGAATGTAAAACGTGCAAAGGGAAAAAATATATATAAATAAATGAGAATAAATTTAAAAACTGTCCCTGTAGTTTGGATAGGTTTGAAAGAAGTGGGGAATGCAAAAAACGTTACATTCCCATCTTGAAGACCTATGTAAATGATGAAACCTGTTAAATCTGTATATAAAATTAGTAAAATTAAAGAGATCCTGTCATCGGAAAACATGTTTTTTTCAAAACGCATCAGGTAATAGTGCTACTCCAGCAGAATTCTGCACTGAAATCCATTTCTCAAAAGAGCAAACAGATTTTTTTTTATATTCAATTTTGAAATCTGACATGGGGCTAGACATTTTGTCAATTTCCCAGCTGCCCCCTGGTCATGTGACTTGTGCCTGCACTTTAGGAGAGAAATGCTTTCTGGCAGGCTGCTGTTTTTCCTTCTCAATGTAATTGAATGTGTCTCAGTGGGACATGGGTTTTTACTATTGAGTGTTGTTCTTAGATCTACCAGGCAGCTGTTATCTTGTGTTGCTATATGGTTACCTTCCCATTGTTCTTTTGTTTGGCTGCTGGGGGGGAAAGGGAGGGGGTGATATCACTCCAACTTGCAGTACAGCAGTAAAGAGTGATTGAAGTTTATCAGAGCACATGACTTGGGGCAGCTTTGAAATTGACAATATATCTAGCCCCATGTCAGATTTCAAAATTGAATATAAAAAAATCTGTTTGCTCTTTTGAGAAATGGATTTCAGTGAAGAATTCTGCTGAAGCCATGACAGTATCCCTTTAAGTTTTAGCAAATGTGGTTTTCCCTCCCTATAAAGTTGAAGGGCTATGTTACTATGTTTCGTGGAGTGGAAACATTATATCTAAGGTTAAAATAAGACCATTAACAAAATAACTGGAAAATAAAATGAGTACCCTGGAGCAACTCATCCTTGTTTTTGATAATATCCCACTCTTCCCCTTGTAATTAATGGGAGGTGACCCTGCAGACTTTTTATAGCCCTTATACACTTGTAACACTAGATCACATGAGATGTATTGCACAGCTCCTTGGTTTTAGCCACAAATAAGCTAAAGGGTCAGACTGGGTCTGCAGGACTCCAGAAATAAACCCGGTGGGCCCCGCTGACCTGCTCCAGCTCCCTGGCAGGACCCTTAGCAGCTCCAGCTCCACCTCAAACTGTGGTGAAAAATGAGGTAGAAGGTATATGGCGTGAGTGAACAGGGGCAAAGGCTGGCAGCATTAGGAAGAGTTTATGAGTGGAGTGGTGGGCCCTGAGGTAGCAGCCCCAGTGAGCCCAGACACCCAAGTCTTACACTGGATCAGTGGGATTAAACAGGGGAAGTAACAACAGATCCAGTTGCTCCTCAGGGGTATAAACAACTAGGGGCGGGTGAGATCCTGACAGCACTCTGTAAATGTTTTCACTGTCCCATAATGTTCCCTCTAAGCTGTGTGCTTGTGTGCAAATTTTGAGGCCAGCGCACACAACAAAGTGCGGTATGCACAAAGATTGTTTTGTGAAAACACAAAATGTTCATTTCTTCTGACCTGCACACACGTTTAAAATGTGTGTGCACAAAATAATTGTTTTTCTCTAGAGGGAACAACAGATTTGGCCAGTAAATAAGACACAATATGGAGATTATGTGTCAACCTTTATTAGTGTTACTGGACAGTAATGCCACTAAAACGTTACTAGGTGTTCCTGATGTAAATAATTGTAACAACACAGAAAATAATTTGCTATGCATCACTAGTATTTGGTGTTAATGTCAAGCATCCATTCCAAATAGTCCACTGGTCATTAAGGTCATTCAAACACTAAAAGCTTATTGACCAAACTAAGGGCATGCACAGGTGTGTCACAAATGCCACCAGCTGGCCTCCTTGTGGGCTACTTGCTGCAATGTGAGTGCAGTGATCATAGAGTTCTGCAGTACCTGTATATGAATGCTAATCCTTACATATATACAGTATTTGGTCATACAGGGCAGCTGCAATGTATTGGGAATTTGACTGAGCCACATAAGGATTATAGGACAGTGCCTGCTTTTGTCTGCTGTCTGGCATACGTTTAAAGCTGGAGCCTTCAAGTCTACCTTGCCCTCTTCCCATTACATATAGAAGCTGCATTTGCTTTTGCAGCTTAACTGGAAATGACAGAGACTTATAGGTCAGAAGATCGATTGCTATAGTTCATCCATGTGACCAATTACATTTCATTTATCCTTGTTATTTAAGTGCTCCCTCTTATTTAAGTCAGTGACAAACATCTATTTGCCCATGTTGTGACAATTTGGTGTTAACAGTTTCGGACTGGGGTGTGGACCCAACCCCAGTCACTAAGTCCTTCGTACTGCAAGCCCAGCGTCACCCCCACTTCACTGTGCGTGCACATGTTCCCCAAATTTTTGCCCCATACCTTTTCCCTTATCTTTTTGACTGTGATCGGGGGTGCAGGGGTGCACAGTGACCACAGTTCCTGGCTGGTGGTGCAGTCCCAGGTTTTTGCCAGTTTAATATGATATACTGAAATTATGTTTTGTCATGTTGTCAAGCTGAAGACAGTAGGACCACCTCTTGGTGGTCTAGGATCACTGTGTTACAGCTATTATGTTGATACCAAGTGATGTCTCCATGGTTAAATGCCTACATTTGGGCAGAAATGGTAGGAAGTTTGTCTCTTCTGCTGTATCCCAGCATTAGGACAAGTAATACAGTGGAGGGGACCATGCACTGTCACCTCGGGTGGTGTAACGACCTTAACTCGTTTAGAGACAAGTGAGTGAGACCCTATGGTAAAAAATAAGTGAACATTTTAAACCATCTATTGCATGTATAGAATTTTATTTTATATCTGGAAAAATATGCCAAAAGCCCAAGGTGAATTATCAAAACTTGCATGAACAAGTGTTACACTTATCGTCCACTTTCCAGTGGATTACCAAACAGGAACACAGCCATTATTTGACAATGGCAGTAATAATCCTTTGATTACAATTGCTAAAGGCTGTCCTTTAATGGATTTTACTTGTCACTTTTAATTCTTCTTAATCTGTATCTGCATTCATTACCCAGCTTTGTCATCACAATGGCCTCCCTGCCAGAATTCTAAGTGAGTCAATGTGCTGTGCCTTCGTACCATTGAGACCTTAAGCCTTAAAAATACGGAAGAATAATGACAATCTTTAGGGGCAATTTAGAAAATGATTGTTTTGCCAATCAGCTATTTGTGATTTTACAAGGGACAGTATTGCCAGATCAGTATTTAATTTTTGTTGCCTGGTAGATGCACAGTGCAGAGCTTCTGTCTCAATCTCCTGTGACTTAATCCAACTCATAAATGCAACAGACAAATGTCTGGCTCTTTGCTACAGTATATGAGATTGCTATTTATCTGTTAAAAACATCATGTCTTCTACCAAATAGAAAAGTAGCAATTAATGAACATATTCAACCAAACGCTTTATGATTTACTATAATTAAGGTATATATATATGGGATAATTATTATTATTATTATTATTATTATTATTATTATTATCATATGCATGTTTTTAGTTGATCCCAGAAAAAGATTACCTATATTTTAATATATACATATTTATTATTAAAATAATCTTCAGGACAAATATTTTCCCTAACTGATAGATTCCCATTCTGTGCGGTAGAGTAATTAAGGCTTCTGAATTTAGTAGGGATGCTGGAGACCACAGAACACATAGTACTTCAAGATTTACTGTGTTCTGCACAATTTCAAATAAAAGGCAGAAACAATTTTATGTACTATAAAAATGTAATTTGTTTTTTTCTTTGAGGAAGCAGAGTAATAGTAGAGAGAAGGGGAATTTTTCAGCATCCTAATTTGCTTGCGTTGTCGGGAATGTAAATAAAAGTGCATAATCGAAAGCGTTTTATCTGTATTGTTCATTTACCAAAATGGTTTATGGGCTGGACCAAAAAATGGGGGAAATGAAATGACGCAATGAGACACTTTGATAAGGAGACATATTTAAATCTTTTAAATTGTTTATTACCGGTGGTTAGTTCATTTTTATTTTAGCTGATATAGCATTCCATTTATATAGTGAGCAATTTTCACCTCCAGTAGTAAAGAGTGATGTATAAAGTGGAAGCCTTTGTCCCTGCAAAAGAGATTCAAAATATTATTGACTTTCCTTTATTAATTGGAAAAAATCCTTATAAAGAATTTAATATAAAATCTTCTTGCTGCATTTCCATTATATATATATATTCAGCAGTAGGTACGTGTGTGAGTGTGAATAATAGAGGCTGGGGAATCAGCATGTAATCTAGTGAATGCAGGTGTGGTGAGTGATGCCACTACCTAGATGAGGGGAGCTTTGCCCACAGGGAAGCAGGAAGTCTGTGAGAGTGTGAGGCTGAAGCAAGGGGTTTTTTTGGTGTGAAAAATGCTGGAGAAACCCAATACTGGGTAAAAGGACATACGGACTAACTAGCCTAAGTAGGGCTAAACCTTGGCAAAGAGCAGAACTTGTGCAGCCAGTCTGCCAGGGCCAGATTTACATTGTGGGCATCCCTAGGCCAGATGACATTCGTCGCCCCCGTCCCCTTCCCTTCATTAATGTAGATGTGCAAATTTTCATCATTGGGTGCATTGAGGTTTGGCAAATGGGGAATTTTAAAAACCATCATATTTCCTGTGCAACCCCAGTGCTTCCAAATCAATGTGGTTGTGGTTGGGCAGCATGCCGCCCCCTAAAATCCTGCCGCTCTAGGCCCAGGCCTTGGTGGCCTCTCCACAAATGCAGGCCTGCAGTTTGCCAGTGGAACAGGCTGGGTTGGTTAATGAACAAACTCTGTAAGTTACTGTTACTTTTGTTACACATTACTGTTTAAAGTAGTTGGAAATTACCACCATTTCTACTTTTACAAATTATTGCTAAGGCTGATATTTGAGTGAATTCCCACAATATATATATATATATATATATATATATATATATATATATATATATATATATATATATATATATATATATATATATATATATATATATATATACTATTATATATATATATATATATATACTATTATATATATATATATATATATATATATATATATATATATATATATATATATATATATATATATATATATATATATATACTATTATTGGACCTGTTATCCTGGGGGTTATGCCTGGGGTTTTTCTGATAAGGGATCTTTCCATAATTTGGATTGCCATTTAGTGTTAAGTCTACGGAAAATAATTTTAAGCATTCATTTAACCCAATAGGATTATTTGCCTCCAATGAGAATGAATTATATCTTGTGATCAAATACAAGGTACTGTTTTATTATTACAAAAATGAAATAATTTTAAACATTTTGAAGTATTTAAGATGGAGTCTATGGGAGATGGCCTTCCAGTTCTGGAACTTTTTGGATAATGGTCACATACATACAAATATAAGGAGAAATGAGCGCTCATCATTTACAAATGCAAACTGTCATGTTTTTTACACATTCCCTGCTGTGAGCAACTGTGGGTGCAAGACCTTGTTCTTGGGATCAGCACAGTGCTTTGTGTCCCAGTCTAGTTGAGCTTGCCAGCAGTAGGCAGCTCCTGAGGGTAGGTGCATTGTGGAACAAAAAAAAATGGCACCTTGCACCTCTTTTTTTACTTTGTACATTTCACCAGCACATAATGAAAGTGTCTTAATTCTCATGGCATTTATTTAATACTCATGGCAATCATAACAACAAGAAATTAATACAAATTAAATAACTAATCAGTGCTTTGACATTGAGAAAAATGACCTGATCTGGCAGAAATTCCCATGTTTTTAAATATATGAAAGACTTGCTGTTTATGAAGCCCATAAATATAATTTTAGGCCTTCCAGAGTTGATTTAACTGCAACATGATCATCGCACAGTAACAATGGCGATTCAGATACCAAAAGAGCTGCACTTTGCCGGCATAGAATAGCCTTGTGTCTTTAAATGCAAAACATTCCCTGAAGGTTGGTGAATTTACAGCCATTGTGTTTTTTCTTGATTGGCTACATTAAAAATGTATTAAGATCAATAAGGTATTTAGCTCTGAGACAATTTGAAGTGCTTTGAATTAAAGGATAGCTTAAGATGGAAAAAAAGAATGACATTATAAGAGTATGCTATTTCCCTGAAGTGAACAAGAATTTCAAAATGCCCTCACTTTAGATGGCCTCAGAGAAAAGAAGAATGATGTGAGTGTCGACACAGCTTATAATATAAGTATGGGATTCATTAACCAGAAAGCTCCGAATTAAAGAAAGGCTGTCTCCCTTAGGGAGGAACTCCACAATGCGTTTGGTGCCGACACGTCGCTGTGGGACGAAACACATGCGCCGGTTAGGATGTTGTGAAGAAACAGGAAGTGAAGGAGAATCGCATGTAAGAACTACATTTATCCAACTGTCGGATGAAAATGCAGCGCTCACACTCAAACGTGCTACCATTATGCATGTATGCTTCTCTATGCACAACAACAAGTACTTGGAGTTGCCTATGGACTCTGTATGGTGTGTAGCAAAGATTTCCATGTGGCCTTAGCTACAAGAAACAGAGATAAGAAATGCCTGTGATATTACACAACAATGGCATTAACTGCCTAAAATAAATTGCACACCAGTGAAGATATCAGTGTTTGTCTCAGCAGTCTACATAGAGAATTTCACTTTGGACTCAGATAAACTTGCGAGATAGATACCAGCTTTTAATATATGTTCTTTTCCACCATGGGGACAGCTCCTATGCACCCGTTGAAACTGTGTAGCACGGTTAATGCCAAACTTAACAGCTTTGCAAATTGCAACACTTACAACCCAGGTTCCAAACCAATTAATGTATAACCTGTTGCCCTTCTTCACTCTGGTGCTTCCACTCTGCTGTAGTTCCTTGCAGTTTATGTAAGTCACTTTTGCTGCTTAGCAGCACTTATTCTCATAAATGGAATTTGAAGAGCGTCTTCTGGTGCTACTAGACAGAAATTAAATATATACCAGCTTGACACCATATTGGTCGTGATGAAGAGGATGTTGGAGGGCAAAAAGTAAATGGAACCTAATTATTATCTCTACATTGTGAACCTGTTTCTTAACACCCAACACTGTTTTCCAGTTGTAGTGAAAGAAACAGTAACACCAAAAAAAGTGTCTTTAAGTAATTAACATATAATATGCTGTTAGCATGCACTAGTAAAAGCTGTGTATTTGCTTTAGGAAGATTACTATAGTTTATATAAATTAGCTGCTGTGTAGCCATGTGTAGGCAGCTGAAAAAAAGGAGAAAAGGCACCGGTTACTTAACACATAACAGATAAGCCCTGTCCAATACAATGGTGTATTATCTGTTATTTACTGTGTAACCTGTGCAGGCCAACATTTATATTTTAATAACTTTGATACTTTCTGTTTTTTGGTGTTACTGTTCCTTTAAGGAACAGCTACAGGTTTATTTAGGCTGATACAGCCATTCTTGTAACATAGGACAATTGTAGAGAGAATTCTGAGAATGCCGGAAAAAAAATCTTTAGTTTAGTATATTTTTTCCAGACTCGGTCTGGTAACCTTCCGGATCCCGCAGCATTTTCTCATAAACGTGTTAAGCTTTAAGTGCTATTTTTATTTCTTAAATTGTTCTGCTTTCTGTAATGATACAAAATGCAGTTAAATTAAGCTAAATTGTACTTTTTCAGCTGGACTTAAATACTATGCAAGGTATTGGAAAAAATGTATTTAACTGACAGAATGCATAACATGTATAACAGGAAAAATGGGGCTATACGGCACTCACGGAAACCACAGTGCCAAAAATCAGTTAAAGAATTCATTTTTTTTAAAGGAAAACTATACCCCCCAAACAATGTAGGTCTCTATTAAAAGATACTGAGTAAAACAGCTCATGTGTAAAACCCTGCTTCATGTACTGTAAATGAACCATTATCATAATAATATACTTTTTTAGTAGTATGTGCCATTGGGTGATCATAAATAGAAAATTGCCATTTTAAAAAATAAGGGCCGCCCCCTGAGATTGTACGATTCACTGTGCACACATACAAACCACATGTAAGGTCACATGAGCCAATTAACAGACAGAGTTCTGCCTTTTGCTTCCTCACTTCTTCCTGTTACAGTTAGAGCTGCAGTATTTCTGGTCAGGTGATCTCTGAGGCAGCACAGACAGAGTCAAGAAATGGTGGTTCAAGGCAAGGGCAATATTTATGTAAATATATATTCCAGTTTGGTAAGATTCTTTAATATGTCATTCAATTTGATATAAACTATCTGTTGCTTAAGTATTCATTTTGGGGGTATAGTTTTCCTTTAAGGTAAAACCGTGTTTCAAACCTCTAGGGTACTTAATCAAGCCCATGATTAAGTACCCTAGAGGTACAAAATGCATAGGGTCCTAGGAGATGTACTGTATGTACATTTTTAACTTTGACCAATGAAAATTTATTTTTTAACTGATTTTTGGCCCGGTGGATTCCCGTGGAGTGCCAGATAGCCCTGTATTTCCTGTTATACAATTTGGTTTTCCGCTCCCCGTGGCTGAGGGTCTGGGGCTGGTGCACCTGGACCACATGATCAACTTGTTGAGCTATTCATATTTGTGATTTATACAAATTCATATGTGTGATTTATTTTGTAGCACCTTCTTCCTTTTGTTATGATCTTTTAAAGCATGTTCACATTTCCCACAGCATGATAAAGTATCGGTAAACCATTAATAAACCAAATTAAATAATAAACCATTTATGCAATATGACCATTTATTGAACATATTCATTATTTTGCCAAAGTCAACAACAAATGTGGATGATCATTTAAATGATCCCAATGAAAAACAATCATATGGTTTTTTTTGCCATAGTTTTAGCCATAATGAATTTCCATGGTATCATTTAGTATATTTGACAATCCCCCAATTACAGATTGAAGATAATTTTGAGCCTAATGATGAATGGGATTATGAAAACTTTCATTTTCTGAAAGCAGATTTTTTTTATCAGAGAAAATAATGCATTAAATAATATAAATGCATCATTATTATTTCGACTTTTATGGTGCCAGAAAGATATATTGCCACGGATATTGTTGCCAAGTAAACAATCTTTATTAAGGCCAACATCCATCTCAAGTAAAGCACACTGAAACCAAGGGCTCTGTAAATGAAGTACTGCATGTCTTAAAAACTATGGAAAGGAAAATGAGCAATAAACAATGAGAACTGTGTATTCATCGCACAAAAGAGCAATGAATACACAATAAAACAGATAATTATGTTACAATATGCAGTGATTTATTAAAACCTGTCACAAGCAACCTATACAACAATGTCACTAATGTTCAGTAACTAAGGGAAACAGCAAATTCAAACTGAAATAACAATTGCAGGGGGAAAAAACCCAATGCACCTACATGTATAACATAACCAGACAACATATTTATTATAAAATCTTGTTAAATTTGAGACAAAAATTACACACTTATGCCAAAGTCATGCTGGAATTTCCCCCCTGTCTTTGCACACCAGTCAAGACCATCTAAAGCGAAGAACCTAAAGCCAATGAGAACAAAAGGTCATTAAGGAACCATGAAAATATGCATTGAAAGCAGCATTGATAGCAAAACCCCTAAAATGTTTATTTTACAACTTTACTGACTATATTGGTTTCTACACAAGCTTCCTACTCAAGCCTTCTCCAGCAATTCAACCTTTATAAGTTGTCCAACTTTTGGACAAAGACATACACATTAGCTCAGGAACTTTGTGGTGCAATTTAAACCTTTATACGTTGTCCGACTTTTAGACAGTGAACTGTGACATAAGGAAAAAGTGTGGTGGAATTGTGTTTCTCAGCATTTCCGTTCAAGTTATAATATAGAGTCTTAAATAGAATATAAAGTCCAAAGTTTAAATAGTTTTTCCAAATAGTCCACGGAGCTTGGTCATTTAGGGGAAATATAGCTGGAGATATCAATAGAAATTAGTTAGAACACTCTCCATATATTGACAGGATAACTCCTCAGCTGTGTGATTTACATTTTAAAATGGGCATCAACTGCCATCAGTCTCTCCAGCGCCCAATGGCTTCTCCACATATGTTACCGCTCCAGGCTCCACACAGTACACTGCTCTTGTCTGTTACCATGTTCTGCATGTCAGTCCCAGCATGGCAAAAGATCATTTATCCACGTGCCATACCACGCTACAGGGCTAATATCTTTCAATATCAGAGTCATTATTGCATAAGAAGAAAGGAAGCATTTAGTTCCAGTGCATTAATATTCTCATTTAAGTAATGTTAATTAGGATTTAATAGGTAAGGGTCTTCTTAAAACATATTATTCAAGGTGTAGCTCTTCTGTCACTCAACATGGCTTTCAAATACACAATGAACAACTGCAAGATGAAGGGGGTTATTTAATAAACAGAATGTTTTTCTGGTCAAGGTTTTTTGGGGCAGAAACAGTTAGAGAAAAATAAAAACTAAAATTTTTTGAGATTCATCATACCCCCCAAGCTGCAAAAAGTCTGAATACGCCATCTCAAACCTGTCGAAGTCATGTAGAAATCAATGGGAGATGTCCCTTTTACATTTTGAAGATGTCGTGAATGTGAAGATCTGTGCTGGGCTTTGTCTGATATTTTTTTAAGATTCTGGGTTTTCTGGCAATAAGATGAAAAATTGGGGTTTTCACTCAATTTTATCGAGTATTTTATGGGCCATTTTGTTTTGTTTTATAGAAACACATTATTCAAAAAGCACAATTTTTTTTTTTTACATGAAACTAAATCTATTCCCAAGTATTTATTTTTCCAGTAATGTTATATGGGTAGTTGCGGTGTTGCAGAGTATCCAAGTTCTACAGCTTTCTATATATGGAGAGAATGAAGATCAGAGAATGTGACAATCATACGGCCCAGACCAAACTAAGGTCATTCACTAATAATATCTGGGAATGTGGCTTGGCCTTCATCCGAGAAATCTATAGAAGCTATTCGTGTCTATTTCTACCACTCTATCACTGCTCTATATTTCTATAATGTTACTATTTAGAAAATGTGTGGCTTAACAGATGCAGCTTGGTATCCTACAATATGTATAAAAGGTGTCTTACTGCTCAATATGGTGCAACACACTCCCCAAAAACACTCTTTACTATAAAGAGAATAATGTGTGCCACATTGCAGTGTGATGAGCTGAGTGAAACATTACGGGCTGTTTCATGCTTGCATCATCTCAGCTCAATAAATGTAATAATATTTCTTTGCATAGTTGGAGTCAGCTTAAAGGGACAGCTGCACTCTTCAGGTCATACCAGATTTGTGTTCTTCATGAAAATGTCCCTACAGTATATTTCCTTTAGACTGTTTTCCTCAATTCAACCTCTTTCCATTTCAACTGGACATTCAGTAGGATGCTTCTGTTTTAAGAGCATGGCAAACTCCGACATGCTCTGATGGTGCTTTTGTGCTACTCAATCAGGCAAGGCAAAACTTTTAAGTGCAGGAGGGTTAACAGATAGACAGGCATAAATTATCAAGTAGGAGGGAATGAGTGGAAAACACATTAAAGAAAAATAAGGAGGATAGAGCGGTGTTTTACTGTTTTAAAGTGTTTTAAAGGAGAAGGAAAGTCTTTGTGTTCTTGGGGGTGCCAAATGTTAGGAACACCTAAGTGTTTGTATTTACTTACCTGAAATCCCGGGCCAGTATTCCTATCAGCAGAAAATTGCACCTGCCCGAGGTTATTCCAGTGAGCACCATGGATCTCTATACACTTTTTTGCTACAATTCATTCTGCATCAGAACCACTATTTGCTTATTTTTAGGAGTTCTTCCACTGAATATTTTGTCATTTTAAACTACATCCACGGGAGTCAAGTTGATCTCTCAGCATGCTGCGCGTTTCAGCAAACCTCCGATTAATTGGAAAAATAGTCAAAAGCTCTCTGACATATTGCAGTGATTTGACTGGAGCTGCTGCTGTCAGGCAGTAGTTATGAAGCCAAACATGGCAGACGTGACACGACAAATTTAAATCACCAAATGTACATTCTATACTGACAGCAGTTATAACAATTAGGTTGAAAGAGTAGGCACTGTACAGCTTTAAAATCCATAAATAAGGTCCTTTGTCAGGTTCCCTGTGCATAGCTTAGAGCACTGGGGATTGATCCACCCCTTCATGGATGCATAAAGTTAGTTCATTTTATTGTGTCTTCCGGTATTTAGAAAATGTGGTAACAATTTAATCAAGTGTAACACATATATTTGTTTCTAATTTGACTTCATTTTCTGCTAGAACGCCTTAGAAAAAAAAGAAATAGACTGTGCCCATACAGTATATTATCAATCTCCACACTTTAATATCACACAGAACCATATTTTGCAGCTATTAATCTTTTTGTGGTAAGTAGGTACAGGTATGAGATCTGTTATCCAGAAGCCCATTATCCAGAAAGCTCCAAATTACGAGAAGGCTGTCTCCCATAGACTCCGGTTTATTGAAATAATTCACATTTTTAAGAATGATTTCCTTGTTCTCTGTATAAAATAGAACAGTGCCTTGTATTTGATCCTAACTTCAAGTCGTTAGAAGCAAAACAATCCCATTGGGTTTAATTAATGTTTAATTGATTTTTTAGTATATTTAAGGTATGGAGATCCAAATTATGGAATGATCCCTTATCTAGAAAACCCCAGGTCCTGAGCATTGTGGATAATAGTGGATAACCACCTGGAGCTGATTTGCTCCTGGTGGTTCAGCGCTTCATAACTGGATTGAGCAGTGTTATATTCACCATTATTTTGAAGTTTGGCCAAAAATCACTCCCTTGATCCTATATGACAATAAATCATTTTCATGTGTTTTGGAAACCTCCATATTTGGTTTAATGAGGTTCTTATGTGAAACCCTCCCACAAAGATCCGTGTTGTGCAGAGTCTTTGGTATGGTTGACCAATACCAATAGTCAAGTATTGGATGGGTGGCATCATGCTGTTTTAATACATTTAAACTAAAGGTAACTAATATATGAATATTAGATATTTAAAACAGCTAAGCTAATGGGACTGTAATACTAAGGTTTTTTTTATTAAAATCTGAATGTTAAAATCTTGAGAAAGTTTAAGGTTTTTTTACTAGAAAATTCGAATTTTTAGAGGAAAGAACCTGAAATTTTTCAAGATGTATTATAACCCGATGCTGCAAAAAGCCTGAATATGAAAATCTATCTCTATTTTAATTTTCCATGGTCTGCTCTGGGTTTAGCCCGAAAATCCGACTTTTTGGGGGTTTTCCGGCAAAAACTCGAAATATTCAAGCAGTTCGGGAAAAAAGCCTTTAAAAATTCGAGCAATTTTTGAAAAAAGCCTGAAAAATTCGAGCAATTTGGGAAAAAGCCCAAAAAAATTGAGCAAGCATATATTAATAGTGACGGGCGAATTTATTCGCCAGGCGCGAATTCACTGTGAATTTGCGTGATTCGGCGCCAGCAAATAAATTCGCAAAACTTTTTCGAAATTTTTTGGTGAAGTGAAATGACGCAAATTCAACCCCTCACTATATATTAATTTTTTTATAGCTTTTCAGTTATTTAGCTTTTGCTCAGCAGCACCAACGTTTTTTGGCTGCTGACCCCTATTTGCCAGTGACCCCTATTTGAAAGCTAGAAAGAGGCAGAAGAAGAAGGCAAATAACTCAAAAACTATTGAAAATATATTATAGATATCAATTGCAAAGTTGCTAGACATTGGATATAACATACCAACAGTTACCTAAGGTTAACCCCACTTTAAGGTTTGCAATACACTCTGACTTTGTAGAATCAAACGTAAATGATGGAGGGTATGACTGGGCCAAATACAGTACGTATAAAAGCATTATATTTAAACATGTTTCCTTCAGTTGCGTTACATAAGCAATGCAGACTAAAGATCTTACAATATGTTGTCAGGTGTGTATCAAAATGGGAAATAAGTAGCTTTTAAATATTTTATGAATAATTTACACAAAGTTATTGATATATTTGTATCCACATTTTATATGCATATTGTATAATACATCATGAGTTTAATAAACCACTAGACATTCTGCTGTTTGTTGTTATGGTTTAAGTTTATAAAACATAAAATATCAATCTACTAAATGCTAATTGCACAGTAGGGGCACGTGGCTATTTGTATAAGAAACACCATGGCACAAAAATGTTTCTTGAAGGACAAACAAATTGCCATCTGATAAAGATAAAAATCGTGAAAGTGTCACAGTCTATTATAAGAATTGCCTCTGTCTCACAGAGCAGACCATTTAGGCAGAACATGTCACAATCAGATAGGGTGTCACCTACTGTAGGCGTGTTTCACCATTATACTTTGCTTAAATTGCATGTTTCTACGAAAGGGAATTGATTTGAGAAAAAGTTTAGTGAACTGCTTCATCTTTTCACTCTCAGAGTTTTGCTGTTGTAGTCTTATTATTCATCAGGCTAAATCAGGTATGCCAAACTCAAGACTAGGTGCAATGACTCCCAACATGCCTGGACTCACATCTGACAATTGTAAAATATATTGTGCAAACAAATTTGGATAATCCATAATTTTACACATGCTCTTGGTTTCTTCAGCTGCTCCACAACAATGCTGCTGTCATTTATATTTTCTCTTTGGTTTGCTTCAATTTGCTGCTCTGCTGTAATCTGCTCCCTATCGTAAATATGGTCCTGCCTGAACTGAACTATATGTGCTTTTTCTTATTTACTTAAATCTGTCTTGGAACTTATTTTCTGGGAATTCTATATTGTCAATTACATTGTAAATCTAGAATTAATTCCATTTCTTACACCACACTAATTCGGCAATTATTTAATAGTGATTTCAGGATTTCAATATACAACTATGACTTTTATTTCAATTTCAAATCTGTAGACTTGCCTCTATGTCCGATGAAATGCCAAAGTGATCCATTTTGGACCAAACTTTCAATTTACTGTAGTTGTTCAGCTGGTTTGATTTTTGAGATGCAATAATGGGTTACCAAAGATATTATAATAATGAAATAACTATATAATAGCTAAATGAAATGAAATCCAGTTGCAAATAGTCTTAGAATGTGAATGTCTACATCATATGACTTTTCAGGGACCTTTGATCTCTATACCTTACGTCAACTAAAATATCATATAAATAGTGATGGGCGAATTTGCGACGTTTTGCTTCGCCAAAAAATTTCCCAAAATTTCGCGCGAAACTCGCGAAACGCGTCTCATTTTTGATGCCGGCGCCCGTTTTTTGACGCCGGCGCCCGTTTTTGACGCCAGCGTCCGTTTTTTCGTAAAATTTTTTTTGACGCCGGCGAATTTTTGCCACGAATTTTCGCGAGCGTTTCGCGAATTCATTCGCTGGTGGTGAATCGCGCAAATTCGCAGCGAATTCGCACCTGGCAAATAAATTCGCCCATCACTACATATAAACATTAATTACACTCAAAGGGAATGTTTTGCCTCCAATAAGGATTGATTATATCTTAGTTAGGATCAAGTACAAGCTATTGTTTTATTATTACAGAGAAAAGGGAAATGCTTTTTAGAAATCTGAATTATTTGATTAAAATGGAGCCTTCCAGTTTTCTGGATAATGAGTTTCCGGATACCTGTATCAGATATGATTAGGAACACAGGTTTTTTATTCTCGCTTTTAAACATAGTGGTAATCTCAGCTATAAAGTGTAGCAGATTTTCTTTTTTTTGGTAAATGAACCAAAGTATGAACCAAACAACCGTACCTTATTAGACAAAACATGCTGTTTTAAAGCACAGATATAAACAGTATTTTCCTTTGATAGTGTCCCTTTAAATTAATTTGCTGCATGGTTTTTATTTGATGTTCAATATATGCACCTAAAATGCAGATTTACACATTATATATTCAGAGTGCAGAGCAAATCTGAATGAATAGCCATGCTCAGACAATTAGATTGCAATCATAATTTTTCCAAAACAATCGCTCAACTCAGCTTTTAAGCTGTAATGATTCAGGCCAAGTTGTTAATTATGGCCAAATGACTGAAAGGCAAAGAGATACCTTCTTGTTTATTATGCCAGTAATTAAATTGTGAAAATCATATTCAGTTAAAAATTCGTTTAGCATACAGTAATTAGCATATATAATTAAATGATCATAGATTATCATGGATGGACTTCAGTCCTAAAATTGTGGCAGCATTATTTAAAACATTTCCAATAATCTTTTCATGCACTGGTGACTAATCGTCCTTTTGTTTTGGAAAGACCGGGTAAAATGTATCATTGCTGAGATTTCATAAAGAATATGGAACACAATTAGTAACAGGAAGAGGTTTTAACTAATGTGGATAGTATTCAAAGGGAGTAAAGCCTGAAGGCACCATATCAGATTCATCAAAACAATCTTTTTATACTGATCCCAATTTACAAATCATTTTTAAAATTATAGATTTGTATTTTTACCAACACAGAAAAAAGGTCATGAAAGAACAGCATTTTTAATCTGTAAAATTGGCCTTTTGTTTAATGCACATTTCAGATGTACAGGCATGGGACCTGTTATCCAAAATGCTCAGAATCTGGCGTTTCCCGGATAATGGATATTTCCGTAATTTGGATCTTCATACCTTAAGTCTACAAGAAAATCATGTAAACATTAAATAAACCCAATAGGCTGGTTTTGCTTCCAATAAGGATTAATTATATCTCAGTTTGGATCAAGTACAAGCTACTGTTTTATTATTACAGAGAAAAAGGAAACAATTTCTAAAAATTTGGATTATTTGGATAAAATAAAGTCTATGGTAGACTGACTTTCCATAATTTAGAGCTTTCTGAGTAACGGGTTTCAGAATAATGAATCCCATACCTGTATAGACTAACAACAATAAAAAAATCAACTCAAAGGATTCTCAGATTTGACTTTTAAGAGCAGATTTATCAAGGATCGAATTTCGAAGTTGAAAATACATCGAAATTCGATCATCGAATTCAATTACTTAGACTTCGAATATCTAGATTCGAGTGAAGGATTCGAAGTAAAAAAAACTTTGAATTTCGAAGTATTTTTTGGGCTACTTCGACCATCGAATGGGCTACTTCGACCTTCGACTACGACTACGAATCGAAGAATTCGAAGTAAAAATCGTTTGACTATTCGACCATTCGATAGTTGAAGTACTGTCTCTTTAAAAAAAACTTCGACCCCCTAGTTCAGCAGATAAAAGCTACCGAAGTCAATGTTAGCCTATGGGGAAGGTCCCCATAGGCTTGCCTAAGTTTTTTTGATCGAAGGATATTCCTTCGATCGTTGGATTTAAATCCTTCGAATCATTCGATTCGAAGGATTTAATCGTTCAATCGAAGGAATAATCCTTCGATCGTACGATTGTAGCATTTGCGCTAAATCCTTCGACTTCGATATTCGACGTCGAAGGATTTCAATTCCTAGTCGAATATCGAGGGTTAATTAACCCTCGATATTTGACCCATAGTGAATCAGCCCCCTAGTCAAAGTTTTTTTTCATCGAATTTAACCATTCAAAATAACGATTCGAAGGATTTCAGCGATCGATCGAATGATTTTTCTTCGACTTCAAAAAACGTAGAAAACTGCTCTAGAAGGTCCCCATAGGCTAACATAGCACTTCGGCAGGTTTAATTTGGCGAAGTATTGAAGTCGAAGTCTTTTTAAAGACAGTACTTTGATCATCGAATGGTCGAATATTCAAACTATTTTACTTTGAAATGAATTCGAAGTCGTAGTATCCTATTTCGATGGTCGAAATATCCAAAAAATTACTTAGAATTTCGAATTTTTTTACTTTGAAAATTCCCTCAAATTCACTTCGACCCTTGATAAATCTACCCCTTAGTATATCTGTTCCTATTTTTTTTTTCCTAGTTAGTGAAATCACGGGAAAATTAAAATGTTAGCAAAATGGTGATTTTTTGGCAAGATATATCTCTAGAGCCAGACATATCTGTGTACCTGCTTAAATAATTTTCTGATTCCCAAGTGTGCTTTGATTTCTGGTCTAACTCTTGAGGTCTGACCCATAATTGTGAAAGGACGAGCATTTACCATTCAAATCTATAATAGTTCCTGAATTGTTTAAAGCTACTGTAAGTTGTTCTGTGTCATTCTTTAATTGCAGTTTCATAAGTGGGCTTCCCATAAGCACTGGAAGATAATGGAACCCAACCCCTTCAATAATATTGAGTACAGTTACTGGATCAGTATGTTGTATATGTTTCCTTTCTTAATATTAGTGATGGGTGAATTTGCGACATTTCGCTTCGCCAAAAGATTCGCAAATTTCCAGCGAAATTCACAAAACAGCAAAAAATTCACAAAACAGTGCCGGCGTCTCGTTTTTGACGCCCGCTTCCATTTTTAAAGAAATTTTCGAATTTAATCGCTGGCGGCGAATCGCGTAAATTACTACTTGATATAAATTAGAAGAGCAAGATGGGGTATGGTCTTGTGAAAGAGTAAGGAAACATTGGGAGGGTTTTGAAGTTTTGCCTCTCAGGTTTTTTTTTTAATAACACCAATTACATTTTTTTAAAAAATAACAATTTATTAACAAAATTCGCGAAACGCTTGTAATACTTGAATACATGATATGCTGCGTTTTTATATCTGAATATGTACATTTATGTTGGTGTTTGCCAGTACATGTGTGTTTACATGTGAGAGTGTGAAAGGTGATTCATAATGAATGTTCCTCATCTTATTGCTAAGTTGCAACTGCTTCTCACAATTAAGCTATCACTGTTCTGCTCAGTAAATACATTCGAACAGGATAACACAGACATTTATAGAAATATATATATATAAGAAAGGCTTTCAAGCCCTGGGCATTTTATGTATTTCACAAAGAATTTGTAGAATAAAACATCTCATGACATATAATCAGTTTTCAGTTAAAAAACTATAAAGTGTACTCGTAAATCTGCCAAATTTAATGAACCCTGATTCACCTTAGTTCATTTTAATGGATCCCACTTACATATTATTTACATTTAATATTTCTGAGTGCTTTTCAATCAATACAGACAGATAATGAAAGGTGCAGATCTTTCCTTGGTTTTAACCAATTAGTTGCTGTAAAATATTGCAATGCTTTCTATTAAACAATAAGGGGCAGGTTAAAACACCCTCGAAGTAAAATCCTTCGAACTCGAATATCGAATTCGAAGGATTTTAGCGCAAAAGCTTTCATCGAACGATCGAATAAACATCGTCGAACGATTTTAAGCGATCGATCGAAGGATTTTTATTCGGCCAAAAAAAAAGTAGAAAAGTGCTGGGGAAGGTCCCCATAGGCTAACATTGGACGTCGGTAGCTTTAATTTGGCGAAGTATGAAGTCGAAGTTTTCTTTAAAGAGACAGTACTTCGATTATCGAATAGTTGAATGGTTGAATGATTTTTACTTCAAATCGTTCGAATCATTCGATCGAATTTGACCAATTCGATGGTCGAAGTACCCAAAAAATTACTTCGAAATTCGAATATTTTTTTATTCGAACTATTCACTCGAGCTTAGTAAATCTACCCCCACGTATTGCAATGTAAGACTTTTTTAAAAGTCTATTTAATAGACCACTACTCTCATATGGCTGGAATAAACCCAAATAATTTGATTGTTGGCAGTAATGCCATAACTGACATTTGTGTTGATATATATCATTTATCATTTCATATTTCAGTAAAAAGGACCTTTGTACAATAGTAGAATTTGTGAGTTTGAGAGCAAATCATTCGAATTATAATAATTTGAATTCAAATATTTAAATTGCCTTTGTTTTGCACGGCTGTTTCCTATTCTACATGATGTAATTCCCTACTACATATATAAACATTTGTTAGGTTAGAGCCAGCATAATGAGCAGAGCCCTTTTGACTTTCTTTCATCGAGGTGGATCTATAGATGCTAAAGTAGCAGTTACTGCTCCAGTATATAGATGGAGGAGGGTATTTTCTGACAGGGGCAGATTTATCAAGGGTCGAATTTTGAAGTGTAAAAAACTTCGAAATTCGACCATTGAATTGCATTACTTCGATATTCGAAGTCGATATCAAATTTGGCCATATTCGGTCGAATTAAAATTGTTCAATCGTACAATGAAATCCTTCGAGTCAAACGATTCGAACGATTTAATCCATCGAACGAACGATTTTACTTTGACTTGTAAAAACTTAGCCAAATGTTGGCTATAGGTTCTAGGAGGTCCCCATAGGCTAACATAGCAATTCGGCAGGTTTAAGGTGGCAAAGTGTTGAAGTCAAACTTTTTTAAAGAGACAGTACTTCGATTTTCGAAGTCAAACTTTTTACTTCGAATCTAAATCGAATATTAGATGGTTGAAGTACCCAAAAATTAGTTCGATATTCAAAGTTTTTAAATTTGAAAATTCATTTGACCCTTAGTAAATGTGCCCCTTTATGTCTGGTGAATACTCACATGTCTTTATATATTAGTCTTTGCAGGTTAAAGTGGACCCGTCACCCAGACATAAAAATCTGTATAATAAAAGTCCTTCTTAAATTAAATATGAAATCCAATTTCTTTTTTTTATTAAAGCATTCATAGCTGTTGTAAACTCATTTAAAGATCTCAGCTGTCAATCAAATATTGTCTGCCCCGCCTCTATGCCTAGGCATAGAGGCAGGGCAAACAATTACTTTCACTTTCCATTCAGCACTTCCTAGATGTCATCGCTCTCCCTACATTCCCCCCCAGCTCTCTTAAAGATTTAATTCTGTAACCAGGGCATAGGGTTGGACATTGGGCCCCTGTCCCCTGGTGCACAAACAAGATTCTGAGATGATACAAGACTTGTCTTAATAACAGTGTCCACAAAATGGCTCCTTCCTGGTTGCTATAATTATGAGTTCCCAGACTGATGGAAACAATATTCAAATAATTTATACAGTGTAATTAAAGTTCATTTTGCTTGTCTAACCTGATAAAATAGGATTTGGATAATTTTGTTTGGGTGACGGGTCCCCTTTAAGATTTGAAGGGGCTATACATCTGTTCTGGAGAAATCAGTGACCAGTACTCCTGGTAGTAGCAGCTCAGTACGCTTGAATTGGCATTGTAAAAATATGTAAACCATAGAGGTGCAGGTTTGTCCTCAACCCCAAGCCTTTGGAGTTTCAAAAGTAGAAATTTCCTGTATGTTAATATTTATATACAATAGATTGCAGCAATCGTGGTGGGGGGGGGATGATTGCAGCAAAAAATGTGTTCTATATTTGCCCAGAATTCATGGGAATTTTGCCAAAATATGTAAAAAAAAAAAAAAAAAAGTAAAAGAAAATAAACTGACGCGGTAGTGTTTTCAAATAGATTTCTGCTCACAAATGACTTCATTATTATATTTATTTGTTATGTATTGTAGCTGAAAATAGTTATGAACAAAATATTTTTTTCATATGAGGTTTCATGTAAAATACATACATACAGTATAAAAAGATATACTAGTAAGAAGAAATAATAGGAAAGATGTCTATAAAATATTTCTCTGTAGGAGTTTTTATCCCCTTGGGTTATTATTTAGCAAATTGATGGCATTGTGTTCGTAATAGTAGATTTTAAGGGAATGCTAGCAGCATTAAGTCTTTTTTTCCAGTAAACAAGTTCAAGGAATAATTTTTACAAGTGTTTAATTATAGCAGTCCAGAGAGCCAGTGGTAAAAAAGAAAAATAACATAACCATGTTTTTTTTTCTAGGACAAAAATAATTATAGTAAAGGCAGGAGTTGACAGACATAGTTAAAGGGCATGTAAAGTCTAAAATAGAATAAGGCTAGAAATGCTGTATTTTCTATACTAAATATAAACATGAACTTACTGCACCACAAGCCTAATCAAACAAATAATTTATGCTTTCAAAGTTGGCTACAGGGGGTCACCATCTTGTAACTTTGTTAAACATTATTGCAAGACTAAGACTGTGCTCAGTGTGGTCTGGGCTGCTTAGGGATCATCATAAACAAAGCTGCTTGAGTTCTGCATGGCTGGGAAGTAAGGTGGGGGCTCCCCCTGCTGTTCATAAGTATGATTGTTTCCCTGCTCAGCAGTTAGGGACCGTCTGACAATTCCTATCCACAGCAGTAAATGAAGAGAGAATTTCACCGCATACAGTCAGGTTTCTTATAAAAACGGTACACATTTTTTAATTAAAGTATATTGGAGATAGGTTTCATTTTCATTAAAGAAAGTAAAAAATGGGATTTTATTTTTTTGCCTTTACTTGCCCTTTAACAATGACTGGATGATCATTTTAATAAAAATGTTAGTCAATAGTGATGGGTGAATTAATTTTTCGCTGCGAATTCCCGCGATTTTCGTGGGAAATTCGCAAATTTTTCAGGGAAGCGAGACGGGGTAATTTCGCCCATCACTATTAGTCAGTCTTAAAACACTCACTAGAGTAAGTAGGTGTACAATGTCAAGTAAATAGGTATACCATAACAGTGACTGCTATGTTGTGTTAAATGGTCAGGCAAGCAACATTCTGGGGTCAAATAATGTTCTGTCACTATGATTTAAGATCTAGAGAATACATTCCAAGCTCTGAATCAATAGAAAATTTAAACTTATTATTTGTGCGGTTTCCATATTTTGTATGAAACAAAAACACTTTTCTAATTTTTAGCCATCAGTCAGAATTCCCTTAATGATTCAGGGCCTTCCTGGAAGTCAGTAGGTCATCTTATTATCTACCTATAAGAAAGGGTTGGATTCCTTTTTTTTAATTAATGCTGGGGTTCTCTGTTAGGGAACACTCATATCCCAATTATGAGCAGCCCATATTCCATCCCAATTACTTGCCATAAGAGACAGGCACTCTATTCTGGAAGCACAAAAGGTCACTCAAGTAGCGTCAGGTGTGTTGTGGGCAAAATAAAAACACGACACTCAGTGCCTACTTTTTAACTTTCCACTTAGCAAAGTACTTTAAAGTTTAATCTCAAAATGTTAGCATTTTGTAAAGAATAGTATATGTTGCTAAAAAAAGAAAAAGTCAAAATAATAATGATTGATCTTTTAAGTCTTGTGTCAAGACTTTATTATTAAGGGACATTTTAGCACTGTTTTGCAACAGCACTGCAATTTACAAGGAACACTTTAGAATACTCAATTGTTGGAGGACAAAGAAATATTTTTTCACATTTTTTAATATTTGTTCACAGGTATATTTACAATAGACCCAGTGTGAATTGAAGGCCTATTTTCTCAGCGTGCTAAAATCTTATCTCCATTATTCTATTGTATCTTTTATTCTCTCTATAATAATTTCACACTGTTAAAAATTGAACTCTAATCGCACAACTGTAAAGGCCACAAATAGCTTTGGATGATAAATTTCACTATAAGATACTTTAGAAAATGATGTGTAACTGTTTTATAGGAGGTTTTTTTCTATGTAAACATATTAAACATTATTATTAGTATTATTGTTTATTGATGCCACATAAGTCAGGCATGTCCAAAGTGCGGCCAATTGCAGCCCTTTTTCAAATTTACACTGGCCCTCAGCCTCCATCATGAAATTAATAATAATGAGGCCTCCCAGCACAGTGCAATCAGGAATCCCATAGCAGTAATATTAAGGCACATTAGTGAAATGATCTGAAACTTGCTCTATACTGCTGCCCGTGTGCTGAAAGTGTTAGCAATAGACACGTACTGGCACATAGTGACACGCTGTTTTCGCATACTTCTTTAGGGCTGAAGGTGTCCATAGATGTACTGACGTGCCAGTACTGTAAACTAAAGAAGTATGGCGTCACTACGTTCCAGTACGTGTCTATTACTAACACCTTCAGCACACAGGCAGCAGTATAGACCAAGTGGCAGATCATTTCACTAATGTGCCCAAATATTACTGCTACGATTACTCGATTCCTGTAATTTAATGTTAATGGTTCAAAGAATGTCAGGCTGAATGTTCGGCCCCCACACATTTTCACCTCACCAAATCTGGCCCTCGTTGCAAAAAGTTTGGGCTCCCCTGTACTAAGATATCACACAGTGCTTTGGATATTTTTACCTAGTGCACAATACGAAACTTTTTGTGTTTTTGAGTGAAGAATATTAGTCAATGACAATAAAGAAGTCATGGTTAAAAATTAAAAATACATCATAACAGTATGTGCACACACTATATTATGTTTTTTCCATTACTATTACATGTTTGGCTTAATTGATTTTATCTTGAACCCTCATTTACCCTTTTAGTTTAATATTTGTTGTCTCTACTCTGCAAAAGCCTTATGGATTTCTGGTCATTTTAGGAAGTCTTTAATGAAAAATACTTCCAGTAGCAAGTACATTTATGAGAAATGAAAAGTTGTGACTATAAATATTCATCTATCTGCTATAGTAGTTTATAGATTGTATGTTTTGTTTTCCGCTTTTGATAGCTTGCCTATACCAAAGTCATCTGTTTTCAGTTATTAACAGATTAGTATTATCCTTTGGTTTTGTTTCATTGATGATAAAGTCTTTCTCCGTAGAAACAGTTTCTTTTACTCTTACTTAATCATGTCTTTATATGTGCACAAACCAGTTGTTTTGACCAATAACCCCTACTCTTTATAACTTGACCGTTCTTGATGTTTGCCTACTTTCCTCAGTTTAGCAAATGATTGATGTGGGAACTTGTTGAAATAAATATTTTGTCATTACCTGTTATTTCAATATCTAAACCATATTATCCAGTTCTTTCTAGAGATTGTTGAATGACTCACATCAACCCTAGGTTCATATAGAGGTACTTTCCCTATAAAGGACTATTTAGATTGGACTATGGAAGAAAACCAGAGCAATCATAACTATTTTGACTTTCCATATTAAGTTTGTTCTTGAAATACTGATGACCTAAAATTGGAGTTGTTTGTAGCCTTTTTTTGCCTTGACAGTGATCGAGTAATCTGCCAAAGCACATTTAAATTGTGTTGACTTCAACACATCCCACAAAAACTTGGTCGAAAAGCTGATCTGCCAATTGTAAAGGGCTCGTATATTTGTGCAATTGTTTCAGTGGACAATCTGAGGATAAACCACAAATTTGAAAAAAGACCATAAATGCTGGGAGCAAACCCTCAATATTTTGTGAACTAAAGGGTTGATAAGTGCCACCTTCATGAAAAATAGTTTACATGGGTTTTAAAGGAGCTCCATGGCAAACACACAAACTAAAGAATTTGTGTGTGTGTGTGTGTGTGAATGTGTTAGAATTACAGTTTGGGAATATCAATATCAATAATCAATTCAAGACTGGTTCTTATCATATAAAGCAGACAAATGAGAATCATTGAAAGACCTTGTTAAATTCAACAGGTGGTCATATTGTATTTAATATTACAGCCTTATAAACCAAGATTCCATTTTTTTTCAGCATTAATAGCAAAAAAGAACAAGTACTGAATCTAGAAACCTATAATGCTATCAAAAAAAAAAGGAATCTCTTTTATCTCCTTCTATTTTATGTGTAATAGAAAATCTCTAGATGTCAATAATCTACAACTATGTTAACAATATACAGAAATTGCAGACCTTAAGGCAGACATTAGTAAGAATGACTCTTGTCCAATAAAAGATGTTATGAATTGCAGGAATCTTTGTGCTAGTTGTATGAGACTGCAAGTAGATGCTGTGTTTAGATTTCTTATAATTGATTCGCTCTTTAGATTGTACTTACAAGTTTAGATATCAATAAATTATATTGAGATCAAGTTACTCACCTCTTTTGAGAATCGAATTCGGTAGTTATGAATCCCTGAAAAATGAAACCAAAATTTGATTGCCTTTGAAGGTGTCAGTAATATTACAGACAACTTACCCTTTTGTTGCTATCAGTTCACAAATATATTATAGATTAAACAATTAAACAGAATAAATGTTACCAAAGGTAATGGGTGTAACAAAACAAACATAATTACGGGGTTATCAATGTGCAGAACAGTCCAAGTAATACTAACACTAATAATTTGTAAAATTATCAAATTGTCATCTTGATAACTTTAAAAGTACCATGTGTTTATAAACCTTTAGGACTAGTTGGTGAATATGTTCTATGCAATTAAAGATTCAATTGATTTCCAGTAAAACCTCTAAAGGTATATGATAATATGCTGATGGACTACTGATTTATTCTGCCTTGAGTCACTGCATTTTACTACAATGATAATGATTTACATTATATGTATTTGACACCGACTGCTGTAGTTCAAAATGACACACACTACTTTAATTATTCCATGTGCAGATCAATTGCTAGAGAAAATAGCTTCAGCATTTCTGGCCATGTATGTTCACAAAAAAAATTGGAAACTTTGGGGGTTGATTTATTAAGTAGAGCAAAGTTCAATGTTCCAGGGCTGGTTTATAAAAATGAGAGACCATTTTTTGTGATTCAAAATTGCAGTGAAACAATTCAATCTTGAATTTTTCAAATTTGAGAATCAGTCAAAAAAAATTAAACATTCATGAAATGCGCCAGCTGAAACTTGGTGAGCTTCTGTATAATTCAACTACAGCTGTATACGCAACATTTAAGCTATTTTATTTATTTAATGACACAGTCACAGTTGAACAATGTGAAGTGATTAGAAATTTGCCCGTGATTGGGAAAAAACTTGATCAAGTTTAATCATAATTCAAAAAGCCTATCAAAATAGGCTGATGGGTCTAATGCTAAACACAATCAGAAAGTGGTTGTAGGTAGGTGCAATTACTAGTTTACAGTTAGGCATGAGCAGTAGTAGTAGTTTTGCCCATATAGGTGAACACTTACACACATCTGTTCTAGAAATTCATTATATGGTCTGTATCGCCAGCAAAAATATGGCCTGTTGTGCAATATTGTGCAAAACTGCAATGTTCTCCGCCCATTGCCTTCCACATCAACAAATAAGATTGGAGACCTCCCCAGCCATCCCCAGTCTATCTAAGTAGCTGTTCTCTTATCGTGTTTGTAAGATATTGACAACATAATGTCCTGCTCTTGTTAATGAAGGATGCTGTAATCACATGATGCAATATGAGATCTTACATTCCCTTCCATAAATTGATATAAACAAAAAAAAAATGTTTAGACACATTTGTTTCAAGAAAGCCATAGTCTAGAAGAGCGTAAGGACTTCCTGCTATGGTTGGCGAAAAAGGGGAATATATAAAGTACAGCATATGATGATAACATGGTTCCAACCATCCATACAACGAGTTAATCTGTGACCTGGTACCATAACTTAAATATCTTAATAATGAATGCTAAAATCTGTATTGAATGCTTAAATCTGTCACAAATAGCTTTTAGCATTTTTCTTAAAGTTTTTTAATTACCTATTTGTGAGTTCTTCAACTTAACATTTTTTCCTGGCTGCAAACAATGCTCTCGCCCTGTGAGTCACTGACAAATTTCCCCTGCTCTCATTGGATGATTCCAGTGTGACCCCACATAACATTATTTTGTTGCTTTCAATATGAACAACATAAGGCAGCACACTAATAAACCATTTACATCTTAAAATCATACAGTATATAAATAATGAAACAAATTTGTGAAAAAGACTCACTAAGCATCCACTGAAGTTTGTTTATATCCATTACAGTTCCCTAGTGATGGGCGAATTTGCGCCGTTTCGCTTCGCCGAAAAATTTGCGAATTTCGCGCGCAATTCGCAAAACGGGGCTGGCGTCTCGTTTTTGACGCCAGCGCCCGTTTTTCCGATGCCGGCGCCCGTTTTTTACGTAGGCGTCCGTTTTTTCAAAAAAAAATAATTTTGACGGCGGCGAATTTTTGCCGCGAATTTTCGCGGGCGTTTCGCGAATTTATTCGCTGGCGGCGAATCACGCAAATTCACCGCAAATTCGCGCCTGGCGAATAAATTCGCCCATCACTACAGTTCCCTTTTAAAATTGCAGGTAAAGTTGCTGTACCTTGTTAGCCAGTAAAAATGTAACAGGGCAACCCTTTTGAAATAAAATAACAAAAGTTGTATAAAGGTGATACCTTTATTGACTAACTAATATAATCATAGCAAGCTTTCAGAACATTATAGTTCCATTTTCAAGCTGATTACAATGAAGCTGTGGTGTTCTCTGGTGTATATATATATATATATATATATATATATATATATATATATATATATATATATATATACAACATTCAGCTCATAGGTCAAATGACTTGGCCAGACAGTCAGGTTTATGAACTTCAAGCAACAAATGACTACAAAAGTGGGACTAATAATTATCAACATGATCTATAGGTAACTTTTAATGCAGGGTTGTACTGGGGTATCAAGGCCCAATGGAACTGCAACTTCAAAGACCCTCCATGTGAACTGAAAGGCCCTCCTCCCAGTGACTGTCTTCCAGTCCAGATAGGTTTTGGGCACTTTTTATGATAAAATAAAAATCATTCGATCAATCGCTTGAAATCGTTCTAATCGTTCAATTCGATTTTTATTTGATCGTTCGATCGAACCTTTTGTGCTGAAATCCTTCGAATTCGATATTCGAAGGATTTTACTTTGAGGGTCGAATTTGAGGGTTTTTTAACCCTCGAAATTTGACCCTTGATAAATCTGCCCCGCCAGTATCACTTTAAAGGCTGATAAATTCAGAGTTCCAGTTAAACTGTAGGAAATTATAGCCTGGATATACAGTACCTGTAGTCCAGTGATACAGGCAGCCTTAAATACTGTATGTACCACTGTACCTATAGTTTAGTGGTCATTTAATAAAGCTTCAGCAATGGATTCAGTGAAAAAAAGCAGCCAAAATATAGTGAAGCTCATTTATCAACACTGGGCAAATTTGCCCATGGGCAGTAACCTACGGTATATAAAACTGTGTATTTGGAAAAAAACAAAAACTCATTTTTGTGGTTGTAAGAATGTCACTGACTCATACATTACACTGAAAGATTTTTACAAGGAAGGATTCGAAAGTTTAATACCAATAACCTTGTTTTAATAGCTGCACAAATATATTAATGTTAATTGACGGTGGAGCCATAAACACCTTTTTAGACAGACATAAGGAGGCAGGGATCATCTTTCTGGGACTGAAAGCTCTCAGACTGCCATTAATTGCAGGCCCTTTTGGTAAATAAGTGTTGGAATAGGATGAGTTCACAGGATTAATTGATGCCCCAGGAGAGCTCATGAAACAGTATCAAACTGTAATCAGCCATTTGAATTGTTGTTTCAGGAAGCTGTGTGTCTCTTAAGGCACCACAAGAAGAGCTCATTATTGTCTGGGTAATGTATTCCCAACAAGTATTTGTAATAGAATTAGCTATACATTTCATACTTAGTTTGTTCATTTGAGGTTAGAGAGGGGTGGAATACAGCACTGTTTAATAAAATAAGTTACTTACAGCGGTTCATAACAAAACTGTGGCTAATATTTAAAGTGATACATGAATCTTTTGGACCTTTTTAGTAATTATTTGACCGCATCTCATAAACCATTACATTTGTATTCCATAGCCTGTTCTGTTTTTGAATTAACATTTTTAACTATTAATTATACAAGCCCTTGCATAAATATACACCCCCACTGGACCAAGAATTAAACTGGATTTAATTGGGAATTGATAGAAACAACATTCTTAATATGCTAAAGGTATCTTGTAAGCAATTTTTTAATGTGAGACAGCAGTTAATAAAAAATCTGACATTTGCTGGTTACAAAAGTTTTTATTCCCCGAGTCAATACCTGATTGAGAACACCTTTGTCTACAAATACATCAGGTTGACTTTTGGGGTAAGTACAGAGCAGCTCGGCAAACTGTTCAGGATTGATTTAAGACCAATTTTATGTCTATGGAGATTCTCACTCATCCAAGTCAAGATATACAGTATCTAGTAAAGTTAAGTCTAAAGCCACTGGATTTTTTGAGTTTTCTTGAAAACAGTTAATTTACTACTCTTAAAGGGGACCTAAAGGCAAAAAAATAAAATCCCATTTTTACTTTATTTAACGAAAAATAAATCTAACTCCAATTTACTTTAATTAAAAATTGTGTACTGTTTTTATAAGAAACCTGAAATTCCCCCTTCATTAAGGATAGGAAACTTCAGCCGGTCCCTAGCTGCTCTGCAGGGAAACAATCAAACTTTTGAACAGCAGGGGGGAAACTCACCCACTTCCCAGCCATGCACAACTCAAACAGCTTTGTTTGTTTCCCTGTAGAGCAATCAGCGACTGTGTAGAGATTTGTATTGGATTTTATTTTTGCCTTTACATCCGCTTTACTGTTTCCAACTCCAGCTGCAGGGACAAAGATCATGGAGCCAGATTTAAACAGATAAACTGGGATTCTCATTGAAGGATTATTTTGCTGCAGCCACTGGTTCTGCAGAGTTGGAGAAAAGTTGTATCAAACAATACAAAAACTATAAAATCTATATTAGATTACGTGAAAACACAGGACCCAGTGCAGTCTGCATATTCTGATTATTACTCAGTCTTGCTGTATCGGCTAAAATGTATCATTTAGTATGCCAATTTTGTTTCATTAACTTGTACCTTCAAACTAATAAGTATGTTGTGTAAATCAAATGATCTAAATTCTAATGGAATGGAATTTAATTCTGGGTTGCAACACAATAAAATTTGGAAGATTCAAGGAGGTACAGTATATGCTTATCAAAGGCACTGTATATTAAAAGGGACTTAATTATGATAAAAATAAAATACCCTTTTCTAAAATATTAACTATAGTTAAAACAGATGAATTTTAAGTTTTTATCCTTGATATTATCCAGGAAAAAGCTAAAATATATAGAAAAACTGCAGTCTGAAGTCTGACTTGAATATGGAACCTGCCATGGAACACTTCATAATAGATTATGTTTAATTGTCATGTTTTTGCAGAAATTCACTTATTGTAGAGTAGCTGTAATTACTTTAAAGCAGTATAATTACTTTTACCATCAATGTAGAGGGCTCTCAGACAAATTTCCTGGTGTGTAGGTTTAAGGTGATCACAAATCGGCTGATTTTAAAGTTCAGTTATTCAGGCACAATTTATTTGATCGTTGGTCCTTTAGCTGGGTCCACTAATGAGTGTTCCATCAAAGACTGGGGCAATCACACCAAAAGGCACTCCTCATCAATGAAATGACTCCTCATCAACTTGTTTATGGAATAATCAGCCTGTCCAAACCTGCATGGGGCCATACTTTACCTTAGAAAGCTAATCAGTCACCCAAGGACAAGTAAGAACGATTTTTTTACCCACTTTGCAGTGGAAGACCAAAAAGTTATTTGCTTCACTATAAAGTAATAGCTTTATCCTGATCCTTAAACCTTTAAATATTGAAATGAGCTGCACCTGGGGGAGGTATTTACATAACCACAATTTTTTCTGGTCGGGGTTTCTTGGGAAAAAAAACTTAAATTATTCCGAAAATCTGCCCTCTCAAACCTGCCGAGGTCATGTAGAAGTCAATGGGAGATGTCCCTTTTACATTTTTAAAGATATTGTGGTTTGCACTAGGTTTCATCCGAGAATCCAAAAAACATGGGGTTTTGGGCTATAACCCCAAAAATATTTTGGGTTTTCACTCAATTTTATTGCGTTTTTTTCCCAACCCAACTTTTTCAAGTTATTTCATTGATAAATAAGATAAAATAATGGATGGGAATTTGGTCGAGCTTCATTTACTAAAAATATGAGATAAATTCGAATTTGAGTAAATAAACCCCCTGACGCCTTCAATATGAGCTAGAAATATTGTTTTACATTGGCAGGATTTAAATCTCATTTTTTTTTAAACTCTGTTTTTTCAACATGGTTTTATTAGTTAATTAGACTTCTAATACCATACCATTGTTGTCATTGGACCACAATCTTTCAAACATGTGACATGAATAGCTAAGTTATGAAGATTTCCTTATTGTGATCCAAGTGTCCCAATAGGTTGGGGGTTATTTATTAAAACTTGAATTTATCTCATCTTTTTATTAAACCAACCTCATCCAAACTGTACCTTGTGTAAATAACCCCCCATTATATTCTAGGTTTAAATCTTTTTTTTTTTTCAGATTTTCATTATTACTTAATTAGACTAATAATACCACACCATTGTTCCATTAGACCATTGTCTTTCAAAAAGGTGTCATAAATGCCTAAATTGTCATGGTTTGTTCATGGCTATCCTAGTGCACCAATATGTTTTGCTCTAATAATTTGTCACACATTTTGTCTCTTATACAGCATGCTATTTCCAGATTCCTTTACTGTTGTGGTTAGTAGTAAGGTATTCTCTGGGACAGAAAAGGGAAAAAATCTGGGTCTGTGGCATTGAAAATGATCCTGTCTTATGCATATGGCAACACAAAAGCTGCAGTCCATGTTCACTGTGGCCATTTGCAGGCATAAAATAAAGCCTATGATACAATTTTATTATAAAGCAGAAATTATAACATTTAGAAAGCGGAACACAATATTGTAGCAGCTTTCCACTCATTGGAAAGCAAACCCTACCGGTGTAGAAATAAATGGTTGATCAGTTGTTGTTAAAGGGGTGTGCCAGGGATACCCACATCCTTTGAATAACCCTACCCCTTACTATGCTACCTGGACACTACAGAGAGAGGCACAACTCTTTGTACTTCATTTGGAAAGCGCAAAGAGTTGTGCCATAACGCTCCGGGTGCATTTCAAAGGTGGCATCATGGGCAAAAAAAGTGCACCGTGCAGCTTGCCTGCCCATAGTAAATGAACCCTTATACATAGTTTCAACTGTGATAAATTGATAATTTCCATGCAGCAAAAATGCTAGTGAGTATGTAGTTCCTATGCAGAAATCATATAAATGAAATGTGTTTATGTGCAAAACACAAGCCTTTTCTTGTAATAATGTTACAATTCCCAAAAATATCAAATAATCATTACTTATTTTGTGGCTGTTCTAACAGAGATGTTTTATCACATTCCAATTGTTTTACTGCTGATATTTTTTAGATTTATTTTTACGAAGGACAGACCTACATCATCGGGCATGAATATGTAATAGTCTAATAAATAAGTTATTTTGTACTCAAAAACCAAATTCATTCTCTCATCACAACCGATTCAATTATTTATAGTTCAAGCAGTAGATGTTATTGATACTTTGGGTCATGGTTATTTCAGACACAAATAAATCAATGGATATCTGTCTTGCTACTTGACCTGCTATTCACCTCCCGCCACACTTATAGCACTGTTAGCTAAAATAAATTTTCAGTCCTTTTGGAGCTGCCAAGCTACAATATTGTTCCAGCCAGTATACTTTAAAGTATCAGCAAAAAAATCTGTTTGCTATCTTAAATACCATATAGTTTTACGCTGGCTTTTACCTTGGGTCCTGTAAAACAACAGTGTTCAGCAGGATTTTCTGGCCCTCTTAGAAGTTAGCTGTCTTAAAGAAACACAAAAATAAGATGTACCTGTACAATGTTAAAGCATATGGATTCAGGACAGGGTATAGAATTGTTGCTGCATTGATGTATTTGAAAGGTAAAGAAGGAATGCTAATAGTAATGTAATGGTAAAAGATAATATTCGACTCCTACTGCAAAAAGATTAATACAATACATATCAAGTTGACTTTCTTATATATTAAAATGAAGAAAGATAAAAATGCCAGGGACAAGAGGTAGGGCATGAAATAACTAAATATATATATATATATATATATATATATATATATATATATATATATATATATATATATATATATATATATATATATACAGTCTAAGCTGATGCACGACATATCAACTGCCTGGGTGCTGGTTATATCTATATATAAAAGTACCAAAAAATGAACCGTATTCACAGGACTGTAGTGAAAAAAGATATTTGTTTATTGCAACGTTTCGGCTCCTAAACTGGAGCCATATTAAAGTGACGTGCTATAAGTTGACTTATAATTATCAATAATAATAAAGTGAACCTGTGCTATTTAAAAAGTACCATCATGTAATAAAGTTAATGCTGTTAATATAATTAAAAGTGTTTACATATCTGACTGTCGTCATCCTAGTGTACATTTAGGGGCATATTTATCAAGGGTTGAATTTCGAATTTCGAATTCAAAAAGACCAACCGAAATTAATTTGAAGTTTTTTTTTGGTCAAATAGGTCCGTTTTAGATCGAATAGGACTGTATTCGGCTGAATTGGAATAGTACGAATTGAAGGAATAGCACATTCGATCGAATTCTATTCAAAGTTTTTCCCAAAAAAACCTTTGATTTTTCAAAGTCCACCAATTGACTCCAAATAGGTTCTTGGCGATCCCCCATAGGCTAAAACAGCAATTCGGCAGGTTTTAGATGGCGAATGGCCGAAGTCGAATTTTTAAAGTGATGGTACATGATAAATTTCGATATTCGAATTTTCACATTTTTCGAATCAAATTTGGACTATTCCCTAGTCAAAGCACACAAAAAAATCTATATCTACATTCCTTCCTCGTGTTAAACCTGAAATGCAATCAATGGGCATACATTTAAAGGAGGAAGCTGGGTGTTTTGGCTAAAAGCCAATGTTTTGCCACCGTTTTTTTGGAGATGTTTTGTTTAGCAGTTTTTTAAGTTTCCTTTTTTGGTTTTGGGTCCAAAGCTGCTCTAATTGTAAAGCGGTGCATGCTGACTCTCTAATTTTACTGTCTGGTGGTTTTCCCACAACAGTCTACATGGACACTTTATAATGTACTGTAAATGACATTCCGAGATGTGCATGTAAGTCTATGTTGTATCGTATATGTCTTACCGTATGTGGCTGATAAAAAGTATTGCCTGTATTTAGGCAAAAGTCCCTAGTAGGACCAAAACATCAACCTACATTTTTACTTTTCTTTTTCATTACTATATATTTTTAATATTAAAAATAGGAAAAAGGAATATGATTCATGAATTGGTAAACATGATAAAAGCATAAATATATGAACACCTGTGTGATCTGACTCAATCACATAGAGGACATTCTGTGGTGACCTCTTTGCCTGAATTGCATTAATTTAGATTGGTTGATTTAGATCTCATGATGTCTCTCAAACAAACCTAAAGAGGGACACTAAGGGGCAGACTACTAAGCTCGAGTGAATGGTTCAAATTTCAAAAAGTTCGGATTTTCGAACTAAATTTTTGGGTACTTCGACCATCGAATAGGCTATATTCGACTTCGATTCAAACGATTCAAAGTAAAAATCGTTCGACCATTCGATAATCGAAGTACTGTCTCTTTAAGAAAAACTTTGACTTCATACTTCGCCAAATTAAAGCTACCGAAGTGCAATGTTAGCCTATGGGGACCTTCCACAGCACTTTTCTAAGATTTTTTTGTTCGAATAGAAATCCTTCGATCGATTGCTAAAAATCGTTCGAATCATTCGATTACGCTACGAATACAATAAAAATACCTCGACTTCGATATTCGAAGTCGAGGGATTTCAATTTGATGGTCGAATTTCGAGGGGTTTAACCCCTCGAAATTCAACCCTTGATAAATACCCCCCTAACAGTATAGAGAAAGGGGCAGGGAGTCTTCAACATCAACATTTTAAATCCTGAGCTGTTACAAATATGTGAAAGGTGTGGTTGACAAATTGTGTGAGATGGGGTGGCAGTTGATAGAAAAGAAGTTGACTAAAATGACATGGAAAAATTTATGTAAATGAGAGCAGATATATGTTTTTCCACACTCTCTTGTTAATTATCAGTTTAAGTTTATGAGTGAAGTTGTGAATATATTAAATTGTGTTGAAAAAATTGAATGCCAAATACACAGGGTTAATGAAATTAACTCTTTCTGATGGTTTCAATGGGTTTTTGACATCTTCTGGCCTAATAAGTTTTTAGGTGGTGTTTAATTGGACAAAGTGGTTGAATTTGATGTGTGTGCATCTTTTTTCAAAGACTATGTTTCTGTGTTACATGGAGAATAACATTTCATTGTGGGATGCATAGGGAAGCTTACCCTTCCTCCCAAAAATGTAACTGCTATATATTCAATAAATAAAATAAGTTCTCCATTGGGAAGCCTTCTACTCATAGCATCCCAAAAAAAATATGTCAACCATCTCCCTTTTTGGATGACTTAAGGACCTGCTTCAATTATATTTATGTATAAATGTAAATTTAAAACAAAATAATACTAGGCTATGATCTAATTGAAGTCACAAATATCTTCTTTTCCATTCCAATACATATTCGTATCAGGGCTCCAAGGAAAACTAATTTGAAACTTTTTATTTCTGACAACATTCTATAAGTATTTTAATTAGATTGCCACCAGCTTTTAATAGACCAGGGTATTTTTACTCAAAGTCCATTTTCAGTGGACAAGCCTTTTGGGGTTTTAATTAAGAAATATCATTCTAAGTTATTAAAGTTTGGGCTAATGAAGCTGGAATTGCAGTTTCAGTTAAAATGAATGCTGTTCTACATAAAAAGCATCTTTCAAGTGATACAAGCCCAAGATCAGATAATGGATCCCATACCTGTATGTAGAAAAAGTACAGATAAGTAGCAATCAGAAGTACTTTGTATGCTACTCATGGACCAGGGTCTGTACCCCAGTATACCTCCTCATCCATATATATATATATATATATATATATATATATATATATATATATATATATATATATATATATATATATATATATATATATATTTATTTTTTTATTTTTTATCCTGGCAAAAATATTTTTAGTATAGTTTTACAGCGAAACCTCAATTTTATACTCCCTAATTTTAGGCTTCTCTCATTTTACACCATTTTATATGATCCCACTAATATATAATATATGGGGGCCCACCACCATAAATTGTGTTTATGTAATGAAACAAAATTATATTTAAACAATTTTACAAGATGCATTGATTAAATTTTTAAATGATTTGAAATGAGATGAAACTTGAAATTAAATGAAACTTGTTTATAACTATAATTGCTTCTAAAAGCATTTGTTTATTTATATTCTCATCACTACTGCCATTGCCTTATCAACTTATTAAGACACAATTGTTTTAAGATTCATGGTCATTGAACAAAAGGCATAAAGAACAATGCTTTCAATTGCAACTACATTGGAAATGTGCAATTAATGTATTTATGGAAGGTACTTTTAAAAATAAATTTCTTTAATTCTTGCAAACAACTGTTTTGGAGTATATAAGTCATTTAAAGCATAAACAAGACATTTAAAAAATATTAAAATATACTGTACAATCATATAGAGACTATTCATTCAAACTAATATCTTTACAAACTGAGTAATTGTGTTATGACAATTTTCTCATTCTACAAAGCATATAATCTCTAGTATGAAGACTTATGTTTCAATTCTTTAAATCCCTTTGTTAGGAATATTGTCTTATTATACAGTGTCCTTATCTAAACTGAACACAATGTCTTTATATAAGGTTACTCGAATGAAACTCTGTAATTAGAAGGAAATATTCTAGAAATATTGTCTTTTGTTTGATAATTAATGTTGAAAAGTATTTTGTGGATAAGAAAATATAGCATAATTTACTCTACATCATGTCAATGAGAGAACGCATGCTGTCTAAGTGCAGAGACACTTGCTGCTATTTCTTCTTCAGGTGACTAATCTCCCCGAACTGCCTTCCCGCCAGCTAGAATATAGGATGGCACTTGAAGCATTTCATTTTCCGAAGTCACCCAAAGTTGCCTCTCGAGGAGGGCAACTACGGAAAGCTGAAGCAATTTGTCGCTGGGCGACTAATTTTTCCAAAATACCAGCATGTGTCTCTGCCCTAAAGGCAGAAATCTAGGCATGGTCACTGGGTTTCTAAAAAAGAGGCTTTTCATACTACTTCTTTGGGCGAGAAATCTTATGACTTGAAGAAAAGACTTTTTCAGTATAAAAGCCAATCATTTATTCGTGCAAAGTATATTTCTTTGTACACCAGTTTTTTAATCTAAGGGTTGTGCTTGTTATAAACTACGAAACTAGGGTGCAAACTGGAAATGTAACATCATCTGCCTATGAAACCACTTGTTACAGGGGTTCTCATTTTCCTCAAGTTTCTGACTTTGAATTCAAAGCTTTTACTCCTGGACTTGAAACTTCAATGTATAAAATTATTATTATTAATACTTCCCCACACCATCACTTTTTTTTATTAACCCTATCTACTGTAGCTTAAAAAACATTTTGTCCTTTTCATTTTTATGAAAGTATAATTTCATTTCAACACTTTTATTTTGGTGCATTCTCCTTTCTCTTGTACCTTTACTTTGGAGCCCAAGATCAGATAATGGATCCCATGTTTTAAGATTCATGGTCATTGAACAAAAGGCATAAAGAACAATGCTTTCAATTGCAACTACATTGGAAATGTGCAATTAATGTATTTATGGAAGGTACTTTTAAAAATAAATTTCTTTAATTCTTGCAAACAACTGTTTTGGAGTATATAAGTCATTTAAAGCATAAACAAGACATTTAAAAAATATTAAAATATACTGTACAATCATATAGAGACTATTCATTCAAACTAATATCTTTACAAACTGAGTAATTGTGTTATGACAATTTTCTCATTCTACAAAGCATATAATCTCTAGTATGAAGACTTATGTTTCAATTCTTTAAATCCCTTTGTTAGGAATATTGTCTTATTATACAGTGTCCTTATCTAAACTGAACACAATGTCTTTATATAAGGTTACTCGAATGAAACTCTGTAATTAGAAGGAAATATTCTAGAAATATTGTCTTTTGTTTGATAATTAATGTTGAAAAGTATTTTGTGGATAAGAAAATATAGCATAATTTACTCTACATCATGTCAATGAGAGAACGCATGCTGTCTAAGTGCAGAGACACTTGCTGCTATTTCTTCTTCAGGTGACTAATCTCCCCGAACTGCCTTCCCGCCAGCTAGAATATAGGATGGCACTTGAAGCATTTCATTTTCCGAAGTCACCCAAAGTTGCCTCTCGAGGAGGGCAACTACGGAAAGCTGAAGCAATTTGTCGCTGGGCGACTAATTTTTCCAAAATACCAGCATGTGTCTCTGCCCTAAAGGCAGAAATCTAGGCATGGTCACTGGGTTTCTAAAAAAGAGGCTTTTCATACTACTTCTTTGGGCGAGAAATCTTATGACTTGAAGAAAAGACTTTTTCAGTATAAAAGCCAATCATTTATTCGTGCAAAGTATATTTCTTTGTACACCAGTTTTTTAATCTAAGGGTTGTGCTTGTTATAAACTACGAAACTAGGGTGCAAACTGGAAATGTAACATCATCTGCCTATGAAACCACTTGTTACAGGGGTTCTCATTTTCCTCAAGTTTCTGACTTTGAATTCAAAGCTTTTACTCCTGGACTTGAAACTTCAATGTATAAAATTATTATTATTAATACTTCCCCACACCATCACTTTTTTTTATTAACCCTATCTACTGTAGCTTAAAAAACATTTTGTCCTTTTCATTTTTATGAAAGTATAATTTCATTTCAACACTTTTATTTTGGTGCATTCTCCTTTCTCTTGTACCTTTACTTTGGAGCCCATTTATTAAACCTCAAATTTATCTGGTTGAGGTTTTAAAGGGGAAAATTCGAATTTTTTGTTGAAAAAAAACCCCTCTAATTTTTATAGATTTGTTATACCACAAAGCTGCTAAAAATACTCCCGCTGAAACCTGTCGTGGTAATGTAAAAGTCAATGGCAGATGTCCCTTAAATTGTATCTTGACTTTGTCATAATCTGAAAAAGTCAAGTTTTTGCAGCAACAATTTTCAAGTTTTTGGAGCATCAGTCATACAATACAAATAGCTGCTTGATTTTGTTGCGACGTTGAATTTTCCAATATTTTTTTTGAGAAATATTCTTGAGAAATGACTTAAATGTGGAAGGGAGTTTGGTTGACTTTTGTTAATTTGATTAATTTGAGTTTTAGTAAATAACCCTCTTAATGTCATAGCTGTCCTAAGAAGTTTACATCTATTGTTTATATTATAAATATAAATCACTCTTAATTCATCAGGCAATAAATAATTAATAAATAAATAATTAATTATGGAGTTATATATTTTTATATTGTGGCATAAAATCACAATCTCCTTACAACCTCCTTTTAATATATAGAAGCATTTTTATGTCTGACTTTAATAAAATGCTGAATAAAAGCAAGCTTAATTTATATTATTAAACAAGTATGAAGCACATAGTGCAAATTTGTCCCATGTTAGTTTTAGCAATTTTGCTTATTATTTGGAAAACAGATGATAAGAATCACAAATGTTTTAGATATTCTCATAAAACTTGGAGTCACAGAAACTACTAAGGAATAAAAAAAACTATACAAAATTGTATAAGGGACAAATAATATTTATGAATATTCCTGTACAGCATTGTTCTGTATAGGACTATTTATAGCATTACAAGTAAGGGTCCAATTTCAAATGCCATCAAAATATTTTTATTACATTGTATTTTTAGCTAATAATTTTAGAAGGCAGGATTTCTTTTTGTTTGAGGGGTCCACAAACCAACAAATGATTTCACAATTCACCTGGATTTTCAACTAGCATTTAATCACCCTGTTGAATGGATCAGTTTGGTGCATGCTTGCAAGTTTTTGCTTTTAGTATGCCATGGTAAACAACAACAATTTTAACTTGCCTAACATCCAACTGATGTATAGGCTTATTTGTTTGGTAGTAAAATTATCACAAAAATTGCTATTGGAACATGAATAACATTTTATGAACAGGAATATAACAGGAACTATAACATTCTGCTAGGAAAAGTGGGGTTATTCAATAAATTTCCTTAAGAAAATCTATTCAAAGTTTGATAAACCTTGCCCTAAATCACAAATACCCCTATATTTCTAGCTGTAGTATTTTCAGGGTCACAGTCTGAAATAATTCACAGGTGTAAGGGTCAGAAGTTCAGAAAATGAGATAAAATTCCTGCATACAGTTATCACAGCCTTGATATTTGTATACTTTACAGTAAGGTATTTCTTATGTATTCTTATAGAAAGTGAATTTCACATGCATTTTTTATCATACATTTTTTGGCCAATATATACTAAAATTATAAAAATGCTCTGCAGAGCATGATTTCCTGCTGTTCTTGTTACTGATCCGGCACTCTAAGGGGTTTATTTACTAAACTCCGAATGCAAAAATCCCTGAAAAATTAGTAATTTGTTTAAATAAAATCAGACTTTTAAAAAATCAAAGATGTTTCAGAATTTATTAAACCCGAGGATGGAAAAGTCTGAATCAGAAAATCTGGCATCTCAGACCTGTTGAGGTTGCATATAAGTCAATGGGAGAAGTCCCAATGATTTTTTGATGTGCAAAGTTTTTTCGGGCAAAAAAGTTTAAGAGTTTCAAAGTGAAAAATCCAAAAAAAACTAGAAAATCAGATTTTTTTCCCGCAAAGCAAATTTTAAGTAAAATGGAATGATAAATAAGGAGTTTGTAGCAGAAAATGTTGAGTTAACATCAGACTTTGATAAATAACCCCCTAATTGTAGTGGCTCTCCCTCTGTTAAGGATGCAGATGAAAGTGTGAAATAATGGCAGCTAGATATAGGATGCAAATAAAACTAGAAATTATTGTCTTGTCATACACTTTTAGGCCTTTGTATTATTGCAGTCAAAACATCATCACACTAAGGTTATAGTGGTCATGGATTTTCCTTCAACCAAGACAAAATTTAGTAACAGATGTACAAAAAAAGTGTATCTTATTATTTTTTTTTTCGATCCTTAAAAAGATAATATATTTCATAGTCTACGAGGCAAACAACTATTTGCTCTCATGTTATTAACCATAAACAATTAATTCAGCTTGGGCAAGATTCATATTCAAATAATCAAATAAGGATGGATGGTTTGAAGGCCTTATCTTATCTAGCTCTGCCAGCTGAGGCGTGTATATGTATATGTAAAACAAAAAAATGATCATGCATTGTATTCAAGCTTACATGGATTATTGAAACAGCCTTTTGTTAACATAATTCGGGAAATATAACACAATATAACGTTATCTCAAGTATTTAATAAAGAAGATAAATGTCATATTTGTCCATTGACTACTCTAGTTTTTGGTAAAGATGAAAATTTAATTTTCCTTATTGTAGCAGTTATTTTTGTTTTTGTGCTAGATTTATGTGTTTAAAATTAAAAAAATTTATGAATAAAAATGTACTCATCCTTTTCCTAAACTGCAAAAATTGTCTAAATTAACTATTGACTTTATAGAGTGTATGTTGAGTTTTGTATTCTAGTATACTCACAGACAGCATCAGCCAAAGTATTCTTTGGTTTAAAAATGCCTTTATTGGAACATGGGCTCTGGAACAAGCTTGATAAAATACTCATGGTGGTCTGAAACATTGCTAAATATCTGGGTCAGAGTCCATGTTCCAATAAAGGCGTTTTAAACCAAAGAACCCTGTGGCTGGTGCTTTCTGTGAGTATACTGGTTCAAGAGAACAGTGTGAAGTGGACATTAGATGACTTGCACCAAATTAAGGCTAAAGCTGAATTCATGGAGCGTGCTGACTAAACTACTTGCTGAGTTCTGTATTCTGCCATATTAATTGTTATTTAGTATTTTAGGGACTTACAGTATTTGTCCTAAAAATATTAAACAGGGCACTGTGCACAATTTTTAAACAGATTTTGTGTACCGGTTTATTTATGACATTTTTAGGTCCGAAATCTAGCAGGTGACATCATTTTTAAAGCCATGCATATTTAAATTTTCTCTAAGCACAATTCTGAGGCATTAGCCAGTTTAATAATAGTTTTTGTATATATATATTTATATATTTTCAGCGATGCATACAAATGAATCTACTCATAGAAATTCTTGCAGACAGATGGAATTATTTAATCATGAAAAGAAATCTGGCTGCAGAATTCTACTGAAAATACATAAATTGGACAAAAATGACAGAAGTGCATGGAATAGATTTATGAATTAATCCTCCCCCTCCAACAAATACATACTTTTTTATGCAAAAAAAAAAACAGGAACTGGAATTGGAGCTTGGTTATTCATTTTTTTCTCTTTGCAATAATTTTTTTCTCTTTTTAAACAAATGTGATATATATGGATGGGCGAATTTTTTCGACTTGTTTGCCGCGGAAATGATGCCCATAGACTTGTATGGTGTTGCGTGTCCAAAAAAAAATTACGTTCGTCAAAAAATTTTTCAATAGGGGCAGCAGCACCCAATTTGAAACTGAAATCAGGATGAACCGAGAGGTGCTGAGTACCACTATACAGAAGTGCAAAAAGCGCATTTGGACTCAAGTACCTTTAAAGAAAGTGGTTTTAGATGCAACTTGTTGCGGAGAAATGTGCAAGTTGCCCTCTAGATCTGTGGATAAAAAAATGAACCCTAATGTGTGGCTTATTTTGATGGTAGAAATTTTGTCCACTGACTATTTCTATGGGAGTTTTAGCTTACTTGTTTGCTTCATTGGAAAGTAAATCCCTTGTACTTTTTCATACAGGGTGTATTTTTTAGCTACTGTAATAAAGATATCATTTTTTATGACCCCAGTGAAGCTCAACAGAATGTTAGAAAGGCAAAAATACCTTGCAGCTATCAATATAACTGAGCCTATCTTTGAAAGTGTACAGTAAATAAATTAACAAATAAAAAGGGGCCGATTCACTAACTTCGTGTGAAGGATTCGAAGGTAAAAAACTGCGAATTTCAAAGTTTTTTTGGGGCTACTTCGACTATCGAATGGGCTTCTTCGAACTTCGACTACGACTATGACTTAGAATCGAACTATTCGAAGTAAAAATCGTTCGACTATTCGACCATTCGATAGTCGAAGTACTGTCTCTTTAAAAAAAACTTTGACCCCCTAGTTCGCCATCTAAAAGCTACTCAAGTCAATGTTAGCCTATGGGGAAGGTCCCCATAGGCTTGGCTAACTTTTTTTGATCAAAGGATATTCCTTCGATCGTTGGATTAAAATCCTTCGAATCGTTCGAATCGAAGGATTTTATTATTCGATCGAAGGAATTATCCTTTGATCGTTCGATCGAACTATCTGCGCTAAATCCTTCTATTTCGATATTTGAAGTCGAAGGATTTTAATTCCTAGTCGAATATCGAGGGTTAATTAACCCTCGATATTCGACCCATAGTGAATCGGCCCCAAAGTGTGTGTGTGTATATATATATATATATATATATATATATATATATATATATATATATATATATATATATATATATATATATATATATATATATATATATATATATATATATATATATATATATATAAATATATACTGTATATACATACACACACACACAACAAAAATAGCTTCTTTGGATTTAGTGAAAAATAAAATCTTTCTACTTTTTTAATTGTTGCAGCACAGATGCAAAATGTAATGTACAGGGAAATAACTTATTTCTTTAGCCAACTTCTTACATTTTTATTAATACTGTAATGCATTAGGGATTTTTGTTCCTTATATCCCTGTTTGTTATGTGTAACATTTCTTTATAGTGAAATTCTCTGTGCAGTAGTTACCAAACTCTTTACTGCTGTAGCATCATATGTGCATCTACCATTCAACATAATCTTTATGCGTTGTGCCTATTTTCTTTTACAGGGCTATGCAGAAAAGGGTAAAAGCATAGCAAATGCTCTTGAAGACCTGAAGGCCAATTTCTATTGTGAATTGTGCGACAAGCAATACCACAAACACAAGGAATTTGATAACCATATCAATTCATATGATCATGCGCACAAACAGGTAAGATAAATGAATTTCCTTTTTTGCAGATGTCAGCAAAGTGGCAAATAAGGCAAAATAAGAGAAATACGCCAAATATAACAGACACAAAAAATAAAATTATAAATCTGATAAATAAACCCACAAAATATTGTAAAAGTATCACTAAAAAAGGATATATAAGTGTGGGATCTGTTATCCGAAAACCCATTATTTAGAAAGCTCTGAATTACGGAAAGGCTGTCTCTCATAGACTCCATTTTATCCAAAAAAATAAGAAAGACATAAGCCAAATATAACAAACACCAAAAATAAAATTATTAATCTGATAAATAAGAGCACTAAGGGGAGCAAGAGCATGCCCATTAGTTCTCATCTAACAAGCTATGGTGCAAGGATCAGACCACAGTCATCTCCTGACTCACCCTAAATTATGCTTCTGAATCGGTAGTGGGTGGGAGAGGAGACGCCTACATTTCTCCCCTCTCCTATCTCTCTTGAATATAGCTTTTATTAACAAAGTCAATGCTATGGCCGTTGGGGCAGACTAGGGAGTGGCTCAGTGCTTAGAGGATCATTAACTACCACTAGTAATGGTAAAAAAGGGACGATTTGGACTGATAGGGGAATTAAAGGGCATGTAAAGTCTGAAATAGAATAAGGCTAGAAATGCTGTATTTTGTATACTAAATATAAACATGATCTTACTGCACCACAAGCCTAATCAAACAAATAATTTATGCTTTTAAAGTTGGCTACAGGGGGTCACCATCTTATAACTTTGTTAAACATCTTTGCAAGACTAAGACTGTGCACATGCTCAATGTGGTCTGAGCTGCTTAGGGATTGTCATAAACAAAGCTGCTTGAGTTCTGCATGGCTGGGAAGTAAGGCGGGGGCTCCCCCTGCTGTTCATAAGTATGATTGTTTCCCTGCTCAGCAGTTAGGGACCATCTGACAATTCCTATCCACAGTAGTAAATGAAGGGAGAATTTCACTGCATACAGTTAGGTTTCTTATAAAAACAGTACACATTTTTTAATTAAAGTATATTGGAGATAGGTTTCTTTTTCATTAAAGAAAGTAAAAATGGGATTTTATTTTTTTGCCTTTACATGCCCTTTAAGTGGGAAAGCGAGGAATGTGGCGAGGAGAGTGAGTGCGGAATGTGGCTCATGTGGGAGGAAGAGGACAATGAATGGGGTGTGAGTGGGTTAAATGGGAGAGATGAGTGATTAGTGTTGGAATGAATGGGACATGTGGATAAGCACCTGGGTTAGAGAGGGGGGGGAGCAGACAGACTGCAGATGGCCTAGGGGTGTTCGAAATAGAAATCCGGGCCTCGGTCTTTGGCGTTAATGCAATACTTCTTGCTATTTAAACACTTTAATGGCTTTTTTATATTGTGTTTATGAAATCACCAGAGTGATCCATATGTAGATGGAGCTTTATAAATAGAAACACACCTACAAACAAAACACCGACCTTTATGCCACCCACATCAACATTCTGTTTTCTTGCAACAGCTAATCTCCGGTTGTAAAATTCATTAGAACTTCAACAATGTTTTTAATATTAACCATTGCCTACTTTCTCGTCTACTTCTAGATTTCCATTTTTTGTATCAGGCTACTTATACTTAGTGTAAATATATGCCAGATATTCAGCCAAGTCCTTCATTTATAGTGCAGCATAATTCCCACTCAAGCCAAGTTGTTTAGCTTTCTTTCAATATAAAAAGGAAGCACAACCTAATAAAACCCATCTAGAGAGAGGCTAAGTATAATATACAATATTTTTCTTCTGACATCAATATCAGAAAATGTGTTTTATTTGCTGTTTTAAAAGCTATTGGTTAAATATGTATTTTTGAAAACAGGAAAACGTTATTTCTCCTGATGATGCATAACACTTTTAATTTTAATACTTGAAACTTAGGCACAATGCTACAGAAAACAGGGACTAAGATTAAAAATGAAGACTGCACTAAACCAACTTTAAACCTTGAAAGAATTAGTGTTCACATTCCATCTGCCCAAGTAGCTTAGTTAGAATGTCTAAGTAATTTTGGACATGATCTTATGTCACATATACAGTATACACTTAGGGGGTTATTTATTAAGCTCTGAATACCCGAAATCCCAAAAATTCTGATTTTTCTGACCTTAAAAAAAAATCTGAATTTTTCAGGATTTATAAAAGTCTGATGGTATGAAAACTCCGAATCCAAAAACCAAGCAACTCAAAGCTCTTGGGGTCCTGTATTAGTCAATGGGGAAGGTCCCAGTATCTGTGCTGCTGTCAGTACCGATATGCGATGATTTTGGGGATTTTGGGCCAAAAAGTCAGAAAAGTCCGAAAAATTTGTGTTTTTTGAGGAAAAGCCTGAAAACTTCTGACTTTTTGGGCAAAGGTCCGAAGTTTGCCCGAACCTATTTTTTTTGAATGATAAATAAGGTCCATTTGGGAATACAGAGTTGCTCATATTTTTATCTTAGAAATAATGAGATAAATTCGGAGCTTGATAAATAACACCCTAAGTCTCAATTATGAATCCTGAGAGACATAATTTATTTAGCACATTTTCTTAATCAGTATTTACTATAAAATTGTTATTGGTTAAAATAGCACAGTATTCCAGAGACAATGCCTTCAACTGGTTGCTCTCTGTCCATCTTGATCAAGCATTTCCACCCTATGGACTTCAAGTTGTTGAAGAAAATAACCTTCACCGACTACCGCTGAGCCTTGTGAACTTTTGTCCACAGGCTGAAAATGGTTTGAAGTAATGTGGATAGGTATCCACATATCTGTTTAGGGCAACCCTTATCTATTGCCCTGGACAATCACTGCTAATAAATGCTTGGAGTATATAGTACGAATTATTTATTTAAGGCTAACAGTACGGTCTACAAATTTAACCTTTGGTGAGATGGCATTTTGCATCTTTATTTTCTCAGCAGTCTGAATAAAATATATGGCATTGTTTTCTCTTGGAATGCATGGAGTGAAAAAAATATTTTCAGAAAACCTGGGTTCCAATTGATATGTTTTCTATTTCTACTGCTTTACTCATCAATAGCTTAATTTCATTAATCAGTAAAATCTTCTGCCTGCAGATATTTCTTTTCTTAAAGAAGGCTTTTATTAAGCCCTTGGCTTGCTATACAAATTTGAACTTTGGAGTGTGTATAAATATAATTAGATTACGTCTCATGCAGATAAACTATTAAATTGCAAATATCAATTGCTGGAAGAAAAAATGTTATTTGAAATTACTTTGAATCTGAAATTGAACTAAATACTATATATAAGCTTGAAATTGCAATCAAAATATTGCCAGCTGAAAATTGAAGTACTTGATATTTTCTCTATATCCACAATTATTTATATTTAACTCATTGCGAAAAACACACATTAAAGTGTAAATGAGAAAGCATCTTAATAACAATTAGGGGCATATTTATTAAAGGTCGAATTTCGAATTTGAAAAACTTTGAAATTCGAATTAAAAAAGACCAACCAAAATTAAGTCAAAGTTTTTTTATGGCGAATAGGCCTGTTTTCGATCGAATAGGTCCGTATTTGGCCGAATTCGAATCGTACAAATTGAAGTAATAAAAACATTCGATTGAATTTGAATCAAAGTCCACCAATTGACTCCAAATAGGTTATAGGAGGTTTTTGCTAAAACAGCAATTTGACAGGTTTTAGATGGCGAATGGTCGAAGTCCAAATTTTTAAAGAGACAGTACATGATAAATTTCGATATTCAAATTTTTGATTATTTTTTCAAATTTGAATCAAATTTTAACTAATCCCTAGTCGAAGTACACAAAAAATAGCTCGAAATTTGAATTTTTTGAATTCGAAAACTCACCTCGACCTTTGATAAATCTGCCCCTAATTGTTACTAGAGTATGAGAAATCAGTTCATACAGATCGATCTGTGACTTTCTATGTGCTGTTTTGATGTTGCTTATGATTGATTCATACCTTTGCATAATTCAAATTAATCAGAATTTTGTAATGTGACATTATAACAGCAATCTGCAATTTGCATTACTCATGATTTCGTAAAATATAATAGCAATTTTCTAGTATATTTCTTGGTTCACACTGGCCTCTATTATCTTAAATTGTGATCTGTCAGGTAGACTCAGACAAAATAGCAGTCAGCAGTCTAAAATCCCTTTGTTTTTTTTTAACAGAAGAGGAGAAATGAGAATAAATAATTTCTAGAAATAAATCTAGAAAAATTCAAAATAATTCTATATATAAAAAGGTCACTTGAATAACATATATCTATAAAGTATATCTATAAATTTAAAGGGCATGTAAAGGCCAAAAAATAAAATCCCATTTTTACTTTCTTTAATGAAAAAGAAACCTATCTCCAATATACTTTAATTAAAAAATGTGTACCGTTTTTATAAGAAACCTGACTGTATGCAGAGAAATTCTCCCTTCATTTACTGCTGTGGATAGGAATTGTCAGACGGTCCCTAACTGCTGAGCAGGGAAACAATCATACTAATGAACAGCAGGGGGAGCCCCCGCCTTACTTCCCAGCCATGCAGAACTCAAGCAGCTTTGTTTATGACAATCCCTAAGCAGCCCAGACCTTACTGAGCATGTGCTCAGTCTTAGCCTTGCAAAGATGTTCAACAAAGTTAAAGATGGTGACCGCCTGTAGCCAACTTAAAGCATAAATCATTTGTTTGATTAGGCTTGTGGTGCAGTAAGTTCATGTTTATATTTAGTATACAAAATACAGCATTTCTAACCTTATTCTATTTTAGACATGCCCTTTAATGGCTTATGAACTATTAAATTAGATGGATTTAAAAAGTGAAATGCTTCATGAAAAAAAAGCTCTAATTTCACACATTGAAATATCTGACCCTAGACTTATCATATCTGCCCAATAATATTTTCTTTGGAATACAAGCCTTCTAGACATAAAATTACATTAGTACCTTGAAATGTTCCATTTTTTTCCTGTGCTTTCCACAAAACATTCTACAAGAATTATGAAGGGTCATCCACATGTTTTGGTGAATTAAGCCATCCGCCAACATTTTGTTTCTCAAAAATTCACATATAACATAACATCTAAAAATTTTAAATTTATTTAACTGTTGCCAGGTAAAAATAAAAATTGCTCAAATGCCACTGTGTTCAGCTTGGTGACTAGTTATATCTCCAGGCATTGCTCTCCAGATTTAAATGTCAGCTAATATAACTGTTTATTTTCAACCTGCTAGCCTGAGTTGCCCGATCTGCTTTCTCTTGGGCTGATGCACCTGCTGCAAACTAATGACTTGGATGCACTGTTAAAGTGGAGAGCTAAGCAAATTAATGATCCTAACTCTTCATAGTAAAGTGTGTGTTGCATAGAATAATGAGATTCCCTTAATCAGTGGCACACATGAAAGCACTAACAGAAACTGACGAGTGCTTCTTTCAAATGAAATACTAGATAAGGCAAATATGCCATTAACTGTTACATGCTATGAAATTGCATTCAGTACTGTTAAAATGCAATACTAATTAATATGTAAATGGACTATTTAACCTCTTTTAAAGTGACCCATGGGAGACTTAATTTCATAGTTGTTAATAGTTGGTAATGCTCTTTCAGTTCTTGTAAGACAATTGTTTTACATTTCATTTTCAAAAGAATTCAAGATACACTATCAGATGTACAATTTATTGTGTGAAAATGATAAGATACGTGTCCAGGAGGGAGAATAATAATAAAGTCATTTTCCTTTTGATTCAGTGGAATGCACATTTAAGGACTGTTCTATGCTTCAGAGGAATATGTATGAAATGTTTCTCATTTCTCATTCAAAGGAGGAAAAAAATGTAAGGAAGTGTTGATTAAAATAGATTTTTAAAACCACTTTTTTTGGTGGTCGAGGCTTCTAGGGGGAGGTTTTAGAGATTTATCATATCCCTAAAGTTGCTAAAAATCTGAATCCAAAAATACCTTATCTCAAGCCTGTTGATTTCATAAAGAAGTCAGTGGCAGATGTCCGGAAGTTGTTGCCCAAAATTGACAGTTTTGATGAAATACTCCATTTTCTAGAATGTTATCTCCCACATAGCATAAGGTACAAAGAAAAAATTTCCTAAATTTGAATGCCAGGGGTACACTGAACAGTTTGATGCCCATTGTGCATAGGATTAACAAAGTATCTTGTACTTAGAGACCAATTAAGTTACCCTTTATATATCCCAGATTTCAGAGACCCACAGATGGATATATGGCAGACAAAATTTCCATGGGCAAAAGCAAGTAACAGAACAAAGTGAAATGCAATAAAATCACTAAAATCCAATAAAACCACTAAAATCAACACTTTTTCCCCCTCACCTATTGTAATCAAGAGTCAAAATCACAGTCTGATTATTTTGGGTTGGTCAATTAATTTTTACAGACAGAAACAATTAAACAATACCTACACAGAGGTGAAAATGCAATAAAATGGCTAAAAATGCAACAAAATGGCTAAAAATGCAACAAAATCCCCAAAAATTTAATACAATCACTTAAATAACATGCAAAAGGTATTAAGCAGTGTGGGTAGTGAATACAATGTTCGGAAAAAAAACATGATGCAGTAAAAAAAAGCTAAAAAATTATGTAAGTGTATATGTGTGTGCACAGGGCAAATTGCATGTTATGTGCATTTGTATGCATGTGCAAGTATTTGTGAATGCTGTGAATGTGTAAAATCCCCCCAATAATATATGTGAGTGTGTGTAAGTGTAAATGTAAGTGTGCATTAGTGTAAAATGTGTGTAATTGTGAGTGTGTAGTGCCACTTACTTGATGAAAAAGGCAGATAGGCAGGCTGAAGGTACAGGAGGATGGCTGGAGCATGAAGATCTGTGCCAGGGGCGTAACTCAAAGGAAGCAGACCCTGTGGCTGAAGGGGGGCCCAGGAGGTATAGGATGCCCTTGAGGCCGAAATAAAAAGCAATTTCAACATATATTGGTAAAACAAGACAACCTCTGGATATGTTGGGGGCCCTAAAGCTAATTTGCTGTGGGGCCCAGTAACTTCTAGTTACGCCAATGACCTGCACCATCAGGGAGGGGACCCACTAGAGGGGTGATCCAGCAGGAAGAGGTGCCTGCAGCAGACACATAGTTGGCATTTGTCTGCTGCTCTCTAGGGGCTCCTGGGCAATTGCACCTAAGGGCCCGATCGCTCTCCACTTTTGCTCTTTGCCTAGGGGCAGGGGAACAAGCGGGGATCGGAGGTGCAGCTTTACAAGTAGAATCTACGTTCTGTGTTTCTCTGCATTCTGTGGCACTTAAAGGGTTAAAGATAATTTTTATTATGATATTGAATAAAGTTTGTTTAAATGTGCAACATGATCACTGCGTTCCTGATCTTGCTCTCATGCATCATGGTGCTTATGATTAAGACATTTAATATTTTTTTCTTCCTCTGAGGAACCCTTTATATAAATATTACAACATATCTGTAGTTGTTTTTATCAAAGAATTCATTTTAAAGATTCAGTCTTAGAATGTCACATTGTTAATCTTTTAGTCTACAGATAGTTTTTGATCCTGTTTTTACAATAAACGATACAATTCCCATAAATACAAGCCATATATCTCTTGAGAAATGTAGCTCTTTCTTGCTCACAGGTAACATCATACTGTACATAATTGATTTTTTTCTACTGAACTTCATCATTTAATTTTGTAATATACTACTGCATCTTGAAATCGCTTTTGCACCATATTAAATAAAATGTGAAATAAAACATGTATAAATGAAAACGAGTGATGTACAGTACTTAACTATTAAAAAATTATAATAGGATTTGCGGTTGATGCCAAGAAGTGATCCATAGACCTATAATATTTTGGTGCCTTGTGGTGCAGGTATAAATGGTTCATTTTCATTAAGGGGGACTATCTGCACGTTCCACCTGTATTTGTAGAGTGTTTACCAGGTACACTGGTTTCCTGACACTCCAAAAACATTAATTGGCTCATGATAAATTGAATATCGTATTTGATAGAGACATTAGATTATAAGATCCACTGGGACTAGGACTGTTGCCAGCTTTGTGTAATCTTTGCAAAGTGTTGCCAAATATATTGGCACTATATAACTAAAATGGTAAAGAATAGTGTTGATCAATATTGCCACGTTTTGTTTTGCTAAAAAAATAAAATTAAGGAAAAATTAATGAAATGGCAAAGTTTTGTCAGATGCATTGAGTCAATGGACTTTTTTTCTCATTTTCATCAGGCAACAAAATGTGTTCATGCCTAAATTAAAGGGATCCTGTCATCTGAAAACATGGTTTTTTTCAAAACACATCAGTTAATAGTGCTACTCCAGCAGAATTCTGCACTGAAATACATTTCTCAAAAGAGCAAACAGATTTTTTTATATTCAATTTTGAAATCTGACATGGGGCTAGACATTTTGTCAATTTCCCAGCTGCCCCCAGTCATGTGACTTGTGCCTGCACTTTAGGAGAGAAATGCTTTCTGGCAGGCCGTTGTTTTTCCTTCTCAATGCAACTGAATGTGTCTCAGTGGGACATGGGTTTTCACTATTGAGTGCTGTTTGTAGATCTACTAGGCAGCTGTTATCTTGTGTTAGGGAGCTGCTATCTGGTTACCTTCCCATTGTTCTTTTGTTTGGCTGCTGGGGGGAAAGGGAGGGGGTGATATCACTCCAACTTGCAGTACAGCAGTAAAGAGTGATTGAAGCTTATCAGAGCACAAGTCACATGACTTGGGGCAGCTGGGAAATTAACAATATGTCTAGCCCCATCAGATTTCAAAATTGAATATAAAAAAATCTGTTTGCTCTTTTGAGATATGGATTTCAGTGTAGAATTCTGCTGGAGCAGCACTATTAACTGATTCATTTTAAAAAAAAAACATTTTTTCCCATGACAGTATCCCTTTAAGAATAATAATATCATTGGACAACAAAGAAAACAAAACAAAGTAAAAGTGAAGTAGAAAGAGAAAAAGAACGCATAGCAAAAACAGGAGCAAGAACCAGCATCTTGTGTAGGGTACATTTTATTTTTAGTACATCATTAATTACAGTCAGAGGCTGCTGATTTATAAAAACTAGAGTGAGTGTGCATTTTATTCGATTGGGCCAACAAAAGCAAACAGGAATGTACAGAAGAATGATTTGTAAAATTCATGCACATACAGTAAAAGCTGCAAAGTTTCTATAGACGTTAAAAGGAATCGTCTCTAACAACATTATTTTTTTCTTAGTTTATTTAATCTTTGAGATTTTCAGCCTCATTGAAAATGATTTTGTGCGACTTTTCTTCCATGAAAAAATGTGACCACAAATATGTTTGAATTGAGAGGATGGCCCCAAACTCTGCAACCAGCAGAAGCTGCATCTCCCACCATGAGAGAAGCTGCTCTGCTGCCAGTCCTGAATCTGCAGTGTGTCGCTGATAGGAAATTCAAGCAGGCTGTCACCTAGCACAAGCAGTAGTAGTGTCTGTATCAATCAATTCACCGTGCAGTTACGGGAGAGAACTTCCTTTCTCCCTCTTCTGTGCAGTACTTTGGCAAGGTCCTACCACTGCTGTGACAAAACTTAAAATACATTATCATACATCCACACTATTTTGATTCAGAGGAAGGCAAAAAACCCAGCCTGAAGCCAATTACAATTATGCCTCAAGAGGGAAAAAAATCCTTCATGGCCCCAATGGCGATTGGAAGCGTTCCCTGGATCAAGCATTTGACATTCATTTAAAATAAATTAATACAATGCAGACTCTCACATTTATACTATATGAAGGTGCAGAAACCACAATATAATGGTGCATTCAGGAAGACATCCACATCCAGTTATTAATAAATAATATGAGAACATAAAGAAAACAAACTCCTGACATTTTCACAAAATATACAAAAAAAGGGGGCGGGTGGGTGGAATGTCTCTACCTGCTCAGAAGATAAGGAAATTAACTGCTTCTTCACTTGATATCACACCCCTCTATTTCTCCGCCCCCAGCCCAGCTTTCCCCTGCCTTTACACATTGCTTCTCACCCAATCACAGCTGCATCTGCTTTTGCCAACTTCTAAACATTAACCAAAAAAAAAAAATTCAATGAAACTCAGAACTTTGCCGCAAATCCATACCTGGCAAAAAAAATGTGCACATTCCACATTCCACTCCATGTTCTTTTAATCTCCATCAAAACTAATCACCAGTCGGTTGAAAAACCCAGGGGCATGTTTTACATTAACTTTGCTTAAATGTTTGCTGTAAGTCAATAATACCCACTGGATCCCCTGCACTCAGGTTGGTGCTTCATTTTATTACATCTCCTCACTAGCAGGATATATTGAGAATAGCAGTGTTTAATAGACAGACATTTTGTACTGGGTTTTAGCTAAAAACATATCTTTCAAATGTATTTGGCACAAGTCTTAGGGGCAGATTTATCAGGGGTCGAATTTTCGAAGTAATGGGAACTCCCATAACTTCGAAATTTGAATTAAAAAAAGACCAACCGAAATGTATTAAAAAAGTTTCAGTTGTTTTTTTCTTAATTGCTCAAATTTGAATTGTATGAATCGAAGTAATAGCACATTCGATCCTTTGATTTTTCAAAGTCCACCAATTGACTCCAAATAGGTTCTAGGAAGTCCCCCATAGGCTAAAACAGCAATTTGGCAGGTTTTAGGTTGCGATTGGTCGAAGTCGGATTTTTACAGAGACAGTACATGATAAATTTCAATATTTGAATTTACAAATTTTTTTCAAATTCAAATCAAATTTGGACTATTCCCTAGTCGATGTACACAAAAATTAGCTCGAAATTTGATGTTTTTTCATTCAAATTTTCACTTCAACCTTTGATAAATCTGCCCCTTAATGTTCAAATTCAACTTTTTACCTTGATTCAGGGTTTTTTTGGTTTAAATCTCACAAACTTGAATTACATTTAACAAAACTCGAAATTTCAAGATTTATTGATTGTAAAGAAAAATAAAAAATGTTGCATCTAAAAGCTGCAGAGTTCATGTAGAAGTCAATGAGATAGACCAGTGATCCGCAACCAGTGGCTCATGAACAACATGTTGCAAACAAACCTTGGCTGTTGCTCCCAGTGGCCTCAAAGCCAGTGCTTATATTTGAATTCCAGACTTGGAGGCAAGTTTTAGCTTCATAAAAAACAGGTGTACTGCCAAACAGAGCCTCCTGTCAGCTGCCGCCATATAGGGGGTTAAAAATACCCAATCACAGCCCCTTTGGCAACCCAAATGACTTTTTATTGCTTATTTTGCTCCCATTTTTACATTTGAATGTGGCTCACAGACTCAAATTTTAATTAATTGGCCTACCTGTGTTAAAGGGAATCTTTTTTTTTTGCATTTTTATAAAAAAACACACATCCATAAACACTGTCTGACAAATAAAATGTTAATTCACAAATCCATGCATAAGTTATTTTAGCTTGTATTTTGTCATGGGGGCTTCCATTTCTGCTCATTACACATTCATCCTGTGCTGTTCTAACAGCAGGCACAGCATTACCTGTGTGCTTGGAGGCAGCCACTCTGTAATGAAAAGCCAAGTCGCACTACGACATGAGAATCTAGCTGTACACTCCCCCTCCCCTCTCTGCCCATGCCTGTGATGTTTGGAGGAGAGCGGTCACATGGTTTGCAGGGAAGCAATTACTTTCACTTTCCTACGTTCTGCTCTACAGCTGCACTAGCAGCCCCTCCTCCCACAGACACTATCAAAGCTCCTGCCGTTCTGTAAGTTTGTTCCTGCTTTCCTTTGGAGGGGGGAACTTTTTCTCCTTGCTGCCTTCCTAGTTTGTTTTACTGGTTACTAGATGAGGTAAAGGAGCTGTGAGTTCCCTCTGCTATCCACCTCACACACACTGCGCTCCTTTCCTGCCTGCAATACTTTTTTTCATTTACTACTTACTGCCTCCTTTCTCCTGAGCTATTTTAACCCTTCCTAGACTTCCTCCTAAGTTTTCCTGGTTTTCAAGTATGTCCTCCTTATTTTATCCTTTTTTTCTATTCCCTGTCATCAGTCCTGGGAGTGTACTCCTGTGTTTCTGCCATTCATTTTTGTGTAAACAAATATAATAAACTTTCTATATAAAATATTTTTTCTAGTGCCCAAAATGAATTGTGTGTATATATATATATATATATATATATATATATATATATATATATATATATATATATATATATATATATATATATTTTTTTTTTAAACGTAAGTGGGGGCAGTGATCACAGGACTATCTTATTTCAGTCCTTCTGAAGTGGTGTCAGTGGGAGCTTATCTTGATTTCTGCCTATTGTTCAATTGACAGGCTCAGCAGACAAGGCTCTATTTATATTACATCAGCTTGTAGGAGGGAGGGGTAATGACATCAGTCCAACTTGCAGTGCAGCAGTAAAGTGTGACTGAAGTTTATCAGAGCACAAGTCACATGACCTGAGGGCAGCTGGGAAATGTCAAAATGTCTAGCCCCATAGCAAATTTTAAAATTAGATATAAAAAAATCCATTTCTTGTTTTGAAAAACGGATTTCAATGCAGGATTCTGCTGTAGTAGCACTATTAACTGATATATTTTGTAAAAAACATGTTTTTCCATGACAGTATCCCTTTAAAGTAACAGTCTGCTATCAGGTATTCGATAACTTGCACATTTGTAATACATTCTGGGTTGTTAGACAGAGATCACTAAATCGAATGTAACATAATTTATGACTGGGTAGACTTCTACTATTAACTTTCCTGTGTCCTCATATTCTTTGAAAAGTTCTAACAACATGGCTTCAGCCTTGTTAATATTTTCCATCATAGCTTATTCATTTAAACTGTGTTCAAATCATGCTTAACATATTAAGACAATCCACACCCTAATATTCTATGTACAGTATTCTGGCCTTTCAAAACATTCATGTGGCTCATTCAGCCATGTGTCAGTAACATCAGTTACATAGCATGATCCTCTAATGTCACTAATTTATTTTTTTACAAGACAAGTGACATATATGATGGCCATGTTGTCTGAGTGAAAAGATGTATTTGTAAGCTCACGCTAATCCCTGCTTTGCCATTGTGAAACATTTTATGTATCCTCACCTGTGCCCAGAATGACTAGGGGCCCATTAATAAGTCCGTGCCATCTGACCTTGACTTTGAATGAACACAATCTCCATCTCAGTCTCCACTTGCCTGCAGCATTCACTGACCTCAGACCCCAGACAGACAGTCAGCTGCTGTCTCCCAAAGGAGATTAATTTGTGCTGCAGTTATCTTATCTCTCAAAGGGAGCCCTGTGCTCTTTAGCATAGAAAACAGCTGATAACTGATAACTTAATACTATAAATTGTTAAGTGTTTGAATTACAATATCCCCCACTTCATATGTTGTAATGCAGAAGTTATTTCTAAAATAAAGACTATTTATACACAGTGTGGTGCTCTTTCAATTTACAGGCATTTTCTGGGGAAGGGGAGGATTTTAGTTTCTCTCGGAAAATTCTTTGTTTGTTTTTACATACAAAGGTAAAACTTTCAACATATAAACAGCAGACATCTTCTGAACAGTTTGATTCCCAATATGCATGAGATTACATATCTGCGTGGCCTGTAGAGGCACTCAAATTAAAAAGCACATAAAACAAAAACAGCATACAATGAAACAGCATGTGCTAGTGTAAAATATTTGTGTGTGTAATTAACCTGGAGTCAGGCACAAGTTACAGGAGAGTTTCAGGAATGGACGGAGGGTCCAAGATGTGCGGGGTGGCACTATGTGTTTTAGGAAGAGAAAAACAGCAGACACATGGGGGGTTATTTATCAAGGTCCGAACTTATCTCAATATTGTCTGCTACAAACTCCGATCTAAGCCGCTCAGGTTTTTAACGCTTATTTATTATCACATTCTCGAAAATTTGCTTTGTGGTAAAAACTCAGATTTTCACGATTTTTTTGGGGGTTTCACCCGAAACCTATGATTTTTCCCCCGAAACCTCTGAAAACTTCGGGGTTTGGCACGAGACACAGCGCACATCAATAAAATCATTGGGACTTCTCCCATTGACTTATATGCAACCTCGACAGGTCTGAGATGCCGGGATTTCAGATTCTGAGTTTTCCCGCCTCTGGGTATTCCGAAAAAAATGTGATTTTTTTAAAGCCAGATTTTATAAAAAGAATCACAAATTTTTGGTGATTTTTGCATTCAGGGCTTAGTAAATAACCCCCATGGTGTCCGTTGTGCCCCAGGGGCCAATATTTCATTGTCTCTGCACTTTGCCTAGGGAAGAGGCAGCAAGGGAGGTGGCAGGGCAACTTTAAAAGCTGCTGTCCATTTACCAACCTGAAACTGCAACAGACTGCAGCTGTGGCTGTTAAGACCCAAAATCAAAAACAAAGTTAGGATGATTCTTAAAGGAGAAGGAAAGGATTTAAATGAAAATCCCTTTAATATAATTACCATACTTCTGCCTCCCAAACCACTATATCAGTTCATCTGGATGAGCAATATTTATCCAGCTTGCTATCTTGAAAGTGAGCCCTCTCTTAAATAGATTGCAGTTGCCATTTTCAAGCTGCTGACATCACTTCCAGCCGTTGCTCTTACACTGTAAACTGCAGCTTTAGGGAGAGGGGCTGTGCAGGACTGGCTTGAAAAAAATAGAGGAGAGTTCTAATTGGACAATGGGATAAAGTGGTCGGGGCTAACGAGGGCAAGACTTTCAGCATGTACAGGCTGAATATGCTAATGAAGAAAGAAAAAAAAATGGCAGCAGCAGCTCGGCAGTGAGGTGCGCATGTGTTTGCCCCGGGAAATCTCTGTTGGAGGAGAAAGGAAGCAGCTCTGTATTGAAACAGGTACTTAATAGCAGGACCTGACTTTGCCATTACAAAGGCAAACTAAGCAACAGGACATTGAGCTGGGGGAATATGTTAGAGACTATATTAAGGCTGAGATTTTTAGGGAATGTTGTTTAGAGACTTTCCTTCTCCTTTAATGCAAAAAAAATGCAATAAAACGACTTCTGAAAATACAAGTTATCCACATGCATATTAAAACCAGAAATGAGAGGCTATAACTCACACTTGAGGAATTATGGAATTATACTTTAATGTCCCAGTGGCCGACTATGCATCCAGAATGTATGGTTTAATAGCACAGACACAGGAATCTAAGACAGCAAAATTGAATGCTGCTGTGATCAACTAGACTGATGCTGAAATGCTTCATGTTTCTGATCATCTAGTATGTTCGACGACTGCCAGGGTTGGAAAAAGATTTTAAATAAAACTGCATTTGTAATTTTTCTGAACTTCATTTATAAAGGAATTAGGTGTCTGGTATATATTACATTTCAGACACAAATATTCAGTATAAACTGAAGTAGTGATGAGCAATGGTTCATTCATAACAAAAAAGGGGGAAACATTTGCAATTGCAAATCGTTTTTTATGACAAAATATTTAAAGAAACACCTCCAGAGCAGGTGTAAAAGCTAAACCTTTGCTTAGGGATAATGCACAATGTAATATTTACCATCCAATGATTTTACATTGCGAGCAGTGCTAAACATTCGCAAAGGCAAGGCCACAAAGGCCCAGGCCTAGGGTGGCAGTATTTGAGAGGCGGCCATATCACAATTAGCTACTAGCACTGGAGACGCATGTCAGTCTCCAGTGCTGTGTCCAACTAATAAGACTTGCGAGTGCGGACCTGAGAGCGTACGCACGCACAAGAAGAGGAAGGGGACGGTGGAGGGGGGCAGAACCAGCAGGGGAAGGGGACGAAGAGTAGAGCTGGCCTAGATTTGTAAATCCGGTCCTGTACGTACCCCCTAAAATGTCTCAATGTCCTTAATATATCGATAATGGGTTGGGTGCAGAGGACCTTTTGTATTTGTCTACATGGTTTATTCACATCATAAGTAAAAATACACATTATAATACAGTAGATAGATATTATTGGACTCAGTTATGAAAACCACTAACTTCATTCAAGGAATACATCTATTGCCAAATTGTTGCCAATGCTTTTTATTTAAAAAAAAATAAAACAATAATAAAAGCAGAGCAATAAATGTTCTTCCAACTGCTTCGTAAATGAAAATGTCCCGCATAGCACAGTTATCACCTAGCACAGACATTTGTCTATAAATGTACAGGAACAAGAGTACAACAAAAAGAGCATCTTTGCGTCAGGTACAAAGCATAATTTTTACATAATCTAATATATTGGAGAGGATCAGAAACATTGAAGACATCTGCAACCCCTAGTGGGTGTAGAACAGGGGTACCCAACATTTTTTTACCCGTGAGCCACATTCCGATGTAAAATGAGTTGGTGAGCAGCACTAACATGAAACATGTTTCTGGTACTACAAAATAAGAGCTGCGATTGGGCCATTTGGTAGTACCTTTGTGGACTTGTAGTCTACAGAAGGCTTTGTTTGGCAGTACACCTGCGGGTCCATTTACTTAGCTCGAGTGAAGGAATAGAGGAAAAAACCTTCGAATTTCGAATGTTTTTTTTGGCTACTTCGACCATCGAATGGGCTACTTCGACCTTCGACTACGACTTCGAAGGATTCGAACTAAAAATCGTTTGACTATTCAACCATTTGATAGTCGAAGTACTGTCTCTTTAAAAAAACTTCGACCCCCTAGTTCGCCACCTAAAAGCTACCGAAGTCAATGTTAGCCTATGGGGAAGGTCCCCTTAGGCTTAGCTATCTTTTTTTGGTCAAACAAAAATCGTTCGATCGATGGATTAAAATCCTTCGAAACAAATGATTCGAAGGATTTAATGGTTCGATTGAACGATTTTTCGTTTGATCGAACGAATAGCGCTAAATCCTTCCACTTCAATATTCGAAGTCGAAGGATTTAACTTCGACAGTCGAATATCGAGGGTTAATTAACCCTCGATATTCGACCTTAAGTAAATTTGCCCCCTGGTTTTTATGCAACTTGCCTCCAGTCCTGGAGTTCAAAAATAAATACCTGCTTTGAGGCTTTTGTGAGCAACCTCCAAGGAGTTGGTGAGCAACATTTTGCTCAAAAGCCACTGGTTGAAGATCAATGGTGTAGAACACTCAAACACCCACTGACAGTTGAAGGCAATTTTGCTTACCTACAACCTCTAAAAGGACAGCTAGTAGCCCTAGAGGAATATAAATTCATCAGTGAAAATGTCCATCTAGTTATTTATAATTTGTACAGTGGTAAATTAGTTCCATCTTATTGTAGAGACTAGAAGGTGTGCTTGTGCTGCTGCTATTATAAGTATTTATTTTTAAGTATTTATTTTTTTTACAGTGGGGAAACTGTATAATATATGTGCTTAGTGTTCTCGTTGCCTTAGAACATGAAAGGTGTTTTGTTGTTTGCTTTTCTCTCTCTGTTTTCCCATGGAACGTGATTTCCACTGTGAGGACTGAATTTGCAACTTATCGACATGTTAAAATAATCTATTGTATCTTGTCCTGAAGTTAATGAAAAAGTTAAACGCTTAGATACATGATCTGCATTCATCATCAAGCTACCAACAGAGACACATCTTCATGCTCACACACTGCAAAATTAAAGGAAAAATATACCCCTAAAATTAATACTTGAGCAACAAATAGTTTATATCATATTAAGTGACATATTAAAGAATCTTACCAAACTGGTGTATATATTTAAGTAAATCTTGCCCTTTTACATCTCTTGCCTTGAACCACCATTTTGTGATGGTCTGTGTGCTGCCTCAGAGATCACCTGACCAGAAATACTGCAACTCTAACTGTAACAGGAAGTGTGGAAGCAAAAGACAGAACTCTGTCTGTTAGTTGACTCCTGTGACCTAACTTGTATGGTTTGTTTGGTTTGTTTGTGTGCACCGTGAATCATACGATAGCAGAGGGCGGTCCTTATTTTTTAAAGTGTCAGTTTTCTATTTATGATTACCCAATGGCACATACTACTAAAAAAGTATATTATGATGAAAATGGTTTATTTACATGAAGCAGGGTTTTACATATGAGCTATTTTATGCAATATCTTTTTATAGAGACCTACATTGTTTGAGAGTTAAAGTTTTCCTTTAAATCTCAAAATCACAACATGTAGAAACCTAAGTGTGTTAAAATATGGTAATACAAGTCTTTATGTGTTGTGGGGGTGTCTGAAATTGTTGTTTTGGAATGTGATACATCTTTGCGTCACTTTCTCCCCATTTGTCATGTATTGTGTCAATATGGTCTGTTTACTCTTCTTGATTTTAAAACATTCAGGATGCATGAAATAAGAGCATGCATCTTATTAGTGGGTCACACAGCCATCTAAAAAACAATAAAACTTTTATAAATAACTTTTATGAAATTTCAACTAAATTTAGCAAGTTTTCTATTTTGTTGTATACACACAGGTTTTGTGCGAGAGTAGTTTTTTTAAAGACAGTTAAATCAAATACATTATCAAGGTAATGGGAGACAAATTTTGTTTTACAGCCGGCTGTCTATCAAAAATTCTGACTCCAATAAAAAGTCTGCATGTAGAAAACAGATTCCATAGATGGATAGTAAAGATTAAATTGATTATGTCAGATATGGTGCAGAATTTCCAAGTAAATATATTTAGAAAATGTCTTTTTGTTGGAATAAAATCTCTCTATATATTTTTTCATGATAGTGTGTGTACACTGTATACATTTTTATTTATTGCAATGTTAGTTTTCCCTGTTTGTTCTATAAATGCATGTTGTACTGAGCTACCTATACCAGTTGCACTATATAAATAAAGATATACACAAATAACTGTCAAAGCAATAGAAATATGATGTTTAAATAACAATAAAAAAGCATTGTCTATATTAAATCATGTCAGAGAAGCAGAATGGTTTAGGAGTAGAATTGGTAAACATCTCATACATTAGCACTGATATGAATGGGAAAGCTAAGCTTGGACGGTGCTGCTTGGTAACACCTAGATGTAGATTTTGTTAAAAAAAAAAATTTGACAATGTTCTGCCCTTATGTATGTATCTCTGAAGGACTTAGACCCAAATAGGAAAGAGTGTTACACTATAAACTTATGAGAGTCATTTTTTTTATAATGTACCCGGGATTGAGTTGATTCAATTGTATCACGTTAAATGGGATTTTGGGAGTATATTGAGTGCACGTGAATTTTTTATTCACCTATTGCCAATAAAGTCGCGATTTTCCTATTATCATATGGTTAGAGCTAATATATACAGTGTCAACATTTCCTTTCTCCCTAGTATGTTGTTAATTCATTACTACCAATTATCAGGCAAATCTGTTTCTTCTGTTTCACTGCAATTAGAAGTTTTCTAAAGAGGTGGCAGAATCAGTATTGTTTTAAATTGTCTCTCTTTAGTTCGATAGAAATCAGTCCAGAAGTCAATTTCTATCAATTATAGAATCAATCTACTGGCTAGAATAGCAGAATTTTGTGGAAAATGCAATTCAATTAGAGATTTTTTTTTTTTTTTTTTACATAGAATCATTTTTAGGCATCTGTGTTTCTGTACATATACATTGACAGTATTTTAGAAATAATATTCATGTACTGTATATATATCAAGTATAAAAGTATAGCATTTATTTTTATATGAAATTACAGAACTTTACATATAATACATTTCTAAATGTGCAGTTTATTGTTTTTCTACACTGTTCAGCCTACCAGACAACTAAACAATCTCGGCTCAGTCTTAAATATACATTTTATCACCTTGGAAAGGCTAGTCTTATGAAACCTGTGTTTATCTACTTCTGTTGATCTACCAGATTTAGGTTATCATCTTCAAGCCCTTTCAGTATCTACAGTATTAACGATGTAATCTGACAAGCAACAAAAATAACCATATTACCCACTTTACTAGATCATAGGACTGAAAGGTACCCAACATATCCAACTAAACTTATGTTGTGTTGAAAGGATAATCATAATCTCTGTTGTGGAAAGTCAAAGTAGCAAAATGTTGTTCTGTGTTAGCCATTGATCAAAATAGAAAAAATTGCTTAGTTAATTATAAATTGCAAGGTTTTGTGACTACTTAGGTGTCTTCTTCTGGTTATGTATAGCAATGTTATAGCAAACGTATTTTCCTGTTCAGGAACTCAATGACAAAGAAAATTAAGTCACTGATTGTAGACATTAAGCCATTGTTGTAAACATTTAAAATATATCAATATATTACTTAGATTCACTGTGATCTGATATACTGTACTCCATGTCAGAAATTCTGGCACACTTTTAGAAAGGATTCCAAATCTTCCACCCCACCCCCACAATACACACAAAAATATTTCTTGAATGAGAATTATGTTAGATTAAGTTTCTGGTAATTGCAACAATTTTAAGAATTATGAAATTATAGGGTTTTGATAAAAGAACTAGCAGGAATTAAAGTTTGTGAATATATGAACTTTAAATACATTTCTAGTTGGTTAAAAAGTTAAAGTGGGAAAAATATAAGATCTTCCATATAAAGTATCCATATTAAATCTAAATATTTGATGTTTCATCCAAAACCTTAGAAAGAAAAAAGGCACAAGATTATTTATGAGTATATTTACATTTATCTTATTGGACTAAAGGGGACCTCTGTTCAAGGTGCATTTACAACTAGATGTATTAAATATCTAGACAATGTAGATCACAGCTCTCCCATTGACATCCAGAGCTATATAGCAGAAATTCATCTTGGGAACAGAAGTATTGCAATATATTCACCAATAAACTTAACTGGAGCTATTTAAAATGGCCATCACATGGCTCTAAAACTAAATAATACATGACTGTTTCCTAAAATTTAAAGTTTTAGTTGTTACGTGTTAGAAAGTAAACAATGTATTCTTAGGAATCATGGGAAAAACCTGGTTCATTGCAAGAATATAGCATAATCTGTGCTGATTTTGGTCCAACACAACAATAATAAATCATCCTCTTAATGCAGATTTATTTCAGGTTATATTTATTTATTTATAAAGCAAAAACACCTTATCAAAAAATAAAAACATTAGTCCTCCCATTCAATTATATGTTACAATGTAATGTATGTTACAATGTAAATCCATTGAGTGCTGCAAGATTACAGAGGTTTGTATACTACATCTAACATATCATTTATGTTTTATGTTTTAGAGACTGAAGGAATTAAAGCAAAGAGAGTTTGCCCGTAATGTTGCTTCAAAGTCGTGGAAAGATGAAAAAAAGCAGGAAAAAGCACTTAAACGTCTTCATCAGCTGGCTGAACTGCGGAAGCAACAAGATTGGTAAGAATATAATTGAAATGATGTTCTAAATATAGTTAGATACAGAACAAGAAACGTTGACAAAGTGTTTTTGGATCAGTGGAAATGATGACTGCTCCACTGAGCTATATGTTGAACTATTTTTTAAGTAATTTCTTGGAAAATTCATACAAACTTTGACTGCAGACTGTTCCATTTACCAGAGCAACGAATCAGCAAATAGTAGTCATGTGATAAAGAACTGGACTGGTCTGAATAACTCTCCACCCCTTTTGCCTTAAGCATCTGTATGGCTTAATAAATCTAGTTTTTTTTAACTACAATTTGAAGTACAACTACTTTTTTACTTTTTCAAAATACTAGACTAGTATATATATTTCTGAAACAGAGAGATACAAAGGTAAGGCTAGTATATATATTTCTGAAACAGAGAAATCCAAAGGTAACAGACTGTTGCATTCTAGACTACAATCATGATACTTTGAGCTTGTTGTAAAGATAAAAAATTAAAATATACACTGAACAGACAGATACAGATGAAGCCACTTGGATTTGTGAGATAAATGCGTCATGACTCAGGGTTAATTGAAGAAACTGCGTTATCTAAAGTCATCTTAACTCATTTAATGCATTTAACCTTTCCATTAGCATACCAAAGCACCATTGTGAACAATGGTGAATGCTTTAATTAGATGGGATGTTGTGACGCAGTTTTCTGTGTTAAATGAGATAAATGGGATATCTGTGTTTAGTTATTCTGTGTCAAACAGACAAACCAAAGTGGCTGCATCTGTATATGAATGAAATAATTAACCCAAGGCAGCAAGCATGGTTCCAAACCAATAAGAGTTCTCTCTGATGCCTTACCAAGTGATATTCTGAGACATTATGCAGCTGGTCTTTTATTTGTTGTTGTTTCTGAATGTTTTGTCTTTCTATTTTACCTTTCTTTTGCCTTAAAATCGGCCTTAGGTCACAGACCTAAGCAGTCAGAAAGCAGTTTAATAGCATTTGTATCAATTCATATTAAAATTTTGTTTGTTATAGAAGTCTGCTTTCTAAGTTGTATTGTCCATAAGACTGTAAACAACATTAGATTGCTTTATTCAGTAGATGAGGCAACAGTAAATACAGTCGCAATGTTTACATTGACGAATGTACAATATTGTGTGCACATAGGTAAAATAAATTGTAATATATTTTTCCTTTTTTCAGTGTTTCAGATAAAGGTCCAGTATTTAAAGAACCCAGATTAAGAACCAATCAGAATGCAATATTCCCAAGCAAAGATGGCAGAACCTCAAATTCCAGATGTACGGTTGTTTGTAAAGGAGAACCTGTTACAAACAGTGCTATTGCAGAAAACAAAGAAGACATTTTATTTGGCAGGGATATAATGAATAAAAACAGATGCTGTTATGTTGGAAATCAGTCCCAACTATCATTCACAAACAACAGCAGTGTCAACAATAGAACAGGAGTGTCATTCTGCTTTTCCAAGAAGGCTTTGCCGAAACTTGATTCCTCAGCATCAGTTTTCAATGAGAGCACTGAAGATATAAATGACTGCAGTAAGTTCTTCAATCAAAAAGCAAAACAAATGTCTGTAAGCTTTAGACACTATGCACACATGGATGAAAATGCAGGAGAAAATAATACGTTGACTTTGCATGAGAAAACAGATAAGCCTACCCCTATACATATTCCTGCAGATGAGGAGTCACATAAAAATGATGGTGGGGTTAGTAAGGAACTAGCAGAGGTACAAAATGAAATTGCTCAGCCAGACTTAAACATCAAACCACAACCTTCTGATGTGAGTTTCAATGAGCCCTGCAATCAAAGCGTAAAGCTAAATATTTTTTCAGAGTCAGAGGAAAATTGTGAAAGATCTGTGGAACTAGACACAAGTAAAAGGAGTTACGAGGAAACTATTTCCAACAAGAACTCAGCTGTAGCTGCTGTTTTATTAGATCAATTATCAGAAGACCTTTCACAAAAAAATAATACAAATGATGTAACCTGTAAGTTAAATGTGCAATATTTAGATGCACCAAATAATATTGAGCTCTCTTGCAGTTCAAATGTGAACCATTTGATTGCTTCTAATCAATCAGTCCACAGCCTAAACAAATGCACAGAACCCACAATTGGTGAACCTTTAAATGTTGGTGTCCAAACCAGTGCACCATCTTGTCTTAGTGTCTTGAGCAAAGATGGTAGTACTAACCTTCAGTGGCCAAAAGAGCTGCTTTTGTTTACAAAATCTGAACCGTCAATTTCTTATGCCTGCAATCCATTATATTTTGATTTTAAATGCTCTAGGAAGCAGACATCTGGACCAGTAAGTGACAGAATTTCCAGTACTACCGAGGAACAAGAGGATCTGAAAACTGCAAAAGAGAAACAAACAGATTTGGAAAGTGAACATGACAGCCAGCCAATAAAGCCAAAGAGGAAAAAACTCAGTTTAAAGGATAAGCTTATAAAAGATTCTAAATTATATTCCAATTACAGAACTGAGAAAGAAATTACACAAAAAAAGATGAATGATAATTTAGCACAAAATTCCATCAATCACAGTGGCACACCATATTGTGTTGTTAGAAAAGGTCAACATTCAAGAAAACGAAAGTGTTCAGTTCAAAATTGGTTAGAGAGTTGTTATGATTCATCACAGAAAACCGTTGAGAATAATTCTGTTCAAAGTGAAAATGACTCTGCTTGGGATAGTACAAGTGATAAATACAGTTCTTGCAGTACAGTCTCAAGTCTTGAAAGTGAAGTAGGTTCAGAGAGTTTGTCTCAAATTTTTGAATCCAAAATCATCTCTAAGCATTCGGATTCTTCCGTGAGAGCTAACTCAAAACACAGACATCATAGGTCAAGTATAATAGGAAAGCACAACAGTGATTGGTATCATGGACATAGAAAACATTATCATTCTGAGGGTTCTGAACAAGAAAAGGTGTATAAATGTAGGAATGTAAAGCACACAATGTCAAAACAAATATCAAGATATCAATGCCAAGGTGATCAGCTATGTCACAAGCATGCCAGGCAGCTGCACTGTTATAGAAAAAATGACAAAAACTTAAAGGATATTTTGTGTGGAAAACAAGCAGAGAACAGAGAATATTCGAACCTTAGTATTTCAGGGGAGATTTCAGAAGAAACAACAGATTCCTTAAGTCTCCAAAGATGTTCTCAGATGGGAGAAATGTGCAACACTATTGAAAAAGAGAAAACAACATATAAATGTTATTCCCAAAATATAGTCTCTCTTTCAGGAAAATATTGTGACAGAACTTCAGAAAATATTGTGAACCACATAATAGTAGAAGAGGAAAAAACACTCATTGCTGAACTGCTTCTTGAAAGAGGGCATTCTACAAAACCAGAAATTGCTTCAGCAGAGCAAGGTGGTGCTACGGAAATAAAGAAACATTCAGAAAGTTTTTTAGCTGCTAATTTTCCATCAGCTCATGAGACAGCAATTTTACCCCTAAAGGAAATGGGTACCAATGACATACGGGAAAATGGATCGCTTGAAAGCAAAAGCGAGCAGTTAGGTGCATATGAAGTCACTGTTTCTACAAATGATGAGAACTGTCTGTTTGAAGATATAATCCATATTGATAGTGAATGTCGAACCTTAAATACTGACATCCCAAATACTATTATTGAACAACCTTCACAGCATGGTGAAGTACATCCTATTATGCAAAGCTCTGAACAACTTAATTTTAATGTATCATGCCCTTTGCCGTCTCTGATACATTTGAGTAAAAACAACTCTCAAATGACCAAAGAAGAAGAAAGTAAAAATGAACAACATATTGTACATATAAAATCAAATCCAGTGGAAGAAAGTGTCAAATGCTTTTATGATGTAACTATGCAGGACTCCTGTAAAGCTGGAAAACATCAAAGGCTGTGTCATAAGACAACATCTCCTCCTTTAACACAACAACCTATAACTTTTTCTCCTGATGAAGTAGATAAATATAGGCAATTGCAGCTTCAGGCACAACAACATATGCAGAAACAACACTTTTCTAAGCATTTTAAAGGTTTACCTTCTATGGGATCATCTGTTTTTTCAACAACAAATACTATACAGCCTGTTTCAGTTCATCATCATCCTTCACTTACCACAATTCATCATGCTCTCATGCAGCGTTATGCAGTCACAGCTTCCATGCATCCTCCACCAAATCATTTTCCTTTACCTCATCTGAATCCTTTTCCTCAGCCACACTTTTCTTCTATTGCACTTTCTTCACTGACACCAACACTATTTCCAGCACAACCTACATTCCTGGCTAGTCACCCTTTGCATTTAGTCTCTGCAACAGCAATTCATCCTGCCCCACTAACTTTCCAAGCAATTCCGCACTCAGCCCTAATTCCTACCATTTTTACTTCCCATACCAACACAGGAATACCTCCAGCTATCCATCTTCACCCATTGATTCACCCTTTCTTTCAAGGGCAAGACTTTCATCCTCTTTCTGGAACAAATCAATCTCACTGACATTTACTAGGATATAATGCATAGTAATACTAGGCTTTAGTTTACCTTAAGTGGGTTTTGCTCATATTAATTTAACAATAGGGAAGCAAAACTCATTAATATTCAAATTTGTTATTGTTTAAGCAATTTCTCTCTTTGTGTTAAGTAACTTGCTAATTAAATGCAAACTTTTAAGAAAATAATGGTGGATACAGGCAACTGTTAAACATCCTGCAGTTTTCAATAATTCAGTCAATCTCATGTTAATCAGTTGAAATGTCAGTTATGTAAAGATTTACTTTGCAATATTATTATTATTCTTTATATAATGCTCAGACATTCATTTAACATTCATTTAACCCTTTATTCTATTTTTGTAATATATACCTGTTTAATTATTACATGTGGAAAAAAGAATTTATGCAAAGATTAAATTCAAAATGTATTTAACCTAATATTTTATTTTAGTGTTTCTTTTTTAATTTTGGAAGAAATGATTGTTTCGGTTTCCCGGATGAATCTGGTAAAGCAAGCAGACAAATTGGACAAAATAATAAAACTACAGTAAATAAATAGGTCAAATATATCAATTAATAACATAATAGCAGTGAGTTCAAATTATTATATCTTATAATCAGTATTTTTCTACAACATAAGTATATTATCCATATTTAGAAATGAAGCAATGAAGAAATTATCTTATACAATCAGCAAGTTATTTATGCAAACAAATGCAATGAACCAGAGTTTATTGTGCCTGTCAGAACATACAAAATAAAATATGATGGTGTCGACTTTTGCATATAAGTTTGGACATATTTAAGTACTGACTGATCTTATGTCACAAATTTATATATATATATATATATATATATATATATATATATATTCTACATTACACACATAACTTTAGTTATATTAACATTATCTTATTTTAAAAGTATTTAAAGACTTTGCTAATGAATTCATGATTTTGAAATCATCGTTAGCTACTTTGTTTTCCTACTTTATTAAAATCATATATGTTTGCTAGTTGGCACGTTTTAGACAGAAATAATGTGTTAATATAGTAATTAAAAGAATAGGGAAAATAGCTAGATCCAAGTAGTTATCTGGCTTTTAATTTCTATAAAACAGTATTGCCCAGACCCCGAGCCCCCCCCCCATTTTAGTCCGAACCAAGAGCAAATTAGGTTGTGTTACATGATGGTATAGGGTAATAATTGTGTTGAATAGTTATTGACTGTTCTTAATATTCTTTGGGATGATTAACAGAACAGTGTTTTTATTTGTAACATTACAACTAGATGAGGGTAGCCCTGAAGAAATGTTGACCACAAAGTGGGACCTAAAGCCACTGAAAATCTGAAAACCACTATTATAAACTGAAATCTTAAAACAGAAAAGTTGTGCTTACAATTAAGCTATAGCAGAAAAGCTTACACAATGAAAACTTTCTTTTCTATAGCCCACAAAAAAACTTACATAGATGTTAACAATATTTTACAGATATTTAGAATTAAAATATAGCCACTTCCTTTGTGCTATTTATTGAAGAATATTCTGTTACATGGATAAGAATAAATGTATACTTTTGCCATATAAAAAAATATGTTCCACGATTCAAAGCTTTCATTTAAAAATATATAATAAATATTTTATGAAGATATCTTTACAGAGAATTAGAAGAGTAATGTAACTTTATAATGTAATGTAATATCTTACATTAAAATATAATTTTAAGCGTACTAGTTTAATATCACTAGGGCTTTTTATTATTAAAATCTGTTGGTGTATTCTATGGCCCCTTCCAGGATGCAGGTGTAGGGGACAATTTACCAGCTACACAAACAAGCTAGCCATCAATTATCAGCAGTATTCATGTGCATTCACATTTGTTATTATCAAGCACATTTTCATCTTTATTTTGTGTCACTAAAATCAGTTATTTTTAGAAATAATTTTAGTTTATTCTTTTTTTTTTATTTTAGTTTTTCAATTTCTTTGTGTCTAAATGTACAGCTGTAAAGCACAATTTTCCACTCAAAAATCTTTTCATCTCATCATTTTCACCATTATTAAAAAGGGTTTTGCTCTAAAACTCTTGAATTCAAAGGAGAAATTTCAAAATTCGAATTTTAGAATGTATTAAATACAAAAAACTTGGTATCTAACAGCGGCTGAGTTCATGTAAAATTCAATAGGAGTTGAATGGGTAAATGTAAGCAATTGTTTCATTCTGCATTTTTTCAACAACAAATAATGTTTTTATTCAGTTTTTTGAGTTCTTCAATGTAAGCATACTTTTGAGTTTATTGCATTTTCTAGTTTATCTGCATTTAAAAAAAATCTCTAAACTCTAAAATGTACAAATGTACAAAATAACTCGAATTGAATTGAATTTGTATTCTATGCATCATTTTTATTGCATCCACGACTCAAAATATTTGAAAAATTGTTTACATACTGAACTTCCATTCACTTTTATCTAAATCAAATTGTTTTTATTATTGTGTAAGCTATTTTCCTATAGAATGGTTATTCCATATACCAACTTTATATAAAACTATTTCAGCAAAACATATTTTGATAATTCAGCTGTCAAGTAATTATAGGTTGAGATAAAATAACAGAAAAAAATACTTGTGAATTCACATGGATTTAAAACCACATTATAAGAGACACCTTTCATACAGATCTGAAATGATACTTAGACAAAATGGTAACAATCAGAAGCTTGAGATGGTGCCATGTTTTGCTTAAAGGGTGGATTCATGGACAATCCAAATCTGAATTTGGCCATGGAAAGGGGATTATGGCCAATAGAATTAGGGGGTTATTTACTAAAATCCAAATTTATCTCATAATATTAAATTAAAAAAGCTCAACCGAACTCCCATGCGCTATTAAATACTTGTTTTAATCGCATAGTTAAAAAATTTATAAAATCTAACAAAAACCCGAATAATTAGAATTTTTCATGCTTTTTTTCCAATTTGTTTTGAGTTTTTACCTGTAAACCCTGAAAAAAGTCGGATTTTCCAGCTAAACCCAACCTTAAGACCACAATAACTTAAATTTTGGATAGGTGCCTCTCCCATTGACTTACATTATACAGTACCTTGACAGGTCTAAAATGGCAGATTTTTGAATTCTGGCTTTTTTTGCAGCATCGGGGTATAATACTGTAAATCTCCAAAAATGTGAGGTTTTTTTTCCTCGAAAAATTTGTGTTTTGCCCCAAAAGGCCCAACCAGAAAAATGTGCACTTTAATAGATAACCCCTAAGTGTGCAAATGTATTTTTCCCCCCGATGCTTTTTTGAAGGTTAGAAATCACTAGATAATAAAAATTGTTCAAAGTAATGTAAAATCATTTGTGATGTATGTTAATTTATAGTTGATTCCTGTTCTATCAAGTATTGCAGTATACTAGATGAACATTTGAGCAGCACAAATTGCTAAAATAATAGAACAAATATGTTTATGTAAATTACAGATTCTTTTATTGAACAGAGTCAGACATCAGTCTATATTTTATAAATGAATCAAAATTTGCAAAATGTTCCAGCTTCACCTTTTTTTTGGTCTTGTTAACATCTGTGCAAACTTGGGAATGAAACTTAAATCACAGAATGAATCTCACCTATAAAAATGCTTGTGCAAACTAGAACTAAAAAGCATTTATGTGGGGTCTTCATACCAAATAAATAAATACAATAAGATTTTTAAATTTGTGAGAAAATTATCTTTTCACTTTCCATTTCACTCAGTGCTCTCCTGTAACTCCATAATGTGACTGTACATTTCCTTGCAGACGTTTGATATGTTATAGGCACTGGCAGGGTTACACTGCTGTCAATGTATTGCTGTAGTTGGGTGGTAACAACAAATTTTACAAACCTGTCATATATATACCGTTTTTTTAAATGAAATGTCCGAATGTGCATAATGCATGCAGGTTTTACTGAACAGCTCAAGTTATTAATGCTCAGAACATTGAAAGCGGTTGATTCCCTTGTAAAATAAGACAATGTTTTTTTTACTGATGTACAGTATAAAATCTTGTACATAATTCTGCAGCTTAATACAATATATTTAACTTCCCGTTGTAAATGAGGTAAGCTTTTTTTTATAAGCTGAGAAATTTAAAATTCATAGAACTGTAGTTTAATGCAATAATTTTTTCAACAATAAAATACTTGATGGTTAAGGAACTGTGTCTGTGCATTCAATCTGTTAAGTTATCATTAGTTAAACACTCCATCATCCCCAGTGAATATTACATAAGATCTCAACCCCATCTAGACCACCTCTGGCGCCCACTCTCCCCTTGCAACATCTGAAGGCTTATTTAGAAACACAAGAACAAGTGAAAAGTGCAATGTGCAAAGTTTTTTCCCCACAATTCAGCTTTTTTTCCCAAAAATTGTAGTGCAATTTCAGATGCATGTCAATTTGTGCCCATTTCCCCCACCATTTGTGTTGCAATGAATTAACTTCAGGGTGTGAAGTTAATAATGGCAGTTGAAGCTATTGATAGAACTCTAACAGGGTCAATGTGTAACATTCTGCTAGGGCTTGAACCAGTGACCTGGAATTATCAATCAAGCGGGCAGCCTACAATATGTTCTGGGCGTGCCTTTACCATCTTTAATGATTCTTCAATAAATTTCTATTTTTTATAGGAGGAATAATTGTCTCCTTTGGTGCTCCATTTTTCTCATGCTCTACATGGAATTTGGCTGTGTGGGATTGTAGTGTTTGTGCCACACGCTGGAGCTGAACTCTGACAGTAAGTGCTCCCACATTTATTTATTGCTGGCCTGGAATTATCAATGCAGTCTATATTACCTCTGCTCAATATGAACATACAACTACAGTGCTGGTTCACTGTTATTGCTACCCCTGTATTTGCAAGTAGGCATGCCTGTTTCACCTGTTGTTAATCTGCTCACAGGTTTTTTGAGTTAGTCACTATTCTGGTTATACTATATAACCTCTGCTCTGCACTGACTCACTGCCCATTATAGGTCAAGAGTACTTGGTCCTAGGTGCTTTGTTCCATGCAGTTCTTGTTCTCTATACTCCTTCTACCTGCTGCTGTTCCTGACCATGAGTTTGCCTCACAATTCTGCTATTTGGTTCTGACCTGGCCAGCTCTTTCCTTACCGGCGTCTTCCCCAGAATACACATTTGCTGGCCTTGTGTGCCCTGTGGGAGTACTGGATTCTCGTGGGGTAAGACCTGGCAGCACCTGAATAGCTAAGAGATCTTTATGAATGCTGTCAACACACACTCACAAAACAATATTTTGTCAGCTGTTATTTCATCTGCTACAGCTACTCTTCAAAAGAATTATCAACAGAGCCACAAGTCCCAATGGGAAGGCTTACTCAAAGGGGAAAGGTTCAATTAAGACTTGCTTGCTTGGGTTAGCAAGTTAAAATCAGGATTTTTATTTGGGAAGGTAGACGGACAGGTGAAAAATAAGAGACTAAAAAAAGATGCTGGTTATTTAGTGGTTATAACCACCAGTGTTGCTGATGTAGGGCTTGCTGGGATTGGCAGCTGAAGTACATCCTATGTGGCAGTGAGTACACCCTATATGTGGGTCAGTAGTTTAAAGAAAAGGTAAAATCATTGGCAGTGATTAAAATTGCTTACCTGTGAGCAGGGCTGGTGGTCCTGGTTGCTGTACCAGCCTTCTGTATTCCTGTAGGAGTGGCACACAGTCTTCTTGTGCTTCCTTTTCCTCTCTTCTATGTGGAAAAAAGTAATCTTTTCAATCAACTGTATATGTGCCAGCCTGAGCCCATTGAAGAATGAAAAAGGGGAAAAGATAATCACTCTGTGGTGCTCCTACGATAATACCCTGGTAGTTTTCAGCAACCAGGGGCACCAGTATCAGGTAAGAGATTATAATTACTGGGGAGGGGGTTGCCTAACATTTGTCACCCCTTTTTTTGTCAAAAACCAGATGCTCCATGAATATTCAAGTTCAAGGTTTTAGGCATCTAGTTTAAGAATTGATAGTATAATAATTGCAGATGTGTATTTCAATGCAGTATTTATCATAACCTGAAGTTGATTGAAGCTACCCTCCCTTATTTTTTTTTTTGCATATTAAGTCAGTTAAAAAAATTACATTACCTAAATGCAGTCTATTTAATTGGGCACAGGGAACCTATGGAAACTCAAGTAAAAAGAAAGAAATAAATATCCCTGCGGCTGCTATGCCAGCTGATGTATCAAAGTTATATGTTTGAATTTTTTGAGCAAAACAGGCAAGCAACATTTAATGTCTCAGTGATTTGGGCCATTGAAAATTGTAATCATATTTTGTATAGTTTTCTAAAAATAAAATCCTTTCCATGAATGCATCAGCTTGAACTATACTGGCAAAATCCCATTTTCACCTCTCCCTGGAATGACGGCTGCTTATGAGTGTCACTGAGGCATGACTGCAAGGGAAAATGAACTCACAGTCCAATTGTGGCTTCTTACGGGTTATAATCTCTTCTGCATGCACACAACAGCACTGGCCACTTAATTATTCCACTCTAAAACAGTCTGTGAATATAAATTGGTAACCATCGCAAAGAAGAGAGCAGCAACACTCTGCCCCAGCTTAATTTATTTGGACGGGAAACACTAATTGAATGAAAATGGGTCCCTGATTAATAACCAAATGTTAGTGTAATGATGCCATCAATTTGGAAATACAGTAGAAATGACAAAATCAAATGCAATATATGGATAGCTGCATTTATTGCAAATGCTTTTGCTTTTTATCAGTTTGGACTTTTGATGGTGGTCAGTTTTGTTCATACTGTATGTAGTTGTGCCTCAGCTCAGAATTAAAAAAGCAAGAAAAGCCTTTATACTCACCATAGTTATGTCTTCTCATCATAAAAGATGCTGTAACTAACCATCATTTTTACGCATAATGGAAGACAATGTATTTCTAGAACACTTTTCAATATATATTTATCAAAAAATGTTCAATAATTTTATTGAAAAATGTTTATTTGTAAATTATTTGTTCCGGAACAAGGTATCCGAAGTCAGTTCTCCTCCAGCTAACAGTTCATTCTTTTTAGATCTGTTAAATCCTCTAAATGAATGCACAATTGCAATTATGTTTTCCCTAGTTTCGTTTTCACAATGAATTTAATGAAAAGCAGGACCACCTGTTAGTCATTTCAGCAACTGCTGAAAATAAATTTCCAGGGAGAACAAATGTCTTGTGATGTTAGAACTGACTACAGAAATGTTAGAAAACTTGTCTCTGCTCACTTACTTCATTTCCTTAGCTGTGCAACATCACAAGATGTTTCTTTTCTTAGGAAATTAATTTTCAGTCAGGCTGCCAAAATGACCAGCAGGTAGGTGTGTTGTTTCAAATTCATGACATTTTTAGTGAGTGGAAAAGTGAGTCATCTAAGCAGAGGAATTTTAATTTTCACCCAGTCAGCTGGAATGACATTAGCTGATGGCAGTGTTCTTTCGGGCTGCATTAGGTTAGCAGGTTAAAAATTGTTCATATCTTGCCCATAACTAGAAAAAAATAATGTAAATTTCAAACGTTCCTAGAAGAGCAATTTTTCATTCATTTATTTCCTCAATCAAAGAACATACAAGGCATTGTGGGAATTTTTCTCCAGTATTTTGGAAAACCACCACCTTTAAAGTGAAAGGGAATAATTTAGATAGCACTTTTCTCCTGAGGTACTTAGGGGGTTATTTATTAAAATCTGAATGCTAAAATCTCAAAAAATGTGAGTTATTTTTACTAGAAAAAACAAATTTTTAGTGGAAAAAAAACCCAATTTGTTCTAGATTTATTATACCTCCGAGGCTGCAAAAAGCCTGCCAAGGTTGTATATAAGTCAATGGGAGAGGTCCCTATCCTATTTGGAAGTTTCAGTGGTCTGCGCTGGAATTAACCAGAAAAATTTTAAGAATTGGGAAAAAAATCTGAAAAAAAGAGTACAATTCTTATTTTTATCGAGTTTTACCCCATCTGATTAAATCATGCTTTTTAAAATCACGGATTTTGATAAATAACCCCCTTAATGTGCTTTAAACAAGGCTGCACTAAGTATGCTGGGACACTAGTAGATTAAGGGGGTTATTTATCAAAGTCTGAATTTATTTCAATATTTTCTGAAAAAAACTCAGCACAGGTTTTTTTTATTAATACACATTCCTGAAAATTTTTTTGCAGTAAAAAATCCCCCGAAAACTCAGAATTCTGCACTTCAGAGTACTGCCAAAAACCCAGCGCACATCAAAAAATATTGGGACTTCACCCATTGACTTATATGCAACCTAGACAGGTCTGAGATGCAGGAAAATTAGTGTGTTTTTTAACAGTCCGATTTTATAACAAAAAATCCAAATTTTTTTGTGATTTTTGCATTCAAAGTCTAGTAAATAACCCCCTAATTGTGTTGTCCAGGGTCACAAGAAGTTGAACCAGGGTCTTTAGCATGAGATCCCAAATCAAAGGCTGATCACTTAGATTTCTAGACCATCTCTAGATTCCCTCCTACCTCCACAGTTAAAGTGTGGATAAATAGTGGATAATGTACCCCCTACTGTAATTTATAAAGATATTATAAGTCACCGAGGAGTTATGTGACCATATAAAAGCACGAGGCCGCAGGCCAAGTGCTTTTATACAGGTCACATAACTCAGAGGTGACTTCTGATATCTTTATAAATTTCTAGTAGGGGGTACATTATGCATTATAATCTACATTTTGTGGCGGGGTCGGGAGGGGGGGTCGGAGTCAAAATATATATATATATACATATATATATATATATATATATATATATATATATATGTATAGCTTTTTATATTTGCTGGAAGGGTTAATGAAAGGCTTATTTAGACTGTCCCACTGCAAGTATGCTGCTGGTTGTTGTAAATAGTAATCTACTTAGTGAGTGAGTGAGCAGACAGATCTTTATATCTATCACTGACCATAGACTTAGGAAGTGTCAGGGGTAGTAAAGGACCAAAAATTTGCGAAACTGTGAAAATTTGTCAAAATACATGAAAGTCTATGGGCCTCAATTTTTTTTTGTCGCACTATGCAGCGCGTGAATTTTTTTTTAAAGCATGACAATTTTTTTCACCCATTGATGTCTATGGGTGTCATTTTTGCAAGGAAACTCAGCAAAAATGTTGCCCATCAATGGTAGGGGGCACTAAGGAGGCACAGGTAGGGAAGGTTAGTCTTTCAAGAAAGAGCTTAACTGTGCTAACAAGAACAGGATGATGAAAATGTTGAGTCAGGGTCAGACTGAATAAGGAAGGAGTGGACAATGTACTAAATGGAATGGAGCTGGACTGGAGTGGAATGGTGTGGGTAAAGCTGCAGAATCAGGAACAGATCAGGAGTGGGTGATGAACAGTGCAGGACAGACAAGGCAAACAAGACTGGATAACACTCAAATGAAAGCACGGCACTCCGGTAAAAGGTAGGTATTTATTGCAGGATACTGCAGAAGTTCATGGCCTTACGCGTTTCGGGAGCAAAATCCCTTAATCATAGGCAAGACTGGATAGCAGAGCAAACTGGACAGGACTGGAACAGGATTGGAACATGGGTGAACAAGAACAAGGCAAGGACAGGGAAAGAGCAGAAATCAAAGCAGGAAGACTGGAGCAGGACAGAAAGGACAAGAGCCAGGAGCAGGGAATAGGACATGAACTAGGCAAGGCAAGAAAGGAACAGGGGAACCAGAGCTAGGGACGGTGTCTCTGTGCTCAAAGCAGGCCAATGATCAGGCACTGGTAGGGAGGAGGACTGGCCTTATATAAGGCAGGGTCAGCCCTGATTGGCTGGGATGCTGGGGTGCAATGGCTAAACCTGAGACCTAGCAGAAGAGCAATTAAGAACTTGCTGGCTGCTCTCCCGGCACGATGGTTAGGGCAAGTAACCAGAAAGTCTCAGGTTCTAACCCCTGTGTCGAGCAGTGTAATAATGCTGCACAGGACTACCCGCAAAAAATCCTCCGAGGAGCCCAGTGCACAGTAGCTCCCTCCCAGACCTCACTCCACCCAGCTGACAGCTTGCGTCTTCCTCTCCCCACCCACTTGCTCCAGGTAAGGAAAGACAGTGACTGGGGAGGAGGGGATTTCTAAGACCATAGAGGAAGTTTCTATAGTTAACAACACAGGTTATGCCTCTTTCTGACTTTGATTTTAGCAGCTATCTGTTTGCTAGTTCTTCTGTACCCTATAAACCAGTTAGAACGTTAGAGTGGAAGATGAAAAGCAGAGGATCTGAAGAGCAATGAAAACAAATTTGCTTAGAATAGGTTCATTTATAACATACTAAAATTTAACTTAAACTTAACTTTTGTGTAATCACATAATACGTTTTTGCTCGTCCTCTACGTACCGACAAAGAAACAACAAAATGAACTAACTTACAATCTACTGAACATGTCATAAAGACATCAGTCAGGGTTTAATGTTAAAACAGTATAAAAAAAAATCACTTTTAACTTGTTTTAACTTGAAACTTTTCTGTTTGGACAGGGGCACGACTTTACTATACTATACTATATTCTAGCAATATAATTCTACAAAGGATGAACTCAAATGATCTGATCAAAGATGTAAAGTGAAGATTTATTCCCTTACCATTTCAACCCCCTACAGGAGTTTTTGTCAGAACAGCTGTTCAGGAATTCATCTTCACTTCTTCTTCTAGATTTTTCAAGTCCTGTGAGTGCATCTTTGAATACTTTTATATATATATATATACATATAGTACAGAAGGAGTCGAACGTAGATGTATACTGCACCTTTAGTTTTATTTATTAAAAAAGTTAATGTTTATACAAGTTTTTCAGTGTTCCTTATGTTAATATCAACTCTTAGACAAATCCTTAATAATGCATATATTTAAACACTTATGTCGCTATTCATATTTAATCCTTATACAGCCAAGCTTTCACCGAAATTGCTCCAATGTATTAGTATGTAGGAGATAACCATTGCAATAAAATGAATGTGGGCAATCAGGAAGCACTTTTATCCATGGTTAACTTAATAACTGCTTATTTTAAAGTACTGTACTCACAGCTTCACTGTAGAACTGGGAAAAGAAGGTTTTCTGTGTTGCACCCGTATGGTTTAATCCGTGTGATCGCTATATCATTATGCACTCAATCATATAACAAATATAAATGCAATATTATTTTGAATGGCTAAGTTTCTTGTTACAAATGGTACAAAGAAAACAGAAAGGCTATACAGTATAATGTAGCTTTTTGCCGTCATATGAAATTGCAAATGAAATTGCACCCTGTCTTCTTTTGCAATGAATAAATAATGGCTTTTCTACTTGGACGTATGATACATAACTATTTCTAGTTTAGACTAACCCAGACAAATGATGAAAGGAGCATAAAGAATGACAGGGTATGAGTTAGTTTGCTAAAAGCTAAGTAGAAAGGTGGTACAGGTATGGGACCTGTTTTCCAGAATGCTTGTAACCTGGGGTCTTATAGATAACGGATCTTTTTGTAATTAAGTCTAATAGATATTCATGTTAATATTAAATCTTTTTATCCTTAAGTCTAATAGATATTCATGTTAATATTAAATAAACCCAATAGGCTGGTTATTATAGTACAAGGTACTGTTGTATTATTACAGAGAAAAAGGAAATCATTTTAAAAAATGTGGATTATGTGAATTAAATGAAGCCTATGGGAGATGACCTTGGATAACAGGTTTCCGGGTAACATGTCCTGTATCTGTAAACAAATATACATATTAGAGTGCACTATTCATAGACATGGTTGTGGCAAACCCTTTCCTCCAGGGAGTTTAGTTCCTATCAATAAAAAACAATATGTATACTGTAGTTGTAGTTGGCTACAAAACTTTACCTAATTGCCTTCTCATTAATCAGATCCAGGGTTGTTTTTACTACGACGTGGTTGAAATATAAAGTGCCACTTTACTGGGCATAGCATATGGAAACTTTAAGAGATATTTTAGCACAAAGCCCAACTGCCCTCTCTACATGGCACCCCTTTAACCAATTCTGAGCTTAAAGGGCATGTAAATGCAAAAAAATAAAATCCCATTTTTACTTTCGTTAACGAAAAAGAAACTTATCTCCAATATACATAAATTAAAAAATGTGTACCGTTTTTATAAGAAACTTGACTGTATGCAGTGAAATTCTCCCTTCATTTACTGCTGTGGATAGGAATTGTTAGACGGTCCCTAACTTACTTCCCAGCCATGCAGAACTCAAGCAGCTTTGTTTATGAGGATCCCTAAGCAGCCCAGACCACACTGAGCATGTGCACAGTCTTGGTCTTGCAAAGATGTTACAAGATGGTGACCCTCTGTGGCCAACTTTGAAAGCATAAATTATTTGTTTGATTAGGCTTGTGGTGCAGTAAGTTTATGTTTATCTTTAGTATACAAAATACAGCATTTCTAGCCTTATTCTATTTTAGACTTTACATGCCCTTTAAGAAAGGTTAAAGGGCAGAGGAAATTATGGGATGGAGGCAGCAGCCTTTGAATTGCCCTGACCATATAACAAGCAGCTAATTATATCAACTGTAGGAATAGGGTGCATCATCAAAAACCCATGAGCCACTATGTTAACACCTTTATCTTGAGTTTATATAAGGCACACCATTAAGCTCACCCATGGGTGCACTACATGTAGTTGGAAAAGCTGTTTTCCTCACCTTTTTTTCTATTTCTCCCTGTTGCCAATGGAAAATGATAATAAAATTTGAAAGCTTACTCCCACACTGCATCTAGGGTTGGTAATAAAAATGCTTCCCAGATCACTTGATGCTTTAAGCAAATCAGTACCTTTTTTCCTGCAGGAGTCGAGGTGGTTGGGCCTGGAGAGAAGGGCCAAGGAAAGGCAAAGTTTTTTCCCCGGTGTTCCACTGGCCCAGTCTGACCCTGCAGCGTTTCATTTCGTCTCCTGGAACTCTTCCCCTATTCCCCTGAAAGCTACACAATGACATTAGCGGGACTTGTATCAGCACGCAGGAGTTTTGAGTTGTGCTAACACCTTTTATGCCCCTCTGATATCTGTTCAATATTCTTTCTCCATTCTGTTATTATTTATACTCAACTCTGTATGTAGAATACTGTGTACACCCCTTAAATATTTATCTTTCCTTAATTGCATATGTATTTTTGTGTATTATTATTATTACATTTCTTTTCCTCTGGTGGATTTTTATAGACGCAAGCCTAATGTAAAATGTATGATTTTATATATCACTGGAATGGCCTTTTAATACTGTGCATTTCAGTGAAGAACAAGAAAGGAAACAGCAGTGATACACCTTCCCTCATAGCCAACGTCCAGCTGGGTTGAAAAGAATGGTCATTATTTTTTCTCCCCTCACACATTTTCTTTGAAATGAAAAGAAACCAATATCATCTTTTATTGAAATGTCTGCATTTCAATTACAATGAGTCTGAACTTCTTAAAAGCAATGCAGGGCATGACAGGAAAGATAAACGAAAGTACATTATTGATGAACTATCTGTAAGTCCCTCTGTGTCTTTGCCCATTTAATTATTATATGTTAAATGAAATTATCTTAAACTTGTTAAAAGGAAGAAACCAAATGTTTTATTCATTGCATACTAATATTTTACAAAAGCATTTGTTTAAGATAGAAATGTCTGTATATTGGTTTTCTACATTATACCTAAATGTTTACACATGTACGGGATCTATTATCCAGAAATCTGTTATCTAGAAAGTTCTGAATTGCGGGAAGGCCATCTCCCATAAATTTTAATTCTAAGATATGATTAATCCTTATTGAAGGTAAAACAATATATTGGGGTTCTTTAAAGTTTAAATGTTGTTTTAGTAGACACAGTAGTTTTCCGGAAAACCCCAGGTCTGAACTATTCTGGATAACAGGTCCCATACCTGTATAGGGAAGAATGTTTAAAAAGTGTAATTTGTAAGTACATGCACAAACATTTAACATAAAGACATCCATAAATGTTAAATTTCCCGCCCTATGCAAATTGACCTGAGAGAAAGATCCCTAGCGAAGTTTCGCTAGGCAGAAATGAACGCTAGCGCATCTTCACCATCATTGCAGAAGTATCGCTAGCGAAAAGTCACCAGCGTTCGGCGCCCACGGCGACCCTCCACATTTTAGTGAATTACCATAGTCTGAGTGAATTTTCACCTGGCGCAATATTGTGCTGGGTGCGAAGTGGACTAATTTTCGCCAGTTAGTAAATCTGCCCCATGGAATTTCGAAATTACTTCTAACATTGACAGGTTTCCGGATAACGGATACCATACCTTTACAGAATTTTTTTTACTTCACTAGTGATCTACAGTGAGCAAAATACATACTTGGCCTAAATAACTATTTGAGGTGATTGTATTATTAATGGTTGTGTTGTTCGATAAAAAGCTGAATCAAAAACAAAATATACATATAAAAATAAAGAGACTCCACTCTCCTAGATCCCTAATAACTGAAGTCTATATTTTGGGGAGGTGCACAATGTAAGGGTCTCTATGGAATACCACCCTTTTAAGGAGTTTGGGGTCTTACAAAACCTGTATTTACCGCATGTCGATCTTCTCTAAAATTAGTGCTGAAGTCTAAAATTATGTAGGAATTAAGAATTTCCAAAGTCTAAACAGGAGGTCAATAGAAAGATGCAAATGGAGTATTGTCCTTTTTGATAGTGATGGGCGAATCTCTCCCGTTTTGCTTTGCCGAAAAATTAGCGAAACAGCGAAAAAGTAGCGAAAAATCATGAAAACAGAAAACTGTCATGAAAAATTCATGAAATTCTGACGTTTTCACGAAAAATTTGTGAAATTCGGACATTTTCACGAAAAATTTGTGAAATTCGGACGTTTTCACGAAAAAGTTGTGAAATTCGGACGTTTTCACGCAAAATCTAGCAATTCGAACCTTTTCATGAAAAAATTGAGCATTTCGAAGTTTTCACAAAAAAATCTTGAAAATCGTAAATTGGCGCAGACTTTTCACCGGTGAATTTTCACGAGAGATTCACAAATTTATTCGCCATTGGCGAAACACAGGAATTCGCTGCGAATTTGTGCCTGGTGAGTTTATTCGCTCATCACTACTTTTTGAGGGAGTTTGCCAACATTTTGATTAGCTCTAAATCTACTATACCAAAAGCATGATGGCCAGTGAGGGATTGTGCTTTAGAAACACCAAACCAGATTTACAGTTCTCTAGCTGTACAGTACATTGGAGGCCTATTTATCAAGAGTCTCATTTTAGAGGTTTGGCATTAGTTAATTTTTTTTGTCTTAGTTATTTTCATTACCTTAATATATTATTACCCAATCGCACCCCTACTGAACCGCTATAGTGTAACAAGCCGGTTCGCTTTCCCGCACTTACACCATGCCATCAAAGTTTTTCCCTGTTACGGAGTTTGCGCCCGCCATGTTGGCCATGTAACATCACAGCCTTTGTCTCCTCCTTCTAAGTGCACATGCGCAAAATTAATTCCTCCCCCATGATCTCTTGTGTCATGCGTGCAACTTCACCCACACAATCATTCTAAGGCATATTGTTTTCAGTGCAAGATAAAATCAGGCAAGATCTCATTGCTAATGGCACTGCAGCATGAAGGGCTGTACCATCTGACCTGCTAAGCATCACTCGCATGGGGGAAGTAAGGCGATGACACATGCACAGGGCTTGCGGAATATCTTCTGCGCATGTGTAAGCCCTGATCGCACAGGTTTTGTTAGTGAAAGGGATGTCTTCTGTGTTCCATGCACCTAGTAAAATTTTTGACATTGATCTCTGAATACAGCTAAAGGGAAAGACATACAGAGCCACTATTATTGTAACTTTATTTGTTTTTTACCTTTCCATCGCCTTTAAAGGTTTTTAAAAGCATGAGTAAAATCACTTTCTTTAAAACTACGAATGTCATGAAATTTATCGGAAAAAAAAACAAAGTGAAAAATCACGAATGGAAAAAGTCGGAAAAAAAAACATGACATTGTCGCACAATAATTATGACTTTTTCATATTGTCTCACAAAAGTCAGCATCAAACACACCCAAAAAAACTCTAAAATCACAAATCAAAAGAAGAAAATGGGATATCCACCATTGACTGCTACATGTTTTCGAGTATTTTCATATTCAGAATTGTCGCAGTTTTGTCGCAATTAATCCAAAAAAGTTGTGGTTGTTTTTTTCCTCTACTTTTTCGGATTTTTGGTGTCAAAAAGCCCAATCCGAATAAGTTGTGGTTTAATAAATCGTCTCCATAATTTGACCAGGCTTCTAAAGTTTCCAATAGGCTTTATTGGTTTGGAAATCCAACGTACAGTTCAATACAGGAGAATCTAGATGTTTGGCATTGAAATGACAAACTGTCATAAGCTGTTACCCAGAAAAGAGAAGCTTTAGTTGTATACTAGAGGTGGTACCCTTGTTTTTTAATGGTCTCACATATCAAAGTTTGTTTTCTGTTTTTTCCTTTGACACAACAGATTCTTTTGACAGAGCACGGCTGGTTATTTATTTCAGTTTAAAATTAGGGCACACGCTAATAAAAGTTCTCTCTATTTTTGCAGTTGTGATAGGCAATAGTGTGAAATCAAGCTGTCTATTTTCTCTTTAGAGCTGCATAGATTGTCACCCTGCCAGGAAGAAGAAGATGAGAGAATGAAAGTTGCAGGGAATTGGTTTACTACGGTATTTTGATCTTTTGCTGACATCGCGTTTCACTCTTTCCAGAAGATTCTCCAGCTGCTCCAGATGTCTTTGCGCAACAGCAGGGAATAAAAACAATTATCAGACAAAACCAGATTTTTACAAACTGTCTACAATTACATCCAAGGCTCTGACAAAAGATCGCTGATGCCGGTTATAAAACTATAATTTGTTTTGTGTTGTAACTAGAAGTCGAGATAAATACGGCCTATTCTGCATTTGTAAGCAAATAGAACGAATACAAGCAATGCGATAGAAAATAGAAGCCCCAGCAGTCCCACTTTAACATATCTTTTGTGTTTTATAATTACATTTTGCTATATGTTTGGAGGACCAATGCTGACTTGCAAATATACATTGTGAGTAGCAGTCTTCTATTTTCCATTTGATTTTTTTTTTTTTTTTACTTTTTTTTTACTATTCAAAAAATTGGATTTGAGGCAATTGCGTAAATTTAAATAATATAATGATATATATTAATATAAATAATAATAAATAAAATAAATGTTTATTTTCTGGTATTTATATAGTAGCAATTGGTTTAAATTCTTATTTATTCCCTGGTATTTACATAGTACTCACTCTGACTCATTTCCATAGTGATTTTACAGAGAGTTGATTCACAGTCACGTCAGTCCCGGCCCCAGTGGAGCTTACAATCTAAGATCCATTGCAGATAGTGCTCTAAGAATATACATTTCAAAATAATTTGTAGCATAATAAAGGATTAGCTTCACATCAAACAAAACACAGGACCATGCAGTGAACAAAAAACTCAATTACTTATAGTTGCGTTTAGTAATGTTATCTGTAAATCCATTATTATGGAAGGTGACCCACATGATTCATTGAATCTTATTCATTGTAAGAAAGAGTGTAACTGTAACATATACAAGGCCTATTGATCCATAGTTTAATCCAGAAATGTGGTTTTAATGGTAGGGTCAATTTTTTTTTCTCTATTGTGCCAGGTAGATAGATTTTACCCAGACTCAAGACACTTGGGTCCAGGCAGTGGCAAATTAACCCTCATTAAAGCCCTGGGCAGTGTCCAGTCTCCTGCTACCGATTCACCCCAACTTTGTCTCCAACCTGCCCCAGCACTACCTGTCCCTCCCCTTGTGCTGACAGAAGGCTTTACTTCAAACTATGGGCCCCAGGTAACTTTCTTGATGGGCTCAATGGAAACATTGCTCCAGGCATCTATGGGGGAGAATTTGATTAATGCACACATGAGACACCTTGAGCATCCATGATTTTGTACTCAAGTGGTGTGTTTTTTTAACATATATCAATAGAGGTTGCAATGACTTATATTCTGTTTACACATGTCTAGAATCAGTCCCTAATTATGGAAAGTGTCAATGAAATGCCATTCCCTGGGACCTAGTCAATGTCTCTTCTTGGGGGATCTCAGGGCTTTCCAGAAAGAAAAGTCTTAACTGAAAACGACATGATACTTGCAAATAATTCCCTTTGAAATGTCTTGAATGGAAGGCCTCCATCACAGGAGTTACAGTCCTCACAGCCTCCCACTGAAGCAAAAGAGAAAGGCTAAAGTCCTATGAACTGTAGCATTTCTTGACTTAAGAAGAATGACCAGAAACAGCTTCCCACTGCTCCCATGGACTAATATTGTAAGATTATCTTTATTGTTTTTTAAACTTTTAACAAATACAAGAGACAGATCGAAGGTTGAAGAAAGATCTCCAAGCAGAGAAGAGTTGGGTTCTCAGATGGGGTCCCAGAGTGGGAAGAGTGATGTAGAGGGAGGAGAAAGGTGAAGAAGGAAGCTCTCATTGACTTTACTTAGGGGCAGATTTATCAATGGTCGAGGTAAACTTTCAAATGAAAAAAATTCGAATTTCGAGCTATTTTTTGTGTACTTCGACTAGGGAATAGTCCAAATTCGATTCAAATTTGAAAAAATTAGAAAATTAGAATATCGAAATTTATCATGTATTGTCTCTTTAAAAATTCGACTTCGACCATTCGCCATCTAAAACCTGCCCAAATTGCTGTTTTAACCTATTTGAAGTCAATTGGTGGACTCTGAATATGGACCTAGTCGATCGAAAATGAACCTATTCAACCATAAAAAACTTCAACTTAATTTCGGCTGGTCTTTTTGAATTAGAATTTCGAAGTTATTTCAATTCGAAATTCGATCCTTGATAAATATGCCCCTTAGCGTTTCCTCCCCAAACTGCTCAGCAGTGCATTTTCATATAAAGGTATAGGTACAATGTAATAGATAATTCATCTATACATGTATGTTGCTGTTTGACTTGCTGGCTTTCTATAGATCAATGCATGCACAATTATTGTATCCTGTAAAAAAATAAACTGGTTAGACTTGTAATTTTTCAGACTTAACAAGTGTTACTATGTTACTATCAACTGAGATAGAGTATGTTTATTTTCCAGCACAGTCTATATCAGTCTATCCTTCATGTTTGATACAAGTATCAAGAATGCTTGGGACCTGGAGGTTTCCAGATAAGAGATCAATTCGTAATTTAGATTTTCATACCTTAAGTCTGCTAAAAATCATTTAAACCTGAAATAAACCCAAAAGGATGTTTTGGCACCAATATGGATTCAAGCAGCTTAGTTACCATCAAGTACAAGGTACTGTTTTATTATTTCAGAGAAAAAAGGAATAAGTCTTAAAATGGACTATACGAGACTTGGCCTCCTTGTAATTTGGAGCTTCCTAGGTAACAGGTTTCTGTGTTACGGCTCCCATACCTGCAGTATTATTTTGCCAGGTCTACAATATTTCTACAAGCAGAAACTGACTTGAATTTAGATTCATACAAATTGGCAGTAATTAGGGATACATAAATCACCCTTAGAATTATTCCACACTAATCAGTGGTCATTTGCAATTCAGGACTGAGCTGCTGCCAATTCAAGATATCAATCTGTGCATGTTTTGCATCACAAATCACTGTAAGTAAAACGGGGAATGACTTGAACTTCTCTATATCTTTAGCTTTCCACTTAGCATCTCTTTCAGTTCCTGGACTAGGTGCTCTGGCACCAGAGGAAAACCTTGCTAAAAAGGTACTGTTTCATAAAGAATTACACATTATTTACCATCTGATATGTTTTTGCAATTGAACAATACTCAAGTTCTATATGAGGGTAAATTATTTAGTAGGACTAACTTATACTTTGTTCTGTTTGCGTCATTATTCAGAGGCCGGATTTGTGGAAAGGCCACCAAGCATGCTTCCCAACCACACCCACATTGGTTCAGAAACACTGGGGGATGTGCAGGAGATAAAATAGTTTTTTTAATTTCCTGTGTGCCAAATCCCATTGCTCCGGTCCTGATGATGAAATTTTTCAGGAATAAAAGGGGGGGGGGCAGGGGCAACAAACGTCAGCAGGCCTAGGGGTGCCCGCTATGTAAATCCAGCCCTGATTATTCTATTTTAGCTTCAGGCTACAATTCTTTTCTTTCTCAATTTTTTTCCTCTCTTTTATTTCTTTTTTTCTTAAATTCTATATCCATTCTTCTTGTAATTAAATTAAAAATATACACCCCACCCCCCAGTGACATGAACTTTATCAGGAAAAAGAAGTGAAATCTACCTTTCTTGCTGTTTGGAAAGCTTACTGTATATCTGTTATACAAATGCACCAAATCCACTATTTGGGATTTATCTAAATCCCCAAATCCCTCGAGAAAGATTTATTCCGAATACTGAACCAAATCTGAATCCTAATTTGCTTATGCAAATTACGGATGGGAAAGAAAAAAGTGGAAAAAAATTGCTTTGTGACGAAGTCACATAATTTCCCTTCCCACAATTTACATATGCAAATTTACACAATTTACATATGCAAATTTACACAATTTACATATGCAAATTCGGTTCGGCCAGGCACAAAGATTTGGCCAAATTCGAATCCTGCTGAAAATGACAGAATCCTGGCTGAATCCTAAACTGAATCCTGGATTAGGTGCTTTTCTCTACACACACTGAAAGTTCAACAAGCGAACAAATCAAGTGAATCAATACAAAAGGTGCATTTGTATGGTTTTCTACTGCCAGATACACAATAGGTGATTTTCTCTATTATATCATATCTACAGTTGCCTGGAGCAAGGATCACATTGCTTGCGCCCCTTTGTTTATCACTTATACTTCCCTCTTTCCAACAGACTCCATTGAGAAATTTCCTTTAAGGTCACTTCTTCATTTATTGCAATTGTTAACATCTTGCCACAGTTCAACGAATATCACATTGGTCAATGTTGTATTTTCACATCACAGAGTATTTAATGCTGCTTGCTGTAACATTAATTCTGCTCCCTTTTTTTATTGACCGATGACATTTTGCAAATTTCAAGAAACTTTCATATTTAGTTTGTATCCTTTTTCTTAGAAGAATAGTAAATTTAAATGTTTTCCCCCTGTAACACTCCTATAGACCACGGTTTTATTGCAGGGGGGTTGTTAGCTCATGAGATTATTTTATTTAAGGTATGGTAAAATTAGGTTCAACATTTTTTCTATTTATAAAAAGTCAGGTTTAGGGTTAAAAATTAATTTTCATGTTCTAATCTATCTACCACCTGTCTGGGACATGGCTGTGCTCTACTGTTTGCTCTGTATTTAAGAACCCACCCATGGTACAAGTCACACATAAATGGCAGCCACAAGGCGGTGTTGCATTTACTGTCTGAATCCTGTTTGCAGGCAGGGATGGGATGGCGGTTTATTCTCAACCAACCTGCCCTATATAAATACATTGTATAAATTGTATAGGATGTTCATATGAAAAAACAAACAGTATCTCCAGAGCAATGTTCAATACATTTCACAATCATAAATAAAACATATTCTAAATTCAAGGAGCAATCAAGCTCCAGCATATGTATGAATGCAAAGCAAACATTCTCAGCATACTTGCACTTGACATGTCTCCTTAATTTAAGGAAAACAGAACAAATTATGATTTCTAGACTGGTTAAGGCATGCGCTTGTCTTTTATCAGCTGTATCGTAAAAGTGCTATGTCTTTTTTTTTTTCTCTTTCACACAATTATTATCAGAATTTGAAACAAGAATATATGAAATACACAAATGTCTTGTGCGATTATGTACATTGATTAACAGTATAAAACAAAAAAAGATGTTTCCATGGGTACTCAGTAATATGTTTATAGAACACACTTCATTCATACAGTATAAACCATGCTAAACTGAAGAATAAATGTAAGCCACGTGCACCGCATAAAAGCATAGATGATACATTTTAGTGAAAATAGTCACAGATTTTTTTATAATTTTAAAAAAAATCATGATTATTTGCTGTTTATCTTCTGTCTGATAATGCACTGTAATGTGAAATTTGCTTGATGTAACCACATGGTAAGGGGAATAAAACAAGACCTGTTTTCTGATATGCTCCAGACCTTGGTATTTCCAGTTAAGGGATCTTTCCATAATTTGGGTCTCCATACCTTGTCTACTGAAAATCATTTGAACAAGGGTCATAGTGAATTCGAGGGAATTTCCAAAGTATAAAAATTCGAAATTCAAAGTCATTTTTGGATACTTCGACCATCGAATAGGCTACTACGACTTTGACTTTGACCTTCGATTCGAAGTAAAATTGTTCGACTATTCGACCATTCGATAATCAAAGTACTATCTCTTTAAAAAAAACTTCGACTTCAATACTTCGCCAACTTAAACCTGCGAATTGCTGTTTAGCCTATGGGGGACCTCCTGTGTGTCATATAATCGTTCGACTAGTCGACCATTCGATAATCAAAGTACTGTCTCTTTAAAAAAAATTCGACTTCAATACTTTGCCAACTTAAACCTGTCGAATTGCTGTTTAGCCTATTGGGGACCTCCTGTGTGTTTTTTTAAGTTGAAGGATTTTTTGGGAAAATCGTACGATCGTACAATAAAATCGTCCGATTCAAAGTATGATTGGAGTAAGAACGTACTACGATCGGAATACGATCATACAATATATTAAATCCTCCGACTTCGAATTCGAATGTCAGAGGATTCTATGGTCGAATTTCGAAGTTTTTTCTACTTCGAAATTCGACCCTTGATAAATCTGCCCCTAACAGTCAGAGAGAGTAGCTGATCCAGACTTACCTCTCACAACATTTCTTCCTCAGTTCCCTCTACTACCGGGTGCTCAGCCATCAGCGCCCCAGCTGTACATATAGTAATTCAAAATGGATTTAGGCAGCACTCCGGATAAAATAAGGAAACATTCATTGCCAAGACGATTTGGATCCACCATTTATTGCAATAAATATTTTCCTTATTCCTTATTTAGAGTGCCGCCTAAATACATTTTGAACATTAAATAAACCCAATAGGATCAATTTGCCTCCAACAAGGATTGATTATTACAGAGAAAAAGGAAATACTTGGGGGTCAATGGGAGGTGGCTTTCCTGTAATTCAGAGCTATCTGGATAATGGGTTTTTGGATAACGGATGCCATACCTCTGGAATACATTATAAGATTTTACAAGTCATCTTATTTCTCTAGAGGAACTGTTAAAACAATGCTAAGATACGTTAGATTAGTTGTAGTATTTGTACCTTATTTATTTTTCAAGTTAATGACATGTTGCTGTTAGTTTTACATTCATGTCATTTTTTTAGAAGCACTCAACCAAAATATTAAGATCTTGGGCCTAAAAACCTCAAAATATTCTGATCTGGTTTTTAAAAGGCAAAACTCAAATTTTTAGAGGTAGAAAAAAAAAAAAAACTTAATGTACCCCAAAGCTGCTAAAAATCCATTTGCATCTGCAAATGTCTGAACTGGTCTATTGTAGAGAGTTCTAAGGGGCAGATTTACTAAGGGTCGAAGTGAATTTGACGGAATTTTCGAAGTAAAAAAAATTCGAAATTCGAAGTAATTTTTCGGATACTTCGACCATCGAATAGGATACTATGACTTTGAATTTACTTCGACTTCAATTTCGAAGTAAAAATCGGACGAATATTCAACCATTCGATAATCGAAGTACTGTCTCTTTAAAAAACTTTGACTTCAATACTGCGCCAAATTAAACCTGCCGAAGTGCTATGTTAGCTTATGGGGACCTTCTACAAACTTTTTCTTTCCACATCGAATAAAAGTCCTTTGATCGATCGTTAAAATCGTTCGAATCGTTCAATTTTTAATCGACCGCAGGATTGCCAAATTTGTTGAAAAAACTTTGCATTCGATATTCGAATTTGAAGTTTTTTTAATTTGATGGTCGAATTTCGAAGTTTTTTGTACTTCGAGATTCGACCCTTGATAAATCTGCCCCTTAGTGTGGAGCCTAAACTGGGGTGTACTCACTGGGTTTTTACTGCGTTTATTATTTGTATAATATTGTTTGTTTAGATCTTTAGAAAGTGGTGACTTGTCTGAATTTTTTCTGCATTTTTCTTTGGCTTATTGTTGATTACAAGGTGCTCAAAATGGGCCTATGTAAATAATCACTTCAATGTTTTTCAGATTGTACACTTCAGACTTCAGATTTTAGTCACAACCATTTTCAAATGGTTTTAGATGGTAACACCTAAAACTATGGTACAATAAGGACAAACACCTTGTTCAAAAAGCAATGAAACATGATCAAGAAGAGTTTGATTGCTTAAAGGTTGTAGAAGAGTAAGAGGCTTCCTATTGCTCCAGTGAACAGGAAGTTTAACAGTAGCTGAAACTGAAAGACTGATAAATAAAATATAAAGATCAAAGAAATTTATTTTTCCATATTTTTTTTTCCAGGAAACCTATAGAAATGCACATCAAAAATTGACAATAAAATATTGCTTATTAAATTATACATACTTCTGCTTATGGCAGTATGAGTCTTCAACTGCTCACTTGTATATTAATAACTTTCACCTTGATCTTTTTTGGTAGCATCAGATATTTTATTTAATAGAAATGAGACTGTATTGCAGGCTGGAGATACTTTGTGGCCTCTATTTCTTCAGAAGCACAAACAAATGGACATTATATTTTGCTTGTATGACTTTTGTATAAAGTGGCAGTACCATTGACATTAAAGGGCCCATTTATTAAACCTCAAATACTTCTGGTCGTGTTTTTAAAGGGGAAAACTTGATTTTTTTAGAGGGAAAAAAATCATTTTTAGAGAATATTATACCCCAAGGTTGCTAAAAATCTGAATCTGAAAATACTCTATCTCAAACCTGTTGAGGTCATGTAGAAGTCAATGGCAGATGTCCCTGAAGTTGTTTTTTTGATTTTGTGATTTGTGCTGGATGATCCGATAGTCGGGGGTTACGTCAAATAATCTGCTAAAGTTGAGTTTTCACAGCAAAAATTTAGATAAAGTCGAATTTTCAGAGCATTAATCGTATGATTCCAATTGATGCACGCATTTGTTGCAACGTTTTTCACTTTTTTCAGAAATTTTGATAAATGAGTTAAATTCGTGGATGGGAGTTTGGTCGACTTTGTTTTGTAAATAACCCCCTTAATTGGTTCCTTTTCTGTATTTTTTTTGGAAACCTAACAATATATATTTTATTAATTCTTCTCAAAGATGTAGTTTCATGGTTACATGTTTTTCTGTGCTTTTACCCTTTTGGGTAATAATTATGGAGGTATTGAAGGGAACATGTGCTTTGTGTTTTTTATTTTCCAGATCTACCTTCCTTTGTACTTGCTCTTTAAGGTCTTTACCCATGGACCTTCTTCAAAAACATTAGTGGAAATTCACTCAAGTGTAGCAAGCTTCATTATTCTGAATTCTGCAGACCAACCAAAGCTCATTGTTGGTAGATTGCAACTATCATAGTAATTGTGTTATTTGGCTGAAATCCCAGGAATATATCATCCGGTGGACCTAAAATCACCTTGATTGCAGATTTCTTGGCATGGATTTTTAGCAGGTTTAAATAAAACATTTGTAAGATGATTCCCTAATATAAATATAATATATTAAAATGTGCATTAGATTTAGTGCTCCTAAAGAACGTTCCAGATAATTGCTGTGAAAACTGTAGTCTGGAAAGGCATGACGTGGCAGTGTGGGAATGCTGCTCTATTGGGTCTTTGATTGAAGCAATTTATCTATGACAAAAGCAATCCACTGGGGTAATAAGCCCCTGTCAAGACAATCTCTTCAGTGCCAAAAGTAGTGAAGCATTCAGAAGCAAGAAAGAATTGCTTTACATCCACAATTAAAGAGTTGAGTTGCATGAACCATATGTTTTTTGAATAGTGGCGATAGAATGTAGATTATAATGATTTCAAAAACTGTTTACATATTTATAAATTTCATTTCTATTATTTGCCTCTATCTATTAATACATAAGACATTAATGAAGCTTTTTTTCTCTATTCTTTTTGATATGAAGAAGTCGGGATGCTGGGAAATTAGATTATTGGGCAAGGCCATATTTGATATGAATGTGAGCCGTATGACAAATTAAAGTGTGCTACACAAATATAACAGACATTCAGGGGCACATTTACTTAGCTCGAGTGAAGAATTAGAATGAAAAAAACTTCGAATTTCAAAGGTTTTTTTTGGCTACTTCGACCATCGAATTGGCTACTTCGACCTTCGACTACGACTTCAAATCGAACGATTCGAACTAAAAAAAAAAAATCGTTCGACTATTCGACCATTCGATAGTCGAAGTACTGTCTCTTTAAAAAAAACTTCGACTACCTGCTTCGCCACCTAAAACCTACCGAGCACCAATGTTAGCCTATGGGGACCTTCCCCATAAGCTTTCTAAGCAATTTCTGATTGAAGGAAAATCGTTCGATCGATGGATTAAAATCCTTTGTTCGATCGAAGTAAATGCGGTAAATCCTTCGACTTCGATATTCGAAGTCGAAGGATTTTACTTCTTTGGTAGAATATTGAGGGTTAATTAACCCTTGATATTCGACCCATAGTAAATGTGTCCCTCAGTTTTGTTTTATAAATGTATTTAAAGTTTTAGCTTTGGTAGTAGCCTCATTACCATATCACAATACTATTAAGATAAACAGATGCATTAATTTATTATTATTATTATTGTTATTATCATGTATTTATATAGAGCCAACATATTTCTCAGCGCTCTAATTTATAATGGAATCAAAGTAAAACATTTATTTTCACTCAAAAAATGTGGTCATAAAAAAGTCCATTGACGTCAGTACATTTTATATTAAAAGTTGTGGGGAAAAAAGTGGCAAAAAAACCCCCACTGACTTCCTTGTACTTATTTTGTGTGGGGGGGGGCAAAGAAAAAATTTCCCTTTGACAAATTGCAAATTTTTCAGTAGAACTAACTAGTCCTTCTTTTTCAAGGGGTCATACTGCACAACTCAAAATCTCATTATTGTAGACAGTAATGGATAATATATGATGCTAGTTATTACCTCTAAACGTGGCCCCTTTATTGGAGCTACCAAAGACCTTCTCTGCTTCCTGTCTTTGTTTCACATGAGTGGTATTCATAGTCAGGATATATCAGTTTCTAGATGTTAACAGACACTTTGATATGTGTGTCATGTTGCATCATGTTGGGTTAAATATACAGCTCCAACTGTATGTATGGAACTTTTAGATTTATATAGCTTATATTTTATCTCTATGGGGACAATTTACTAACATTCATATTTCCTTTTTTTCATGAATTGTATTTTTTCTCTAAAAATTTATGGTTTTTTATTTTTCTAAAACTCTAAGGGGCAGATTTATCAAGGGTCGAATTTCGAAGTGATAAATACTTCGGAATTCGACCATTGAATGGCTTTACTTCGACTTCGAATATTGAAGTCGAAGTTTTTTTCACCGAATTTGACCGTTTTGCGGTCGAAGTAAGATCATTCGATCGAACGATGAAATCCTTTGAATCGAACGATTCGAAGGATTTCATCCATCAATCGAACGATTTTTCTTCGACTTCAAAAAACTTAGAAAACTGCTCTAGAAGGTCCCCATAGGCTAACATAACACTTCGGCAGGTTTAATTTGGCGAAGTATTGAAGTCGAAGTTTTTTACTTCAATTATCGAATGGTTGAATATCCGAACTATTTTACTTTGAATCGAATTCAAAGTTGAAGTCGTAGTATCCTATTCGATGGTCGAAGTATACAAAAAATTACTTTGAATTTCTAATTTTTTTACTTCCAAAATTCCCTCTAATTCACTTCAACTCTTGATAAATCTGCCCCTAAATATTCAAGATTTTTTAAGTGTAAAAACAAAAAAACATCTCCAAGTAAAAGCAGACCAAGTTCAATAGAACTCAGCGGGAGCTGGGCTGTTCTTATTGGAACTTTTTTTCACCATTCTTTTAGAGGTTTTAGAGGTTTTTGTTAGTAATTGTCCAAACAACTCGAATTTTTTGAGGTTTTAGAGATATTTGTGTTTTTTTATTTTTTTACTTTTTATTTTTGGATATTTTAATGACTTTTATGGCAATTGTAGTTTTAGAGAAATCGAGTTTTATCATGGATTCAAATACCACTAAAATTCGACCTTTAGTAAATGGACCTGCCCATCTAATTAAAAAAAAACACAAAAAAATACCCAATATAATTGTTATGTCACCCATATGGATCTAGGCGCCTTTAGTTATGTTTAGCACAATAAATCCCAGATAGTTACATGATGAGTGAAGGAAGCTTTACTACTTTAGAGGGTTTCTTCAAACATAAAAATCTCCTTGTATATTAAAGGTATGCTGCGGCATCACTTTTCTTCACATTTCATGCAAAAATAGGAACTGGCAGGTGTGAGATACTGTAATCTATTCTGATTAAGGAATTTGCTGCAGATGCATGAAATGTGACAAACAAAATTGTCTGTAGATGATAAAAGATAGAAGTGAAACTCGCTGCCATGATGCTCTTTGTTAACAAAGTCAACCTGATCAATCTTTCTACATCCCATGCATTTTAGGATGGGGGGAAAAAAAGGAAATATTTCTATTTATAATTGTTTTTCGAAACCTTAAGAACAAGGAACAGCTCTTGTTATATTTCTGTCAGCTTTATTTGTCTGAGCTGTCTACAATAATTATAATCCAATTAGACACAATCAGGAGCATTTTTTCACTCTCCCCCTGAAACATGTAAACTCAAGATGAATAGCAAAAGAGCAAGTTAAAATATCTGCAAAGGAACCCAGTTCTAAAATAAAACAGAAAATTAATATTGCATCTGAGGCTGAGCAAAGGCCAAACATGTTCCTTAGAATATAAATAAGAGGCACTATAAAATACTGTTTTTGCATTGATATTTTTTGACAGACCTCTCCACAGCAGATTGCTTACCAATGGGACAGTGCCTTCCTACCTTACTGTGTGACAATTATAAGATATCAAATATTATTTAACTGTTTCCCAACCAACAATGTAGAATCTACATAACTAGTAAGAAAGATACAGAGTGCCAGTGACACAGGTACAGGTATGGAACCTGTTATCCAGAATGCTTGGGACCAGGAGTTTTCCAAATAACTAATATTTCCGTAATTTGGATCTTCATACCTCAAGTCTACTAGAAAATCACGTTAACATTAAAGTGATACTGTCATGGGAAAAAAAAAAAAAAATCAAAATTAATCAGTTAATAGTGCTCCCATACCTGTACTATGTTTTTCCTGTGTAGGGGAGGTTTTAAGAGCGACCATAGAAAAGTATTACAATAAAAAACAGAAGAAAGTATTATAAATTGATTTTTATTTTTTAAGGGGGTTATTTATCAAAGGTCGAGTTTGTGAGGTTTATTTGTGAGGAAAAAAAAATCTTCAAATGGTTCAAGGGACCCGTGCCATTGACTTCTACATGACCTGACAGGTTTTAGCTGGAGTATGTTTGGATTTGGGCTTTTAGCAGCTTTATGGAATTTTTTATCTGTCTACAGGAATTTTGTGTTAACATTCTCATTGCACCCCTGCCTATTGGTTCAAAACATCATTAAGCAAATAGAAATAGGCAAAATATTTTAGGTCACGTTGATCAGTACATATAGCACTGTCTTACATTCTGCACAAGTAATAAAATAACAGATTATTGATATACCAGCCTTCTTCTCGGGAAGAAAGTTGACCATACGTTGTTCACTGGAATCGTTAGTAGGAAATACTAGCAATAGGAAAGCAAAGGTATACATCAGAGAAGTTAATCCTCTATATTGTTAGCAGGATCATCCAGATCATACCAGGGACCCCAAACCTTTTTGAATTAGATCCTCTATTTTAGCTTATAAAGGGGGATAATTTTATTAACTAATTTCTTCCAGGCCTTTGCCGTGCGGGGGTTGTGCCCATCTAATGAATAGCAATTATTTATTTTATCATAGAAGAGCAATATTCTGGTGTGATCTACAGTGTCTCTGCAGGATAATGTCATCCAATAAGCCCAAGAGGCAGGTTGCTGGGGCAACCACTTTGGGGAAGGCCAGGTTATTTGCAGGAAATTTTTTTACTGCAGACCAGAAGTGGAGAAATTGGGAACAGGACCAAATCATAGAAGAAGTCAGTTGAGGCCGTGCTACATTTACGACAGTAGTCAGTGGGTGCTTAAGCCATTTGACGTAACTTCACAGGAGTTATGTACAGGTGATGATTTGTTTTGTCGATAGACTGCATTGTAATTAAATAATTAGTGATGACCGAATTGGCACATTTTTTGGCGAAAATGTGCCGGCGTCCAAAAAACGGACGCCGGTGTCCATTTTTTTTGACGGCGACGAATTTATCGCTGGCGGCGAATCGCGCAAATTCGCCGCAAATTCACCCATCACTACAAATAATTAATTTTGTATTTAAATTTCAATTCATATTCATTTTTATTATACCAAATAGCAATAGTAGCATTAAGATAACACAAATAATTAATATTTTAAAAAAGTAATTCATTTTTTCTGTAATAATAGGAAAGTACCTTGTACTTGATGGTAACTAAGCTGCATGAATCCATATTGATGGCAAAACAATCCTGTTGGGCTTATTTAATGTTTAAATGATATTTAACAGACTTAAGGTGTGGTGATCCAAATTACATCTTGTCCAGAATACCCCACCTCCAGGGTACTCAGCCTGTACCTGAAACACTTTTTTTTCTATTGTAAAAGAGAACTAAACCTTAAAAAGTGATACAGGTATAGGATCCCTTATCTGGAAACCCGATATCCAGAAAGCTACGGAATGGCTGTCTCCCATAGTCTATAATAATAAAACAATTGCTTGTACTTGATCCCAACTGAGATATAATTAATCCTTACTGGAGGCAAAACCAGCCTATTGGGTTTATTTAATGTTTACATGAATTTCTAGTAGACTTAAGGCATGAAGACCCAAATTTTGGAAAGATCCGTTATACGGAAAACCCCAGGTCCCGAGCATTCTGGATAACAGGTCCCATACCTGTGTATAGTAATAAAAATGCAATATTTTACATAATGAGCTTACTATACCAGCCTAAAGTGTCAGCATCTCAAAAGCAGCAATGATCCAGGGCTACAAACTGGTCACAGGGGGTTACCATTTTTGGAAAGTGTCTGCGACACTCACCAGTGGGCTCTGAGCAGCTGTCGAGAAGCTAAGCTTAGGGGTCATCACAAATTTAAGGTTAGCAGAAAATGAAGTTTGCCTGCAATATAAGCTGATGCTCCAGAGCTGACATGCAGTAATTATCTGTATAAATTACTAATCAGCCTTATATTGTGACATTTCTATTCTATATGTACTGTATATTGTGAGTGGGTCCCTAAGCTCAGTAAGTGACAGCAGCACAGAGCATGTGCAGTGAATCAGCAGAAAAGAAGAGTGGGGAGCTAATGGGGCATCTATGGAGAAACAGATCTTCTCTGCTAAAGGGCTTAGGTTGCCGTGGGCTGGTACAGAAGCACAAAACAACATTTCTACCTACTTCTTTATTAAGGCTTTTGTTATTCTTTAAAGTATAACTAAAATATGACAATGACTTCTTTTCCCACTTGCCAGTTTTTGATAATTTCTGATATGTCATCATAATTCAAATTCAGTTTTTTTTTTGTTTGTTTTTTAAGTATTGTACTTTGAAAAATGCAGAATAAATGCAAAATAAATCACGAACTAGCCCTGTACAATATAAAAGATAAGAAAAAATAAAGATAAAAATAATGTTATTTTCAAATACTCCCAGTTGGTTTAAGTAAAGCAAATAAACAAACTATAGTTGTGGGTCATTAGTCTATTGGCAATGGCATTTGTTTTCTTTTTATTACCCTTTTAATATTTATCCTGACTTTGATTGTGTTAGCATTTAGCTTCTAAAACTAAAAACTGTAATTTCTAAAATGGCTTTTCCAAAGCATTTTAAGTCTAATTAGTCTTTATGTAAACGAATGTGTTATCTTTACATGCATTCTTCAATCACAAGAATCTGGTGTTTCAGCTTGCAGCAGTCATCTATAAAGAACTATAATTGTCTTCTTTATTTCTTTTTATCTATTAAGCTCTTGTACAGATAATTCCAGGGTGTTTTGTGGTCCAAATATACCCACAATTCAAACAGATTACACAATAAGGAAGCAGTAAATGCGCACACATCATTTTCTATGCAGTTTACTTACCTAGGGCGATTAATTACTCTGCAAAATCATTACATATTGTTATAATTAAGAAATGCACATGTTACTCTATTGTGACTCTACTAAATAAATATTATGAATATTACAACACTCCTGAGGCTTTCATCAAGCATCTCACTTATAAAATAATCACCATTCTAAAGTTTATTTTGCAGTTCAAACCTGCAGGACATGACAGCAAGAGGAGGAAAATGGCCCTGTTTATATCTTTTGCATTGTGTTTATGAATATTTAGAATCACTGGAAAGGACAGTTATGCTCAGAAGCGCTGTAGGGGAAATAAAGTATAACTGGCAACAAGACAGACACACTTAATCACAGATATCCTGAGCATGTCATTTAAATGCCCAAATGCTATAACAGGGGAACTCAACCCACTGGGGCTACACCAGTATAGATGCATAGAAATCGATGTACAGCTGCAAAAATCCAGTAGCACAAGGAAAATGTAAGGTTGTGAAAAGGGTGCTTATTAAGCCCATATACATACATAATAAAGTAACATTTCAAGGCTTGAGAAAGGGTTTGGAGGGTCCCAGACCATTGCCTTATGTATATGAGCTAAATAAACATTTTTGCAGTTGAGAAGCCTGAAGATCCAAACAGAAGACAGGGAATAACATAAGTAGGATATTACACCTGGTTATTATTACTGGTTTTAAGACAATTTCTAACAACAGTCATAAAATATACAACATAAAGGAGAAATGTATAAATCATCTTCGTGTACAAAACTATATTTTATCTAGAAGAAAGTATCATTGTGATGACAGTTCTGTTTCTTAATACAGACACTGCATTGCAAGGGAAAAGTGCCAAACTGCAGGGGCTGGTAAAAAGTTTAGGTGATGAAGGTCCTTCCTGTTCAGCACAAGCTTCCTGTCACCCTTTTTCCCTTCTGCTACAGAGCATTTTGCAAGTACCTGAAAATTTACAAAAATCCAAGAGGGGGTAAGCCTAAAATATTATTATAGCATTTTGGGGGGTTAATTAAGTATTAACATATTTTGGTGTTACTGTTGTTTAAAACCTCAGGAGTGTTGTAATAGGAAAAGAAAAAAAAAAGTCACGTGTATGTGTTTCTCTTACGCGTTCAAGATTTTTCTCCCAGGAACTCAGATTTTAATAAATAAGGCCCCACGTCTCAAGTTGACCCAGGGACTGGTCCAGTTGCCAACTTGGAACCAACTCCCCCCATCCCCTCTGAAACAAATTGCATCCTAAATACCTGCTTTCTTAAGTCTTTGGGGTAGATTCACTAAAGGTTGAATTGTCACCAGCGTCAGCATCGCACCCATCACATCACTTTGCCACATGCAAATACGCTACGAATACGCTAATTCACTATAATGCAAAGTTTCATCCCGGGCGTCAAACGCTGGCGACTTTTCGTTATCGTTACTTTGGCTGTGCGAGGATATCATAGCAAAGATGCGCTAGCATTCATTTGTGCCTAGCGAAACTTAGTTTCTTGCGCTTAGGTCAATTTGCATAGGGTGGGAAATTTAAAGTTGTATGGAAGTCTTTATTATAAATGTTGCTGCAAATGGTTTTAGTTACCGGTTTATATTACACATGTTCAGGGAACCTTAATACAGACAAGAGAGTTAATATAATGCCCTACACATGAGCCCACTGTAAAATGAATGTTCCATATATAATAAAATGTGTGGAGAAAAACGCTTACCCAAAACAGTAAATTAGGACTTTTGCAGCCAAAAAGGAAAAGTCACCAGCATTTTTTGAACTTTAATGGATTCTCAGCACACAGGATATGATGTAAGTGACAGAAGATTGAAGAAGATGTAGCTGCTAATGTTCAGTAAAATCTAAATTTTTGTGAATTTGCGGAGTAACGTACATTCATCAGAGCGAAAAGTCACCTGGTGATTGAGTGTGAATGACCACTAGCGACGGTCCCGTCTGCTAGTGAATTGGCGCCTGTGCCTGTTAGTGAATTGGTGATGTACCTGCGAGTGGCAACGCTGGTGAAAAGTTGCTAGTGTTAGCCACTTTGCACTTTTGGTAAATCAACCCCTTTGTCTCCTGGAATCCTGTGAGTCCATTCCTGCCATGCCTTTGTTCTCCCATTACCTGCTTCCCCAGTTTTGACCCTTGGTTTCCTGGATTTCTGCTTGTCTGCCACCTGCCCTGACATTCTGACTGTTGCATAAACTCTGCTTGCTGCCTACCCTGACCTTGTTCCGTGACCTTTATTGCTAAAACTTAAACATGCAGTTCGCTCCCCTAATAGCGGGACAATAGCTCCCCAAAAAACACCAGAAATAGGTGTGGTTTATGGTGGATGAAGACATGTCAGGACATATCTGGACATTGCTAGTTCTATAAAGGACATTGTCTAATTTGCCTATTATGCAACTTTTTTTTATATGTGTCAAGTTTTAGAAATAAAAATTACATTTTCATATCATGCAATAAATGGATGGATGATGTTTAAGATTTAGAGTCATAATCTTATCTGTATGAATGTAAAGTTATGTTGGCATTGTATTAGTTGTAACCATGTTATGAAATTTAGGGTGGTGCTATGCTTGCATTGATTTGATTTGGTGTATCAAGTGCAAACATCAATTTAGTGGGACACAATCTGGGAGAACTTTCCATATGACGGACTCTCTAGTAATTATTGATATCATATATTATTCCTTGGGGTATATTTATCAAAGAGTGAAGTTAATAGTGAAGTTCCGCCACTAGAGTGTAATTCCGCCACTCTCCATTCATTTTTATGGGATTTTTATAGGCGTATTTATCAAAGGGTGAACTTTCACTTTCACCCATTGATAAATACGCCTTTCAAAATCCCATAGAGATGAATTGAGAGCTGCGAAATTTCACTCTAGTGGCGGAACTTCACTCTTTGATAAATTTACCCCCTTGAGTTATTTATATTCAAAACATGGCATCAAAATGCCTCAAATCAACCCTTACCTCCTCACTGTCTGGTAGAATTAAAATGTATTTGTGGGGGATATTGCGCACCAATAACAATAATAAACTAGACGGTGTCGTTTCTGAAGAAACCACAAGATGTTGGCTTTGAAACGCAAGAGGTGTTGGGGCCAGTCGCCCCTGGTGCATAGAGGGTACACAAAGTTGGTAGAATCTGGTTTAAAACGGTGAAAATTGAAGCAGATCAAATTGTACCATTAAAATCAATCCAAAAACCTGATTGGCTGTTTTTGGCTCCACCCACTTTTAAAATTTGAATCCCAGTCCCCCTGTGACCGACTGTGCCAAGTTTGATGTCCCTGCCATTAACTGTGAAAGAATGGCAGCAACTTATATATTGACATTTATTAGCAATAGGTAACATTTGATTGGCTGTTTTAAGCTCCACCCAGTTTTCCGAATTTTAACCCCAGTCACCCAGTCATGGTCTGTACCAAGTTTGGGGCCTCTGGCTTTAAAACTGTGAGAATGGCAGTATTTGAAACTGTTACATTGAAGTCAATAGGTAAAATCTGATTGGCTGTTATTGGCTCCGCCCACTTTTCCTAAATTTTGACCAGAGTCACCCAGTGAGTAATTGTGCTGAGTTTGGGACACTTGGCATTGACGCCGTAATAATAGCAGCAATTTGGCGTTTTTCATTGTCAATGGCTGAAATCCGATTGGCTGTTGTTGCCCCGCCCCCTTTTTTTCCTAATTCTGAACCAGAGTCACCAAGTGACTAAGACTTTAAGGTTTCGGAATCATGACATTTAACATGTGAAAATGGCAGCAATTTTATGTTTTTCTATTGAAAATCAATGAATGACATTTGATTGGTTGTTGGTGGCTCCACCCACTTTTCCTAACTTTGAAGTGCAAACACCCAGTGACCACATTTGTGAAATTCGAGGTCCATGACATCAATAACGTGCAAATGGCAGCAATTTTAATTTTTCCCATTTAAATCATCAAAGAAATCTGATTGGTTGTTTTTGGCTCCACCCACTTTTTCCGATTTTGATCCCGGTCCTCCAGTGACCAACTGTGCCAAGTTTGAGGACCCTCCCATTAACAATCTAAGAGCGGCGACAGTTGTAACTTTTCCCACTTAAACAAATGGCTAATATTTGATTGGCTGTGGTAGACTCCGCCCACTTTTCCAAATTGTAACCCCAGTGACCCATGGTGCCAAGTTTTGGGTCTCTGGCTTTAACACTGTGGGAATGACAGTGTTTGACATTTTCTCATTGAAGTCAATAGGGAAAATCTGATTGGCTGTTTGTTGCTCCGCCCACTTTTTGGAGTCCCCAAAATGTGACAGAACTTTTCAGGTTGACCCCATGACTAAGTGACCCAAGTTTGGTGAGTGTAACTTTAATGCTGTACGAGTGGCAAACTTTCAAATTTTCCAATGAAAGTCTATGGGAAAAAATGGGGTCTTTGGGGGGCCGCCACAGGGCCACGGAGGGTGGGATTGCTTAACAGAGCACAAGCAAACTATTCGGGTATGAGCCGAACAAGTGTGCAAAGTTTCATAATTGTACTCCTAAAACTCTGGCAGGAGTAGCGTTTAGAAAATTGCTAAAATTTCATTGGCTGTTGGTAGCCCCGCCCACTTTGGGGTGCCCCCCCAAAATACATATTTTTATTCGGGGTGGCACCAACAATATGTGGTCCGAGTTTGGGGAGTGTCGCTTCAAAACTATACGAGCGGCAGCAGTGGGTGGGATCGCTTACTAAAGCACAAGCAATGTACTGTGCTATAAGGCGAATAGGTGTGGAAAGTTTGGCGCTTGTACCCCTAAAACTGTAGGAGGAGTAGCGTTTAGAAAACCGCGGGGCGCTAATAAGAAGAAGAAGAAGAAGAAGAAGAAGAAGAAGAACGAGCTGAACTAGTAGATCAAGATGTTGGCTTTTTCAAAGCCAACATAATAATAATAAAGTACAGTTTGTTGTATTTATTGGAGCATTGCTTTATTTTTTTGCTGTCCCTAACAAAGTAATCCAGGTGACAGCTGTTATTACACTTATATTAAAATATATCCACATTCTGAAGTGGGAATACTATTTAATATAAGTGGCCCAGACTGGAGTGACACTAAAAACTATAACTGTAACTGAAATTGAAAATAATTCAGCTGTGGCTGGCAGCTTGTCTAAACTTATTGTATAACACTTGAACACACACATATATATTTCATCAAATGTGCATGAAAGTTCTAACATTGAGGGTGCTACAATGCTACCTGAATCCATTACCAAATATGGTGTGCTAACCAGGTCCAATGAGTAATTTAAAAGAGACATATTGTTTGGAAAAACAAGAATGTGCCAGTGTATTATATTCCTCTAAATATAGAAGCAATGTGCTAAATCGGTTCCACTTCCTGCTGCCTCCTTTCCCAGGCTGTGCGGGGAGCCGGTGGCACTCAGCACACTGCAAAGTACAGTAGGATAGGAACCAATCAGCCACTAGGATGACCAGATGAAGAACGCAAGCCTGTCTTTACTTGTCTCCTTCAAAGCCAAATAAGTGTATAAAATGTAACACAGCGCATGCTTTTACATAACAGCCACACTACCATGCAGTATGCAGGATGCTTTTATCACAGTTAATAAAACATGTATTAATACAAGAAAATGCAAGAAATGACATCCCTAATGTAATTCTTATGTAATAACTAAATGCACAAGCCATATTACCTAGTCATTTTCAGGGAACAGACAACTTTTAAAAAAACTTTAAAGAAAAAAATTCAAGCGAAAACAGTTAGGGGCCGATTCATCAAGAGTCGAATATCGAGGGTTAATTAACCCTCGATATTCGACTAGGAACTAAAATCCTTTGACTTTGAATATCGAAGTCTAAGGATTTAGCGCAAATGCTGCGATCGAACGATCGAAGGATAATTCCTTCGATCGAACGATTAAATCCTTCGAATCGAACGATTCGAAGGATTTTAATCCAACGATCGAAGGAATATCCTTCGATCAAAAAAACTTAGGCAAGCCTATGGGGACCTTCCCCATAGGCTAACATTGACTTCGGTAGCTTTTAGCTGCCGAAGTAGGGGGTCGAAGTTTTTTTTAAAGAGGCAGTACTTCGACTATCGAATGGTCGAATAGTCGAACGATTTTTACTTCGAATCCTTCGATTCGAAGTCGTAGTCGTAGCCCATTCGATGGTCGAAGTAGCCCAAAAAACACTTCGAAATTCGAAGTTTTTTTACTTCGAATCCTTCACTCGAGCTTCATGAATCGGCCCCTTAAGGTTCAGCAAATGACCATTCAATCCAATAACTGAAATACACCAAAGAAAGGTGAAGGCTCCTGAAAATAAAATTAATTTCTGGTAAAAATATAAAAATGCTAGGGTTCAAAAGTCATAAATAGAAAAACACATTAAGCAGGCATACATAAAAAATATATAAATATCTGGTGTAAAATTATTTGCCGTTTATCCCAGTTTCATAGTTATAATTTTACTGTGATGTCTTCTTTAAAGAAACATAATATTGTTAACTAAAAGTTAATTGAAAGGGTGACAACCCCTTTAAGGTATGATGATCCAAATAGTTTAATTGGAAAACCCCAGATCCCAAGCATTCTGGATAATAGATCCTATACTTTCACTTACACTTCTGTTCTCAAAACCTCTTTATTTTTGCTTATGAGTAAAATGTTTTCACTTTTTCAAAATATGAATGCACTTTCCTATATTAGAGATTGGAAAAGTGTTGACATGGAATTGCAAATAACAGAATTGATCTGCACATTATTATGCCAGTAAAGTTAAGCCTTTTGCTAACTTAAAGAATGGCATCGCTGATTCAACATCTCAGTACAAATGTCATATCTTATGTGTGTGTGTAGACTTACAATGCTATTATTGATTTTAATTAATAGTTCCAGACTTTAAGTACAATATGAGTAGGGAGAACTTTAACAAAAAAAAGTGAATATACTGGATTTATTTTGAATGCTTTCAGAACTCAGTATTTCTGGGTGGTGATAAGATCAGTTGCAACTTTTTCCAACTTTTTCCAACTTTTTCCAATTTTTTATTTTTGCTTGATTATTTATTATTGTTTATTACCGTATATACTCGAGTATAAGCCGACCCAAGTATAAGCGGAGGTACCTAATTTTACCTACGAAAACTGGGAAAACTTATTGACTCTAGTATAAGCCTAGACACAACTACAGCCCTGTCTCCACATTCTGCCAAAGCGACCCCCCCAGTGATCAACCGGACTTCATTGCAAAGTTGATGGTGACAGAGAATTGCCAAACGGATTACTGTGTGCATTGTCCCACTACCATGTGCAGAGGGTGCTGTGTGATATTGCCATCACTGTTAATCTTTCGTATAACCAACAGAGGGCGCTGTGTGATATTGCAGTCACTGTTATTCATTCATATAACCAACAGATGGCGCTGTGTGATATTGCAGTCAGTTATTCTTTCATATAACCAACAGAGGGCGCTGTGTGATTTTGCAATCACTTTTATTCTTTCATATGACCAACAGAGGGCGCACTGTTATTCTTTCATATAACCAACAGAGGGCATTGTGGGATATTGCAGTCTCTCCCCAAGTGAACTGTTGGTATAGGAATGATTAAAAGTGACTGCAATCTCAGCTACTTGGGTCAGGTACCACTGACCCGAGTATAAGCCGAGGTAGACTTTTTCAGCACATTTTGGATGCTGAAAAACTGGGCTTATACTCGGGTATATATGGTACTATCTGTTAATCAAATGAATAAGAATTTAGGATAAAATATGAATGGAACACTTGCTTCATCACGTCTGATTTGTATTCTTATCTGTTGACCATCGTTAGGTATATTTCGAAGCATTAAAATATCTAGCTACCCAGTCTACACCTTAAAAAGATACTGACATCAGAAAATAGCCTTTTTTTATTATCTATCATAACATTACCTTTAAAATGCTATTTTTAATTTTACCATAAATGTATTTGCCTGATGCTTTAACATTACATTAATCTTACTACACGGATGCCATATTTGTGCGGTAGTCGGTTAGTATTCGAAACTCTAACTGACAGGTTAAGAAGGGACAGTCAGGTTGGCAAAACAGTCAGGTTTAGGAACTTCAAGTGACAATTACTTACGAAAGCAGAGCTTTCAGCGAAAAACGATCAACATGACCTTTAGGTCATGACCTTACAGGTATAGGATCCCTTATCCGGAAACCCGATATCCAGAAAGCTCCGAATTATGGAATGGCTCTCTCCCATAGACTCCATTTTATCCAAATAATCCAAATTTTTAAAAATGATTTCCTTTTTCTCTGTAATAATAAAGCAGTAGCTTGTACTTAGATATAATTAATCCTTATTGGAAGCAAAACCAGCCTATTGGGTTTATTTCATGTTTAAATTAATTTCTAGTAGACTTAAAGCATGAAGACCCAAATTACGGAAAGATCTGTTATCCGGAAAACCCCAGGTCCCGAGCATTCTGGATAACAGGTCCCATACCTGTATAATAAAATTATCGATTTTAAATAGAGTCCAAGGAGAACGCTGCTAATTTTTGTTATTTGTATGCGACCCAAGCTGCAGCACCCAGGCAAAGAGATCAAGACGTTGATATGACTTGCACCATTATAGGTATCATCAGAATAACATTATCAAAAGCATTTCCTCTTATCCAGCAGCAGCGCATCAGTAAATCTAATAATTATAATATTAATGTTCTGTAATGTTGTTTCCGCACATTGAAAGCTTTAACCTTTCTCCCAGAGGATGTGACCTATACAAGTGGTTGCTTTTTTTCTATTCTATTCACATTACACTTGTATTTTTTAATGAATTAAGTTTGTTATAACTGCAATGCCTGTTCTCACAACTGAACTTGTAATAATTGTATGCTGTATGTCTATTTCTACAATATCTTTTAATTCCAAGCTTATTTTTACTGTACTTTTGATTTATCTATCATTTTCTTAGTCTTCTAAATTTATATGTGATGAAATTACATTTCAGCACTAGGAGGCCAATTTATCAACATTCTCATTTTAGTGGTTACCATGAATGCCATGTAATTTATTATCCAAGATCCAAATATAAAAACCACTAATGCAAAAAAAAAAAAAACACTGGATGATGCGCTAAGAGATACAACAATTTTGGAAAATTAGAAAAGAAAATCAGAACACCTCTAACAGCCCAAATGATTGACAAAAAAGGTCCAATAAAATCAGCGCAGCTCCCATTGACTTCTATAGGACCTCATCTGCTTATATTTGTATTTGATATTAGTTCATGGTTTTTACACTTTAAAATGTTGAATTTTTAGAGTTTAAGAGAAATAGAATAAAACATGAATTTCCTGAAAAAAATTTGATTTGAAATAAAAATTCAAATGTTAATAAATCAGTCCCCCTTAATATTCTGTGACAATTTGCAACTGGTTTTATTTGCATCCTTGTACATAAAAAAGTTGTTTTTTGGTTTATTAAAATGGTTTGTATAGGAACTTATTCATTACTCTGTAGGGTGCTATTTTCTTTGAGGTTTTAATATACATGTTACTAATAGCATTTCTAAAAACCAAGGCACAGGAGCTTCTTGGAAGTATAGTAAATACAGTTTGGTCTAAAATATGGCATAGGAAGAGGCCCATCTATTAAAGGTCATATTTTAGTGGTATTAGAGTTTTTTGAAACCACAATTAAACTCTATTGCTCTAAAACCACGCATGCAAAAATGTAAAAAGTACAAACAAAAAAGTGCTGAACAATTTGAAAAAAATTATGAATATCTCTAAAACCTTTTAACAAATTGAGCTTTTTGGACAATGACAAGTGAAAAAAAACATCATAAAACCACTAAAAGTCTGAATGGCTAAAAAAAATATCCAACATGATCAGCGCAGCTTCCATTGACTTCTACGGTACCCTGACTGCTCAACAACTCACTTTGTCAGCAAACATGACTGACTCACTTATATAGTAAAGCCAGCGCAGTTTCCTGAGGCGGCTCCTGCAATGCCGCCCCCTGCACCGACTTACCTGTCGGGAGGGGAGGCAGGAACACGATTGCGGAGAGCGCAATTGCTCTCTCGCAATAGCGCAGCCGAATTTCCGGTTTAAAAACCGGAGATTCGGCTCTTAAAGGTGCAGGAGCGGCTTTTTGCCGCCCCTGGAATCCTCTCTGGCGCTGCCGCCTGAGGAGAGCGGCTCAGCTCGCCTCACTGTCGGAGCACCCCTGAGTAAAGCATATCATGTAACCTTACACTGGGTGATTTAAATCGCTTTAAGGGTAAGGCCACACTGGGCGTTTGGGGGAGTTTTGGTCGCCTGACGACTAATTGCCTTTTTTTGCGTCGACCAATCTCCCCAAGCGCCTTCCCTCACTCTGCACCTTACTCTTATGGATGGGTGACAAATGCTGGAGGGCTAATAGATAAACACACCTGCTAATTTAAAAGTTTAATAAATTACACACAGTGCACTATAGCTGACTTTTCCTGAACTATATTACATAAGAAAATATCTTTTGCTTTACAAAACTATATTTCATAAAATACTGTGCCCCCAACTGCATTATATACAGTAGCTCATGATGTCCTAGAATGAACTCAACAACTCTTTGCCAGCAACATGACTCACTTATATATAGAGCAAGAGCACATCAGTAGCTGCTAAAATTGGCTTCCGGTTGGTGGCCTTCTATAAAGATTATTATTATTAAGGCTTTGTTTTGCCCCCGCATATACAAAAACTTTTTTAAGAATTTAGCTGATCAGTTATTTCTAGTTCTCTACTGACATTTTCTCCTAATCATACTGGGGTTTGTGCTTTTCTTCATTTAATTGCATAATCATTGATACCCCCAACTGCTAAAACAGCTGCTGCTTAATCATACATTCAATATTATAAAAACAAAATATCATTTAAGCTAGAGGAAACTCTGGTGCTATTTTCTATTAAATTCTTTGATAAGCTGCTTAAAATGTATAAATGTGCATCACAGACCCCTATGCACTTCCTATTTCAGGCTGAATGTCTAAGCAAAAACAAAACAATTAAATGCCCATCTGCTTTTTGTTTGCCGTTTGTTAAGCCAGATGATTCTAATTTTATCTTCAGGTTCTCTACAAAAATACATGTTTTGCTAAACCCAGATGGATCTGTGAATGATTATATACATCTGACAGTACCTACACTAATCCTTGATCCATTAGGCCTCCTGAGCTGCTATCCTAAACCCTAAACATACTGCATGTCTTCACATTCTCTAATCCAGGGATCCCCAACCTTTTTTACCCAAGAGCAACATTCAGATGTAAATAGAGTTGGGGAGCAACACAAGAATGCAAAAATCCTGGCGGTGCCAATTATGGGCTGTGATTTGGTAGCCCCTATGTGGACTGGCAACCTACAGGAGGCTTTTTTTTTGGCTTTTTTAGGCTTTAATTCATGTCTCTGAGACTGTGTACAGAGCAATCCATGGCTATTGTGTTTTATACAGGTATGGTATCTATTAATGCTTGGGACCTTAGTTTTTTTGGATAAGGGATTTTATGTTGTTTGGATCACCATGCCTTAAGTCTACTAAAAATTATTTTGTAAGGAATCCCATCCCTGAAGTTTTTCTATTTAGCTCTGCTGGATTCCTAAGAAAACAAACTATAGTGTTTCAGTGATTTGTATAAACCACAGGTCTATCATCTTTGTAGACACTGGAATAAAAAGGTTACACCAGAGAATACATTTTGAACTAAATATATTGTGGAACTCAAAAATGCAAAGCTGTATATGGCGTATGCCTTAATATAATATATTCAACTCTGAGTGCTAGCGAGACTTTCAAATTGAGGCCATGTATCATAATAAAAACATGCAGGTTCAAGAAATAAAAGTATATAAAAAATTTATTGCTGAATAGATAGCACAGACACAAAACAAAAATATTGTACTACTACCTATACAATTTTATAAAGAGCATATGAAAATAAAGGACACTATATATATATATATATATATATATATATATATATATATATATATATCTCTCAATAAATATGTTTTCATTTTTGGGGAAATTGTTGGGGAGGGGAATTGCTTACTAAACCAGATCACATCATATTCTTCTGTCGCCCTTGATATTTATCATTAGATTACCAGTTAAAAGATTACATGAGTTTTGTTTTCAGTCTCTAGCTGATTATTGGTTGTAATATCCAGAATGGAAATTAATGGTTGCTTGGGGCACCACTTTGTACCATACTTAATTCAAGACAACCTTCCCACTGTGGAAAGTGATGAGCACATTTTTTTCACCAGCCATGGATTTGCAGCAAAATTTCATGAAAAGTCACCAAGACAAAAAAGTCATCATAAGAAAAAACTCCCATTGACTTTAATGCATTTGGAGAAAGAAAAATTGTTGCACGCGTAAAAAATGGTGCCTGTAAAAAAATGTTGGCGCCCATTGACTTTAATGTGTTTCGCAAATTTTTCAGGACAGATTCACTCATCACTACTATTGGATCAAATTATTATTATTATTATTATGTGAATAATTATAATCATCAAAGTATTGTTCTTTTATTGGATTTGTAAAGTGTTCTTGTATTAAACCATGCTGTATTAACCATAGACTTTGAAAGACTTGACTATGCTATTTGCAATGGCATCACAGAGAATATTTTTTTCAATTCTTGTATAAAAATACACCAATAAAAAGATGATGCCCATGTTTGAATATGGTACATTTCATGCATTAGAAATGAGCTGCAGGATTAGATGTAATATAAATGCTGCAATTACATGCCTTCCGTAAAGTCATAGGTCAGATCAGAAAAGTAATTAGCTTTCACCATAGCTGTTTTACAAAACAAGAGGTGATTCTTTCTGTACTATTTCATTATATATCAGCAACATTAAATAAAATGCACTATTAATTATCTGCAATGTTGAACTTTTTAAAGTTTGGGAACAAACAATCGGTTCATCCTTTAAAGGGTATGCATGGTTTTACTTTTCTGTTTTTGAGACAGCAATAATGTTCTTACATTTGCAAAGATAGTTGTAACATAACTATATGTTCTTCCAGAACTCAGCCATCTACTATACTGTATGACATAAACTTAACAAATTAACTGAGCTGTAATTTACATTGCACATACATTTATGTCAATGGAAAATGCCCTCACTAAAATAATCAATGACCTTCTCCTGTCAAAGTCTAATAGTTAATATTTCATAATCATCATTTTAAATCTTTCTGCAGCCTTTGGCTTGGTTTACCACCCACTCCTCCTACTGTAGATGTTTTGGCATTCATGATACTGTTCTTTCATGGTTGAAATTGTATCTTTCGTTTAAAGGTACTCCTTATTCCCCCATTTTATTGGCATTCCTCAAAAATCTGAAAACTCCTGCTCATATTACTCTGATATTTCTCTCTAAACAATGATTCAGTTATTCAAATTCCTTTATGTTGAAGACACTGGGAGATTATTTATGATTACTCAAGTCTTATTCAAAAAAGCCTTTCCAAACTATGTGTAATTTCCTAACTCACAAGAGGTTTCTTTTATAATTGCTCCAGCCAAAATTGGCCCCACAACTTTCCCTTCCTACTCTGGACCTCACTTGTCCTTTGCCAAGTCACAGACTGACTTTCTTCTATCCTCTCCTGGATGTCATGGTGCTGTTTTTTATAATTCTGCTCTTCTCCATGAAGTTGCTGTTTGGGATTTACAAATGAGCTTACAATCTAAAATGGAAAGGGGGTTAAGACACAAGGTGTGGGAGTGGGCAAGATCAGAAATAAGCAAGGTGAAAGATGTAGCATATGGTATTGCATTTGGAATCTAAACAGACCAAGAGTAGGCTGTAGGGTGAGGAGAGTTATGAAGTTTTTTGAATGTCAGTCATTCGTTTTATTCTGAAAGGTAGTGGAAGCCAGTGCAGGGATTGGCAGAGTGGTATGGCAGAGGAGGAGTGGTTGCTAAGGTGTATAAGCCTGGTGGCAGTATTCATTTAATATAGAGTTACAATAGTCTAGGCGTGATATGATGAGAGCGTGAATACGAATTTTGGCAACATCTTGGGTGATAAATGATCGCATTTCGGATATATTCCTTAGGTGAATAGGAGTGAAGGACAGGGCAGAATCTAGGATAACCCCAAGGCACCGGACCTGGAGAGAGAGGGTAATAGTGGAATTGTTAACTATGATAGATATTTCTGAGATGTTATGGATGTTAGTTGGGAAAAGAGAACCCTTTCCATTTTATGGAGGTTTAAATTAAGGTAGCGTTGTGACATGCAAGTAAAGATAGCACACAGGCAAAAGGAGACCTGAGTTAAAAGCTCAGGGTTGAGATCAGGAGTATAGTCAGCATAGAGGTGGTATTAGAAGCCATATGAGTTGATTAGTTTGCTAGAAAGGAGGGGAAGTATAGTGAGAAAATAATAAGGGGCCCAGGACAGAGTATTGAGGAAACCCAACAGAAAGAGGTAGGGGAGAAGATGATACTCCATTGTAAGAGCCACTGAAGGATTGATTAGTGTGGAAAGAATAGAATCAGGATAGGGGTGTGTCTTGAAGGCCAAGCGAATGGGGGGACTGGAGAAAGAGAGGATGATCCATAGTGTCTAATCCGGCTGAGAGATCTTTCATAACCATAGTTGGTTCTAAATGCTGACTTTTTCACTTATCTAACCATTTTATGATCCCTCATGCAAACTTTACTGACTCCCAATTTCCTCTTGAAATAAATTCAGTTTACTAACATCCTCGATTTTGACATTATCGACAAAGCCACCCCTCTACATCTCAGCACTGATCCCAAAATACACTCCTTTATTGTAAGGAACTTACCCTGGTGGTCTAGCGGCAGCGGGGTCCACGCCGCGTCCTCGGCGTGGACACCTGCTGTGCTGCTTTCTTCCTCTGCCGGTTCCTCTAGGGCATTATTTAAAGGCGCAGTGACGCTGGCGTGTGACGTCAGCGTGCAATGGCGCCAAATTCAAATGTATTTAAGGGGAATTTAGGTTTTAGCAAGTTGTCCGTTGTTAGGTTCAATTTGCTTGTTCCTGGGTGTTATTATCTTGATTCCTGACCTGATCTACTGTGTTTGACCCTTGCCTGACTGAAACTTTGCTGACTTCTCCAATCCTGACTTTTGCCTGCCTATTACTACGTTGATCTCTCCTATCCTGAAACCTAGCCTGTCTATCGAAGATTCTACGCTCTCCATCCTGATTTCGGCCTGTCTGACTATTCTTACTGCTTGTGCTGGCCCGGCCTGCCTGTTCCTGGTGGTTTCCTATCTTCTAGTACCCTTGTAAACAGTTGTGCCCCATTGCCTGCCAGAACTTATGCCTTGCACCTCTCGTTAAGTCCAGGTGGCATCTGAGTAAGCCGAGGGCTCCTCCCGACGCCAAAGGCGGTCACTTAACTGGTGAAGTCGAGCCGTGACCAGGGTGCTTGGCATCTGTTCTGGTGTAGGGTGCCGACCGTGACATTTATGCTCCTTGTGCTCTGCTTCTGAATCTTGTCCTCTCCTCATTTTATTCCATTTCTAATTGCAAGACTTCTCTTGAGCTACTGTCTGTCTCAGGAATTCTCGACCATGGCTTATCAGACATTCCCTCTATCCTCTAAACTTGCGAATGCAACCTAAAGACCCATCTGTTTAGAGAAGTCTATTTAATGCAACCTAATTGATTAGAAGTCAATATACCATAAAGAACAACCGTTTATTTTCAGCATCCATATCATTGAACTCTGCCCTTAATCTCGTGAGCAGGACCCACCGATCCTATTTTTATTCTTTAAGCCTTGTTTGTTAAAATAATGTAAGACCTGGTTTTAAATAATTCTACAGTATAGCATTATGTAGCTTGCTACTATTATATAAATAGATGATAATGATGATGAAGTATGTTTTACCCCATGTGATGTATTGTAATTATATATTTTTTTTTTTTAAAAAATTATAAACTTGAAAATTTACCAAAATCATACTTATTTATGAAAAAACTATATATATATATATATATATATACGGTATATATAAAAAATGCTTTTGAAGAAAAACATTAAAAAAATTGAATGCAACAAAAAAAAGTGACAAACTCAAATTGATTCTATGAATTACTAGGTAGCTTTTAGATGCCAAATTATTACATTTGAGGTTTTTGAGTTTTTGGTTCTTAATAAATCTCAACTTTACTTTTTGAAAATTCAAATTTGTGAGTTTTAGCTCAATTGAATTGTAGTAAAAATTTTAATTTTAATTTTGAAAAATCAGCCCGATAGTCTCATTAAAATGATAACTGTAAGAGGTTTTTCAAGAGTTACAACTGTAGATTGCAAAATAATAGAATTCTATCATGATTCTTATTTTTCCAGTTTTATCAACACATTTATTAACACTTTTTTTTCTCAAAAGATAAAACGAGTTGACAAAAATGTTCTGTGAACATTCTCAAAAATATTTTGGATACTCTTTTTAAAAAAAGTAAAAATAGTCTTTCTGCTATAATGGGATAGATAAGGCCAATATATAGTTATCTCTGATTATCCTGCAAGATAGGATCAATTGCATTTAAAGGGCAAGTAAAGTCTAAAAGAGAATAAGGCTATAAAAGCTGTATTTTGTATACTAAACATAAACATGAACTTACTGCACCACAAGCCTAATCAAACAAATGATTTATGCTTTCAAAGTTGGCCACAGGGGATCACCATCTTGTAACTTTCTTAAACATCTTTGCAAGACCAAGACTGTGCACATGCTTAGTGTGGTCTGGGTTGCTTAGGGATCGTTTCTTATCAAAACGGTAAACATTTTTTAATTAAAATATATTGGAGATAGGTTTCGTTTTCATTAAAGAAAGTAAAAATGGGATTTTATTTTTCTGCCTTTACATGCCTTTTAATTCAGTGAAGTTGCTTACCATGTGTGGACAGTTTAATTGAATAGTGTAGGAAAGAGAAGTCTTTCATACACATGGTGGCCTATTTACTAATTTCAGTCAAGAAAAAATTTGGGCAACAAAAAAACCTGTGATAAAACTTGTGCAACTTTTTTAATCGGATGTTAGCAAATGCAACTCTGTGGAATGAAATTAGTTTTATGCACAACTCACTGAGGGGAATAGCAGATGTTACCCTCTGCACTTGCATTGAGCCCTCTTATAGGGAGTGGTATCTTTGTACATGATACATGTAGACTGTTCTGAGTCTGATCTTAAAAAATAATAATAAATAGGGTTTGTTATAATGAGATCATTTATTTTGTAACATCTACAGAAATCTAATTGCATAAATACTGTAATAACCACTGCATGTTCTAATGTTGCCTGGGTTCAACCAGCAAGTTCATTGCTATACCACTTCTTTCATACACTAGTGCCTATGATTACGTATCGTTTAATACGAAACGCGTTAGGACGCATATCTTTTAACATGATGGAATAAAGTAACAAGTTTTAACCTCTGATGCCTTGGCTGCAGGAGTGCTTGCACATTTATTTCGGATGTTTTGAATAAAGTATTTAAAACAGTTAACTTTGTGCAGTATAGATGTATTATTGGAGGGGGCTACAGGATCAACCTTTGATGTAGGATCTCTTGCTAGAGATCTTGATTCGCTTTCCTATGGCAATTCCTTGTGACCCTGGACTATATTGCTAACCTACTTGTGGTCTGGCATACTTAGGTTGCTGTGATTGCTGCTGAGTGCTTACTACAATGCACATAGTTATGTGTTTTGATAATTATTAATTCAAATAGCGGGGCAATATTGCAAGTAGAGAATTGTATGAGACTACTTTCACAGATAAAAGAAGTCTGAGTACATCAAAGAACTAAATGCATGTAGTACTGATGTACCCTTATGTATTGTGTAATTTCCAAACACAGCTTGTTCCACTTGTACATCATTTATATAGATTTAAAATAGTTATACGTGTATTTACAGAAACATATAAGCTATTCGTATTGGACAAGTAGATTGTCGCAATCAAGAGCAATAATTCTCACAGTTACGACCAAGTACAGTCTTGAATTTGTTTCCTAAAATCTGTCAACATTTCATTTGATAATGAATGAACTACTTACTATATCAGTCATGAAAATATCACTGAAACCTACATTTTGAAATTTTGAGCTCAGATAACAGATTTGAGAATTCAATACAATCATTGCTACCTGCCAGAAAAAGTTATTAGGTAAGCCCTTTGCCAAATACATATCTACAGAACCGTTCTGCTCCCACCCATTTATGAAAAGAGCCGTTATCAGAGGGGTGGTTGCAATGTATTATTAGTACAATTGGGGCTGGATTATCATCTAAGACCTTGCAACTTTAAATTAAAGGGATCCTGTCATTGGAAAACATGTTTTTTTCAAAACGCATCAGTTAATAGTGCTACTCCAGCAGAATTCTGCACTGAAATCCATTTCTCAAAAGAGCAAACAGATTTTTTTATATTCAATTTTGAGATCTGACATGGGGCTAGACATTTTGTCAATTTCCCAGCTGCCCCTGGTCATGTGATTTGTGCCTGCACTTTAGGAGAGAAATGCTTTCTGGCAGGCTGCTGTTTTTCCTTCTCAATGTAACTGAATGTGTCTCAGTGAGACATGGGGTTTTACTATTGAGTGTTGTTCTTAGATCTACCAGGCAGCTGTTATCTTGTGTTAGGGAGCTGGTTACATTCCCATTGTTCTTTTGTTTGGCTGCTGGGGGGGAAAGGGAGGGGGGTGATATCACTCCAACTTGCAGTACAGCAGTCCCATCAGATTTCAAAATTGAATATAAAAAAAAATTTGTTTGCTCTTTTGAGAAATGGATTTCAGTGCAGAATTCTGCTGGAGCAGCACTATTAACTGATTCATTTTGAAAAAATTTTTTTTCCCATCACAGTATCCCTTTAAATTAACAGTACTCTCATGAAATGTAATGTCTTGTAAACTTAAAATATTAGTTTGAATTAATTTAACATCCCATATATTAAAATGTAACTTTTTACAGTCATTAGTTTATTTAGATTTTCATTTATTAGAATGTTAGAAATTTGGAAAATAAAGAACAAAATAAACCTTTTCCTGTTTCACAATGTGATTCGTGCCTGAACATTCTATTCTGTTCCCAGGTGTAAAATGTATTCCTACACATCTGTGATTATTACAAATCAATTTGCCCATCTCTGTTAGAAGGTATTACTTTACAGCGAGGAAGCATGACATAGCCTACCAAATTAAATTAGTCCTAAAATGCTTGGATTAAACATAAGTCTATTAAAAGGATTAAATAAATCGGAAAGGTTCAAGTAGGTTTCCGTAACATTTATTGCAATTTTCAAGTGAAGGAAACTATTTCAAGTACTGAAAAATGTTTAGACTACAAGTCCTCTATTTGAAGTATAGTGTACAATTTTAAAGAAGAAAATAATACTGTACATAAACAGCTCCCGTATATTATTTAGAGCTTGCTTAAAACGTGTTCCAGCGTCCATACCCCCTTCAAAACGTGTAAAACAGAAAAGCATGTCAATTGAACAAAATAAGGTTACCATTATTGCTTTCCATTTTTAAGAAGAAAATGCAGCAAAATGCTAATCATTTTATTTAATGCGCTTCCAACACAAGCAGGTGGTGTTTAAGTAGCCTGAAGAGAGGAATTAAATGCCTCAAAACATGTGTTTCACAAGGCTTACCATGGGTATGTCTTTTTAAAGATCCCCACGGATCCAAGAATAAAAGAGGAATTAACCATTATGAATATATTATAATGTGTAATTATTGCTTTCTCAAAAGCTCATAAACATTATTATTCTTTGGGAGCATTGCACAGTATGAGGAAAGATGACTTCTTTAGCACTTTTAATGACTACACAAGGCACTTGTACTGAATGTTAACACACAAACCCAGCATCTGCAGCCTAACATATAGCATCGATATTGTACAGGGTTTTTTTTTAAATCAGACTGGGTAATATAGGTAATATCCCCACTGGCATCTTTATGGTAGTATCATTGCATTGAAGTGCTTGACGGCTGTCAGATTTATGTGACTTTAGGATCTTTGCTGCTATTACAGAGTGCAATGAGCTCACATTAAGTCATTTACTTATGCAACTCCTTCACCAACATATCACTCATAAAATAAAGAAATATTCTAACCACAGTGCTTCAGCCTTATTATTAATTCCCACCACAATGTTTTAATTTGCAGTGGGTTTTAAATCATGTTTAACATAGACTTATCGCCCATTTTCTATTTTGGTTAACATACAGGCATATGCCCCATTTTTGATTTATCATCCCTCTAAAACAAGGTATAACCTATATTTGCTGCCCAGTCGTGGGACTTATTCGAGAATGGTTCCACAGTACTGATTATATTCAATTTCCTTTCTATTGCCATTAACTCCAGCTTTCCCATTTTGCCTGCAAACTTCTTGCATGTAATATCACTACCAGTCTTTACAGTGTTTACATATAACTTCTGGTTCACCCTTTTATACTGTATGTTCAATTCCTATCCTCCTATTATGTCTATTTTCCCCCACCATGCCCAGGTCTTTGTTGATCCTAAGGGGCAAATTTACTTACCTCCGAATTTGTGCCAGTGTTGCCTTCGCCACACTTCACCGCACTTCGCCACACCGCCACACTTCGCCACACTTTGCTACACTTCGCCAGGGGTAGATTCACCAGGGCTGCGCAAATTCACGAAGATCAGAAGTTGCACACAAGTTACCAATCATTTGCGAAGTTGTGCTAGCAATATTACGATCAGCGGTTCGAAGTTACGCTAGCGATCGGAAATTAGCATACGGCGTGCAGTTAAAGTACAATGGCCGTATATGCAGCAGAAAACACATTACACTACACAAGGCCAGGTAACCATAATAAATGTATTCTAATGCCCTACACATGTGCCCACAGAATAGTTTAGGTGCCATATGTTATCAATGTAGGGGGGAAGGAGGGTACCCTAAAAAAAATGTCGCTCTTTTTCAGCCTATCACCATGTAAAAAATATAAGACGCTAGCGTTTTTTTGGGACTTAGAAAAATTTAAACTTTTTTTAAACCATCCCTATCTACCCTATTGATCTCTACAATCCTGATCTTTTTCCTGTCCGCTGACTATTCTACACTCTCCAATCCTGATTCCGGCCTGTCTGACTATTCTCTGTTTGTGCTGGCCCTGCCTGCCTGTTCAAGTGGTGTTCTTCCTTCCAGTATCCTGGTGAGACGATCGTGCCCCTTTGCTCGTCCAGAACTGTTAGCTTTACTCCTCTCTCAAATAAGACCTGGCGGCATCCAATTAGCCAAGGGCTCCACCCGAGGTGAAAGGCAGCGATTAAAGGCAGAAGTGAGAGCAGAGACCAGGGAGCTTAGCTTGGGTTCTGGATTTCGGGTGCCATTCGTTTGCAAATGAGGTATCTTAGACGAGACTCAGTCTCTTATATATTCTTTGTTTGTAACTGGCCTGCATATGAGACACCCAAGTGAAATACATTGAATATGACATCTATACATTAGAGTTAACATTTCTACAAGACAAGACTTTTTAGTTTCCGATAAAATATGCTGTTCTGTGTAGCGGCATGACAAAATATTTTGGAATAGACAAATCCATCTGACCAATGTTTGCAATAACACTTAGCCCTATAAGGGCCCCCCTGCAGTCCGACTTCATGAAGACACCTCTGTGCAATATTTCATTTCATATCCATGAATGGACATTGTGAACACATATGAACATATATTTTTAAATCAAACCACTTTAAATGTCTCAGAAGACGGGAACCCTCAATGATAATGTAATTCTGGCACGCAATCTTATGATATTTCTAAATTAAAATACCAAGTAAACACAAATGTATGTCTCCAAACTCCTTTAACATAAAGCATTTAAAACAGATTTGGTTTAACAATTTAATGTAAAGTTCAAGCCTGAAATATGTTTCACATGAAAAACTAGCCATTTAAAAACCCATCATAACTGTTACATTATTGCGAGTAATAAATTTGCAGGAACTGTAATCCACAGACAGAGATTAATATCTAATGCAATATTCTCTGATTAATTCCCTCGTCCACAGATTGCTTTATAATGCATCTGAAATATTAATGCACATTTAGCAGTTCTACATCCCATTTTGCATTCTCTGTGGAAATATTTATTATCTTAAAGCTACGAAAACTAAGTGAACAAAGTGAAGCCAAACTCAATACCCAAATGAAAGTGTTTTTGTGTAAGGCGTTGTAAAATAGACATTACATATATTTATTTCATTTCTTTAATTTTATTTTAGAATCACAGACCTAAAAGAGGCAAAGCCTGTTGTAGTAATATCTATTGTTGAGCACACAATGATGTATTTGTCAGATGCAGAGCTGGTTGTAGACTGGGGTAAATTGGTCTTCTGACCTGGGGGCAAAGAGGAAATAAATGAAATATTAGCCTAAAGTTCAAAGAAATTATTGTGTAGCTATTTTAAGTAGACTAACTGGAGCCCATGACTAGGCACCCTGAGGGGTGCGAAACGCATAGGGTGGATGGAGATGCAGCTATATTTTTAACTTTTCTACCAATAAATGTATTTTTTAACTGAATATCTATGGTCTTGTGGATCCGTTTGAGTGCCAGTCAGCTCTGCTTCCTTATCTTATACTAACTGTAGCCCCCGAGATAACTGTAGCCTTGTATCAGCAGGGCATTCCAAACCTTCACTGCCCTCATTGGGAAAAAACATTTGTGTTGTTAAAGTGAAAGTTTACATGTAGTTCCTCAACTCTTTTTTCTACAAAAAAAATCCTCCCAGGGCCGGGCCAAGGGGTAGGCTGAGTAGGCAACCGTCTAGGATGCAAAACCTGGGGGGCGCACTTATCAGGGGTAAATACATTTTTCAAGTATTAAATGTGTCCCATGGCAGGCCTTTTTAAGTATTATTTAAAAAAAAAAAAACTCATTCGACCAAGGGCGCCAAACCCTGGGGTTTGTTTAAACAAAGCAGCAGCGCTCCCCCACCCAGGGAGCGCCAGCGTGAGCGTGGCTCCCAATTCTACTGCCTGTGACTGTGACGCGTTGGTGCGATGATGCCCTGGCGCGTGTTGGACTACAGTCATGAATCGGGCAAAGAGAGGACTTGGCTGGCTGGCTCTGGATGTGCCTAGAGAGGTACGACAGCACCGGGCACTGTCACTCCTTCCTACGGTACCTTCCTTGAAGAGTTGCTTGCTGGGCTGCTGTTGGCACAGTCAGGTAGTCAGGTACAGAGATCATTCATTGGGGGCTCTTGGGGCGTTGCCAGTTAGGAAGTACAGATGGGGGGGATGCCTTGGGGGCCATGATTGGGCTGGCTGCTGGTACTGTGGGGGGTTGCCTTGGGGGCCATGATGGGCTGCTGGTACTGTGGGGGGTCTGCCTTAGGGGCTATGATGGGCAGGCTGCTGGTACAGATGGGGGGCTGCCTTGGGGGCCATGATGGGCTGGCTGCTCGTACTGTGGGGGGGCTGCCTTGGAGTACTGGTGGGGCTTGGGCAGTATTGATGGATACGGGCTCATTGGCTGCGGGCACAGGTACAGATACATTACAGGTACATTAAATATTTATATAAATTAAAAGTTTCATTCAATAATGCGTTTTCTTTTATTAATAAAATGTAATGGTAAGGTGGGAAATATAGGACAGGGGGTGGGGGGCGCTGATTGGAACCCTTGCCTAGGGTGCCAAACTACCATGGCCCGGCTCTGGTCGCCCCCATAAGTCTGTAACGTCCTCTAATAAATTTACAAGGATTAATATCCTCGTACAGTAAGTGCCTTTTCTCCAGAGAAAACAACCCCAACCTTCTTTTCACATTTCCGTGTATCACAACGTTGTCTTTGCATGTGCTTTAAAGGTATACTGTCATGGGTATCGTGTAATAGTGCTGCACTGCAATCCATTTTTCAAAAGAGCAAAGGGATTTTTTTTATATTTAATTTTCAAGCTGACATGGGGCTAGACATATTGTCAGTTTCCCAGGTGCCCCCAGTAATGTGACTTGTGCTCTGATAAACTGCGGTCTCTCTTTACTGCTGCACTGCAAGTTGTAGCAATATTACCACTTCGCTTTCCCCCCAGCAGCCCATCAGCAGAACAATGGGAAGGTAACCAGATAGCAGCTCCCTAACACAAGATAACAGCTGCCTGGTAGATCTAAGAACAGCACTCAATAGTAAAATCCAGGTCTCACTGGGACACATTCAGTAACACTGAGCAGGAGAAACAAAAGCCTGCCAGAAAGCAGATCCATCCTAAAGTGCTGGCACTCTCTGAAAGCACATGACCAGGCAAAAGGACCTGAGATGGCTGTCTACACCAATATTACAACAACAAAAAAATACACTTGTTGGTCCCTTTAAAAAGTACTGGCTGGTGCTCTTACATTAGCTACCCCTCCCATGTTCTTATATAAGGAGGCTGCCATATTTATGCTGCAGTAGTCATTTAGTGGTTGAAAAGGGACGTGGTTGTGTTGGCTAAACAGCTATGTTTGAAAAATTCAAATTACTTACTTATTGTCAGTATGACTGGGGCCCAAAACTGCACTGTATACTTATAGGGAGCTTGTCATGATTTTTATGGTGTACAATTTTTGCTAGATTATACTGCGTACATTTCAAGTAATCCATTCTACCATTTAAAATGTTATTCTTAACTGAACTAATAAGTGTATTTTTTAACTGTAATATTGGTGTGTAGACTGCTATCTCAGGTCACTGTGCCTGATCCTGTGCTTGCAGAAAGAACCAGCACTACACAATGGAACTAATTACAGATAAGCTATTGTTTCTCCTACTCAATGTAATAGAAAGTTGTTACGGTTGGTCTTGGGTATTTTACTATTCTCATATCTACCACTAGGGCATGGAAGCATTTTTTAGCAATGCTGGTATCAGGGAGCTGTTATCGTGTTAACTTTCCTTTGTTCTGTTGATAAACTGCTGGGGGTTACAGGGAGTAGGGTGATATCAACCTGATATTGCAATGCAGCAACAAAGAGTAACTGAAGTCACATGGCTGAGGACACCTGGGAAACTATGAACTTGTCTTGCCCCATGTCAGATTTCAAAAGTAACTGTAAAAAGAAAATCTGTTTTCATTTTAAAAATAAATTATACTCGAGTATAAGCCGAGTTTTTCAGCATCCAAAATGTGTTGAAAAAGTGTACCTCGGCTTATACTCGAGTCAATGTGCACAATCACCTGAATGTAATATCCTCCATGCAGCAGTGGCATACAACTTCCCATGAACGCTCGTCCCATTGGCTCTATACTACTCACCTAGCTCCGCCCACACAGCGCACCAACTGACAGCCTCTCGCCCTAGCTCACCAGATTATTGGCTGGCTCAAGCTGTCAGTCCTCCCGCTCACCGCAGGGTCTGCTGCCTGCTAAGCTGCACGGCGCCTGGCCAGGGGACCCGATCCGGCGCCACAGTGGGGATGTGGATGCCCCCAGCACGCGGCCAGCCAAGCCACTGGAGCCCATGTGAGTAGCTGCTCACTAGGCTGAGTTCTTTTCAAATCCTGGCATGCAGATCGGTGGCATTCTGTAATTACCTTTATTTGTTGTTCTGCTTTTTATTAGCCAGAGCCTGGGAAGTTCTGAATACAGAAATCACTGTACCAATTCTGCAGTAAAGCACCGATCTAATGCAGTTTTTTATATACCCACTAACAGCGGTCACTATTGTGCCTCTAGTTTACACTTCTGTACAAATCTCACTTCTGAGCTACATGTCAGTAGCTGCTACAGGCCTTGTTGGGGGGGAGGGGGCAGTAGCTGCAAGGCAACAAGTGACCTGTAATTAGCCCTACCTGTGGCCAAGAACAGCACAAGGACCCTTGCCGCATGGCTCAGCCAGATAACTTTTAAATATAAACTGCATTTCCCAGCAGCCTTTGCCAGTCTGAGTCACTAAAGGATTCTGGGAGTTGTAGTTGCAATAGCTGCTGAGTTTCAGGTTTACATTGTCCTCCTAGTGACTTATAACCCTGTCTGGTCATTGTTCAATAGCATATACTCCCAATAAGAGTATGGAATGTCAAGTGCTTTTGTTTCTCTCTCTCTCTCTCTCTCTCTCTCTCTCTCTCTCTCTCTCTCTCTCTCTCTCTCTCTCGCTCTCTCTCTCTCTTGCATTGCATCTCATGTGTGTATGTAAAGATATCACAACACAGTGTGTACTGGAATGCACCCTAGGCTTATACTCGAGTCAATAAGGTTTCCCAGTTTTTGTAGGTAAAATTAGGTACCTCGGCTTATACTCGGGTCGGCTTATACTCGAGTATATATGGTAAATGCAAGATTTTGATGGAGGAGTGCTATTAACGGGTGCACTTTGTAAAAGAATACATTTAAAGTGAGGCCTTACCAGGGATCTATAAAAAGGCAAAAATGAAAACCCATAATCTTCAGCATATTATTATATATTGTATATTATAACCTAAGACAGAGGTCACATGTGTCTGTATGGCCATTTTTCTTAAAAAACAAAACCATCACTTTTTACCTAGTATATCCACACCAATTGCTTAGCGTCAACCTCCCTTTTTATTTAAACATTCTTTTTCATTTACCCTTGATCTTCCCTGCTATTCAATTTCTGGCATGCTACAGTGCTATTCCCCCTGGTCTCACTATTTTTCCCACTACTCATTTTTCTGAAATGTTCTTATTGGAGATATTTTTATTTTAAATGTGACATCTTGGCAAGATGGCAACTTTGCATTAAAAGAATCAGAGCAATCAATCAACATTAATATATATTATGATCCATAGCCTTTAGGGATTTGTTATTTCAACAACTGGTCTCATGGTAGGCTATGGGTAAATGACTATTTTTGAATCAATCTAATTCATTGAATGCATTAAATAGTTGCATAAGTCTCCAAATTGATTCAGAATCTATTGATCTGTATGGTTTTTTTAAAATATGTCTATAATATTGAGCTTTACTGTATTGAAATAAAAAGTGAAAACTGAAGATCTCATCAATACATAAATGTATGATGCACTTAATCATAATTCTTATTCAGATAGGCTCTAAATATATTTATTGACATTTATATAGCACTGACACAATTTAGTGTATGTTTATGTTTTCTGTTTATACAGTACAGGTACGGGATCAGTGAAACCCCATTATCCAGAAAGCTCAGCATTACATGAAGGCCATCTTCCATAAACTAAATTTTAATAAAATAATTAAAATATTTATAATAAAACATTACCTTGTACATGATTCTCACTAGGATATATTTAATCCTTATTGGAGGCAATACATTTATCAAGGGTCAAAGTGTTTTTCGAGTTTATTTTAGTGTAAATTAACTAAGGAATGGTCCAAATTCGATTAGAGTTTTTAAAGAAAATCTAAATTAGAATTTCAAAATTTATCATGTACTGTCCCTTTAAAAATTCGACTTCGACCATTCAAAATCTAAAACCTACCGAATTGCTGTTTTAGCCTATGGGGGGACCTTCTAGAACCTATTTGGAGTCAATTGGTGGACAATGAAAAATTGAAGATTTTTTTGGGGAAAAAAATTTGAATCGTACAATTCAAATGCGCTATTACTCCAATTCATACTATTCAATCGAAAATGGACCTATTCGCCAAAAAATTCTGTTGTTCTGTTTGAATTCGAATTTCGAAGTTTTTCAAATTCAACCCTTGATAAATCTGCCCCTATGGTGATCAAAATTATGGAAAGATCCCTTATCTGGTAAACTCCAGGTCCCAAACATTCTGCATAACATATCCCACATCTATATACAGTATATATGGTTCTTTATCCTTCTTTTTTCATTGGTACCCAGGCAGTTATATGGGGTTGTGCCATTTTCACACCTAAACCAGTTTTAATATTCAAAAACTATTTTTTTCAACTTGTTTTATTAATTAATTATACATTAAAATGGGAACGTTTGCTGCATTTTTATTTTTTAAATGTATCATTACATTTAATTTTTATCAGGCTAGAAAAAGAATATTGATTATATGCAATTTGAAAGTCACAACAGATATTCCGAAAATAAAGTGTTGCTCGACATTGTGGTCTACAAAACTCCTCCTTTGAGATTTACAAACATCACAGCCTGGGCAAAGTTGTAATCACTACTATGAAGGTTAAAAATAGACATCAGTCCTCGTGTCCAACCCATTCTCAATAACCCCATTGTTAATCAAGAAGAAGGCAAAAAGAGAAGCACGACTGCAATTTTCTTTCACTTAAGATAATGAAATTCCTTTCAAATTCCAAAGATGTTAGACAGATACTATCCAGGGAATTAATATGCTTTAATGATTACTCAAAGAAATAATAACATAGAATGACCTTTTGAAAAAATGTTTCCAAGTCCCAAGGGATCTACACAATTGCTCAAGAACAGATCCTTTGGTAGTCGATTCTGTATCATTTCAGTGTCTTTCTTTTGGTGAAAAGACCTTATTTGTTTTGCTTGAGGGGATGGGCTTGATTAGGCTGCTGCTCTTTTATTCATGTTTTTTGACCTTTGACTTTTTCAGGTCAGATTTAGACCGGAAGATGTTCCTGGTTTGTTATCACTACCCGAGAGCTAATGGGCAGAAAGTAGCAGAAGTGCTACTCTACCTTATATTACCAGGTACATGGAGCAGTTCCTAAGTGAGGTCTCTGCAGAGGTCCTTTAATATGCTGTATACAGATATGGGACCTGTTATCCAGAATGCTTGGGACCTGGAGTTTTCCTGGATGATGGATGTTTTCGTAATTCGGATCTCCATACATTAAGGGGGTTATTTATCAAGGCCCAAATTCATCTCAGTATTTCTAATATCAAACTTTGAGCAACTCTGACTTTCCCGAACGAACCTTATTTATGAAGAAAAAAGGCATAAAAAATAGGGTCGGGCAAACTCCGGAAACTCTGAATTGTCTACGGAGTTTTTTTGCGCAGAAACCACAAAATCATCGGATATCTGTACCAACATCAGCGCAGACACTGGAACCTTCCCCATTGACTTATACAGGACCTCGAGAGCTTTTAGATGCCGGGGTTTCAGATTCTGAGTTTTTTAGACCATCGGATTTTAATAAATCTCAAAAAAAATTATAGGGTTTTTTTGCCTCAAAAACTACGAGTTATTCGAGGTTCGGATATTCAGAGCTTGATAAATAACCCCCTAAGTCTACTAGAAAATCTTTTAAACATTTAATAAACCCAATAATCTGGGTTTGCTCCCAATAAGGATTAATTATATCTTAGTTGGGATCAAGTATAACGTTTTATTATTACAGAGAAAAAAGAAATCATTTCTAAAATGACTATGGGAGATGGCCTTTCTGTAATTCTGAGCTTTCTGGAAAATGGGTTTCTGAATAACAGATCCCATACCTGTATATTACTTTCTTTGTAACTATAGTAATATATGTATAAAGCTTCTTTTGAGCCAGGTTAGAAGAAATACTAATGATTTGTTTGCACTTATTTGAATTGAACTAGAGTCCATTGCAGTAACGGTTATTTACTCAAGAACAAAGAACCAATAATAATAATAAATGTACGATTACCTTTATGTCTGAATGGGACATAACTGTTACTAGTGGTATAGTGAAGCAAGCGCCATACATTTTTATGTTTCCTGACCTTTCATTAGAGCTCAGATTGTATTTATGTGTGCCCCACGAACAATGCAATTTCCCGAGTTGCCAATAGAACGTTAAGTCAGTTCTAGTGATTCAAATGTCTGAAGTGCACAATGTATGTCGGGTTTTTTCCCTTTGTCTGTATTAAGTCAAATCTCTAGAGAATTTTTATCAAAGAAATCTTAATTAGTAGTGGAAATCCAATTCTACTGTAAAAAAGTGTCTCCATTTAAAAGAGCTGCGTGAGAATTTGAAAAAAAAACGAGAGAAAACAGGGGGGAGAAAGCTTTTATCTTTGTGCACAATGCAATCTTTTCTTTTTTTCACTTTCAATGCAGATTATAATTAGATGTAATCACAGAAGAAACAAATGGGGGGAAAAAGTACTTTTATTTGCCAATTGTCAATAAGTCATTCAAACAATAGCATAGTATTTGAGGTATGTGAATCCAGTAGATTGCACAAAGCTATGAAAATTGTTGTTCATTTGTTATCAAGTATTTTCAGTGTTTCGGTGATTTTAATGTTGGCAAGTTACCATGGGGATATAATAATAGTCATGCCACTGTTAATAATCATCAACAATTATAAATAGCCTTTCTCTCGTATAATACTTGTGTTTTCCAAATCAGTGATTACTAAGTAGGTCCAAAGGTTCGGGATATATATATGCTTTTATGTCAACTTATAGACTACGAGCCTATCAATGAGGTGTCTGCTATTGCTGCAATACCTATTCTTTTCCATTTTGGCTACTTTTGTCTGGCCATGCCCTTCATAAGACTTTGGAAACTGGCAATTTGCTCAAAAAAGGGATTTATTGGCTCAAAGTAGACATATCAAGCAGACAACATTTCGGACCCCACTGGGACCTTTATCAAGCCAGGCTTAATAAAGGACCCAGTGGGTAGAGATGTCGCGAACTGTTCGCCGGCGAACTTGTTCGCGCGAACATCGGGTGTTCGCGCTCGCCGGAAGTTCGCGAACGTCGCGCGACGTTCGCCATTTTGGGTTCGCCATTGTTGGCGCTTTTTTTTGCCCTCTCACCCCAGACCAGCAGGTACATGGCAGCCAATCAGGAAGCTCTCCCCTGGACCACTCCCCTTCCCTATAAAAACCGAAGCCCTGCAGCGTTTTTTCACTCTGCCTGTGTGTGCTGAAGAGATAGTGTAGGGAGAGAGCTGCTGCCTGTTAGTGATTTCAGGGACAGTTGAAAGTTTGCTGGCTAGTAATCGTTTTGATACTGCTCTGTTATTGGAGGGACAGAAGTCTGCAGGGGTTTGAGGGACATTTAAGCTTAGGTAGCTTTGCTGGCTAGTAATCTACCTTCTACTGCAGTGCTCTGTATGTAGCTGCAGTGGGCAGCTGTCCTGCTTCTGATCTCATCTGCTGACTGCTGCAATAACAGTAGTCCTTGTAAGGACTGCTTTTATTTATTTTTTTGTTGTTTTACTACTACTACTACTACTACTACTATAAGAGCCCAGTGCTATTAGTCTAGCAGTGTTGGGGAGTGGGACTGGTGTGCTAATCTGCTGCTCCTAGTAGTTCAGCAGCACCAACTTTAATTTTTTTTTTTTAATATTCATTTTTTTTTATTTTACTTTTTTTTATTTTACTACCGCTGTAGTAGTGTATAAGTTGACCTTTTAGGCATTATTTGCCCTGTAGGCATTATTTGCACACTGTTTTCTTCAACCCGCCATCGAGCTGTGTGACCTTGTTCACATTCTGTCTAAATATCCATAATATTACCGTCTCCAGAAAAAACACCGGAGTCACTTTTTTCAAGCAGCCATAATATATTTTACGTAATCCGTATCCACCGCTGTAGTAGTGTATACGTTGGCCTTGTAGGCATTATTTGCACACTGTTTTCTTCAACCCGCCATCGAGCTGTGTGACCTTGTTCCCATTCTGTCTAAATATCCATAATATTACCGTCTCCAGAAAAAACACCGGAGTCACTTTTTTCAAGCAGCATTCATATATTTTACGTAATCCGTATCCACCGCTGTAGTAGTGTATACGTTGGCCTTGTAGGCATTATTTGCACACTGTTTTCTTCAACCCGCCATCGAGCTGTGTGACCTTGTTCCCATTCTGTCTAAATATCCATAATATTACCGTCTCCAGAAAAAACACCGGAGTCACTTTTTTCAAGCAGCATTCATATATTTTACGTAATCCGTATCCACCGCTGTAGTAGTGTATACGTTGGCCTTGTAGGCATTGTTTGCCCAGTTTTTTTGGCCACAGCCACTGAAGCACAGAGGCCAGAAAAAATATGCCATATAAATGCTGAAAATAGTCATTTTTTGCCATACGTTGACTCAACGTATATGGCAAAAAATGACTATTTTCAGCATTTATGTGGCATATTTTTTCTGGCAACTGTGCTTCAGTGGCTGCAACCAAAAAAATTTATATTTTCAGCATTTATATGGCATAATTTTTCTGTCAACTGTGCTTCAGTGGCTGCGACCAAAAAAATGCATGTTTTCTGCATTTATATGGCATAATTTTTCTGGCCTCTGTGCTTCAGTGGCTGCAACCAAAAAAGTTTATATTTTCAGCATTTATATGGCATAATTTTTCTGTCAACTGTGCTTCAGTGGCTGCGACCAAAAAAATGCATATTTTCTGCATTTATATGGCATAATTTTTCTGGCCTCTGTGCTTCAGTGGCTGCAACCAAAAAAATTTATATTTTCAGCATTTATATGGCATAATTTTTCTGGCAACTGTGCTTCAGTGGCTGCGTCCAAAAAAACTGGGCAAACAATGTCTACAAGGTCAACGTATGGCGAAAAATGACTATTTTCAGCATTTATATGGCATATTTTTTCTGGCAACTGTGCTTCAGTGGCTGCGTCCAAAAAACTGGGCAAACAATGCCTACAAGGTCAACGTATGGCAGTTGTTTAAAGAGAACAGTAGATTACTAGCCAGCAAAGCTACCTAAGCTAAAATGTCCCTCAAATCCCTGCAGACTTCTGTCCCTCCAATACAGAGCAGTATCAAGCAGATTACTAGCCAGCAAACTTACTATCATCTGTCCCTGAAATCACTAACAGCTCTCCCCCTACACTATCTCTTCCAAGCACACACAGGCAGATTTTTCAGATACATTTTTGCCCTTGATCCCCCTCTGGCATGCCACTGTCCAGGTCGTTGCACCCTTTAAACAACTTTAAAATCATTTTTCTGGCCAGAAATGTCTTTTCTAGATGTTAAAGTTCGCCTTCCCATTGAAGTCTATGGGGTTCGCGAACCATTCGCGAACCGCTCGCGTTTTTGCGCAAGTTCGCGAATATGTTCGCGAACTTTTTTTCCGACGTTCGCTACATCCCTACCAGTGGGGTACAAAATGTTGTCTGCTTTACATGTCTTCTTTGAGCCTTACTTTTTTTGAGCAAATTGCCAGTTTCCAGTGTGCTGCAGCGACTAAGGTGCTTGGATTTAATTTTGACCCTAGGTACGTTTGGTTCGCTATACTGCATTTGCACCTGGTACCACATAGGTATTATAGTAGGTAGAGCACTCTATTTTTGAGTGGAAAATCATAGGACTTTGGACCTCCACCTTTGCAGGTTTATTGTAAAAGGATCATTAATAATTATGAAGGAGGACAAAATCTGGTATACACCAAATCTATCATTATTTTAAGATTCCAGGTCTCAAATTAAGGTGAATCAAATCTGAAATCTGTCAACTATTAACCAAATACTTGGTCGAAGATCGAAGATAAAACAATTTCAAAATTGTTGTTAAATCTGAATATCCAAAAATGATGGACTGGGTGCATCCATACCATATACTGACATTGGTAAGACAACACAAATTTATCAATTTTACATAAAACCTTTAGAGAATTCAGCAAGTGGTCTGGTCATTATAAATTTTGTCTTACTATTTTTTAATACAAGTACAGGTATAGGATCCAGAAACCCGATATCCAGAAAGCTTCGAATTACGGAATGGCTGTCTCCCATAGACTAGATTTTATCCAAATAATCCAAATTTTTTAAAATTTTTTCCTTTTTCTCTGTAATTATAAAACAATTGCTTGTACTTGATCCCAACTGAGATATAATTAATCCTCATTGGAACAAAACCAACCTATTGGGTTTATTTAATGTTTAAATGAATTTCTAGTAGACTTAAGGCATGAAGACCCAAATTACAGAAAGATCCATTATAAGGAAAACCCCAGGTCCCGAGCATTCTGGATAACAGGTCCCATACCTGTATACGGTACATTTTAAAACAAATTGTTTATTTTCACATAATTCTACTACTAAGAATGTAGTTCCTAAATCCTGAATGAAAAGATCACGTTCCTCAGGGGGATAAGGCTTTTAAATAGGAATATGTTTACAGTGTTTCCGGTAGATTACAATGAATAAACATTTTTACATTAATGGGGGAATTAATAATGGATGTGACTGAGAAGAATTTTTAATGATGGTTCTAATCAGGACCAACTATTTATTTCTAGCTATTCAATTGATATACAAATTTTATGCTAATGCATTATAATATTGGAAGTATAGGAATACAATTTTAGTTGCTCTGTAATCTTCTCTTCACGTTCTGCATTCTTAAGATCTAACAAGATTTCTTGATATTGGCAAGTCATCTATTAAAACATTCTGAGATTCTGAGAAATGAACAGTGTTATTTTTTCCCTATTTCTACTTATAAAATAATATGTTTTAGATATTCCAGTCTATAAAGTTTGTGAAATGTAGTCACTTTGCATAAGCAATGTTATGGCTGAAAGCCAAAAAAAGGAGTTGGCTCCAACCAGGCAACGGTTCAGGCTGAACTCTAAGATCCTGTCCCTTGTAGAGGTTAGGGGGCCCATCAAGCATTCCTGGGCAATAGGTAACTCCCAGCTTCATAGGGGAATGAATAACCTGGAAAATCTGGTGATAGAGTAGCCTATAGCGAAGTAAACCCTTATTTGGATTTACTAAGCAAGGAGATGAAAACCCCCCATCCACATAGAAATGGATCACTTTATTTTATACATTCAGTTTGTGAATGATATAATGAATTGCATACAGCAATATGCATTTAGCTGAATATTGTCTCATTCCTAATTTTTATTACATTGCTTCTGCACTTTTTTTTAATACTAGTTGATCTCCTTTGTCAGACCTCCAAAGGGTAAATACAAGTACTGCCAACTCGACAAAAATGCAAAAGTAAAGTTTTCATATTTTTATTTACAACTTCTATAAATGTGATCGCTGTTTTGCATTAAAGGGCATGTGACGGAAAAAAAATAAAATCCCATTTTTACTTTCTTTAATGAAGAAGAAACCTATCTCCAACATACTTTAATTAAAAAATGTGTACTGTTTTTATAAGAAACCTGACTGTATGCAGTGAAATTCTCCCTTCATTTACTGTCCCTAATAGACCGTCCCTAACTGCTAAGCAGGGAAACAATCAAACTTATGAACAGCAGGGGGAGCCCCCGTCTTACTTCCCAGCCATGCAGAACTCAAGCAGCTTTGTTTATGATGATCCCTAAGCAGCCCAGACCACACTGAGCATGTGCAGGGTCAGGGTCAGGCCAAGATGTTTAACAAAGTTACAAGATGGTGACCCCTTGTGGCCAACTTTGAAAGCATAAATCATTTGTTTGATTAGGCTTGTGGTGCAGTAAGTTCATGTTTATATTTAGTATACAAAATACAGCATTTCTATTTTAGACTTTACATGCCCTTTTAGTGAAACAATGCAATGTTTCATTTCTCCTCTAGGAAGCAGTACCTCTTTTGACATTGATGGGCTCCTAGATTGCTCATGTGTCATCATTTGTTCCCATTTTTCTAACATTTTGTGGATGATTGTAAATGCTGTCTAAAGTTTAAATTGCTGACTAACCACTTTTTAAAGGTTCAATTGGTTTTAACCCAATACAGGTTGATCATAATTAAGATATCATTAATCCTTAAAGGGATACTGTTATGGGAAAATATGTTTTTTTTCAAAACACATCAGTTAATAGTGCTGCTCCAGCAGAATGCTGCACTGGAATCTGTTTCTCAAAAGACCAAACAGATTTTATTTATATTTAATTTTAAAATCTGACATGGGGCTAGACATATTGTTAGTTCCCCAGCTGCCCCCAGTGATGTGACTTGTGCTTTGATAAACTTCAGTCACTTTACTGCTGTACAAAAATAAACAGAGGCATTGGAATTCGTATTACAAGTGTCGAGGGAATATGTCAATATTGTAAATAAAACTGAAAAAAATCATATATTAATATTGTCAATAACAGCGGCACATTAGTATTTGAGAAGTCCCCTTGTTTTTGATTTTCTAATATTTCCATACTTTTTAATGATTGTATTAATTCAAGCATTTTAGTGTGGATTGTCCTTGAAATGCACATTGGCATGCAGGTACCACACATACCTCATAAAGAAGCAAGAAAAAAAACAAATACTATAGGAAAATGAGCAAATCGTATCCTTCTTCATGCTATTTCTTCTGTTCTTTTTTTTCCTTATGAGATGATTAATGGGATTTAATAATGGTACAAATGACATACAGATGATTTGTGTATCTCAACAAAAGACCCATTAGCGGGTGCCTCGTTAGGATTGCTCATTGTGTAATTATTGCACCTTTGTGGGTTAAAGCTATATTGACTGTTGTATCTTGGTCTTTAATTAAATATTATAATATACATTATATCCAGTAATGTTCCACAAAACCTTATCTTTGCAGCACATTGCAGCTTTGGCCTGAGCAAATTACAGACCCAATTAAAAAGTTTTTTCACCATTAATGAAATATTTTCCCCCCATGCTTCCTGCACAAGAATAGAGATGTTTCAAAATGGTCTGATTTAGCAGGTTTTCGGGACACAAATGCACTGACAGTCAAATGGCATAATTCTTAGCTGTGCCCAATTCTTTAGGCACAAATTTGCCACACATATTGACTCTAGCCACTGTGGGAACTGTGACGCTACCTCTGGCTTGAAGGTGGAAGTATCTCCAGGAAGCCCATGTGTCCATATGTTTACTTGCACAAGACTCAAAACAGGAGGTAGTAATATTTCAAAGTACCAGGAGTGACTTTGGACACAAGTACCTTTAACTGGCATGTAAAGTCTAAAATAGAATAAGGCTAGAAATGCTGTATTTTGTATACTAAATATAAACATGAACTTACTGCACCACAAGCCTAATCAAACAAATGATTTATGCTTTCAAAGTTGGCTACAGGGGGTCACCATCTTGTAACTTTGTTAAACATCTTTGCAAGACCAAGACTGTGCACATGCTCAGTGTGGTCTGGGATGCTTAGGGATCGTCATAAACAAAGCTGCTTGAGTTCTGCATGGCTGGGAAGTAAGATGGGGGCTCCCCCTGCTGTTCATAAGTATGATTGTTTCCCTGCTCAGCAGTTAGGGACCGTCTGACAATTCCTATCCACAGCAGTAAATGAAGGGAGAATTTCACTGCATACAGTCAGGTTTCTTATAAAAACGGTACACATTTTTGAATTAAAGTATATTGGAGATAGGTTTCTTTTTCATTCAAGAAAGTAAAAATGGGATTTTATTTTTTTGCCTTTGCATGCCCTTTAAGGGCATCTATCACCTAAAAAAATGTTTCCTTCATTGGAAGTGCCAGCTAAAAGTGTCCACACTCTGGATGGAGGTAACAAAAGTAATTTTCTAAGAAAAGCCCCTAGTTGGCGTACACACATGTGCAAAATGAGTTGAGATGGGACGAATAAATTCACCAGAAATAAATTTGCCGTGAATTTCCACAATCAAATTAATTTGCAAAACTGGGCGACAATTCACCAGCAAAAAAACTGCCAAATCAAAAAAAAATTGTCACGCGTCAAAGTTGGCGTGCGCATAAAAATTGTCATGCGTCAAAATAATATTTTGACACCCACTGGTTTAAATTTTTCGGCATTTCACTGTAAATTCATGAAATGTTCGGCAAATCTGCACAGATTTGCCCATCACTAAAAATGAGCATGTGCTCCATTGCTGCAGTGTGCGTCTTTTGATCCTACAGTATGTCACATGCATGCACATAGAGAGTGGGCTGATCCAAAGGGGGTTTCTCTTAGGAAAATTCTATTGTAACCCCATTTAGAATATGTTAGTCAGCATCTCCAGTGGAGGTTATTATTTTTAGCTGCCCTATAATGAATGACATCAATGGGTGCAATGACTGAATACAACTGCAGTTGTGGTTTTAAATGAGCCCTAATTTCACTTGATTCAAACCAAAGCCACTCAGCTCTAATCTTGTCTCTAATTTAAAATAGAATCAACTTTGAAAGGAGTTTAGCACCTAAGACCTACATAATTGCCCTGGAACATGCTCAGTTGCTACTTGATTTTCAGCATGGGCGCTGTTATAATGAATAGGGATGTAGCGAACTGTTCGCCCGCGAACTAGTTCGCGCGAACTTCGACCGTTCGCGTCCGCCGAATGTTCGCAAACGTTTGGGAACGTTCACATTTTGAGTTCGCGTTCGATCGTTCGACCATTCGAATTCCTTCGACCGCTAAAAATCGAACGATTTCCATTCGTTCGAACGATTGTAAGCATTCGATCGAATGAAAATCATTCGATCTAATGGCTTCGATCGTTCGATTCGAATGAAAATCCTTCGATCGAACGATTAAAATCCTTCGATCGTTCGAATCGAACGATTTTAGCGGGTGTTCGAAGTTCGCGAACTGTTCGCGAACGTTCGCATTTTTTGCCGGTGTTCGCGAACGGCGTTCGCGAACACCAAATCGGCAGTTCGCTACATCCCTAATAATGAATAAGCAAAGTTGTGTTCTGAATGTAATATTTTCATGAAAACAAACTGCATTTGTGAATAACTATTTTGTGTCAAAGTTTTGTTTCCAGAATACCATCTGTTTTTATGTTATCATCCACATAAATATGTTTTCCTTCAATGTTTGTACAAATAGGAGCGCAGACGTTCAAATAAATATGCCTCCCCTTCGCAGAATCCGCGGACAGAGTTATTTATTTTTCAAAAATGCATTCTGCGCTTACCTAACAAATAAAAAAATATAGCATCACGAAAAAAGTCTATAAAAGCAAAATCTGTCTGCCAGAACTTTTCAGAAATATTGTATTTTATATGCTGGGGGAATCAAATGATTGATTGACCAGGACTTATATGTACCTGTAACATCTACTGCATCAAACTCACCGGTGCATCTCTCTGGAGCATATTTTCTCAGAAATTGCTCTGGGATTTTTTCAAAAGCTTAGTCTCCAAGGATGCAACATCCTGATACACACATTTCAGAGAAAGAGAAAACACATTTTTTCTTCTTTTTGAAATTTTTTTTTTTACTGGATGAGTATAGCTTTATATGCTACATGCAGACTTTGGGGCACATACAACTTTTCCAAACACATGAACCCACACTGTTGTTACACTGACCTCCTAACTATTAGCCTCTTCCCCAGCCCTGTGGGAAGTGAGTTAGTTGTATTGTCCCAAACCTTGAAGTGTGTGCAAGTGCATCTACTGACACTGTAGAAACCTGGAGTTTCCACCACCCTGCACATGGCTGTAGCTCCAGGGATACCTCATTGGGTTGCATCAATAGGTGCACCCAGGAATCCCTCAGTAATGATGTTTTAAAACCACATCCCGACACAGCTTGCGTCCAATTCTAGTGCAATCATGTTCATTTTGACTCACTTGCTGCTATTGCAGCAAATACAATACTGTGTATGGTTATAATAATGCTGGAAGTGTGGTGAAAATACTGCCATGTCACGTGGGTAAAAAACATGGAGATTTGCAGCCGCAATTCCATATTGCACATTGCATTTGCCGTCTTGAACTATCTTTTTGTTTACACTAAAGGAGTTGTTCTACTTTAAATTAACTTTTTTTTATGATGTCGAGAGTGATATCGAGACAATTTGCAGTTGGTTTTCATTTTTTATTATTTCAAATTCAAATGACCCTAGCAACCATGCATTGATTTGACTAAGAGACTGGAATTTGAATAGGAGAGGAACTAAATAGAAAGATGAGTAATAGAAATCCATTTGTAGCCTTAAAGGGATACTTTTTTTTTCTCAAAATGAATCGGTTAATAGTGCTGCTCCAGCAGAATTCTGCACTGAAATCCATTTCTCAAAAGAGCAAACAGATTTTTTTATATTCAATTTTGAAATCTAACATGGGCCTTGTAAATTTCCCAGCTGCCCCAAGTCATGTGACTTGTGCTCTGATAAACTTCAATCACTCTTTACTGCTGTACTGCAAGTTGGAGTGATATCACTCCCTCCCCCCCCCAGCAGTCAAACAAAAGAACAATGGGAAGGTAACCAGATAACAGCTCCCTAACACAAGATGCCTGGTAGATCTAAGAATAACACTCAATAGTAAAAACCCATGTCTCACTGAGACACATTCAGTTACATTGAGAAGGAAAAACAGCAGCCTGCCAGAAAGCATTTCTCTCCTAAAGTGCAGGCACAAGTCACATGACCAGGGGCAGCTAGGAAATTGACATTGAAGTTTTTTTAAATGTGGCCATTGGGGAGAACAATGCACTCATCCCAGAATAAAGATAGTTGCTATGATAGTTTAAATGAATCTGAGTTCCACCTGTGCACCTTTTTTTCTTTGCATTTTTCTTTTTCTATTTCTCTTGTTTCCCTCAGTTGTTCATCAAAAGCAAAATACTTTTTATAGATATCCATACAGAAACCTGGGTTCAGCAGTTTGTTGTTCAGTTCTGAATGATTCTGCTGTATCTGTTAATGATCCACTTGTGCTGCTATCAAGATACATTTATGGAATCTGTTATGCAGTATGCTCAGGACCTGGGGTTTTCCGGATAAGGGGTCTTGCCATAATTTGGATCTCCTTACAATAAGTCTGCTAAAAAATCATTTAAATATTAATAAAACCTAATGAGATTGTTTTGCCTCGAAAAAGGATTAATTATATTTTATTTGGGATTAAGTACAAGTTGCTGTTTTGTTTACTACACAGAGAAAAGTTTTAAAATGTTTTAATTATTTGATTGAAAATGAAAGATTTCCTTCCTTTTATTGAGAGCTTTCCAGATTAGTGGTTTCTGGGTAATGAATCCCATACCCTTAGGGCTCTTACAGACGAGCGTTTGAAGCTGCGCTCCCCTGTGTTCCGTTTTTCTGCATTCATCCACAGGATGCATTCAGTTTTTTTCAATGGGGCTGTACTCACACCGGCGCATGTAGGCGCTGAACACAGGTCGAGACGCAACATGCTGCATTTTTCCTGCGTTTGGCGCCTACATGTTCCTGTGTGAGTACACCCCTGCAGCTGAACACATAAAAATGGAACGCAGGGGAGCGCAGCTTCAAACGCTCATCTGTAAGAGCCCTTACCTAGAGAATTTGAAACGTTGTTGCTGGAGGTAAAAATTATTGCATTTTAGAAACCCTTCGTTTAATTGTAATTGTTTTGTGGAATTTAATATGTTAATGTATATACTACAGAGGAAAATGAATGCATTGTTTCAGGGATTTAATTGAAGGTGTTTCTGCAGTTCACTTCTTTGGTTCTGTTTCAATTTTGTATTTTTATAAGACACCTCAGCAGTTTGATCAAATCTTTTTTTAGGGCTTTGTTTCATGAATTCAAAGCAAATAATATAATTTTATAGTTATATTACTAATTGATCATTTAGTAAATCAACTCACATTAGCTATGCAGACATGACGCACGTCATCCTAATTCTCTTTGTGTTCCCTATAGTGCAACTCTCATCTATGATCCACCGTATTCCGTCAGTTGTAAGCTTTGTGCATTTTTAGTGAGACGTGATTTCTGATACTTCTGGTGTACTGAGAAACATTTCTTCTGTTGTGAATGGACTGCTCAAATGCATCTTTTGGTCATTGAAATTTAATAATATGTGCTAATGGATTTAAGCACTTTAAATCCCTGTCATAAAGATAGCCTGTCTGCCAAGCATCCGTAATACAGAAATGCCAGCTGTTAGCAAAATACAAATCATCTAGAAAAGAGGCGGCATTAAGAGTCGCTGAGTCATTTTTCTGCCTTATAATTTCAGCTCTGTCAACGAAAGTGCTTAAAGAATGCTTTGATATTAATGTCATACTAAATACTTGGGATGTATGATTTGCACTGTGCAGTATATTTGTCCCTTGTGCTGTTTCTTTTGCTAGTTGTTGATATATTGGTTCATATATAAAAAAAAAAATACAAAAGTAAAGCATATTTATTAATTCACTGCAAGAACATGGAAAGAACATGTATGCAATAGTTAGACCATCCCCACCCACAAGGGAAATATGACTTAAATGGCCATAAATGGCCAGTTCACCATGTTTTCTTTTTTACCTTATACCTCATTTGCCAAAGTAGACAGATGAATGCTAATCTCGGTATCGGACTGGGGTGTTCAGGGACCACCGGGGCTGTCACCTCAGGGGCCTCCCAACTCAGCCACAAGATCTTCCACATGGCAAACCCAAAACTACCCCTCTCTATGCTATGCACATACATGCTCGTGGCCAATGCCCTGGGGTTTTTTCCAGGTGTCCCGCCAGTCTAGTCTAACCCTGACTAGTCTAGATGAATACAATAGATGCATGTGGATTGAGTATGATATTTTAACCTACTGCTGTACAGTCAACTACAAAGACTTCAGAGTTGTCGTTATTAAACATTCTGCAGGTCACTCTGCCCCCGTCTGTGAATTCCCCTAATTCATACTTTCAAATGTTACATATAGCCCCCCAAATAGTGCATTGTTGTTTTAACACACAGTTTCTCCACCATAGATCTGTTTAAAACATTATTCACATCTTTCTCACGTGCAAGTGTATTTATATAGATACGTCAGTGCACACCATTCCACCCATCTGCAGCATGATGCCGTTTCGATTGGTCAGTCATTTGGATCAGGTACAGCAACTCCATTTACCTCTGTGGAGTAGATTGGAAATCTGATTTCCTTCTGACCAGGAGCATCTGATTTTTAATTTTTTTTTTATATTTTTTTATATTACTAGATACACGTGGATCGACATTTCAGCTCATAACTTTGAGTTAGTCTCTAAATATTCAAAGATCCTTGGGCTAAAAATACAGTTGCTATAAATATTATCCTCCTTCCCTACCCCTAGTTAAAGCATGGTAGAATTGCTCTTTCACTCACTCCAGAGGCCACAGAACAATTGAGTAAGCATAGGGTACAAAATGCATCCATAGTAGCTATAAACTCCAAGCTATCCTTATAACCTGAACAGAGATTTACCATGAAACTATACTTTAGTATAAATATGTGTATGTGTGTGTGTGTGTGTGTGTAACACTATTTGGGGCTATTTAGACCAAACGGGGTTAATATCCAGCTAGTGCTTAGAGCATGGGTTACATGTGACTCTAACACTTAAGGCAGGACCTTCTCTAAATGAAAGAATAAAGGTGTGGTGTAGTGAAACCACAACTCCCACAGGCTACTGTGCAATAAAAATATAAAAGAATGGATGCCTAGAGGTTCTTGCAGTAAAACAAAGAAGTAACAGTTTATTTGTCAGAGATAAATGATCCACAGATTTACTTACAAAGCATGGAGGCATATGCAGAATAACATCAGCAGGCTAGGACAGGTTGATGAGACAGCTAAGAATGTGCCTCCCCTATGGATGTAGTCAAGTAGAAAGGCAGACCTCCAGGCAGATGTACATCAAAAGTGGATTGGATCCTAAAAGCCCAACACCCTATCCACTGTGGCCCCTTCACTGTAGACAAATCTAGGAGACTTGGGAAGCTACTCCCTGCTACACCTCATTGATGGAGCACAAAGCTGCTATTTCTCGCCTTACTCTCTTAGAGAGTCTATAACAGATCTAATCCTGTCTCTAGCTAACCTCATTCATGGCTTTCTGCTCCCCAACTAAAACTAAAAGGGCATTACTGGGCCTTGGTGTACCAAGGCTCAATGGAAATATCTGGTGGTTAGGACACCAAGAGCAAAAGAGGAAGATCCACCCCTTTCCAAAAATTATATTAAAGTGTGACAGGAAGTGGTCATTACACCTCTTGGTCAATCACTGGGATAGGTGAAATGTAAACTAGACACATGGCCTTTTGCCCAGCAACTAGGGAAATGAGAAAGGGTGGGGATTTAAAGCCATAGGGGCATATTAACCCTATGGGCCTATATATATATATATATATAATATATATATATATATTTGCCCAGCAAAGAGCAAGCACTCTCGAATAAAGTGTTTGTTTGCCTGGGTGCACGATCAATATACTATCTTCATCCATCCAAAGAAGATCAGCACTCTCAGGGCTTACAAATATGAAAAAGGTTTTATTGAAAATAACACAGCAGAGGACTAACGTTTCGGCCCTGTCCAGGGCCTTTCTCAAAGTGCTGAATCTCTCAATGTAAATGCCTTATAACTACTAACTGGTGGGAAAAACACCAACAGCTGTAGTGGTATCACTTGATTAGCATCTGAGCCAGGTCTGTTGCTGAACTACTCAAATTACATTCTCTTTGCAACACTAAAATCTTTATGCCATAACAAAATCCTTCTCATGTTCTACACAATATAAGTACAAAGTAAAAGCAAGTTAAAAACAAGATACATTGTAACAGTGTTATCTTCAACAAAATAGATAATGAAAACAGATTGGACTGTTGATATAGCAAGTATACTTTGTATCAAATTATACACAGATTAGTTAAAAGAAACACTTGGTTCATGCTGTTACTAATGTGTCAATCTCTGAATGGTGTTGAGGGACTAACATATGATCCATATCCTCTATTACTGAATCAATTAATAAGTACTATATAATATTCCCGTGGCCCCTAGCTCACATGTAATGCTGCTGGAAAGAAAAAATATATATTTATATATAATAGCAAAATGTAGGTGATACCCGCACTCCGTCACACAATCCACTTTCCAGGTGCTTGGTCAAAAAATATATAAACAAGCTCGCAGGGGACCAGCACACTGTTTTTCAAATATCATAAATATTTTGATTTTCACATCACAGCGCCTCCAACGTTTCGGCTCGCTTTGGGGCCTTTATCAAGGATTCCTTCATAAAGGCCCCAAAGTGGGCCGAAACGTTTGAGGCATTGTGATGTGAAAATAAAAATACTTATGATATTTGAAAAACAGTGTGCTGGTCCCCTCCTCTGTAGCCCAATCCTGTGAAAAACGTTGAGATGCAGCATATCTTTTATTACATGGATCTTTGTTTTTTAACCATTTTAATTAATGTATATTTACCTTCTGGTTATGTATATTCAAGTTCTCTGTACAATGTATTGATCCTAGAATCAATGTAAGATCGTTAATAAATGTTCTGGTGGTCACAGGGGGTCCCAAGCCATGAAGGAGCAGACACATATCAATACATTTGCCATTTCTTTATTTTTTATTTTTGCATTTTTAATTTAGGAGATAAAAAGGGAGAAAGAAAGCAACAAAAGAAACAAATAAATAAATAGGGGTTGCCAATTGAGTCAGTAGAGTGCTCAACAAAATCATAGTGGGAATATATATATTTGATATGAAAATTTGAGATTTTTTCATTTCATGTATTCATCTTTCAGCTTACACACTGCATAACTGCTTTCAAAATTCCTGGCTGTTGTTTATCTCTTTGCATTAGAATTGTAATTTAACAGTGATGTATGTATTGCATTTTCTTAGGTCAAAATTTCCTTCCTACTAATGCTGCTAAGAGATCTTTATAGTAGTGCTAGCTAAAGATCTCTCTAGCTGGGTGACCTTGCCTTTCTAGAAGACAGATTAAACCACAGCTTGCCTCTGTGAATGCTTTTAGATTTTTTTTTTAATTCTACACCCACTTTATCCTTGTCCCTGTTGTTAATTGATCTTCCAAATCATTAGTGAATTAGGGCTGTCTAATGGCACTTAGAAAGATGAATACTGGTTTACTGTTTCAGACCTATGGGAAGCTGTACGTCTTCTTCTCAGACAGAGGTTCAACTTAAAAAAGCAAGTCAGCCGCTGGTGTGAAATACCTTCTTGAAAAAACAGCCACAGTCATTAATATACACACGAAAGAGAAACAATATCCAATATTAGTCATTGGTTTGCCATAAATAAAAATAATAGATTCGACACACAGCATGGATTGTTTTAATTTGAGTCTGAATTTGCGGCTTATATATCAGAAGTTTCCTTTAATAATTAATCTAGCCAAGACATGCCCTGCACCACTGACTACGTGACTAATGCAAAATAATAAGAGAAAATGCTTTATTTAATAAAGCAAGGCAACGATTTGGCATTTTAAAGGGAATAACATTATTTAGGCACTTCCTATTTTAATTTATGTTAATCACACTGGTATTCATTTCAAAATAAACCTCACCAACTTAGGCAAGGATTCCATTTAAACTAAATGTAATGGCCGTGAAATTAAAGCTTCCCAAATTTGATATTTAGATATGTGGTATTTAACTTGCACAATTCATAATTAGCTCTTTGAATAAAAAAAGGTTATGTATTCTCTTGGTAATGGAGAATGTGTCATTTCCTCCTGATTTTGCAAATGTTATTGTACGTGCCGTAAGTGTTGGTATTTTCAGATAATCTAGAATGGCCCATTCCCTAAATCAACCCCATAATTCAGCACTTAATGATCTTGAGTGCCTTCTCAATGAAATTAGAGGGAACTTTGAAGGTAATTAAGCAGTTTAGGGGGACTATTTATCATGTTGTATAAAATTATATACATCAGCAAAACTATTTAAAAAGCAGCATAAAATAAATGGTGAATTTATAATGGTGTGTTTTTTCAACACAACTTTTTATATTATTTTAACGTTATTTTTATGTCTTAACTCGTTCAGTGGGAAAAAATTAAGCAAATTTCAGAGGTAAAAATCAAATATAAAAAAGCATGAAAAAAGCCACTGGTTTTTTTAAGATGGAATTTTACACCCCAAAACAGGTGATGCCTGGTGTTGTTACACAGTTTGATTAATAGGTGCTCTGTGAGTTTTTTACATTCCATGTACAATACCATGTTCAAATAGATGAGGAATATTGTGCCACTATTGTTTTTTGTGGTTAAAGAAGGGATAAGGAGTTAGACTTGACTACAAGGAAGGGAATTTAAAATTTTATTTTAATTTCACTGGCATTTGACTTATTTGAGGAACCTGACTCCAGGACATAGGGCTAAGGACGCATATCTGTCCCCTCATCCAACTATGGGGAGGATCCTATATAGGTAGCAATGGAGAGGTGGATCTTTTCTTTTAAATGTAAATGCTTGCAATATAAGTTTTTCAATGTTTCCTTCCAACTGTCTATAATCTCCACTATTGTACACATGTAAAGAATAATCATGTTCCCTCACAAGCAACTTTTTATCCAAAGAAAACAACCCTAATCTTGACAGTCTGTTCTCAAGGTTTCATTCTTCATTTATTTTAACAGTTTATTTGCACAACTCTGCACTCTCTGCAGCTCTTTAATATCCTTCTTGAGGACTGGGGCCCAAAACGGCACTGCATACTTAAGGTGGGGCCTTAACAGAAATCTATGAAGGGGCAAAGTGATGTTTTCGTCCATCGAATTAATGTCCTTTTTTGAAAGACAGTACTTTATTTACTTTTGTAGGGACTGAGTGTCAAGTACAAATACTGGTAGGGGATCCATTAACCAGAAAGCCGTGTTACCCAGAAAGTGCAGAATTAGGTATGGCCATCTCCCAGAGTGTAACGATACCTGGTGGTTTATTGGGGAGGAGGGGGCCCACCTCTCTCTGCCCGGGGACGCCCATGTTCTTTCGTATGCACTCACATTTGCCCTCCCTCTTTTATTCAGTGCAAAATTCGAATATTTAAAGGCCCAACTTAGGTCTGCTATTAGATCTTGAGTGCAATTCTAGTTTGATCTACTGTTTTTAGAACCTTGTCTGTCCTTGACCATTCTTGTCTGCTGCCCGAACCCACCATTGCCTGTTTACTGATTATTCTTCCAGATCTTGATTTTGTACTGTGCTATCCAGGCAAGCTTTCTCCAGCGTCTCGGGGGAACAAGAGACAGAGCAAAACCAAATCTTCCAATGTCTCCAGAGGTTGTCTGCAAAGTTTGATGGTGGTGCATAAAATAGAGTCTATGGGAGACGGCCTTTCCATAATTCGGAGCTTTCTGGATAACAGGTTTCCAGATAACGGATCCCATACCTGTAGTTTTTAAAAAGGATTCCCTTTTTTCTGTAATAATAAAACAGTACCTTGTACCTGATCCCAATTAAATATAATTAATCCTTATTGGAGGCAAAACAAGCCTTTTGGGTTTAATTAATGTTTAAATTATTTTAAGTAGACTTAAGGTATAGAGATCCAAAATACAGAAAGATCCCTTATCCGGAAAACCCCAGGTCCCGAGCATTCTGGATAACAGGTTCCATACCTGTATTGTGTTCCAGGCCAATATTCCTTATTTAATTCAGTAACCTAGATCACATCCATTGCCATCACAGAGTCTTGTTTCTTGATCACCTCCTCATAGAAGGCAAGATTTATTGTATGCAATCCCATGCTGGCACAGACTGATAGTATTCTGATAGAAATGTATTACAGTATCCAATCCCTTATACCTACCTTCAACAGATTTCCTACCAGCAATATCAAAGTAAAGACCAGAGTTTTTAGGCTGAGAATGGGATCCCTTTTGGACTGCTGTTACTACATTACGTATACACCACTGCTTTTCCATGAGATTGTTTACATTAATGATATAACGTGATATTCATATTTTTGCAATGTGTAATTATGAATACATCACAATATGTATTTCATAACAAGACTAGCATGTTGTTTACATACATTTTGTAAAGTATACGAAACAAAGCACAATTAGCATTGTCACCACTAATAATATGATTAGTACTGATTTGCAAAGTTGCATTGTAGAGATGAAACAAAATGTAATAATAAACCTGGTGCAGAAAAACATAGTATTCTGTAGCTGTAGAAAACCGAATACATAACATGAATAATCACTCCTATTAGATTTAAAGCATTAAGGGGCATATTTATCAATAGTCGAATTTCAAATTGAAAGGAATAGTGCATTCGATCAAATTTGATTTGAAGTTTTTCCCAAAAAAACTTTGTTTTATTAAAGTACACCAATTGACTCCATATAGGTTATAGGAGGTCCTCCATAGGCTAAAACAGCAATTTGGCAGCTTTTAGATGGTGAATAGTTGAAGTCGAATTTTTAAAGAGACAGTACATGATAAATTTCGATATTCTCATTTTTACATTTTTTTAAAATTTTAATTGAATTTGGACTATTCCCTAGTCGAAGTACACAAAAAATAGCTCAAAGTTTTTTTCATTCGAAAATTCACCTCAACCTTTGATAAATCTGCCCTTATATGTTCTTTCAAAATATGATTAGAAAATAAAAATTACTCTAAAAATTAATAAGTAAAATCCCAGGTAAGCTCAGGTAACACTAATAATACTAATGCACAAACAGGGGGTCACACAGAATGGATGACCACTACCTAAATAGTGCAACTTATTGCTGCTTGATATTAGAATTTTTTTTTTAGGTGTATACTGCCCCTACAGCATTTCCCCCATAATTTAAACATATAGGCGCACTGTGTTTAATTTGGAACAGGAGGCAGGATGGACCCAATAGGATCAAATTAACTATGCAAAAGTGCAATCTTTTGATGTAAGTATGAATTTTTTTGTGTGTGTAAACAAGTTTTAGTTAACAAACTGCTTACTGGTACCTGTACAGGTCTTACTCAGGCTTGCTTAGAGCACTAGCAACTCCCAGTTGAGAACATGTTGCTTGGATATTTTTCCCTCGGGTGGGCTCTGTTGTTACTGTTGGAAAAATGGTTAACCACTGATTTACACTCAGAACTTGATCATTCAAATAACTTGGGCACCAGTTGTTCATAAATCTCTTTATTGATGGAATAGCTTCACAGTCATTGGTAGGCGCCGATATGATGGCAAGTGGGGATGAAAAAGAGGCCTAGCACATGTTGGCCTCCCCTCTGATAACTAGGGAACCCTGACACTCTCTGGCCAGTTATTGAACTGCCAGGAAATACTTTAACTCAGGAAACATCCACCGGTCCTAACTGTAAATCCGGCCCAATTCTTAGTTGGCCAAAACCTTTCTAGAGAACTATCTGAAATAAAGTTCGGCAAAACCTTCACCTCTTGCAACAACTGCAGCCAACTTATTGCAACCACAACTGCATTGGCATTGTAAATAATGCATTTTTTGTTAAATATATTTTAAATATAAGTGCAATGGAGACCTTAGGCCCTGTCCTGATTCTATTGATTACATTTTTTTTTGTATAAAAATAATATTGATTGTAAAAAATATAGATTTTCAAAGAAGTGGTTGTCTACTTGTCTTATTATTAGACAAGGAAAGTAATGAATGATTATTATTGCAATGTAATGGGTTTAATAAATAGTTGTCAATTACCAGAGACCACTTGAGGTAAAAAGCAAAGTTTATTTGACACCAGCTCTGTGGATTTTGAACTCACAAAGGGGCAAATTCACTAAGATCCGTAGTTGCGTCCGCTTCGCCGCACTTCGCCAGGCGTATTTTCGCAAATTCACTAAATTCACTAAAATCCGAAGTTGCGCTCAGGGGAAGCGTAAGGTTGCGAAGTTGCACTAGCGTTATTTCGCCAAGCAAAGCGAAGTTACGCTAGCGATGATTAATTTGCATACGGCGCAAAATTGAAGTTACAATGGAGGTATATGTAGCATCACTACACAAGCCTGGGAAACCTTCAAAACAGCAAATAAAATTTTTATTTTGCCCTACACATGTGCCCACTGTATAGTTAAGTTGCCATGAGTTAAGAAATGTAGGGGGGAAGGAGGGTAGCCCCAAAAATTTTTTCGATCTTTTTCAGCCTATCACCCATAAAAAAAGAAAAAACACCAGCATTTTTTGGGACTTAGAAATTTTTTTTACTTTTTTTGAAGCAATCCCTATCTACTCTATTGCACTTCGCCTGGTCTGAGGTGGCGAAGGAAGTCTGGCATAAAAGGTAGCGTTCAGAACAATGCGCGCGTCAGTGAATTTGCGTAGTTACGTACATTGCGCAAATTCCCCAGGCGTAAGGGTGCGAAGTAACAGTAGCGAATTTACGCCAGCGTCCGTTAGTGAATCTGCGAATTAACGAAAATGCGATACGCTAGCGTGAATTTGCACCAAAGAGTCAGAACCATAAACAAAGGAATCACAGATTTTGTTGTAGACTTCTAAAAAGGGACTTACTGGTGGGATAGTGCTCCACAGCACAAAAAAATAAAGAACTGCTCTTACAGCAAAAGGTGGTTCTGCCTCAAGGCCTGTGCCCTAGTGACCAAGGCCAGCTTGAGAACAGAATCCAGAAGTCAGTTGGGCTCATTGGGGAATCTGTGCATACACAGAATTGTAATCTCTCTCATAAGTAAACTTACATAAAGGATACAGCTCTTAAATGATATTAGACACAACAATCCATAAATCTCTCTCCTGAGTAATGCAGATTGAAAAAAATCACACAGACATATAAATTCTCCTAAGCCCAGGGCATGCTTACTCTTTTGAAGCTTTGGGTGACCTGCATGTTACTGCTGACCTGCACCTCCAATCGGACGCAAAACATTGTATCTTCATTGAAACATTGGTGGCCAGCTGGGAACTCACTATGTAAAAATTAGTGTTGTGAAGTTTATCCTGCATGAATATATACATGGTAGGTTGGTATAAACGCATACTGTACATGCAATCTGGAGACCTAGTCGTGGATGATGATGATGTATTTATGTACAAGGTGGCTTATTCAGCTGATTTCCAAACAGTTCAGGTTGAAAGTATGACTTAAGGAAAATAGTGTTTCTGCAAATGTATTTTCCATTTCAGGAGAACCAAATCAGGACTACAGTACATTGGGAAGTAGGTTTAAAGACTAATTTCCTTCTCCTTTAAATGTATTTGGCTATTCATATGGAAAGGTTAAGGTAGCGAGAGAATAAAACTGGCATTGAAAAAAGAAAATCACCGTGCATGATATTATACTTCTTGTACTGTCGAGATTCACAATGTTGACATTTGTTACAGTAATACGGTTTGAAGAATATTCAATTGCCATTACTCTGCTACAGATTAAGAGATTGTAGATAACACAACAAGCAGCTATAATTATTGAAATGCTTGTTGATTAGAGAAGATCAGAAGTGACAATGGTTTCTAAAAGTCTATGCATCAGGCTGAATCGCAGAGCAGCCATGGTGCTCAGAATGCTAATAGGTGTAATGGAAAGCTTGGAAGAGAATAAGCAAAAGGTAAACAGAATCTTCGAATTTTCCTTGATATCTCCTGACAAGCAATGGAATGAGTACACTGTACACCAAAATGAGTTTCTTCAATAAGCTGAATTATTACAGGACAGCTTCTATCATTCTGCTGTTACTGGCAGATCTACAGTATAAATCAAACCAAGCGGCTCTATGTAAAAGATGTTTAATAATGAAACAGAACATGGAAGATTGATTTGTTGGTACTTTATTTATTTTGCCTTCACTGCAGAAAAATAACATTTAATGGTTTATAGGAGGCTATGCAAGTGCTAGTGAAATAAACATAGGACGTCTAAAAAGACAGTATTGATTCAGCATGAGCTATTGCTTAGGAACATGTGGGAAAAAGATACATAGTTTACATAAGTCCTTTATTAAGACCTCAGCTATGAAGGTATAACTGTAAGGTATAGTCTTACAGTGGAAAGGGGCATTTTCCACATTCATCTTGGGGCAAGGATCAGCATGAGCTTTGAGTATTGGCTTTATTAGGACCAAATGAAGTAATATGTGCTTGGTTATTATAAGCCTAATTCTTGATCCATTGTTTTCTTCTGCTGGTGTATGATCTCCTGCTATTAACCTTCAACAGATGTAGGGACCCTACTGGTACTGTATATGTCCCTCTATTTTCAGATATGTAGAGGATGTGTTCCCTGCTGACTCTTCCTTTTTGGCTTCCATCTACTGAGGAAGGTGGATGTCTGCTGGAGAGCCTGGGACAGTAATGCCCATGTAAAAGAAAGCCCTAAGGGAGTAAGTTCTTAGTGAAGTGGGGAACAGGGAACTTGTGAATAAGGAACAGTATGTAGATAATGGTAGATGAGCTCAGGTTATAATACACTCTAGGACTGTAAGGCAGACAAGGTGAGCTAGAAAGTTCAGTTCTCAGCTCCAATGTAGTGATAGTTTGGAGATATCGTTCCCAGGTGATGCTACCTGTTAACGTAGAGATTATTGTGACAACGGAATTGTTTGAGGATTTCCCTGGAGGTTCCACAGGAGGTGAACCAGGTTTACTAAAAGGTGTCACAGAGGTGAAGAGGGTTACTGTCTAGTCTGTTCTCAGGGGAGTGTCAGAGTATGACGTGCTCTGCAATTGTATATTGCTGTATCCACTGTACCTCAACTCAATTAATGAATACTTTATTTTGTGTGGTAAAGAAAAACTTGATATTGGTTCAAGAAATCATGGCATCCAGGAATTCTGTTTGTTAGAGATATAGTTCTGTAACCTTTAGAAAAAGGCCCACTGAATTGTATTTCAATTGTGCACTGAAAAAAATGCAATAAAAAAAGTTGCTGTGGATTGGAAAAAGTTGCCCATTGCGTTTTGCAAATTTTCCCTGTTTTGCAAAGTTTTCTAGATATGACAAGAAGGTATTGTTCTTAGATAAATCTGCTCATGTTAATTACGTATGGTCCATCTTAAGTTCTAAAAAATTTAGAAAGATTTAGAAATGTATAAAAGATTTTTATATGTGTTTGTTGGTATACAAGAGCCTAAACATTTTAGTCCCCACTCGGGGGCAGATTTATCAATATTTGCATTGCAAGTGTTTTTGTGGCAAAAATCACAAATTTGAATTTGCAAAGTTTGAACTTTTAAGATTTGAAGTGTAAAATACAGATAAAAAAATTCAACATCTAAATACTGGCATCTTCATTTAGAGTCAAAGTGAGAGATATTTTTCAAACACACGCTATTTTTCAATCGAGTGTTTGAGTACATTTCAAGATTTGACAAACTCATTGAAAATGAAATGTAGAATATGATTTCACTGCATTACAGTTGTCTTGTCCTGTTTTTAAGTAAGTAGAGTTTTTGAGTTCCTAATATTTTCTTTAATAAGAACACTTTCGAGATTGAATTTTTGAGGTTTTTCAAATTCCAAAAAAACTAAATTTTTAATTTTGATACAAATGGCCCTTAGAAACCCACAGGCACATTATTATGATTTGAGGGTAACATTCCTTCAACAACGAGGGGAAACTTGTGATAACAGTAATTCAGGCATTCAAAATACCATAAATGTCTTTATGACAAGCTCTGCAATGTATTTATTAATTGTGGAGAAAATGTCTTTGTATTACACCTGAATTAAATATTATTAAAACAATATGAATTTCTTTGTTGTGTGCAGGTGAACACTTATTATGATGTATCAAAGAGTTTAATCTCCAATTGCAGATAAAGTAGCAGTAATACATTTCGTCTCTCTTTTAAGAATTATCATTTTAGTGCAGATGTTAATCTCCATGGGAACCAATAAGGTTTATGATGTAAATCTACTATACATAAAATAGATAAAAACTGTGTTGATCACAGGTTAACATACACATGCTAAAAAAGAAAGAGAAACCAATATACAGTTATAACACTAATAGCACGGACATGTAATAACATAGTATCATACTGTATATTAACCAACAATCACATTGTATACCATAGAGTTCGAGCATACAGTATATAACAAATTTATCCCATCAATAACTTAAGCGTTCATTAGATATTAGTTTGAAATCAATTTTCTAGTGAAACAAAGCACATGGACAGATTCACAAAGGACAAATTCACAAGTTTTTGGTACTGGCAAAAAACATGAATTTTACTCTAGAACTAGATCAGACAAAAGCATTTGCTCATCCCTATTGTCCACAGTTCTAAACTTTTTTGTGGTAAATATGTCTTATGTGATTTATAGACTACTCAAAAAGGTAACTTTGAAAATGTCACCAAAAGTAGAGGCCTCAGTTACTAATAACTGGTAAATTTGCTTTAGTGCAGTAACCTTTTGCACCAATAACGATTTTTTGTGCTGTCATTGTTCAACCTGCAGCTAAACAAACATATCAATAGTTGGCTATAGCTTATTGCCCAGGCACAACTTTACTCAGTTTTGGTAAAGGAACCTGTGGATCTCTTGTGTACAATACATGCAGTTTGTGAGCCAGTGACAATTTTTAATATAGAAATATAAGAAACTAACATAGTTACATAGTTAAGTTGGGTTGAAAAGCTCATCAAGTTCAACCTCTCGAAGTGAACCCCATTGCACCTATATGCACATTCATACACACATACATACATACAGACCTATATATACTCTGTCATGTGTGTATATATATATATATATATATATATATATATATATATATATATATATATATATATACACATGTGAAATGCTTATCAAGTTCAACCTCTCGAAGTGAACCCCATTGCACCTATATGCACATTCATACACACATACATACATACATACATACATACAGACCTATATATACTCTGTCATATATATATATATATATATATATATATATATATATATATATATATATATATACATGACAGAGTATATATAGGGCTGTATGTATGTATGTGTGTATGAATATATATATATATATATAATATATATACTAAGATCTATACTAAACTAAGTCTACCCTCACAGTTTCAATACTCCCTTTTACTAGTTTTGTTGCACACCTCTGCACTCTCTCCAGTTCATAAATAATCATCTTTAGGGTTGAAGCATAAAACTGCCTTACCACAGACCTATAAACAGGTAACACTATGGTTTCATACTTCAAGTTAATCTCCTTTTTAATAAAAGACGGTACTTTATTTGCTTTAGTAGCAACTGAGTGACACTGCTAAGAATTACATGGCTTATTATACACAAATCCCCTAGATTCTTCTTAAGGATAGCCCAAACACATTACAATTTAATGCATAACCTTGCACTTATCAACATGGAATCTCATTTGCCAGTTTGCTGCCTAGTTTTCCAAGGTAATTTTGCAAAGTGGCAACATCCTGCAGGAAACCTCATAGTTCTGAACAATTTAATATTGACAGCAAAAATAAACACAGTACTTTCAAAGTCCACCTCAATGTCATTAATAAACAAGTAAAAAAGCAAAGGGCCAAGGCCACACCCTAACTTTACTCCACTAAGAATGCTGACCTAGTTGCAAAATGCTGTATTTATACCCCTCTTTGCAATCTATTCCCTGTTAAAGCTCAAATAATATGTTCCAGGCCAATATTCATATATTTAACCTGTAAATATATCTGTTTGGTACTGTATCAAATGCTTTAGTAAAGTCTAAGTAGATCACAGTCACTGCCATCCCAGAGTCTACTCTAGGTTCCCACATTTCTTCCAAAATAATATCCAGACATCTACTTAGATAGATAGGGGGAAAGCTACAAGCATACTGGTTGATGTGGAATGCAAGGGATATTTAATAATTATGTTGGTGTTTTTTTCAGCCCAACAGACCATTTTTTCCAGTGAATCAGAAGGCACAGTGAAATAGTGGCATGGATGTGTAAAATTTTGGGCTGCTAGTGAAACCATACATTTGGTCACAAAACTGTACCAGACAAAAAAAAAGTTTGCTCATCTTTATTATTTACTCCCATGGGTTTATTTTGTCAAAAATGTGGTAAGGACTTCCTGGATATTTTCTACAGCCAAAAAAAATAAAAAATTGATCCTATTCTTTTTCCTTGCATGTCATTGATTTGAAGCATAACACTTTATAAAGAATGTTATACATTACTCTGTGTCCCACAGGAACATGCAATTTCCCATAATTGAGTCATAAAGTGATACACAAAGAGATAAAAGGCATATTTTCTTACATTTCACATTGACATTATGCTTTTATGCCTTTCCATATTAAAAATAAAGTAAAATAAGTTAGATGTTAAACAGGGCCCCATGTTTAACACCTAACTTTTGCTTACTATGATAAGGAAAAATCAAGTTTCATGAATGCGCATGATGAAATGTCAGCATGAAACAACCAGTAAATGCATTGAATTCCCAAACCTTCAAAACTATCACAAAGATGCACTGATCCACAAGACTGACAAGGCACTGCATCTTGCTGGTTTAGCAGATCAGTGCCTTTTTGTGATAGTTTTGAACATTTGGGAATTAGATATACAGGAAGTGATATGGCTAGACTTCTGTTTAGTTCTGTAGATTAAAGGGGAACTATTGCAAAAAGGAAAATGTATTATAACCTTTATCAGACTGAAATAAGAAACTTGCTAAAGGTATAGGATCCCTTATCCGGAAACCCAATATCCAAAAAAGCTCTGAATTACGGAATGGCTGTCTCCCATAGACTCCATTATATCCAAATAATCCAAATTTTTAAAAATGATTTCCTTTTTCTCTGTAATAATAAAACAGTAGCTTGTACTTGATCCCAACTAAGATATAATGAATCCTTATTGGAAGCAAAACCAGCCTATTGGGTTTATTTAATGTTTAATTGAATTTCTAGTAGACTTAATGCATAAAAGACCCAAATTACCAAAAGATCCACTATCCAGAAAACCCCAGGTCCCGAGCATTCTGGATAACAGGTCCCATACCTGTACAATCAATTAAATATTCTGCATTGTTTCTGAAATAATCAAGTTTATCTTAACTATCCCTCTCTCAGCATTTGTTTCTCTTCATTCTGTCTTCTAGCAGGCGTTGGGTGTCAGATAATCATTGACAGTTAGATCTAATATATATTATGGGGGGGGGGCTTCCTTTCCTAGCAGATGAATTTGAGCTCACTCAAATAATTGATTCCAGTACATACAAAATCTAACTAAATAACTGCCTTTTGCACAAATTCTACATGTAGAGAGGCATGACGTCTGGTGATTTTAATAGAGTGAGCTCTAATACATCTTCTAGGCAAAAGAAGCCCTCCTATAAGATATATTGGATCTAACTATCAATGAATATCCGACACCCAACTGCTGCATGACGACAGAATGAAGAGAAACAGATGCTGAGAAAAGAATAGTGAAGATGAATATGTAATTGATTTAATTTAAGTTTCTTCTTTCAGTATGCTGAAGCTTTTATTAAATTTCCATTTTCATGATACCGTATATACTCGAGTATAAGCCGACCCGAGCATAAGCCGAGGTACATAATTTTACCTACGAAAACTGGGAAAACTTATTGACTCTAGTATAAGCCTAGACACAACTACAGCCCTGTCTCCCAGCAGCGCACATTCTGCCAAAGGGACCCCCACAGCGATCAACCGGACTTCTTTGCAAAGTTGATGGTGACAGAGAATTGCCAAACGGATTACTGTGTGCATTGTCCCACTGTCCCACTACCATGTGCAGAGGGTGCTGTTTGATATTGCCATCACTGTTAATCTTTCGTATAACCAACAGAGGGCGCTATGTAATATTGCAGTCACTGTTATTCTTTCATATAACCAACAGAGGGTGCTGTGTGATATTGCCATCACTGTTAATCTTTCGTATAACCAACAGAGGGCGCTATGTAATATTGCAGTCACTGTTATTCTTTCATATAACCAACAGAGGGTGCTGTGTGATATTGCCATCACTGTTAATCTTTCGTATAACCAAGAGAGGGCGCTGTGTAATATTGCAGTCACTGTTATTCTTCCATATAACCAACAGATGGCGCTGTGTGATATTGCAGTCACTGTTATTCTTTCATATAACCAACAGAGGGTGCTGTTTGATATTGCCATCACTGTTAATCTTTCGTATAACCAACAGAGGGCGCTATGTAATATTGCAGTCACTGTTATTCTTTCATATAACCAACAGAGGGTGCTGTGTGATATTGCCATCACTGTTAATCTTTCGTATAACCAAGAGAGGGCGCTGTGTAATATTGCAGTCACTGTTATTCTTCCATATAACCAACAGATGGCGCTGGGTGATATTGCAGTCACTGTTATTCTTTCATATAACCAACAGAGGGTGCTGTGTGATATTGCAGTCACTGTTATTCTTTCATATAACCAACAGCTGGCGCTGTGTGATATTGCAGTCACTGTTATTCTTCCATATAACCAACAGATGGCGCTGTGTGATATTGCAGTCACTGTTATTCTTTCATATAACCAACAGAGGGTGCTTTGTGATATTGCAGTCACTGTTATTCTTTAATATAACCAACAGAGGGCGCACTGTTATTCTTTCATACAACCAACAGACGGCGCTGTGTGATATTGCAGTCACTGTTAATCTTTCATATAACCAACAGAGGGCGCACTGTTGTTCTTTCATATAACCAACAGAGGGCATTGTGGGATATTGCAGTCTCTCCCCAAGTGTACTGTTGGTATAGGAATGATTAAAAGTGACTGCAATATCAGCTACTCGGGTCGGATACCGCTGACCAGAGTATAAGCCGAGGTAGACTTTTTCAGTACATTTTGGATGCTGAAAAACTCGGCTTATACTCGGGTATATACGGTAGTTCCCCTTTAAAGAAGAACTGTTCAATTAAATTAAAAAAACTATTTAATAATGTCAGACTGACAATCTGAAACTATTGGGCTGTTTTATCAAGTGGGACTATTGCGAAAATTACATTCTATTATGTTGCTTTTTTTTAAAAAAATCACAGTTTCTGAAAGAATAAAACCTCACTACAAAAAAGTCTGGTTAAAAAAGTAATCAATATTAAAAACTGGTAAGAGACTTCAGTCACATTTTTACATTGAAAAATTCAATCCCAACCCATGAATAGTCGCTAAGTCCCTAAGTGTGCCACCATAAACGTTAGCTATCTTTGCTCAGAAATAAGAAATGTTGCAAAGATGTAAATGCTTTTTAATATCTGTGACAAGTCATTAATAATGGCATTATTCTAAATAATATGCCAATTTCAAGTACCAAACACAGATATTTTATACAGTCCCTGTCCCACCACCCACATGGTACCGAGTGCCCCATATTGGGTGTTACTGACAAGTGATTTCAGTCACTCGACTCATGGAAACTTGTGTATCACCTTGGAGTTCCATGACCTGTATAATGGCACTTGACCTTTAGCCCTGTGCTTTATATGGTCATGGAACTCCTTAGTGACTTACTATCTTCATATTTTACAACAGAAAGCACATAATTCATATAATTCACATTATATAATCTAGTCTGAGTCTCGTATTTTTTTTAGCAGGAGTTCACCTTTTTAAATTAACTTTTAGTATGTTGTAGAAGGGCCTATTCTAACCAGGAACAATTGCAGACTGTCCTAAAATTCTGTGATAACTATTATTATTATTATTATTATTAAAATGTTATTATTATTATTATTATTATTTAAATGTTATTTAAAGAAGACTAAAAGGACATTTTACAGCTAACTTCCAGTCGTTGGTATTAAGATCCACAAATTGAACAGAAGTAGACCCTGTGGTCTGCTCTTTTGGATTGACAGGAAACCCTATTACTGTATGTGATTAGGCTTAAAAAATCTGTCTTAAATGGCATGAAATCCAGCCACTCACTGGCTGCCATGTTATAGATCCAACTCTAATTTTACCACCCACCCCTTAAACTCATTGCCCCACTCCCAATATCACCAGCTCTGGCCTTGGTCCCACATACCCCAACCTTCGAGGGAGCAATGATAGCAACCCTAGATTTGATACAAGGCTCCATTACTGGGATAAGTGACATTGAGATTGTAGTGCCTGCTGACCTTATAAAGCAGTGTGTTTACAGTAAGGAATAGGGAAAAGGGAATCGGTCCTGTTTTTCTGAAACATTTGCAAAAAGGCAAAAAAATTGTGAAACGTTTTTGTTGTGCATATTTTATTGTGCTACAAAATTTTTTTGTTTGCTGTTATTTTTGTAGTAAACTACATTAGAGTCTATGGGCATTTTTTTCTTGGCTTTGGGAGGCCAAAATCATGTGTGTTCTTTGCTCGGTGTACACTGACCTACATTGTTAGAGAACCTCCTATCCACTGTACTACAACTGCTTTTTCAATAGAAAAAAAGGTTCTTATATTGCCAATTTCTTAAAAATGTCTTAGATTTTTGACATTTGACCTCTGGTCAACTGGCATCTACTACTACATTATTTTGCTTAGAAAGACAGGCACAACTAATAATAAATCTGACCGCCAACAGATAATATCTGGGTGCTTTGTAAACCACATTAAAATGAATAAATCATATATTTATGTGTAAGTCCTTATATAGGCAATGCGATGACTTAGATCCCTGGTTGATGTGGAGGGAGAGGGGAAGGATAAAATGATGTATGAGATCGTCGCAAGTCTCTTTTTTTATGTATCTTTTTGTGTCGTGCGTCACTTTTGTTTTGTCACGCAAAGCGAAACGAGCCACCGGGCAAATCTTTTACACAGTTTCAGAAAATTTTTGCGAAATGCTGAAGTTCCCAGCAAATCTGTACATTGTGACCATTTTCGTACATCACTCTAGTAAGGATATCTACTGTATATAATAAGTCATTGCCATTGAACTAATAGTTTTTTACTGCTTTCCTTTATGGTGAAATACCTCTTTAAGTCATCTCATTTACTGTAAAGAAAAGTATGTTTGTTACAAGGTACGATAAATTCAAGCAGTGTATTGAAAATGACCACACATTGGGGGTCATCTATAAAGTTTGTGCAGTGCATAATTATTCGCAAATGCTTAAAATGCCCTTGTTTTTTCCTGAACTGCTGTGCTCGGCTTTCTATTTCTTGTGCAAAAATATTTGCAAATGGCTCAAAATTAGATAGGTGTTTGCGACTGTGCGAGGTCATTGAGTTGACAGTAATTTAAATTTGCAATCATTCTGTGCTGCGTGACGTTTATAAATGAGCCCCAATGTAATAAACATAACCTGTAATATAGGTCCAGTGTATAATTATAAATCATACAGAAAAAGTATAATGCTGTTACCTTCAAACCATTAGCAAGGCAATAGTTAGCCGGATTATAAACACCGGAATATAAACAACACATTGTCCAGTACTTTCGGTATGATATTCTTATCCTATGGAAGGGTTCTGTTAATACCTTTGAGAGAATGGTTTTAGAAGCAAATAAAGCCCATAATATCATCAGAAGTGGGAGGCCACATACTTAATTTTTTGAATGTGCGCCTTACAATTATAGAAGGCCAGATACACACCAACCTTTACCGAAAGGACACAGATAGGAATAATGTACTGCATGAGACTATTTTTCACGCCCACAATGTAATTAAAGCCATACCCAGAGGACAGTTCCTACAGGCTCATAGGATTTTGTCTGTTGCAGACAACTATGAGAGAGCTACCAAGATTTTGAAAGAAAGGTTCTTAGACAGGGGCTATAATCACAAGTCCGTCAATAAATGTATTGAAGAGACTTGTAAGATAGACAGGAAAGAACTACTAGCATATAAAATTAAAAAAGAGAATAAACTGCTACCTTTCGTATCCACTTACAGTAATCACAGTAATGCCATAGAGAAAACCATTCGCAAATATTGGCCAATCGTCCAGCAAGATAAAACTTTGGGTAAATGTTTCCCTAGTACTCCTGTTTTTAGCTATGAAAGGGGAAGTAGTCTAAGGGATATACTTTGTCCATCAGAAATTGACCCCCCAAGTGCTAGCATACAAAGATAAAAAAGGTACGTTTGCGTGTCTGAACTGCGTCTGTTGCACATCGATTATTAAAGGGGACACGTTCAATCACCCTCTCCACTGTACCCCTATACGATTACACCACTATGCCACCTGTGATACCTGTAATGTAGTAAATCTTCTAAAACGCCCATGCGGGATGGCATATGTGGGACAGACAGCTAGACAGGTTAAATCACGAGCCAAAGAACATCGGGGATATATCTGAAATTTTAAAAAAGATACTCACACAGATACAGCTGTGGCAAGACATTTTTCTGCTATGAATCATAATCCAAACCAATGGAAATGGCTTGCTTTAGAGGTCGTAAAAAAACCCGCCAAGAGGAGGTGATTTGAAACTGAAGCTGTTACAAAGAGAGATGTATTGGATTAAGAAATTAAACATAGTAAATCAAAAAGGATTAAACGAGTCGTGGAGTGTGGAAGGTTTTTTTATAATCTGCTTTATAGTACATATACTAACATGATTTCTAACTTATTTTTCCAGATTTTGACCTAGTCAAGCTCTTAGAGATTTACAGAATACTACTTATGGTAACGTATGGGCAAAATCTTAATCTTGCTATGTAGATTTTTTGAGGCTTGTGTACTCGATGTCAGTAAATTCAAATTTGCATAATTTAAATACAGATTGGGCAGGTAGGCCTTATAGGCAGTACCAGATATAGCTTTAATCCTTATGTTTCCTGTAACCCACAAGCGACTGTTTATTGAAAGAAAATACACATTCTTTGGAATTGTCTTTGAAAAAGAACCTGCTAGACATTTTTGTACTTTTGATATTGAATTTTCTCATTGGGGGAGGGGTACTTACCTCATTATGTCACTTTCTGTATAGCACCTCTTTATATGCCATTCCACGTATTGTTTCACACTTCACAAAGAGTCTCACAGGGCTCAAAACATGTTGTGTCAACAATAAACACTAAAGTTTGAGCAATTAACCCTGCATTTTGGCCAATTCTTGTGAACTCTACTTTCTTAATTATAAATCATAAAATAAACCATCAAACTGTCAACAACATTGGTGCACTGTAAGGAAAAAAAATGTTTTTTTGATCCTCATTCTCCATAAAAGAATAGGGCTGAGGGCATATGCGGATACTGTAGTATCAAGGTTTCCTTAAATGGGTAGAAATTCCATTGAACAAAAAAAAAAATGTTTTTGTTTTTTGATTCTAGCCTTCCACTTTCTACACTATAATTATGTGACGGAATGTGTTTGTGTTACAACAATTATATTGTTATCAATCATGAAACATTTACATTCCATTTAAAGTGAGATCTTTACTCTGCCAACGTTCATTAGGACACTGTAGGCAGGAAATGCAGCACCATTGTATGACTTTTTCCTCGAACTTTTGTTCCTGTTTACGCCTGACACTTTCATTTATCGGCTGAACTTTATTAGTCAGACTCAGTTGTGGTTTCTGCATGTTCCTGAAGTAAAATAATGTGCTTACCACTGCCTGTTTGTGGCTGTCTGAGAACAAATGTCTCACACTAATGCTACACACGTTCTGCAGTGACAAAGATAGAGTACTTCAATTTTAACTGCTTGAGTGCGATGTTTGTTATGATGCATTGTCATTCAAAAATATGCACGTTATGAAGTAAAAGCACTAGCTTTAAAACAATTATAATAAACAATAATAAAGTATTGCTTAATGCTAGGCTACCTTAAATTTTAATCACCAAGTTTTTTCTAGTGGGACTGCTACATTGCCTTCTTCTTTCCTTGAAATGATCGGGTTGAGTAGAGTCAGAGCACATTGCTTTTGCAACCATTGTTTTGACTTCTCTTAACCATTTATAAAAAAAAATACTTGTCCGGTATTGTAATACTTTTCATATTCCAAAAACAGAGATGTTTATTTTTGTTCTTTGGGTTTTTTTAGTAGCAAGGCATTCTTAAAGGGGAACTATCGTGAAAATGAAAATTTAATATAGGCTTTATCATACTGAAATAAGAAACTTTGTAAATACAATCAATTAAATATTCTCTGAAATAATCCAGTTTATCTTCACTATGCCTCTCTCAGCATCTGTTTCTCTTCATTCTCTCTTTATGCAGCAGTTGGGTGTCAGATGAATGTTTCAGTAATTTTTATAGGGAAGGCTCCCTTTCCTAGCAGATGTATTAGAGCTCATTTAAATAACTGATTCCAGTACAAACAAAATCCAACAAAATAACTGCCTTTTGCACAAATTCTGCATGTAGAGAGACGTGATGGCTGGTGATTTTAATAGAGTGAGCTCTAATACATCTTCTAGGCAAAAGGAGCCCCCCTATAAGATATATTAGATCTAACTTTCGATGAATATCTGACACCCAACTCCTGCATGAAGACAGAATGAAGAGAAACATATTCTGAGAGTGGGATAGTGAAGAATTTTCCAGAATTTTCAATTTTCAGAAAACTTCTAATATTCGCGATAGTTCCCCTTTAAACTAAGCCAGTATGCTGTTTAAAGCAAATCATCCTTTATCATTGAACTTTCTATGAGATATCCAAGTCTTTTGCAGATATTGGACGGGTGGGTGCCATTGATATGATTGCAAACTTACATGGGGTTCGATTAGGGTCTATCATCAGTGGAAAAATATATTTTGTACCATTAGCCTTAAGAATCATAACAAAAGATTTGTCACCACTTAAAGGGATACTGTCATGGGAAAATTTTTTCAAAATGAATCAGTTAAAAGTGCTGCTCCAGCAGAATTCTGCACTGAAATCGATTTCTCAAAAGAGCAAACAGATTTTTTTATATTCAATTTTTAAATATGACATGGGGTTAGACATATTGTCAATTTCCCTGCTGCCCCGAGTCATGTGACTTGTGCTCTGATAAACTTCAATCACTCTTTACTGCTGTACTGCAAGTTGGAGTGATATCACCCCCCTCCCTTTTTCCCCCCAGCAGCCAAACAAAAGAACAATGGGAAGGTAACCAGAAAGCAGCTCCCTAACACAAGATAACAGCTGCCTGGTAGATCTAAGAACAACACTCAATAGTAAAAACCCATTGTAAGAAATTGCCATCTTGATTTTGTTATTTAATATGAAAGCTGTTGTTCAGGGAACTTACCTGAAGCCCTGATTATCATAACAAAGGTTTCCCTGTGACTACTAAGGTCTATGTCTGCTGTGGGGACCATAAAACTGATTGTGTATGTGAGAAAACTTGCTCAACAGGATGTAGGCAAGTTGGGGGTTTATCACAGCATCTTGGCAGTTGGGAGGGTTTCTGTGGGGGCAGGTGAAAACCCAGGATAAAAGAACACTAAACAAGACATGTGGAGGGCTGGGGAGGAGAGAGGGAGCTGGGCAGCTGAGAGGAGGCAGCTAGAGAGCTGGAGAAGCCAGAGGAGCCTGGGACAAGACATGTGAGGAATGAAGACCAGAGGGGAAGGCAGAGATGAAGCCGAACTCTATTCCCCTGCCTTTTTGGTAACAACTATCTAGACTTGTGTAATGTGTAACTGTAAATATTGTAATTATTGTTTAGTCTAAGTGTAATCATTTATGTAGAACAATCAATTGATTTATTTTACAATACATCACTTTATTATACTCTCATTGGTGTGGATTCATTGTCTGCTTGCTCAAAAGAACCAGAAACCCTAGTAAGTGGGTTGAGGTATATTGTTATTAATATATATATATACTATATAGAAACTTATAAATGGCGATCCAGTGTAGGAGTTCAATGCATGGCATTTAATCCATATTTATGAGTGTGTAATATTGTGTAGTAAATTAATTGATTGTTTTGTGTTGTTTTAATTGTTGTTAAATAATCATGGAGGTTTTAGCTAAAAAGATGGCCATGGTCAAATGCTCAGGACAGATTGTTAAATGTATGCAAGGATCTCCAGATCCATGGGCTAAGGCTCAAGATTATGTGGCCAGGGCAATTCATGACAAATCTCTGTCTAAGTCAAAGGGTAAAGGTGCACTGGTTTATGCTGCCTGTTGGATAGCAGAGCAGTATAAAATTTTATCTGTGAAAAAAGGGAATCTTGAAGAAAAGGTTCATTGTTTAAATTTGTTAGTAGATTCTCTAAAATTTTCTGTAGAAAATGCTGCTGCTATTAATGTTAGCAACCAGCAAACAACTGCAGAATACAAGCAGGTTTGCATAGAGAATGAGCAGCTCAAACAAAGGCTGAGGGATGCAGAAAGTTTGGTTGCAACCTTCAGAAAAGCAGGGGCTGATCATTCAAATTGCAAATCTGAGCTTAAACAGTTAAATGCTCAGTTGGTAGCAAGAGATTGTGTAGTTTCTGCAGTTAAAGTAGAGAACACTGCTAAAAATGATAGAAATGTAACTGATGTGAAATGCATAAAAGACAGCAATATGAATTGTGAATTAGCAGTCAAAAGTAAAATGCTAAATGAGGATTGTTGTAGACAGGCCAAGCCTCCTATAGTGACACTGAAATGTACAGAAAATAGGACTGTGGGACAAAAGCAGGACATTCGTAAAGTACAGTTTTACAAACCTGTTCAACCCAGGAAGCAGCCTGGCTGTGAAAGGGTGTTTGCCATAAAGGCTACCCACCCTGAGAAACAAAGTGTGTACGGTACAGATAAAAAATGTACACAAAAGAAAGTGTTTAGATGCTATGCGTGTTCCAGAGTTGGGCACATAGCAAGAAATTGTACCATGCAATTTAATAACACGAACAATCATAAAAATGTTTACAATGGAAATGGAAGTTGGAAGTCCTCTAGGTGGGGATTCCAAAATAAAAGCAATGGTTGGAATACATGGATTCCCTACCATGTTCTTAAAACTCAAAATGAAAGGCTGAGTGAAGAGAACTCAAGTCTGAAAAATGCATGGGGAAAATTTAACAATGAATTGGAGAGTCTCAAGATAGAGATTTCTCAAATGAAAAGAACAAAAGATGATGTAAATCGGTGCTAATGTCTTCTATGAGTTTGTTTTCCAGGTAACAGGATGGCAGTTCACAAAAAGAAGAATTTCCAAATAATCCCCTTCCCCCTTTTATCTCCTGAAAAAAAATAGAGTTATAGAGGACCTTATCTATTTGTTTTTTTTTTTTACTTTTTGTATTTAAGGAAAAGCCTCTAAATTGATATGGTACAGTCAGGTTGGACAAATTCTAAAATATTTTTGTTTTTAATAGTTAGAATTGCCTGCACTGTGGAGTTTTGAAATGGTTGCTGCTTTAGTCTACAGAAGAGTAAAAAGCACTGAGGCATATTTTGAATTTTATTTTTGGGGTATTTTTGCCTGAGTGACATTTTTGTTTTACTCTTGTTTCAGCAGCAACAGGTTATGAACATTTTTTACATAGACTGCATGCTGCTTGATTACTTCAGTATGTGTTTCTTAATCAAAGCAGTATTCACTCTATATTTTTTTTTTTTCTTTTGACTTTTTTTTCCCCCAAAGTTTGTCTTTCATTGTTTGTATTTGTAGTTTATAATTATTTGCAGTTCTCAAGGTGGGGTGTTTAAAAAAACAAACAAACAAACAAAAAAAAAAAAAAAAAACACTCCAATATACAGTCTACATGTTAAAAGTTACCAGAACCTTCTGTTCTCAGCAAATGTACAAGTGTCTTACATTGATATGCATGGGATTATTTACATAACAGATCTGCGAGAGACAGCAGTTTACTTCTTGTGTTGTTCTTTTGTTGTTAAATAACTCTTGTGTGGGTTCTGTCCCAAATGATCTCTCTTCTGATAACAATGCTAATTTCTGTTTTGTTGGGTTGTGATAATCAGGCATGAAACTGATATAGAGATACTGAGACAAAGGCGAGAAACATCTCACTCGTGATTTGGCCAAGATAGTGCTGCACACTTTAGTGTAGTGTATCTTCTGAATTTCCTGAGGCCAGTATTGGTATTACATTCACACCTATCGCTGAATTGAGGTTCTCTTTCCAGCTATGCTGATTAATAAAATGTGCCGCAGACATTTACACCCTACCCTAAAATAACAAAATGTTTTCCCTGTGTGGTCTCTTTAATATGAAAACTGTGGTAAGCAGAAATGTGTTGGGTGTTGCAAACACCAAAGTGCAAAGACCATGGTTTGTTAAAAGTAGAGGCCTAAAATGGGATCCAGACCTGGGTGGAGCAGGGTCAGGTGGTAAGTGGGGCACAGACAAAGCAGTGCAATAAGCTGGATACTAAACCTCTAAAAGTTGGTGTGGGTTCATAACTGGCTGAAGGGTTATACATTATGAGTATGAACAACTGTGAGTGTTTGTATAATTAGGGTCAAATTCAACTCACAGTATCCCAAATTTAAAATATTTGTGAGTGTTACATCATTTAGGTCTCAATAATCCTATCACTTTCAGTTCCAATACATACAGTAACAGTGCATTAATGGGTGTCGCTGCATTGGCAATGTTATGATTTTTGTTAATTTAGAGGGCTCTTTCCATGTGAAGTCCTTCGCCCTCTAGGTGGGGATTGTAAGAAATTGCCATCTTGATTTTGTTATTTAATATGAAAGCTGTTGTTCAGGGAACTTACCTGAAGCCCTGATTATCATAACAAAGGTTTTCCTGTGACTACTAAGGTCTATGTCTGCTGTGGGGACCATAAAACTGATTGTGTATGTGAGAAAACTTGCTCAACAGGATGTAGGCAAGTTGGGGGTTTATCACAGCATCTTGGCAGTTGGGAGGGTTTCTGTGGGGGCAGGTGAAAACCCAGGATAAAAGAACACTAGACAAGACATGTGGAGGGCTGGGGAGGAGAGAGGGAGCTGGGCAGCTGAGAGGAGGCAGCTAGAGAGCTGGAGAAGCCAGAGGAGCCTGGGACAAGACATGTGAGGAATGAAGACCAGAGGGGAAGGCAGAGATGAAGCCGAACTCTATTCCCCTGCCTTTTTGGTAACAACTATCTAGACTTGTGTAATGTGTAACTGTAAATATTGTAATTATTGTTTAGTCTAAGTGTAATCATTTATGTAGAACAATCAATTGATTTATTTTACAATACATCACTTTATTATACTCTCATTGGTGTGGATTCATTGTCTGCTTGCTCAAAAGAACCAGAAACCCTAGTAAGTGGGTTGAGGTATATTGTTATTAATATATATATATACTATATAGAAACTTACACCATGTCCCACTGAGACACATTCAGTTACATTGAGAAGGAAAAACAGCAGCCTGCCAGAAAGCATTTCTCTCCTAAAGTGCAGGCACAGGTCACATGACTGGGGGGCAGCTGGGAAATTGACAAAATGTCTAGCCCCATGTCAGATTTCAAAATTGAATATAAGAAAATCTGTTTGCTCTTTTGAGAAATGGATTTCAGTGCAGAATTCTGCTGGAGCAGCACTATTAACTGATGTGTTTTGAAAAAAACACGTTTTTCAATGACAGGATCCCTTTAACTTTGCCTTTAAAATTCCCTGCATGTACAATGATGCACATAGGGCTGTCAAAATCTATATCTCCAGCAAAGATCTTAAAAACATATTTTGATGTAGGCTTGTGGACTGAATGCTTTAAAGAAACCATTGTTATGATTCAGCACACAACCTAAGCGCTGATCTTTTGTACAAGTGTTATTAAAAGGCGATTTAACATTTCCTGCTCAGTTTATTTGCAAGTGATGCTTCTTTTTGAGCAGCATTTATTTGCAGTAATGGAAGAGAGTAACAGACAAGGCTTTCTTTTCTTTTTCTTAACATGTTTAATATTTCAGACCACTGTTAAATTTGCCAGTACCCAGAAGAGCACTTGAATAACAATCTCTCTCGCAAGACTCACCCAACATTCTCATTATAGCAAGAAGGTCAAACAGAAATAACCTAGAAAGACCACACAGGCTATGTTTTATGTATTATTTTATAAATGACAGGCTGTTACCCTCTAGATCTCTGGGTGTTTTAATGATGATTATCGTATTAAAGAACAAATTGCTATTTTATTAGGCTATGAAAATAGGGCAGAGCAAATTTCAATGTTATTTTCAAGATGACGTCTGAGCAGGAAAAATATTTCATAATGTGAAAAATAAAGCAAAGGATGAAATATAAAGATACCATTGATTTTTGCAAAAAAAAAAAAATTATTTACAAACAATATTAAAATGATAAATAAATTAGTCAAAGTAGTATTTTGTAACAGTTTTATGATATCTCTTTATAAAAGTTATCAAACTTTGGCAGTTATCCTTGCTCCAGCTGTGTCTATGACACAGAATTTTCCAGCTGTTTGAAACTGGGTCTGATGTTGGTAACTAGTGATTGGTGAATTTATTCGCCAGGTGTAAATTCGCCATGAATTTCCGCGGTTTGTCGCCGGTGGATAAATTTGTAAAACTGCCGCAACAGCGTAAATTTTTCGCCCATTGACTTTAATGCAATTGAAAAATATAGATGACCGCAAAATTGACGCCAGCATCAACATTCGCTAAATTTTTACCATTTCGCAAATTTCGCTGGAAATTTGGGAATTTTTTGGCAGAAAGGAACAAATTTGCCCATCACTATCAGTAACATCTTACTACATCCTGGCTAACACAAATCTGCACCCCTGTCTTGTAATGATAAAATGGTAGGCTGTGTCTACTGCCAAGTTTCACCGCAAAAATGATGCCCATTGGGGCAAATTCACTAAGGCGCGAAGCGCTGAACGCTAGCGTTAATTCGCTAGCGTTTGGCATTTTCGCTACTGCGCAAATTCACTAACGAACGCTGGCGTAGTTTCGCTAGTGTTACTTCGCAAGCTTACGCCAGGCGAAACTTCGCTAGCGACGAAACTACTCAAATTCACTAACTTGCGCATGCTACCTTTTACGCTAGACTTCCTTCGCCACCTCAGACCTGGCGAAGCGCAATAGAGTAGATAGGGATTGTTTCAAAAAAAGTCAAAATTTTTTCTAAGTCACAAAAAACGCTGGCGTGTTTTCTACATGATGGCTGATAGGCTGAAAAAGATCGAAAAAATTTTGGGGCTCCCCTTCCTCCCCCCTACTTTTCCTGACTCATGGCAACTTACCTAGACAGTAGGCACATGTGTAGGGCAAAATAAAATTTTTATTTGCAGATTTGAAGGTTTTCTAGGCATTTGTAGTGCAGATACGTGTTCCTCCATTGAAATTTGAATTTCGCGCCGTATGCAAATTAGCCTTCGCTAGCGCAACTTCGCTTTATATAGCGAAACAACGCTAGCGCAACTCCGCAACCTTTCGCTACCCCTGTGCGCAACTTCGCATTTTAGTGAATTTGCGGAGCGCTGGCGAAAATTCGCCTGGCGAAGTGCGGCGAAGTGCGGCGAAGTTGCGCCTGGCGCAAATTCGATTCTTAGTGAATTTGCCCCATAGACTCCAATGGGTGAAAAAAACTGCCACACCCCGAAAAAATTTGTCGCCCGTGGACTTCAATGCATCTTGCCAAATTTTCACCATTTCGTGAATTTTCCATGAAATGGTCAGATTCTTCCATTACTAGCTGTGACTGATTTTCTTTGGTGTCAGTGCTTAGCAGAATTAATTGCTCCAGCAGAGAAACTCAATTGTTAACCTGTATCTGGATCTGGATTAAATAAACTCAATAGGCTGGTTTTGCTTCCAATAAGGATTAATTAAATCTTAGTTGGGATCAAGTACAAGCTACTGTTTTATTATTACAGAGAAAAAGGAAAACATTTTTTGAAATCTGGATAATTTGATTATAATGGAGTCTATGGGAAACATAATTCGGAGCTTTCTTGATAATGGATCCCATACCTGTAGTAAAAATATATTTCAGTGATACAGAAATAGAAAGTGAAATTGTTGTTACTGATAACGTCACCATTTTGAATTTCTAAGTTCCATTGGAATAATCTTAAAGGGCATGTAAAGGCAAAAAATGAAATCCCATTTTTACTTTCTTTAATGAAAAAGAAACCTATCTCCAATCTCCATGTAAAGTCTAAAATAGAATAAGGCTAGAAATGCTGTATTTTGTATACTAAATATAAACATGAACTTACTGCACCACAAGCCTAATCAAACAAATGATTTATGCTTTCAAAGTTGGCTACAGGGGGTCACCATCTTGTAACTTTGTTAAACATCTTTGCAAGACTAAGACTGTGCACATGCTCAGTGTGGTCTGGGCTGCTTAGGGAACGTCATAAACAAAGCTGCTTGAGTTCTGCATGGCTGGGAAGTAAGGAGGGGGCTCCCCCTGCTGTTCATAAGTATGATTGTTTCCCTGCTCAGCAATTAGGGACAGTCTGACAATTCCTATCCACAGCAGTAAATGAAGGGAGAATTTCACTGCATACAGTCAGGTTTCTTATAAAAACGGTACACATTTTTTTTAAATAAAGTATATTGGAGATTTCGTTTTCATTAAAGAAAGTAAAAATGGGATTTTATTTTTTTGCCTTTACATGCCCTTTAATAAACAAAAAACACTATTATTGAACAAATAAATAGACCTGCATGACTATTAGCCCCCAGGTAAAGATACATTTGTTTCCCAGACTCTGTCAATTTCCGGTGACCTTATTTTTGGTATAACATTAACTCAAAATCCGTAAGCCATTTGTAACCTTAAAATCACAAAGGCTTTATTAAAAAATAACTTACGAAACTCTGATTGTGCTCCTCTTTAGAAAAGATGACAGGGTGACGATCCATCGTGCTGCACTCAAATTTTTCCTCCCTGCCTTCTATAGGAGATAGCCGGGGAGGAGAAACAATTTTGTGTTACCAAAAAAATAAATAAATAAATAACCCATAGACGTGGTGGGCACTAATGCAGAAAAACAATTCAAATTTGCCTTGGATTGCCTGAAATACTGTAAATAAATATGGTTTTCAAAGAAATATATAGATACACTTGCATAGTAAATGTTTAATTTTAGGGATAAACCATTTTAATTAAACATTTACTATGCAAGTGTATATATATATATATTTCTATGAAACCATATTTATTTACTGTATTTCAGTTTACAGATACAGTGCCATACAATCTGCAGGCTGTCGAATGCAAACAGTGAGCAAAGAATAGTGAAGAAAAAGAAGAGTACAAGCTTCATACTAAATCCATCATCCAGCTACGTGAGAGTGGTATGAAACTTGGTATCCCACAGGTCCATGTGGATGTGTAGCTTAACGCTAGGAAAAAAGTATTATTTTAGCAGAGAGATGAAAGTTTTCACCCCTAGTGATTTTCTTCAATGTTCTTGATGTCTCAGACATTTTCCATTAGTCTTGGTTAAATCTGTGTGGTGAGATTTCTTATTTCTTCCATGACTCCGTGTAATCCTTTCAGGCTAAATAACACTTTGTACCTCTGTTTATTGAAAATCAGTGGTCTCCTTCTACATACAAAATTCCATGTTTTTATCAGTAGGTGGCAAAGATTTCTTATCTCGCGTCATGTCGACTGATGCTGGGAACTGAAATTATTTTTAGTATCTTGCTTCCGGGATCTTTATCAGGAGATTATTTTGATTGAATTTGAAAGGATTTTCTTATTTGGATGTTGCAAATATAAACACCCTTAATCTCTTCATTGAAAACTTCCATGCAAAAGGACGGATTGAACATTAAACCAGTAAAATATTTTCAGCAACACAGGGAAAGTGATTGGACAAATGTAGCCGCATCAGGGGCTTGTTATTGCTTAATAGTATTACACTTATTTTTATTAAGAAAACAAATGTTTGTGTTTAATCTGATAAACTAGGGGATTTGAGCCCACAGTGTATTATCAATTATTAAAGCATGTTGGGAGCGGTAGTCCAGCAATATTACCAAGAAATTCTTTTTTTTTTTTTTTTTTTTTTAAATGATCTCATTATTGGGTTTATCAATTTATGAAATAAAGACGTACATAATGTACATACAACTCAAAAAAATAAATATAATTTAACAAACAAGAAGGAAAGAAACAAAAAAAAAAGAAGAAAAAAAGGATTGATTATGATTAGGAATAGAAGCCCTAAGTTTTAGTGATGGGCGAATTTGCGCCGTTTCGCTTTGCCGAAAAATTCGCGAATTTCCCGAGTAAATCACGAAACGGCGCCGGCGTCTTGTTTTTGACGCCGCCGTCCGTTTTTGATGCCGACGCCCGTTTTTCTCACAATTTTTTTTGGACACCGGCGAACTTTCACCAGTGAATTTTCACGGCCGTTGCGCGAATTTATTCACCGGCGGCGAATCGCGCAAATTCGAGCCTGGCGAATAAATTCGCCCATCACTACTAAGTTTGCCAGAAACAATAGATTCATAGCGATATACATGTTTTTATCTTCTTTGCTTAGTAGTTTACCAATAAATACTTAAAACAACACTGCTCACTAGGGATGCACCGAATCCAGGATTCGGTTCAGGATTCGGCCAGGATTCGGCCTTTTTCAGCAGGATTCGGATTCAGTGGAATCCTTCTGCCAGGCCGAACCGAATCTGAATCCTAATTTGCATATGCAAATTAGGGACGGGTGGGAAATTGCGTGACTTTTTGTCACAAAGCAAGGAAGTAAAAAATGTTTTCCCCTTCCTACCCCTAATTTGCATATGCAAATTAGAATTCAGGTTCAGTATTCGGACTAATCTTTTGCGATGGATTCGGGGGTTTGGCCAAATCCAAAATAGTGGATTCAGTGCATCCCTACTGCTCACTAAAACACTTTTTAATAAGAAGAAAATTGATACCTCATTTTCTCACCTTCGCTTCCAAAAGTAATAGCCCTCCATTTTCTTAACAAATGTTTAGAACTAAAAGCAGCAAAACAATTTATTTTTAATCGCATTTTCTGCATAATTAGACAGGCAATCTGCCACATGTTTTTAAATAAAAATGCATCTGTAATCTGCATTTGTTTGAATAGTAATTGCCATCAATTATTTTCTGTTTCATGGCATCATGCTAATTCTCCTTTTCTGTTTTTTTTTTCCCTCCATAAAAATCATGTTAATTACGAGTCAAGGATGGACAACTCTTTGGAGGTAAAGGAATACATTCCAGATTTATGCATATTTTATTGCTTCAAAATATGTAGAAAATCTGCACTGCTAGATTTAAAAATTCAAACATTTCATCAAGACTTTTAAGTTTCATTTCCATACGTTTTTGTTTGGGAAAATGTATTCATATTGCTGTCTTCCTCTGATAATTCAAGGCCCAGTTGTCAATTAGAAAAATAAGAGCAGAAAGGACCCATAAATCACTCTTTGGAAAATATTAACATAAAGAGCAGATCATTTGAAATTATAATAATTTTTTTTTTTTTTGCAAGGTTTTCAGATTTCATACAAGCAACATCCAGAAGTGTGCCGTCATTTGAATACACTGCAAGACTCAACACGTTCATAGAATCATTTAATGAAATGGGAAAGGATGGAAACAATTTAAAACAAATAAACCTATACATTTTACAGCCATTGTTGAGCTGTAACAACTTTTAAGAGTCAATGCCTCTATCCTGTATGCTGTCTGCTGACATTGCAAAATGACTGGTGTCTCTAAAGATTGCCAACAGAAAATATGTTAGTCGAATATAAAACTTTTCTTTAAAGAATTTAATTCGCTTCTGCAATAATCCTGTATTTGTTTCTTACGTTATACAGGACTTTGTAGCATTTATGTACAATATCAACATATGCTCTCTATTCAGCATTAGTAATGAATAATGAAGAAGAATGAATATGTTTACAACGTCTATAAATGAACATTTGGACACAAATACAGAAGGGGCAGATATATCAAGGGTCGAATATCGAGGGTTAATTAACCCTTGATATTCGACTGCCAAATTAAAATCCTTCGACTTCGAATATCGAAGTCGAAGGATCTTGCGCAATTCCTTTGATCGAAGGAATAATCGTTCGATCGAACGATTCGAAGGATTTTAATCCATCGATCGAAGGATTATCCTTCAATCAGAAAAACCTTGGAAAGCCTATGGGGACCTTCCCCATAGGCTAACATTGGCCTCGGTAGGTTTTAGGTGGCGAACTAGGGGGTCGAAGAAATTTTTAAAGAGACAGTACTTCGACTATCGAATGGTCGAATATTCGAACGATTTTTAGTTCGAATCGTTCGGTTCGAAGTCGAAGGTCGTAGTCGAAGGTCGAAGTAGCCAATTCGATGGTCGAAGTAGTCAAAAAAAACATTCGAAAATCGAATTTTTTTTCCTTTATTCCTTCACTCGAGCTTAGTGAATGGGCCCCATAGTGAATAGTGTCAATATGCTCACTAATTTGCATCTATTTTAGTAATCCGCACTTGAATGAGCTTTCAGATATTTTGCCAATAAATTCACATAACGTTAATCATTTTGCCTTTAGCCATTTAATTACCTTGCTTCTTTTGTAAGTTATATTATACTGTAGATATGAAATTTTAAAATTGGTTCATATACAAATGGTACCAGCTGGTTATGCTGCCTCCCACAACAAAAGTCTGATTATCCAGTAAGGAGGTCAATAGTTTTTCATTTTTCTTATTTGGGCTCATTTACAATGGCAAGTGCAATGTATATAGTGCAATTTTACATGATTTTCCTCACACTATAGTGTTTTATCCTAGAATTCTATCATAATTATGGCAAGATCTGAACTGCTTCCAACATAATTACACTAGATGTGTTTAAAGGGATTCTGTCATGATTTTTTTGGTATAGTTTTTATTACTAAATTACACTATATAGATTGCACGTAATTCATTTTACCATTTCAAATGTTATTCTTGAACCAATAAATATATTTAGTTGTAATATTGGTGACATTTTGCCAGGACATGTGCTTTCAGAAAGCTAGCACTTCACTATGGAACTACTTTCAGACAAGCTATTGTTTCTCCTACCCAGTGAAACTGGAGGAGTAACAATGAGACTTGGATTTTTACTATTGAGTAATATTTCCATATCTAACAGGGAGCTGTTATCGTGTGTCATGGAGCTGTTATCTGGTTAACTTCCCATCGTTCTGTTGATAGACTGCTGGGGGTGAGGGAGGTGCATGATATCACTCCAACTTGCAGTGTAGCAGTAAAGAGTCACATTACTGGTGGCATCTGGGAAACTGACAACATGTCTAGCCCCATTTCAAATTTTACAATATAAAAAAATTGATTTGTTTGCTCTTTCAAAAAATGCATTTCAATGACGGATTCTGCTGGAGGAGCACTATTAACTGATGCATTTTGTAAAAAAACATGTTTTTCCATTACAAAATCCCTTTAAAGCAAATGTGCTTACGTTCATGATTCGGGTGCAAGTTGCAACTAAGTTTTACAAGTAACTTTTACTAAGTTTTTTGAAGTGGGGATTGTGTCACTTTAATGCCCTTAGAGGGTGATTCTTTGGGCCCAAGTCTAGTACAGACATTGGGGCAAATTCACTAAAGGGCAAATTTTCACCAGCCACTGCTTCGCCATGCAAATTCACTAGCACTATGCTTATTAACTAAAATGCAAAGTTGCGTCTCAGCAGCCAAACGCTGGCAAATTTTTGCTAGCGTTACTTACGAAGTGCCAGCATTTCATTAATGCCTAGCAAAACTGCGTTAGTACTCTTACGATTAGGTCAATTTGATATTGGTGGGTACATAAAAGTTGTATGGACGTCTTTATTAGTGATATTTGTGCAAATGCTAGAAGTTGCCACTTTTTATTACAAATGTCAGAGGAACCGTAATAAAGACATAAAAGATCCTCTAATGCCCTAGACATGAGCCAACCCTAAAACAAATGTGGCATGCCCCTTAATTGTCTGGAAAAAAATATTAACATAAAAATCTTTAATAGTGAGGACTTTTGAAGGCAATCCCGCTTTAAAAAAGTAAAAGTCACCAGCGTTTTTTATGAATTTCCGGCAAACAGGATATGATGTCACTGAGGAAGATGTAACTTCAGTTTACAGGTGCTCAGTGCAACAAATGCAAAAGTGCTAGGAGCATTTGGACACATGCACCCTTAAAGTGGACCTGTCACCCAGACACAAAAATCTGTGTAATAAAAGTCCTTTTCAAACTAATAGGGATGCACCGAATCCACTATTTTGGATTCGGCCGAACCCCCGAATCCTTTGTGAAAGATTCGGCCGAATACCGAACCGAATCCGAACCCTAATTTGCATATGTATATTAGGGGTGGGAAGGGGAAAACATTTTTTACTTCCTCGTTTTCTGACAAAAAGTCACGTGATTTCCCTCCCGCCCCTAATTTGCATATGCAAATTAGGGTTCGGATTCGGTTCGGCCAGGCAGAAGGATTTGGCCGAATCCGAATCCTGCTGAAAAAGGCCGAATCCTGGCCGAATCCCGAACCGAATCCTGGATTCGGTGCATCCCTACAAACTAAACATGAAATCCAATTTCTATTTTTTATTAAAGCATTCATAGCTGTTGTAAGCTCATTTAAAAATCTCAGCTGTCAATCAAATATTGTCTGCCACTCCTCTATGCCAGTGGCATAGAGGCGGGGCAGACAATTACTTTCACTTTCCATTCAGCACTTCCTAGATGTCACTGCTCTCCACACATTCCCCCTTTCTCTTTACCATTTAATTGTGTAACCAGGGCATGGGGATGGACATCAGGTCCCCCATTCTGGTGCACAAACAAGATTCTGAGATGATACAAGGCTTGCCTTAATAACAGTGTCCACAAAATGGCTCCTGCCTGCTATAATTTTGAAATCCCTGACTGAAGGAAGCAAGAATCAAATCATTTATATAGTGTAATTAAAGTTTATTTTGCTTGACTAATGTGATGAAATAGGATTTTGAATATTTTTTTTGGGTGATGGGTCCCCTTTAATGAATAGAGAAACATTTGTGTGTGTCTTAGCGCAACCACACTTGAGATCATAATTACTAAGGGGCAGTTTTATTGTGCTTCAAACTGTGCAAACATGAATAATTCTCAGAACGTCAAATTTGTTTTCTACAGTTATAGGCTGTAAACACTTTATAGGCTGTCAGAAATGTGTTTAATGATTTGACACATTTATCAAAGTAACTTAATGTGTAGAGTTTCTCAGAATGTATTTAAATGATTTGAGAAGTTGAACATGTTTCTGTGCTATGAGTGTGTTGGCACTGCTAGGTAATAAGTGGTTAGGAATTTGGAAAGGTGTTTTTTTTATCCCTTGAATAAATACCTGTCCTGCATAAATTGGGAGTATAATGTTTTCTATTTATCTAAAACTTCATCTTCAAAGATTGGAGAAGGAGATCTTTCAATACTAACTTATTCATAGCTTGGTGGAAAGTAGCCAAAACATCAATATGTTTATGAAATGGTAATTTAAAAGATTAATTTACAAAATATGCATCTTGAAAAATATAATTTGAGTTTTCAAGAAATTTGAAATGATTGGTTCTCAAACCAATGTCATCAGTGAGCTGTTTATTTCTGCTGCCCAAAATTAGTAGGGAGGGAGAAAGACACAGGAGATATGAGCAATATTTATAACTTCCTCTTCCCAACCTTTGACACAGTAGATCACACACTCCTTTACAATATATTATGATTGCCATACATGAAACTGCTCTTTCCTTTTGTTCTTGTAAAGTGGATTTTTCTTGCTCTTCAAGACCCTGCCTTAGGTCTCTTATTATTCTTACTCACCTTTTTCATCACATCTCTAGGAGCACTGCTTATGACCTTTGCCAATCTTCTGTGAGCATCTTGTCCTATTCCCAACTGCAGAATTAAGTTATGGACACAAGTAACCTAAATAAGTAGTGCAACAGTTCATTTTAGCATGGCCACACTTGGGGGTAGATTTATCAAGGGTCGAAGTGAATTCGAGGGAATTTTCGAAGTAAAAAAAAATCGAAATTTGAAGTAATTTTTTGGATACTTAGACCATCGAATAGCATACTACGACTTCGAATTCGATTTGAAGTAAAATAATTTGAATATTTGACCATTCGATAATAGAAGTACTGTCTCTTTAAAAAAAACTTCGACTTCAATACTTCGCCAAATTAAACCTGCCTAAGTGCTATGTTAGCCTATGGGGAACTTCTAGAGCAGTATTCTAAGTTTTTTGTTGGAATGATTTCTCTTCGACCGCAAATGGCCAAATTCAATGAAAAAAAACTTCGACTTCGATATTCGAAGTCGAAGTAATTCAATTTGATGGTAGAATTTCGAAGTATTTTCAAATTCGAAATTCGACCCTTGATAAATCTGCCCCTTGGAGGCCCATTTAGTAAAGGTCACATTTTAGTAGTATTAGATCTTTTTGAAAGCACGATAAAACACTTTTTCTCTAAAATCACAAATGCCATGAAAGTTATAAAAAGATCCAAATATAAAAAGTATGAATGGAAAAAAATGCTGAACAATCTGAACAAAATATGAATGTCTGTATATATTCAGGTTATTTAAAAAAGTTACAAGCGAAAAAAAATCAGAAAATCTCAAAGTCTGAATGGCTAAAAAAAAGGTCTATTAGGATCACAGCAGCTCCCATTGACTTGTATGGGTCCACAACTGCTTTTACTTGGAGAAGTTTTGTATTAGAGTTTGATCTGACAATTCAGCACTAACAATGGCCAATGTTCATGTCCCTTCAAAGGCACTCGATCAAAATTTTCCATCCAGCCCAATCGACGAGCCGACCGATATCCAAGTCTTTTGCCAATATCGGTTGGCTCTGTTCCCACCATAGACACACAGAATATCATATGAAAATTTGTTTTGCACTATATTAGCTGTGCGTCTATGGCCACGGTACTGTTGTAAAATAGCCCTTTTGTTTGGTAGGTTTGGGTAGATTAGTGATCTTTTAAGGCATTGGTTAAATTATTTCTATGCATTTTGTTGAACAAAAATTTTAATTTATATTGATGAGATGGTACGGTATATAACTGAATGCATCAAGTCATTATATCCATCTATACATATGATCACAGATATAATATTACAGTAAATTCCACCACAACTCACTGGTGCTATTTAGTTAATGATGATGATTCTTAAAGGGCAAGTAAAGTCTAAAAGAGAATAAGGCTAGAAATGCTGTATTTTGTATACTAAACATAAACATGAACTTACTGCACCACAAGCCTAATCAAACAAATCATTTATGCTTTCAAAGTTGGCTACAGGGGGTCACCATCTTGTAACTTTGTTAAACATCTTTGCAAGACTAAGACTGTGCACATGTTCATTGTGGTCTGGGCTGCTTAGGGATCGTCATAAATTATCAAAACAGGGAAAAAAACAAAGCTGCTTGAGTTCTGCATGGCTGGGAAGTAAGGCGGGGGCTCCTCCTGCTGTTCATAAGTATGATTGTTTCCCTGCTCAGCAGTTAGGGACCGTCTGACAATTCCTATCCACAGCAGTAAATAAAGGGAGAATTTCACTGCATACAGTCAGGTTTCTTATAAAAATGGTACACATTTTTTAATTAAAGTATATTGGAGATAGGGTTCATTTTCATTAAAGAAAGAAAAAATTGGATTTTATTTTTTTGCCTTTAACTGCCCTTTAAGTCAAAACTGATGCTTCAGGATCAATTGTATCTAATTTGGGATCAAGCACAAGGTACGGTTTTATTATTAAAGAGAGAGAGCAAATTATTTGTAAAAATTAGGATTATTTCGATTAAATGGAGTCTATGGGAGACTGCCTTTCCATAATTCGGAGCTTTCTCGATAGCAGGTTTCTCTCTCTCTCTCTCTCTCTCTCTCTCCCTCTCTCTCTCTCTCTCTCTCTCTCTCATCTACTTTAATATATACAGTATTTAGGTGCTATAAGATGACAAATCCTTTGCTGTTATACAAGACACAACTGTAGCAAGCACACAAAGGCAGTTTAAAGAGGGATAAGACTCCTGCATGTTCATTACGTCACATTTGACTTAATAAACGTGCTGGGGTCTTACCCTGCTTTTGTGTGCTTGGCCTCCCCCTCCAGAGACTGTCACCTCTCCAGTCCATAATGAACACTGCTGCGAGGCTCATACACCTCAGCAACCGCTCCTCCTCTTCCTCGCCATTCTGTCAATCCCTGCACTGGCTTCCGTTACCTTTCAGAATCAAATTCAAATTAATGACACTGACTTTCAAAGCACTTCACAACTCTGCTCCACCCTACATCTCTGAACTCATCTCTATATACTCACCCACTCGCTTACTACGCTCCTCTACTGACCTGCTACTCAATTCTTCTCTCATTACCTCCTCACATGCTCGCATTCAAGACTTTGCAAGGGCTGCACCCCTCCTCTGGAATGCTCTACCACGGTCTGTCCGACTTTCTCCCAACCTTTCTGCTTTCAAAAAATCTCTGAAAACGCACTTCTTTCGATAAGCCTACCCTCACTCTGCTTAACTACCAAACGCAACACCACATACAATACCACATTTCTCACCCACTCAATTCGATCTTGTCCACTCCCACACCTTATGTATTACTCCCTTCCCTTTAGACTGTATGCCTATGCATAGGGCCTTCCTCACCTTTTTGTACCTGTATTGATTGTGATGTTTGTTACTCCATATATTCTATATATGTAATTCATGTGATGTAGTTGTATAATCACGTTTACTTTACAGTGCTACGCAATATGTTGGCGCTATATAAATACATGTTAATAATAATAATAATATTTCCAAAACCATTGCTTTTTTGATTTATGTGCATTACATTTCTATGCAAATAACACTGTGTGTGTGTAAAAATAGAACACAATAAGTCAGTAAATAAAATCTATACTTTTGATAAAATTTCCTACATTTATGGCCATGCAGGCACATCCCTAAACAGTGCAAAGATACGGAAGCAGAAATAATCATTGATGACTATCTAAACTGCAAAGCAATTCAAAAGCATTAAAATAGAGGAGAACCCCATACAGATGCAACATAGGTGCTCTGCACCACATATTTATAAAATGTCATAACATCATAATTTCCTCATTAATGCCTTTGGGAAACAAAGTTTGACATTTAAAAATCCAATATGCTTCCCTGTAAAGAAAATTCTTTCCCCATAGAAATGGATTTTGAAATCCTTTCTAGTCCCATAACCTTTAGATTGTCTATCTTGCATTCATATTTTATAAAGCATCTCGAAGCTGGAAGTGTGGCCTTGATTTCATACAAACAGTAACACTGTGTTTCTGGAATTTACATCTTAGGGGGTATATACAAAAATCTCCAGGAACAGCCTGCTCTGAATAATTCCATGGGCCCCCTGGTGCTTTATGCCTAGTATTTTAGGCTTTGTGGATTTACATTTTTGGTGGCTGCCTTGATTACGTAGTTGCTGAGATTATATTCACGAGTTAGTTTGTTAATAAGGGAGCTCAAATATAATTTTTTGCTAAGGACAGCTAAGTCAGCAGTAAATATTACTTCGGCTCAATGTTCCTTTGTGGGAAACCTGCTGTATAAACCCGTTGGAGCCCTCCTTTGACAGTGAAGTTGGAGAGCAATTTCTTGGAGGCTTTCACTTTACTATCTACCAGTAACCAAAATTGAACCTGACAGCAAAATACATTTAATGTCACACCTGGAGCTTCAGGGAGATTTAGTCGCCCGGTGACGAATCGCCTCTTCTTTGGGGCGATTAATCTCCCCGAACTGCTACAATGAAAAAATGCCTGTGGCATGGCATTTGCGGCGCTTCGTTTTCCGAAGTTGTCCGAAGTTTCCTCTTGAGGCAACTAAATCTCCCCGAATCTCACCGTGTGTCCTTACCCTAACAGGCTAGAACTATGTTTGTTGACCCAGCAACCCTGAAAAAATGGTAGTTTTTGGAGAATTTAGCAAAATTTTTATTTATGTGATTTTAGAGTTTTTTTAAACTGCAACAAAACTCATTTAAAAAAAAAAAACAGCTCCTTTTGACTTCAATATAACCTTTAGAGCTTTTAGATGGCAGACTTTTACGTTAGAGTTTTTAGTGGTTTGTACACTTAATAAATAGTGGAAATTTTATGTTTTAAAGCCATTCTTCACATGTACGTTTTTTAAAGCAGAAAAGTTGGAATCGGGAAAAAATATGTACTTTAATAAATTGGCCCTTTATTGTTTCCCATTGTCAAACCAAAAACTTTATTCCAGTTCTGTTCATGTGTTCTTTAAAGGAGAACTAAACCTTTAATGAAAAAAACCCTACCCCCCTACCCTACATAGACCCCCCTCCCTTCCCCCCCCTCCCTGCTCCCCCCCAGCCTAACTGAAACCCCTGGTAAATGCCCCTAACTCTTTACTTACCCCTCAGTGCAGATTCAGGGCATGGCGCCATCTTGCGGCACTTCTGTAATCTTCGGGTCTTCTTCCTTCACTTCGTAATTTCTGTGACCATTCGGAGCATGCGCAGTTTTTGCGAAACCGAAGATTGCTCCAACTGCACATGTGCCGATACACCGCTCTCATTCCGAAGATTATCGAAGAGAAGAAGATGGCACCAGTGAACGCTGATGCCCTGAATCTGCTCCAAAGGGTAAGTAAAGAGTTAGGGGCATTTACCAGGGGTAGTAGCTAGGCTGGGGGGGAGCAGGGAGGGGGGTCTATGTAGGGTTGGGGGGTAGGGTTTTTTTCATTAAGGGCTGAAACTCTCCTGTTCTAAGGGTTAGTGGGTTATTTTCAAGTACAAAAATACACTCAATTGCTCCTCTGGTAGCAGGTGAATTTAAAAAAACAGCAGGACTTTTTTATTTAGGGAATGTTATTAAATATGTTGTTTTTTTTCTTGCTTGGAGGGAAATGGGCTTAGATTAATTGTCAGTGTTATGGCTGGAAGTCAGCATCAAAACAGGTTAATTTTTATTCTGGGTACACATCCTGCTGTATTCATTCCTCAGATCATACAATCTCTGGATTTTGGACAGCACTCCAAACTGATATCTTCATATAATTAAAATGCCTTCATGCATTCATTTAATTGGCACAGACAAGTACTGCCATGTTTCAGGTCCAAATTGACCTTTTATCAAGCTTGACAAAGGGGCTAAACAAATACACGGCAAAGAGCATACTTCAAAAATCTATGTAATCAGGCCACTCTGTTTACAAAAATAAGGGGAAATAAGATGTTTTATTAATTTGTTTGAATACAGTACAAATGAAAAAAAGTTTGCAGCTATATTTTAATGTCATTATTTGTAAAAGTTTTTGTCACTTTATTCTGGGTGATGCAATGTTTAGAAACTCATAACTAAGGCCCGTCACTCACATGAATCTGGTGCATCTGGCACCCACAGAAAAGCAAATGAGCAGTGCACTGCCTCCAATATTTGTGACAGAAGCATCATTAAATCATTCTCCTTCTATATGTCGCCATTAGCACAACTGCCAGCTGATGCACTTACAGTATTAAACACCCTACGACATCCCAGCATGTTGTTTCTAGATAGGGACTCTATTGGAACCAAACAATAAACAAAAAGAAACAGTACAATACATATTCTTTCTACATTTTTAATATTGAATTGCACTTGTTTATATTGTTTAACATGTATTTTATTGTATATGTTACTTGTGAAAACTGTCATAACATTTTAAAATCACTGTCAATTAACACTTTTCTGACTCCGGCGTTCTTGTAGTTGCCATCAGTATTTGCTATAAAATCAACGCTGAGCGGCACCAAGCAAATATAAAACCTGGTTTTCTTTGGCATGCTGCTTGATTGATTGGGACCCTATAATGAAAAACATTGTGCATTACTGCAATCGTCAGCCAAAAAATATGCAAAGTTTACGTTTTCTACAAAACTAGTTTCATGATACTAAAATGTTTTTCTGAGATAAATGTATGCTGACAGAGCACGTAATGAAGATATGGCTATCATTTTCTTTTGGGTATGACTACATGATACCTTGGTAATGTTTGGTAAAATAAAACTGAAAATTAATTGCACTTGAGTGATTCTGAGATTGATATGACAGTAGGACCAGTCAAGTGGTTAGATATGGTTATTAGGGGGCCGATTCACTATGGGTCGAATATCGAGGGTAAATTAACCCTCGATATTCGACTAGGAATTAAAATCCATCGACTTCGAATATCGAAGTCGAAGGATTTAGCGCAGATAGTTAGATCGAACGATCGAAGGATAATTCCTTCGATCGAACGATAAAATCCTTCTAATCGAACGATTCAAAGGATTTTAATCCAATGATCGAAGGAATATCCTTCGATCAAAAAAAGTTAGCCAAGCCTATGGGAACCTTCCCCATAAGCTAACATTGACTTTGGTAGCTTTTAGATGGCGAACTAGGGGGTCGAAGTTTTTTTTAAAGAGACAGTACTTCGACTATGGAATGGTCGAATAGTCGAACGATTTTTACTTCGAATAGTTCGATTCGAAGTCGTAGTCGAAGGTCAAAGTAGCCCATTCGATGGTCGAAGTAGCCCAAAAAAAACATCTAAATTCGAAGTTTTTTACCTTTGAATCCTTAACTCTAAGTTAGTGAATCGGCCCCCTAGTGTTACTGGATAGTATAGCTATCAATCTTTTTGTTGTTCTTGCTGTACGTTAGGGAAAATGATACCCCAAAATGAATACTTACCTAACAAGAATTTTATATCATATCACGTGGCCAATTAAAAAATCTTACCAAACCAGTATATACAATAGATAGCAGTAAATACAATATTTTACCTTCAGCCACCATTTTATATTCTCTGTGCTCCCTCAGAGATCACCTGACTATACAAACTGCCGCTCTAACCGTAACAGGAAAAAGCTTGGGAGTAAAAGACAGAACTTTGTCCATTAATTGGCTCATGTATGTGTGCCCTAGGTTTGTTTTTGTGCCCAGGGGGCAGCCCATAGTACTCAAAATGGCAATTTTCTATTTAATATTACCCAATAGCACATACTGCTATAAAAGCATATTTTTTATGGAAAAGGTGAAGCAGAGTTTTACTTATGAGCTGTTTTATGCAATATATTTTTATAGAGACCAACATTGTTCGGGGGTATAGTTTTAATGGTACCTACAGTATATAACATAATAAGATATGTAAGATATATAAGGTATCACAGTTCCAGTCCCCTCAGAGGGGAAACTGACTAATCCCTAGCTCTTTGACACTAAATGGCATCCCTAAATTGGTGCAGAGAAATCACGCGCACACTCAGGCCCTTCAACAAATACCGCTGGTGCCCAAAGCCTAAGGGAGACGACACTCCCAATGGTCCAATGTGAAGAAGTAAGAGGCTGGCACACAGAGCGAATTAAACCGGGGTCCTACCCCTGGTGTCTGTGTTTATTGCGTCAAACACAATAAACACACCAGGGGTAGGACCCCGGTTTAATTCGCTCCGTGTGCCACATCCCTAAATTGGTGCAACCAGTTAAATTTCCTTCCCTTTGCCCATCAATAGGAATTGGTCCAGCAGCCATGGCCCATACCTCTTCCTAGCTAGGAGGCTTTTGGGTTATCTTTCTGGATAATTCAACACATTGTGCCTAGTGTTGAGAAAAAATTCTCTGTGGTTTTCCTACATGCATTCCATTGACTCTATGGGGCAAATTCACTAAGATCCAAAGCTGTGCCAGCGACAGCTTTGCCACACTTCGCCAGGCGTGGTTTCGCCAGCGCAACGCAAATTCACTAAAATGCAAAGTTGCACTCAGGGAGGCAATTGGTAGCGAAGTTGCGCTACTGTTACTTCGTCAGGCAAAGCGAAGTTACGCTAGCTATGCCTAATTTGCATATGGCGCAAAGTTAAAATATAATGGACATGCTGCAACAACTACATTACACTACACAAGCCCAGGAAACCTTTAAAAAATAAAATAAAGGTGTTCTATTGCCCTACACATGTGCCCACTGTATCGTTGACTTGCCATATGTTAGGAAATGTAGGGGGGAAGGAGGGTACCCCCAAAAAAAATTATGCTATTTTTCATACTTTCACCCTTAAAAAGGTTAAAGACGCCAGCGTTTTTTGGGACTTAGAAAGAATTTCAACTGTTTTTGGACAAACTCCTATCTATTGTATTGAACTTCGACCTGGCAAAGTAAAGTCTGGCGCAAGAGGTAACGTTCAGTAAGTTAGGGAATTAGCGAAGTTATGTCCCTCACCATAGCGGAACTTCGCCTGGCGTAAGGGTGCGAAGTAGCGCTAGAGTAGGTCCACTCCGCTAACGAATTTACGCCAGCACCCGTTAGTAAATCGGCGAAGTAACGAAATGACGTCACGCTGGCGAATTTGCGCTAGTGTTAGCCGCTTCATGCTTTAGTAAATTTGCCCCTATGTGCACTCCGTAATTAACTCATTCAATGTACTAACAATAAAGGGATGATGTATCAATATTCAAGATCAAGACTTTGAGCCTTTAAAACTTGAATACTTGAATACAGTATACACAGTGGCATTTTTATAATTAAAATTGTAATTGTAATTGAAAAAATGAGAAGATAAGTCAAAGTACGAGTACGAATCTGGAAAAAAAAAGATTGGTGCGTGAAAGAAGGCGCAATGCAATGTCAAAAATGTATAAATCCTTTCAATTCTCACAAAACCTATACATATACAGTTATGGGACCTGTTATCCATGCTTGGAACCTGGGGCTTTCTAGATAATGGATCTTTCCGCAATTTGAATCTTCATGCCTTACGTCTACTAGAAAATCATCTAAAATTAGCATGACATTCGAATTTAAAATTTACATTTCTCAATTCGACCATTGATAAATTTGCCCTAAATAAACCCAATAGGCTGGTTTTGCTTCCAATACGGATTATTACAGAGAAAAAGGAAATCATTTTTAAAAATTGGACTGTTTGAATAAAATGGAGTCTATGGGAGACAGCCTTTCTGTAATTTGGAGCATTCTGGATAACGGGTTTCCGGCTAACGGATCACATACCTGTAGTTCTATTTACATACTAGTTCCTTAAAAAGAAACAACCAGTGACTGATTTTTAACGTCTTCTTATCTCTACACCAAAAAATTGCAGCTTGACTATGTAGCAAAATTGCAAAGAAAGGCCCAATTACAATTTTATCACATTGCACATAAGGATTTCACTTTAGTTCAGGCGTCTCATCTACAACAGATTAGGTCTTGATTAAAGTCATTGGCTGTGGATAAAAGTTGTTTTCTTCAAATGCAGCTTTCGGATCAATACAAGGGACATTGGTAAATGCCTATGAGCATTCAGGAAATGATATAAAATACTTTATACGTATATATAATATATTTGCTGCTTTATTTTGAGGGAACCTGACTGTTGTATTCAGCCAGGTTATCTATGGGAATTTATTACTTTGGTTTCATTTTAGCTTTAAAGACATGTATGGTAAATCTATTTCAAAGTGATTTGCAAAACAGCATTTTCTTTAGAAAGTACAACTAAAAATACAATCATCTTCTAATGCTCAACTGAATATATGACTGCAGCTTATTTTGCTCCATGTAGCCAAGCCAATTACTCCAATACAGAGCTACTGGTATCCTCAGAGAGTTCCAAGGGGAAGCTAATGATTATAAAGGTTGCACAGTTTTCAAATGATTTTAAAAGAGTATTTTAATATTCTTTTTAGTTTGCTTTAATATGACTATTTTACTTTTGTTCTAGAAAGAAAGTGCAACTGCATTAGAGAAAGAGCATACTGTATAAAATGTTGTACAGGTATGGGATCTGTTATGCAGAATGACCTGATGGACCAGGGGTTTTCCGGATAAGGGATTTTTCCGTTAAAATGGATCCACATACTTTTTTTTTTTTAAAGGTAAGTTTTATTTCTTATTTTAAACACGCACATCAATCATACATACAACAAATAAGTACACTCGCAGACTAAACTGTAGAAGTCAGGCAGGAAGAAAATATGGCACAGGCTATCACCAAGCATAACACAATACAGTTATTGAGAAGTTGAGATGGACACTCAAACTCAGGTGAACTTTACATCTGAAGGCTAGGTTGGGACCCTCGAGGATAGGTAGGAGAACAAACCATGAAGGATTTCATAATAGGAGATGGATTCAGTTAAGACGTGCTAAAGAGGGGTCGGGTCAATGTCATTCCACAAGCCCCAAATTTTATCAAATTTTGTTGGTGTTCCCCTAACTTCGTAGGTGAGCTTATATAGGGGTACTGCTTTGTTAACCAGTTGTATCCAAGCATTGAGAGAGGGTGAGGGGTTACCCATCCAGTGTAGGGCTACAGTTTTTTTTGCATAAAAGAGTAGGATACGAAAAGAGATTTGAGTATATTTAGCTGGGATTATCTCTTCTAGGACCCCCAAAAGGCAAACTGCAGGTGAAATTATTCTCGGGAAGTCAAGATTATCTGATAGATAGTTTACGACTTGTGTCCAAAAGCTCAATATGTAGTGGCATTCCCAGATTAGATGGAAGAAATCCGCAGCTTGTTGGTGAAACCTGGGACAGGAGTCGCAGGGGATCTGGCCCATCAGTTTGAGTGGTGTGGGAGTTATGTAAATATGATGCATAATTTTATATTGTATTAGTTTGTCTTTCAACGATATCAGGACAGTGTATATGTGTTCTGTTGCTTCATCCCAGTTATCTTGCTCAAGGCCTACAATTTTGGAATTCCACCAGTCTTGTGCTGATCGAAAAGGTTTGGGACCGGATAAAAGGAATTGCTGGTAGGGATCCACATACTTTTAGTAAAATAAATTGAAATATTAAATAAACCCAATAGGCTGGTTTTGCGTCTGATAAGGATAAATTATATCTTAGTTTGGATCAAGTACAAGATAATGTATTATTATTACAAAGAAAATGGAAATCATTTTCAAAAATATTAAGTATTTGACTAAAATGGAGTCTATGGGGCAAATTTACTAAAGCGCGAAGCAGCTAACACTAGCGCAAATTCAGCAGCGTGACATCATTGCGTTACTTCGCCGTTTTACTAACGGGTGCTGGCGTAAATTCGCTAGCGAGGTGGACCTACTCTAGCGCTACTTCAGAACGTTACGCCAGACGAAGTTGCGCTATGGCGAAGGGACGTAACTACGCTAATTCCCTAACTTGCGCATTTTACTGAACGTTGCCTCTTGCACCAGACTTGCCTTCGCCACCTCAGACCAGGAGAAGTGCAATAGAGTAAATAGGGCTTGCTTCAAAAAAAGTAGAAATTTTTTCTAAGTCCCAAAAAATGCTGGCGTTTTTAACTTTTTTAAGGGTGATAGGCTGAAAAAGATCATAAATTTTTGTTTGGGGTTACCCTCCTTCACCCTTACATTTCCTAACATATGGCAACTCAACGATACAGTGGGCACATGTGTAGGGCAATAGAACACCTTTATTTTATTTTTTAAAGGTTTCCTGGGCTTGGGTAGTGTAATGTATTTGCTGCAAAATATACATCCAGGAGATCTTTTAAAAAAATTAACACATTTTTACCCCAACCAGACTGTGGTTGTTATTAGCCTGCACCTGGTGGGGGAAACAATTTTGGGGTGAAATATTTCAGTAACTTGTTTGCATGGCGCCACAGTAAACCCTATAACTACTGCTGATTTTGAAACAATAAAATAATTAAAAGCATGAGTTTTTACAAGGGATTGTTTTGGGCTCATGGATGTTCGTAGAAAATTTTCCAAGGGGGGGGCAAGTAAGCTGACATCCAGTGGTGGACTGGGATGCCAGGGGCCCACCAGAAGACCATAGACCATGGACCTACCAAAAATCTTAGACAGTGCACCACTTTACAAAATATTATTCCTCCTCTTCTCACTCAAACTCTTTATTCTACTAGTATTTAATATCTACTTACTAGTGATGGGCGAATTTATTCGCCAGGCACGATTCGCCACCAACGAATAAATTCGCGAAACGCCCGCGAAAATTCCCGGCATAAATTCGCCGGCGTCAAAAAAAAAAATTTCCGAAAAAACGTGCGACGGCGTCAAAAACGTGCGACGGCGTCAAAAACGGGTGCCGGCATAAAAAAAACTGGCGCCAGCGTCAAAAAAAACGGCGCCGGCGTCAAAAACGAGACGCCTGGGCCGTTTTGCAAATTTTTCGCCGTTTTGCGAATTTCGCGCGAAACTAGCTAATTTTTCGGCGAAGTGAAAAAGGGCAAATTCGCCCATCACTACTACTTACCACATTTTTCCCATAAAGAAATAAGGAATGACCATGAAATAGGCTAAATGGCTAGAAGCAAGAGGGCCCACTGATACCTGGGCCCACCGGGAGTTTTCCTGGTCTCCCGGTGGGCCAGTCCAACACTGCTGACATCACATAAGGTAGCATCCCACTGAAGATGAACCTATTCCTTACAATGCAGTAGATAACCTAATTAAAGTCTGTCTTGGGGTGGGAAGTATAAAAACATTTTGAATGAAATTTACAAGCAAATTCTTGGAATAGCTGAAAAAGTCAGTGTGGGGCAACTGCCCCCTCTTGCCCCCTTCTGCGGACACTCATGTTTGGGCTCATAATGCAAAGGTATCATGTAGTTAGAAGGATATTACCCCAGTTCTTAGAGCACAGATCACCACTTATGACAAATGTATCCCGTAACTCGAAGTTCATAAAAATACATCTTTTATTCAAAAATACATATTGGAAAAAATACTGAAGGTAAGACATGTTAGACTGTCATGGGGTCAGTATGTAAAAAAAAATTATTTTTGAATAAAAAAGGGATTTTTACAAACTGAGTTACAGGATACTTTTTGTCATAAATGAAAAAAACATAAAATGATGACATAAAAAGGGCTGTCTTTTTGCTGTATTTAATATGTTAATTTAATGCAAATGTACATAAAAAATAAATATATATTTATTTATATGTAATTCAGTATTTTAATTTGAATGTAAATATGTACTTTATATGTAAAATGTTTAATATTTTATATGTCAATTAAAAAATGAATGCATTGAAAATGTAATTTTCTGGTCCCAAAAACTCACTCTATAAATCCATACCTGCTTTCCACTGTACAGTTTCCCTATCTACATTTGGTTTACTTTCAGTAAGAAAGAAAGTTGGATTCACAGGATCAAAAGTACCTATTCTCTTTGAAGATTTTTTCAGGAACATATTTTTTTCTTGTAAACTTTTTTTTTTGGAGAAATGTTAGACACACTCTGTATATGATCCAATGTAATAGGGTGCAGAGGACCATGAACTTGAGCGAGTTTGATCAATATTTATGTACAGAGATTCAAACATAAGACACTTCTAAATCCCTCAAAACAGACCTGAACACCTGTAAGAATTTTTAAAATAATAGGAACAGGAAATGTAATGAGATTCACTAAAAACAGTAAAACAGATAATTCTGAGAATTGTTAAAAGCAGTCAAGAATGAAACATGAATTATAAATATATGTAAGAATTCTTTCAATAAATGTGTTAGATAAGAATTGTGCCATTGTGACAAACTGTAATCCTACACTGTATTACAATATTTTACTTCACGGTAAATATTTTTTTTCCTAATTAACAGTCATAGTAAATTTTTGTATGATTTTGTATGCTAGAAAGTCAATCAACAGTATGGGGCAGTTTTATCAAGGGTCACATTTCGAGTTTATGGAAGTTTCTAAAAACTCCCATAAACTCAAAATTAAAAAAAAAATGACCAATTGAAATGTATTAAAAAATCAGATTTTTTTAAATGCGGAGGAATAGGATCGACCTGCAAACTCAAATTGAATTTGACTTGAATGTGATTCGAATTTTTACACTAAAACAAATTTTTTTTTCAAAATTCCACCAAACTCCAAATTAATTGTAGTAGGTCCCCCATAGGCTAAAACACCAATTCAGCAGGTTTTAGATGGTGAATAGTCAAATTTTAGTTCTTAAAAGGACAGTGCATGATAAATTTAAAAATTCTAATTCAGATTTTTTTTTCAACTAGAATCGAATTTGGACTATTCCTTATTTGAATTACACTAAAATAAACTGGAATAAACTGGAAATTTGAATTTTCAATTCGATCCTTGATAAATCGGCCCCTATGTGATCAAGTTGAGGGTTTTATCTGATTGGGTGGGTGCAGGTATCACAATTAGCTGTGGGGGCAGGACAGTAGTGAAGGGGGCCGCCTGCAAGAAGAGACTGGAGTGTCTTGGGACTGCAGACTAGAGGGAAGCCATAATGAAGCTGACCTTTTTTCCATTGCTCTGGTGGTAACAATAATGTAGAATATAAAAATCATCATTGGTGTGGATAATTTGTCTGCTTGCTCAAAAGAACCATAACCCTAGTAGCATAGTAAGTTAGGTTGAAAAAGATAGCTTTCCTCCAATCCAGGTACCATACCAGATGAAAGAGAGTCTGAGAAAATCAGAAATAGGCACTGGTCTAAAACTGAGCTAAACTTTAATAGAATCTGGTCCTGGCGCCTTGTTACCATTAATTTTTAGTAAAGTTTTATGAACCATATACTGAGTCAGCCATTGACTAGATTTAGCTATTAGGTGGATCTGGTAGCTCTGTTATTAGGTGGATCTGGTAGCTCTGACTCCTCTATTGTATACACTATTGTATAGTAAGAGGTGGGAATATTATTACTAGTGATGGGCGAATAAATTTGCCTGGCACGGATTTGCGGCGAAATTCCCGCGCTTCACTGCCGGCGAATAAATTTGCAAATCTCCTGTGAAAATTCGCAATTTCCGATATTTTTACGTGAATAGGTTCGAATTGCTTTATTTTTTCGTGAAAAGGTTCGAATTGCTCAATTTTTTAGTGAAAAAGTTCGAATTGCTCTATTTTTTGTGAAAATGTTTGAATTTCCAGATTTTTTCGTGAAACGCGAGAATTTCACGATTTTTTCTTGAACTTTCCAATTTCACGTTTTGTCGCAAATTTTCGCCCATCGCTAATTATTACTATTATTATTATACATAATACTATATATCAAATCTTATAATTAGACAAAAACAAGAACTCTTCTACACTTAAAAACATCAATATAAACGAGCTGGGATTATTTGTCCATGAAGTACAATATATAATATTTAGTAAGAATGTTACTAGTTCATCATGCATTTTTTTACAGGGTCTAAGTTTTGTCTGCAACTTGATGTTCAAAGTTTTAAATAATTAGGCAGTGTGATCATAAATTTGTCAGGCTTTCACTAGAAACATTTATTAACTCCTCATTTTAGTCAGTCCTGGTGAACTGAAATGGGGAACAGGGTGCACTGGAAATATCCATTCAGCAGCAGCATGTTCTCCCTTAGTAGACTAGGAACCCGCAGAAGACTTCACTGGTCTGTAGTGTCATGCATTTAGAGTGACACTCATACTGTGAGGCCAGGAAATAATGCAATTTGTGTAAATTGCTGTTTCAGCATTCCACTCATAGACACTTGATCTCCCCTGAGACTGCAGATCGGGAACAAATTATAGCACTACATCAAAAAGCTTGCAGGACATTAATTGTTACACATATGTCATGCAAATTTTGCCAGAAAAGTCACACATATTACTTTGACCCCGTTGACAGCTCGGGGATCAGCCAAACTTTTATTGGAATGCAATTTAGGATCATTGACTTGCTCAACAAAATCTGCCAACGGCTGCAAGTCATTAAATTCACTGCCATTCCAGGTGTCCACCAGTACAAGAGCATTAAGCACAGAGATTTGGTTTGCGACCATAGAGGATGGTATATATTTTGAAAAATGGGCCTTAACTTCAATGGCGAAGAGGTTTCTAAAGCCCCTGTTGTTTATTTAACTTTGGTTGATATTCTCTTATGTTATATGTCTTTGTTGTATGTTGACTGTCACAAGGAATTTCAATCAATTCTTTGCATGTGTGGGTTCTCCAACTATTCCATTGTTTTGCTAAACCAATAATGAATCAGTCCAATAAAAATATCTTTCAATGAAAGGCTTTTCACCAAACAACATAGTCATATGGACATCACATTACACATTATTACAAGTGAATGTATTACAATTGTTTGCTTAAACTTTAATAAACGTTTGTACTTTATTGCGTTGCCTTCAAAACTGCGAAGTTAATTGCTTAAGTCACCGCATATAATGCATTGATCGTCTCCATTGCCCACATACTGATGCAGGATAGGACAATGCTTGTGCTCCAGTATAAGAACATTTTAGTAGAAGGTATTGCATTTGAGGCTACTAAAATTCCCACCTTCATACAACTGTATAATACACAGGATAATCACAATTACAGAATTTTATACAAATAGCAAACTGATTTAAACACTAATGGGTAGATTTAGTAACCTCTGTTATGGATCAAGTCTAGTTGATCTATATTGATCTTGGGAATTATTAAAGGCAATCCTTAACTAAGCCGATCAAATTAGATTTGACTGCACGCTAACTGAATCGAATACAGATCAATCAGACGATAAAAACAATTCCACTCAATCAATATCAATTAATATCAACACAGTGTTGAACCCACCTGGAAATATTGTCCATAGCGTTTTCTGGGATTTGACATTTCAGACAAATTGGCATTTTTGGGCTCTGCAATAGTAAAACTGAAAACTCTGACACAGCTAAAAATCAGTTTTGTAAAATCTATAGAATTGGATCTACTCTGATTTTTCAAAAAATCTTACATAGACTGAAATCCTACAGAAGATCTGCCCTTAAAGGAATTGTTCGGTATTAAAATAAAAACGGGTAAAAAGATAGGCAAAATAAAACGTTTTCATTATTGTTAGTTAGCCAAAAATGTAATCTATAAAAACTGGAGTAACTGGATTTCTAACATAATAGCCAGAGCACTACTTCCGGCTTTAAAGCTCTCTTGGTTTCCACTGATTGGTTACCAGGCCCCCCTTGAGGGGAGGGGGGCACATGGTTCATAACTGTTGCTTTTGAATCTGAGCTGAATGCTGAGGATCAATTAAAAACTCACTGAACAGTTATGTCCCCTGTGGCCCTCCTTATAGTCGCTGACTAACTCAGAGTTAGAGAGCTGGAAAGCAGGAAGTAGTGTTCTGTTCTGTTATGTTAGATATCCATTCACTCCAGTTTTTGTAAGATGACATGCTTGGCTAACTAACTATATTAGAAACATACAAAGTAGTAACAACAGTTATTGTTAGTAAATTCCTTGAAAATTGGCATTTGGAAACAGCAGTTGCATCTGTGCAAACTTTCCCACAGTCAATTGTGCATAAAACCCCATTCATAATGGCCTCTTTGTACTTTCGTACAGTTGCACTTGGCGCCACTCAGTTCTTCCTGTCTCCTGTTTCAAAACGAGAGCAGGCAGCAGCTTCAGAGTTTCCCTTAGCACCACAGTCAATTGGAGCATTGTACATGCATCGAAAGAATTGGCACACACATCAAATCATGCCTCGTGCTTGAAGGTGTCGTAATCGTTTGGAGCAAACATAATGACTTTTTCAGTAAGAAGTTTTATTACATTTAGGGGCGGGGCACATTTACTTAGCTCGAGTGAAGGATTAGAAGGAAAAATACTTTGAATTTCGAAGTATTTTTTTGGCTACTTCGACCATCGAATTGTCTACTTCGACCATGACTTTGACTTCGAATCTAAAAATCTATTCGAACTAAAAATCTTTCGACTATTCGACCATTCTATAGCCGAAGTACTGTCTCTTTAAAAAAAAATTCGACCACCTACTTCACCACCTAAAACCTACCAAGCATCAATGTTAGCCTATGGGGAAGGTCCCCATAGGCTTTCTAGCCAATTTGCGATCGAAGGAAAATCGTTCGAATCGTTCGAACGATTTTTCCTTCGATCGCAGGAAATTCGGTAAATCCTTCAACTTCGATATTCGAAGTCAAAGGATTTTACTTCAACGGTCCAATATCGAGGGTTAATTAACCCTCGATATTCGACCCATAGTAAATGTGCCCCTTAGTATGCATTGGTGCAAACTATAAAATTCGCAAATGGTCTTCCACTGTCGGAAGTGATCACTAAACAGTTTCCAAAATATATATTAAATTTGCCCATCGCAAAATTTGTTTGTACAAAGGCATAACTTTTTGTATTGTGAATAGTTTTTCCGTTACTGACTTTTATTACATTCCTCCATAAGTGTTGTACTGGAAGGTATGGATAGTTTATCTTTGAGAGATTGTGGAAGAGAGAAGATATATACTGTTCAAATATCGAAAAATCTTGGGTTGTTTTGTTTTTTTATGTTTCTTGGTGTAACATTGTCTTTTCAGTTTAACAAGTGACCAGTAAATGCAATGCCTGAGATTGATAAATACATGAATGTATCAAATTCAATTTTCAGTCAAGCATTTCCCAGACTGATTCCGAGGAAGGCAAAAACAAAGTCTATAATTGTATTCAATTTTCTTCATAAGCAAAAAAAATCCTTCTTAAATAAAAAATAGCCAAGTCTTTGGATCCGCATTGTTCTTCATGTAATAATACTACAGCTTTGCATTTAAACCATATGTCTTATGTAGCAAAATACTATTTTAGGAATTTAGGAACAAATTTAGTTTAAAATGTACCTACTCTATAAAATATATTATATGTACAAAATCCATAATGTGAAATTATGTTTATAACACAATATGCACACTTTTACTAAAACCTTGCAGCTGTTAGAATTGGCAGCCAGTTTAGAGTTTGAATCTAATCTGGCAAAGTGGTGTGATGGGTGCGAAGCTGACGCTGGCGAAAATTCGCCGTTATTGAATCTGCCCCTATACAGTATTTCTTAGTATTTTCTGTTGTTGAACATGATTCATAACAGTGTCATCATTACTGTGCAGCAAAGTCTATATATTAGATATATTTATTTATGATTTCATCTTTGATTTTGCTTGCATGAATACAAAGTTTTATGTCATCCCTGGCTTAAATTCTTACCTTATGTATGGCTGATGAAGGAGCTCTGCAGAATGTGCCCAAGTTTTCATAGATTTGAACTTATTGTAGTTATAACTTTGATTCTACATAAATATCCTTCACTGATTTCATAACGAACTTCTGCGTTTCCAAGGTGAAATCCTTCAGGCTGCTTTTTATACCTACAGTATATTAATATACATTTAGAAAGTCTGCTTAGCAGCTACAATGATACCTAATTAGGTACTTTAATGTTAATTAGCAGACATCAGTAATTTTACTGAACAGATGTGACCCCCTCAGTGTTTTCTTGACTCAGTACCCACTCTCTTCTTTTTCTGGATACCATACATAGCTGTGTGGTACACTGAGGAATTGGAAGCAAATATGTTCACATACGCACAAAAATTGTTTAGCAACAAGAATCTTACTTTGTCTACTTGTCTCTAGACCATGCATATGAAACATTTAGCCATTCTACTTTTTTTTTTATTCTGAATGTATAATAAGCACAATGATTGACAGAGGGTCTGGCCTTTCAGTTCAGAAATGTGTCTGAAATAAGAATGAAAAAATCAAGTAATGTACATGTAAAACAGATGGAATGCCTATTAGTTAATCGAATTAACTTTGTAAAGGTAATTTATATTCTATCTATAATTATCTTCTATTGGGTGACCATTAATTATACTAGGAATTTTCAGAGCTGTGGTTATTTTTTATTTTTTATGCACATCACAATAACATTCTTTCTTGTCTTCTTGAATATCTATCTATCTATCTATCTATCTATCCATCCATCATCTCTCTCTGTCTCTCTCTGTCTGTCTCTCTGTCTCTTTCTTTCTCTCTCTCTCTCTTTCTTTCTCTCTCTCTCTCTCTCTCTCTCTCTCTCTCTCTCTCTATCTATCTATCATCTCCAATATTGAACGCTCATTCCAAAAACCAAGGGTATGAATATAAAGCTGGTTCTATAACCTATAATACCAGCTACTCTCCAGTCCAGTCAAGTTCTTCTACATTCATCTCATCAAACCATTTCTGCAGAAACCCTACTAAGAGGAAAAGGCCTTCCCTAAACTGTTGTCATAAAGGAGAGATTGTGGAATTGAGAAGAATTTCATTGTATGCTGTACAATTAAGGTTTGCTTTACTGAGACCATGAACAATAGCTAGTGCTCTGCTTTCATCAACCAAAACAAACATATACACCAACAAAATGGTGAAAAGTGATTTATCACTCTAAAGATTCCCCTTATCCAGTGGTGGCACCATTATAGACAACTTTTGCCATTGTAAATGTAAATTGGCGACGTTAATCTTGTATGTCCCTGCTCAACCATGAAGATCCATCTTGTTCAGCTGTTGACAAATGGTGATGGGCAAATTTGGGGCGTTTTGATTTGACAAAAAATGTGCGAATTTCCAGCGAAATTCGCAAAACGGCGAAAAATTTGCAAAACGGCACCGGCGTCTCATTTTTGATGCCGGCATCCATTTTTTTGACACCGGCGTCCATTTTTGGCGAAATTGCGCCTGCGTCAATTTTTTTTAATGCTGGCGAATTTCCGCAGCGGTTTCGTGAATCACGGGAATTAGCCGCAAATTTGCACCTGTGAATAAATTCGCCCATCACTATTGACAAATAATTATTTTGCCTATTTTATTTCCTGAAATAATTTGAATATTTACTGTAGCTATTCCAGCCAATGACATGGTTTTTATGCACAGCAACATTTGGTGGACCTTTTCTGTGAAGCTCTGTGGTCTACTGCCTTGCAACTGAATTGATGTTGGCCAAAGTCTTTCCATCTTTAAAAATGTTTTACTCTGACCTGAGGAATGGGGCAGAAATTGAATTAACTGATTTGTTGTCAAGGTGGCATTCTGTAATGGTGCAACAATACCCATTCTACTGCCAGTTTTCATTGCTGGTGGTTAAATAGTGGTGTCCTTAAAGGGGTTGTTCAACACTTTTTTCAATTCAGTTTTTTTTAGATTGTTCCCCAGAAATAAAGACTTTCCATTATTTATGTTTTTCTGTTCGACCCCCCCCTCCCAGAGCTGCTTTAGAAGGTGAAAAATGACACTTTACACTTCAATATTAGAAAAACTGTGACACAAAAAAAAAGTAACTGGAAAAGTAATTATTTCTAGTTGTTTGAAGGTGAACAACCTCTTTAATTATTCACCTGCATCAGCATGGTTTGTGGCATACATTTTCATTTAACACTTCCACTAATTAAAATGGCCGTCTGGATATTTTAGGGCATATGTTGTATAGTGTATAGTCATGGGGCATTTTCCATTACAGGTGTAGGATCCATTATCCAGAAATCTGTTGTTCAGAAAGTTCCAAATAACAGAAAGACCATCTCCGATAGACTCAAATTTAACCAATTGATTACATTTTTAAAAAAATTATTTCCTTTTTCTCTGTAATAATAAAGCAGTACTGTACCTTATACTAGATCCCAACTAAGATATAATTAATTCTTATTGGATGAAAAACAATCATATTGGGTTTATTTAGGGGCATATTTATCAAGGGTCCAATTTCGAATTGAAAAAACTTCGAAATTCAAATTAAAAAAGTCCAACCAAAATTAATTTTTTTTTGTCTAATAGGTCCGTTTTTGATCCAATAGGTCTGTATTCAGCCGAATTTGAATTGTACGAATTTAAGGAATAGCGCATTCGATCAAATTCAATTCAAAGTTTTTCCCCTAAAAAATTTGATTTTTCAAAGTCCACCAATTGACTCCAAATAGGTTTCATGAGGTCCCCCATAGGCTACAACAGCAATTCGGCAGTTTTAGATGGCGAATGGTCGAAGTCACATTTTTAAAGATACATTTCGAATTTTTGATTTTTTTTTTAAATTCAAATTGAATTTGGACTATTCCCTAGTCGAAGTACACAAAAAGTAGCTCAAAATTTTCATTTTTTTCATTTGAAAATTCACCTTGACCTTTGATAAATCTGCCCCTTAATGTTTACTTATTTTTTAAGTAGACAAGCTGGGGAGATCCCTTATCCAGAAAACCCCAGGCCCTGAGCATTCTGGACAACAGGTCCCATGCAATCAATTAAAAATTACTTTTAGAACTAAATATATTTCTCCTGTAAGTGTCACATCTAGTAATGAGGCTTGTGCAGCTTTGGACACTTGTACAGTTTAAACATTTAATGAATGTTTTCTGCATTGTTCCATTAAGAACTATTGTACATGCTGCGTTTTGATTGCAGCTGATTGTGTTGGTTCTCAAAGTGACTGCGGATTAGTGATGAAAAAAACTGCCATGTTCCCCAAATTCTTGAATCATGGAAAATTTACCAAAAGGTAAAACGGATTGGAGTCAATGGTAATTTTTTCTTCCATTTTTTTTGCATCTATGGTGCCAAACGCATTATAGTCCAAGTTTTACCAGCAACTAAAGGTGACCATAGACACAAAGATACGCTCGTTTGGCGACATCCCCAAACGAGCGGATCTTTCCCCGATATGCCATTAACGAGTATGGCCGAACAATCCGATTAAGATGTGCAATGGACTCTGGCGGGATCGGTCGGGTCAAAATCAAACCTGTCCGATCAACCAAACGACCGATCTCCGCCGAATGAAAGATGTTGGCACTCTCCACATACGATCCGAAAATCGTACGAATCCTTGATTCGCACGATAGGATCTGTGCATCTATGGCCAGCTTTACTTGCTGCTTTCAAGGTTAAAACTCCAAAACAGGGTTGCCCTTTTATTGGCCACCACTTAGCTCACCTGACTAGAGCTGGGAAGGGTGGGAGCTACAACATGGAGCCAGGGGCGATTCTTGCTATAATGCCGCCTGAGGCGGCCTTCTTTCGCCGCCCCCTTCCCTCCTCCCGGCACTAACCTTTATAGCGCCGGAGAGGGCAGGGGCGGTCCGCGACGATTCGTGCAGAGAGCGCAATAGCGCTCTCTGCGCTAGAAGAGCCGAATTTCCGGTTTGAAAACCGGAAATTCGGCTCTTAGTTACCAGGAGCGGCATTTTTGCCGCCCCTGGCAACCAGGGGGGCGCTGCCGCCTGAGGCGAGTGTCTCAACTCGCCTCATTGGTGGAGCGCCCCTGCATGGAGCTGACCACTGCTCCTGTATAACTATAACAAACAAGGGACAGTTGTGCTCACCACTAATCTTTAAAACCATTAGGAGGCTGTGACCACAAAATACATATAGACAAATACAAGAGTCCTCTGCACTCAACCCATTATCAATATATTTAAGACATTGAGACATTTTGTGCATACAGCTACCTGTACTAATAAATGCATTAGGACTGGCCATATCAGGGATGACTGGTGCAGTTGGCCATCTTAAATATATTGCAATATATGGACAAACAATCCCTGTTTTGTTTAAAGGGTAAGGCATTTTTCAGTAGCAGTATGCACAAAATGTCTCAATGTCTTAAATATATTGATAATGGGTTGAGTGCTGAGGACTCTTGTATTTGCCCATTTATATATTAGGCTTTTTGAAGTGAGAGAGAGAGAACATATTTGGGATACAATCAGTAGCAATGATTTTAATTATGGAAAACATCGACATTTCTGACCAGCTAAAGGCTTCTTACAGTATTAATCCTAACATTATTGTATAATATAATATAATTACTATTACAGCAGAGTGGAGGAATTAGCTGTTGGCAGCAATTTAGTGTGAGGCGTGATGTGCAGCCATGTATCAAGCTCATCAGATTGTTCTTTTTTATTATATTAATTAGAGCACATCTGTGATTGCACTGAACAGAGCTTAAGCCTTGGGGCTTGCTTAACTCTCTGCTTTTCAGGATAAAACAAAGGTGACTTGAAGGCACACAGGGGCATTAAGAGTACTGAGCATTAAGCTTCATTCTTGCCAGCACATGCTGGTTACTGTATTAAAAAAGATTTTTTTAAAAAGCAATATCCATATGCAACACAACCCAAGCAGAAGAAATTTCCAATGATACATCATCTTTTCTGATCTAATGCCTCAAATGAAAGCTGTTCTTTGTGTTACTGCTCCAGGCATTACTGTGCTCAAGGGCATTCTAAAGCTTGGAGACCAAATGCCCAGATTTCATGCACAGCACACCAATGCTCACTCACCCTTTTATTCGAAAACATCAATTTAACATTCTGGTAAGTGCCTCTATTTATGTTCATTAGGGTCATTTTATTCATGGGTGCTAAATGTACCAGTGCAGTTACCGATTAGAGATTTGCTTTCCTTTTTGTAACATTTTGAAAACACATTGATCGGTTAATATTGTTGACTGCACTAGTGCAATTTAGTACCTTTGGTGGTGATTGAGCCCAATTCCCCAAGTTCAGATTCAAAATGTTTCACAATTCCATTTTTTTGCAGTTGTTGAAACAAGGAAAAATATCCAAATATATGAGATAGCAAAAAAATAGATAGAATGCACTGATTCACCATTGACTGGACTTCTTGTTAGAATACATGGAATAATGGATGGTGCAAAATACAAGGAAATAGATCTGTAGACAGATCGAAACGCGTCAATATATTTTAATGTGTGATTAAAATAAAGTATATCATATATATATATATATAAATATGTATAATTATGTGTTACTATGATTCCAACATTTCGGTCCTATATCAGGACCTTCTTAAACAACAAACCTCATTTCTGCTTCATGATTTGTGATGACCCCTAAGCTTAGATTCTCAACAACCGCTCAGAGCACACTGAGCATGTGCGTGTCACGGACACTTCAGAATTCAAGATGGGAAAGTCCTGGGACAATTCTGAAGGGCTTGATCATTACTTTGCTAGAGATGTTGAACCTTTACACTGGTTCACTAAGTTATATATATATATATATATATATACATATTCCATCTGGTATATACTCAAAAAGCCTTAAAGAAAATGTAATGTATATATTCATTATTTTTTTTCTAGTTTTCAAGCTATTAGTAGTTTAACGCTGCTAATATAATGAACTTGAAATAACAGTGTCACCTGCTGTTCATTTTGGCCGACTGGAAAAAGCCAGTTGAAAATACGGGAGTTGAAAATTTGTCTGTGGAAGTATCACAGAAAACAAATCTGCAGTAAGGGATTTCTTCTATAGTAAATTAGAGGAATTGTTAAAGGCCCAGAATAAGTTGTCATGGTACTATACTGTATATTGTGTTGTGTATTTCAGTTTGCCAGTTGTTTCAATGGCAGGCTACAATATGAATTCCCTTTTACAGGTCACTTGGAGCAAACCCATCTCTAGGAATGCAGTTTTACATTGACTACTGCATAATGTGTGAAACGAATTACTTAAAGGCGACATTTCATATAAACTTCACATTAAAATATAATAATCATCCATCCTCAAAAAATGTAATGTAACAGAAAGAAAAACATTTTGAAAGCAATTTACCTCCTAAAACTGTCACTATATCAGAGCTTCAGAAAAGGGAAAATTACATCATACTTACAGTGATTTTCCTTTCCTGGCCATCATCCATGTCAGCTACGCGTGGGTAAGCTCCTCCCCTTGACCCCAGACAGAAGAAACTCCCCTCCCAAAGACTTTAAAGCCTCCCCACTCCCCTACACAGGTGTCAAGTAACAAGCTGCCAGGTTAAACTACAGTAAGGGTGGGATTAAACTTGCTGACATGGATGATGGCCAGGAAAGGAAAATCACGGTAAGTATGATGTAATTTTCCCTTTTCCCTGGCCATGTCTCCATGTCAGCTACGCGTGGGATGTGCCAAGCTTATCTTATTGGGGGGGGGGGTATTATAATAAATATTAGAATGGATCTCTGAAGGCTTATAACAGGATGAAGATTGCAGATGAGGATCCTGCAAAAATAAAAATGGAGGTTAAGGCACAAAATCTGCATATAAGAATATTTCAAAAACCAGAAAGCAACTAGTACTCCTTGCCTTCAAAGAAGGTGTATGCTGGCAAGTGTTCTTAAACTCAACACCACAGGGTGATTGTGAATGTTCAAACTAGGCAGAGAAAACTGAAATATTTGCAAGCATACAGGTATTGAATTCCGTAAGGAAATCTGAAATTTATTCTATAGTGAGGAACATCTGACTCCCATAACCCGACTCCCTGACAATCTTACACAGAGTAAGCCCAAGTGAGACATTTGCTGACTGGGACCTGTGGGACCTAGGCATTAACCACACTATGCACAGAGTAAGATACCAATTTAAGAAGCCAAGACTAATTGCATTGTGCTACTTGCAAGGCCCTGATTATATATATATATATATATATATATATATATATATATATATAATAAAATACTCAAGAGTTCAACGATGTATTGAGTAAACTATGTAGGGAATGAGCCCTATCAAAAAACTCTCCCTTCAACAAGCCACCTGGACTTGCTATACCTGAAAAGAGAAAACAATATTTAATTGCTTGTAAAAATTTTCCAAAAAAAACAAACACAATCTGACAGTGTTAGATTATAACAGAGATGAACTGCAAAAAACTCCCCGGTTTATTCTTAGGAGAGGGAATACAACATGGCTTAGTCACCAAGGAGTGAACCACTGATACCATGCAGTATAGTCATTTTTGTTAATCATTCTGACTAGGCCAACCTTCGAATGCCCATTTAAGAGTTCTAGAACTGCTGTAGCAAGCCTTCTTCTTCACTAACACTGACGCTTTGTTGGGACATGGGAGACACTTGTGACTTGTCCCTTTCACAAAGAGTTCTTGGTAGCAGGGTTGTCTGCACTGAGGCAGATCACTCATCCACTAGACCAAGGACCCCTATTCCCTGTAAAAGAGGACTGCTTAACTTGTTATACCCTTTGGTATAATCCTATACAATCTACATCACAATAATTCCTATTACTGGTAGTAGTCACTGCAACTGCATTCACAGAATGCCCATGCTGAATAGAGCAGTCTCCTATAAGGGTGGTGCTCAGACTACTGAGAACACCAGTATGAAGCAACTGATAAACACAGCATGACCCTAACAGCTGCCTATTCTTATGTAAGAGGCACATTCTTCAGGTACAGTACTAAGGAATGTACCCCACCAATGGAATGCTGAAATAATCTAATGTTGGGCAACTACAAAGAATGTGTAACAGGTCTATTTAACTTATGGAACTCGTGAAACAGTAGCTAATGTCCTATGCAGTAGCAACAGCCTAAAGAGATACTGAGACCAGAGTTTACCATTTTGCATCTATCATAGCATTGGCTTAGTTTGCTACTTATAATGTGCCATAGGTGTTTGCACAATACTTTTACATTACCTGTCTGACTTCCCATGTTCCTGTATGAGGGGGCTGCCATATTTGTGCAATAGGAGTCCGTTAGCATTAGAACTCTAACCGATAGGCTGAGATGGAACGGTCAGGTTGACAAAACAGTCAGGTTTAGGAACTTCAACTAACAATTACTTACAAATAACCTTTTAGCAAAATATGATCAACATCACCTATAGGTACTTTTTAATGTACATTCATATTTAAAGATTAATCTTTTAGCGTCAGTATTACTTAAGATTAGCTGTAGAACAACCCAGCTGCAGCCTGCAATGTCATGTTATTTCTACCCAACAATCAACTGCAGAATATTCCCTTCTGAAATTCAGAATACGGCTGCATAATATTCCAAATAGCCCTAAGGCATCATGGTTAGATGCAGTAATGCTGGTATTGAGAAACTACTGATACAGTATGCATTACCAAAATAATGGTTAAATGTAGCAACACCCCATGCCTTATAAACTGCATACATTTTATCTGATTAACAGAATAGATATAATGAAGTAGCAGCTGCTCCCTTGCTTCTATTATACTAAACTGTGGAAAATCCTGTAAGGTTCCATATTCACCTATTACCTGGTTATAAACAATTATTGCCATAATAAGCAGCTGTCTTAATGTGGCCTAGAGTAAAAAGGCTCTAGAACATAGGGAACCATTATTCCCTTTAACAATACGTAAAGCCTTATTGCATACGGCTTATCTAAACTTGCTGATTAATAATCATTGCCGTGGAGATAATAACATAATGAATGGCCTTACAGACAGATGACTTCCTGAAGCACACAACTTGGCCAAATAATTTTCTATAACCCTTAATATAATAGTAATGCACATAATCACTGAGGGCATAAGATGGTTGGAAAGGGTAAGGCATTTTTTAGTAGCAGTATGCACAAAATGTCGCTGTCTTAAATATATTGATAATGGGTTGAGTGCAGAGGACTCTTGTATTTGTCTATATGTATTTTGTGGTCACAGCCTCATTGCACCCCCGCCTAATGGTTTTAAAAAATAGTGGTGAGCACAACTTTCCCTTGTTTGTTATAGTTTATACAGGAGCAGTGACCAGCTCTATGTTGTAGCTCCCACCCTCTCCAGCTATAGTCAGGTGATCCCACTGGTGTCTAATAAAAGGGCAGCCAAGTATGGAGGTTTACTTTGAAAGCAGCAAGTTAAGTTGCAGGTAATACCTAGTCCCTTTGTAAAATGTATAATGAAGCAATAGAATTCTTAATGAATCAGATAAAATTGAGCATAGGACTGGCCAGATATGGGATGACTTTGACGTAGTTGGCCAGCTTAAATATATTGCAATATATGGACAAACAATCCCTGTTTTGTTTAAAGGGTAAGGCATTTTTTAGTAGCAGTATGCACAAAATGTCGCTGTCTTAAATATATTGATAATGGGTTGAGTGCAGAGGACTCTTGTATTTGACTATATGTATTTTGTGGTCACAGCCTCATTGCACCCCCGCCTAATGGTTTTAAAAAATAGTGGTGAGCACAACTTTCCCTTGTTTGTTATAGTTTATACAGGAGCAGTGACCAGCTCTATGTTGTAGCTCCCACCCTCTCCAGCTATAGTCAGGTGATCCCACTGGTGTCTAATAAAAGGGCAGCCAAGTATGGAGGTTTACTTTGAAAGCAGCAAGTTAAGTTGCAGGTAATACCTAGTCCCTTTGTAAAATGTATAATGAAGCAATAGAATTCTTAATGAATCAGATAAAATTGAGCATAGGACTGGCCAGATATGGGATGACTTTGACGTAGTTGGCCAGCTTAAATATATTGCAATATATGGACAAACAATCCCTGTTTTGTTTAAAGGGTAAGGCATTTTTTAGTAGCAGTATGCACAAAATGTCGCTGTCTTAAATATATTGATAATGGGTTGAGTGCAGAGGACTCTTGTATTTGACTATATGTATTTTGTGGTCACAGCCTCATTGCACCCCCGCCTAATGGTTTTAAAAAATAGTGGTGAGCACAACTTTCCCTTGTTTGTTATAGTTTATACAGGAGCAGTGACCAGCTCTATGTTGTAGCTCCCACCCTCTCCAGCTATAGTCAGGTGATCCCACTGGTGTCTAATAAAAGGGCAGCCAAGTATGGAGGTTTACTTTGAAAGCAGCAAGTTAAGTTGCAGGTAATACCTAGTCCCTTTGTAAAATGTATAATGAAGCAATAGAATTCTTAATGAATCAGATAAAATTGAGCATAGGACTGGCCAGATATGGGATGACTTTGACGTAGTTGGCCAGCTTAAATATATTGCAATATATGGACAAACAATCCCTGTTTTGTTTAAAGGGTAAGGCATTTTTTAGTAGCAGTATGCACAAAATGTCGCTGTCTTAAATATATTGATAATGGGTTGAGTGCAGAGGACTCTTGTATTTGACTATATGTATTTTGTGGTCACAGCCTCATTGCACCCCCGCCTAATGGTTTTAAAAAATAGTGGTGAGCACAACTTTCCCTTGTTTGTTATAGTTTATACAGGAGCAGTGACCAGCTCTATGTTGTAGCTCCCACCCTCTCCAGCTATAGTCAGGTGATCCCACTGGTGTCTAATAAAAGGGCAGCCAAGTATGGAGGTTTACTTTGAAAGCAGCAAGTTAAGTTGCAGGTAATACCTAGTCCCTTTGTAAAATGTATAATGAAGCAATAGAATTCTTAATGAATCAGATAAAATTGAGCATAGGACTGGCCAGATATGGGATGACTTTGACGTAGTTGGCCAGCTTAAATATATTGCAATATATGGACAAACAATCCCTGTTTTGTTTAAAGGGTAAGGCATTTTTTAGTAGCAGTATGCACAAAATGTCGCTGTCTTAAATATATTGATAATGGGTTGAGTGCAGAGGACTCTTGTATTTGATTATAAACAAGTATTGCCATAATAAGCAGCTGTCTTAATGTGGCCTAGAGTAAAAAGGCTCTAGAACATAGGGAACCATTATTCCCTTTAACAATACGTAAAGCCTTATTGCATACGGCTTATCTAAACTTGCTGATTAATAATCATTGCCGTGGAGATAATAACATAATGAATGGCCTTACAGACAGATGACTTCCTGAAGCACACAACTTGGCCAAATAATTTTCTATAACCCTTAATATAATAGTAATGCACATAATCACTGAGGGCATAAGATGGTTGGAAGGCTAATACTGCAATATACAGTATTGTTATATGAAAGGGCTATCATCTAAGGGCAGGTAATAACCCTATGCAGTGGCCTGCACAAACATAAAATGTTTAGACAATTCATAACCCTAACAGTCCATATATATATATACACATACATATATATTTTTCACTGACTTTAGGCAAAGACCAAAACCGCTCCGGTGTTATACCCATCTTGCCAGACTATGGCCCTTAATGTACAGGGCAGGTAGAGATATACACATTATGCAATTACTGGGTGGCCTCTAATTGGAAAAATGGGCCTATAATATGAACACCATATATAATCACTGAGTGCCACTCAATGTGAAGGCCTATAGTGCAAGGCACAAAACACAGTTACTGAGTGGCCCCAAGGCTTGTAACGCTATACACATTATGCAGTCATTGAGTAGCCTGGATAATAAAAGGGCATGTATTGCTATACCCAGTATGGTATTGCTGAGTGGCCCTGAATGTAAAAGGAGCCTGAAGAGCTCCCCCAGTGTGTAACTACTAAGTGTCCTTGATTGGGAGAGCATGTAACGCTATACACAGTATATAGTCACTAAGTGACCATATTGCAAAGGGCTGGCCCTGTTGTAAACAATATGATATTATTGAGTCAACCTAAATGCATAGGGCACATAGTTCTGTATACCTTATTCAATTACTGGATAGCCCTGATTGTAAGGGCATAGTGTGGTGTTATAACCGTATCGTTTCACTGAGTGGCCCTAATTGCAATGGGTTTGCAATGTTATATACAGTTTGATATTATTGTGTACACATTTTATAATCACTGGTTGGGCCTGATTGAAAGGATATGTTGTGCCATACCCATTATATTTTTACTGGGTGACCCTATTGTAAGGTCCTATGATATGACACACAGTATGATATTATTAAATAGCTCTATAAACATCTGAACAATAACTGAATGGGCCTGACTGTAAGATTTTGCCATGCTATATCCCTGCTATCTCAATGAGAGATAATAATAAAATCAGACATATACAAGTATGAGACCTGTTATCCAGAATGCTCGGGACCTGTGTTTTTCTGGATAATGGATCTTTCCATTATTTGGATTTTCCTACATTCAGTGCATTAGAAAAACATGTAAACATCAAGAACACCCATATGAATTATCGAGTGAGCTTGCATCATTATACAGTCACTGATTGTGATGGATTATAAGGACATATGGTGCTATAAGCAGTATACCTTCACTGAATGCCCTTAATTGCAAAATCTGGTGATGCTATCCCAAGTATGATATTACAGAGCATTTCCTAATAACCAGTCTGGTGTAACTAGTATGGGATAACTAGTAGGTATAACGTTTAAGGTATCACCAGCATTTAGAAACTGCATTTATGGATTGAATATGGTGTGTAACAATCCAGAAGGCAGCCCAGACTGTGATTGACAGTGCCAGAAGCACCTGAACATTTTGAATCTTTCCTGTAATTCAAAGGAGAACAATCCCCACATTGTGTCCCAGTAGTGAATATGCTTGAAACCATACCTGGGATATAATGGTTTCCCCACTTCCAGTGCTTAATTTCTTGAAAGTGAACAAGCGTCAGGGCCAGAGACCTGTAACCAGATCTCCCCCCCTTGCAGGGTGTGGCCAGCCTTGCAGGTAAGTGGTTAATTAGCAGTTAATTAGCTCAGCTGTGGCTTAATGGAATCATCCTGATACTGATCAAACCAGATCTGGATACAATTCCTTAGACAATCTTATCAGGAATACAGATCTGCAGCCTGAACTGCCCCCCAGATGTACCAACTGATTCACCTACATACTTACTGAGGCTTTCATCACCTACAACAAGGTATACACTCACAGTTATCAGCATGGAGGATAAATGGATTTCTTACCAGACATCTCTGCACTCAGGTTAGTGTGGAACAGGCTCTTCAGGTAGATGAGTAATGCCTCCAGCTGAGTAGACTGGCAATCAGTGGACTTGCACAAGCCAGAAGGTTTTTTTTTTTTTTAAACATACTTACATGTCCTATACCTATATATTGCGGTAGCAGAGTCTATAGAACCCATCTCAAAAATACAAAAAACCTTCAGATAACCATTAGACCACTGCACCGCAGCAGGTATTCTTATGTACCCAAGCAGCCGCTTTTTAGTAGGCAGATTGGGAGGACATACCTGAGGGGGATGTGGAAACAGCCGCCTTCTCGGCGAGGCACGGGGTAAGGACACACAGAACCACCAGCGGCAGCCTCCTGCTGCAGCCACCAAATGCCAACTTCGCCTGCCATAAACAATAGTGATAGACCGTCATACGTAGCTGTGACCCGCCGACCGCCAGTAGAGCGTGCCCCAACCCCTATGTTCCAGGGCATGAACATACTGCTTTCCCAGCAAGCATATCTGTTATCTGGTACAGTATCTTGCCTGTACCACTCAGTAGCCCTTGTCAGGAAAACCTTTAAACCTGACTCCCCCTAATGGCCGCCTTCTCGGCGAGGCCCTGAGATGGATCCCACAGAGAACAAAATATTTACTGCCTGAGGTCCAAGGCAGAAGAAACGAGAAAATCAATTCATACTTACCGAGATTTTCTTTTCCTGGACTGTAACATGGCAGTGGGCACACTATGGGTTAATCCCCCCTGCCTCGTGATTGGACAGGTTTTCCTCTATAAAAACTTACTTCCGCCCCCTGGCCGCCATCTTTGACGTACTGGAGTCTCCCCCAAACAGGGTGGGAAGCTGTGCCCACTGCCATGTTACAGTCCAGGAAAAGAAAATCTCGGTAAGTATGAATTGATTTTCTCGTTTCCTGTTCCTTCCACATGGCAGTGGGCACACTATGGGATGTACAAAAGATCAACACAATTGCTGGGAGGGAAATTTTAATTATCAAGTAGAGCAGACTGCAGAACGGCTGAACCGAAAGCCGAGCATTTTTTCATGAAAACATCGAAATGATAGTGTTTAGCAAACGTATGAAGGGAGGACCAGACTGCCGCCTTGCAGATGTCTTCCGCCGAAGCCCTGGAATGGAATGCCCAGGACGCAGCCAATGCCCTCGTGGAGTGCGCTTTTACATTAGAGGGTACACTGTCTTGTTGAGAGTTATAAGCCAGATGTATGCATTGCTTGATCCAATTGGCTATTGTCGACTTGGAAGGCTGAGTTCCTGCTTTGTTCCCAGAGGGGATCACCAGGAGGGATTCGGTCTTCCTGACGGTCTTGACTCTATCTAAATAGATAGACAGACATCTAATGACATCCAGAGTGTGTAGACGTATTTCCTCATCCGACTTCGGATCTTGGAAGAAGGATGGCAGTATGATATCTTGGGATGTATGAAAGTCGGAGAGTCTTTTAGGGCGAAACTCGTCTGCTGTTTTTAAGATAACTCTGTCTTGTAAGAAAGAAAGTTTGCCTTCTTGTATTGACAGGGCTTGCAGCTCGCACACTCGCCTTGCTGAAGTAATCGCTAGAAGGAAGCACATCTTGAGTGTCAGAAACTTGAGGGGTACTGTGTCCAAAGGTTCGAAAGGTTCCTTAGTTAAGGAGTTTAGGACTAAGTTGAGGTCCCAAGGGGGAACGATTGAGCGGACTCTAGGTCTGAGTCTTCTTAACCCTTGGAAAAATCTTTTCACCAGGGCATGTTGAGCCCAAGGAGTTTCGGAGAAATGAGATATAGCCGAAACCTGGCCTTTAAGAGTGGAATTGCTGAGGCCTCTATCAACCCCTTGCTGAAGGAACTCTATAAGCTTGATTTCTGATAGGTTTTGGTGATTCAAGTCATTAGATTTTCCCCAGTCCAGAAATTTCTCCCATACCGTGAAATACTTTTGGATGGTGGAAGATTTCCTTGCTGCTAAAAGTGTGGAAATGGAGTTAGCAGATAACCCAGATGATCTCAGGTTCCTCCTTTCAAGAGCCATGCCGTCAAGTGTAGTCTCTCGGGATGAGGATGGAAAATTACCCCCTGGCTGAGGAGATCCGGGAGGACCGGAAGGGTGAGAGGTTGTTCGACTGCTAGTCGTAGGAGGAGAGGAAACCATGGTCTCCTTGGCCAGAGTGGGGCTACTAACACCACCTCCGTTCGATCCTCTTTGATCTTGTCTAAGATCCGGGGAATCAGGGGAAATGGAGGGAAGAGGTATGGTCTGTGGAAGTTCCATGTTATTGAAAATGCATCTTTGAATGCTGCCCCTTTGTCCAGGCCCCAAGACACAAAGGTTGCCAGTTTCGTGTTTCTGCTCGTTGCCATTAGGTCTAGGGCAAAAGGACCCCATTTTGATTGGATGAGGAGGAATGCTTTTTGGTTTAGTTCCCATTCTCCCGGAATCGCATGTGAGCGGCTCAATTTGTCTGCTAGAGAGTTCTGACAGCCTGGGACATGTACTGCTTTTAGGTCTGTCAGGTGGAGTTCCACCCATGAGTACATATGAGTGGTCAAGGTTAATAGCTCTCGTGATTTTGTTCCACCTTGTTTGTTGACGTAAGTCACCGCCGTCATGTTGTCTGACCTGATCCGTACAGCTTTCCCTTGGACTAGGTGTTGGAATTTGAGGAGACTTAGGAAGATGGCTTTCAATTCCTTCCAGTTGGACGATTTGCGTTTCTCTTCCTTGTTCCAGTTCCCCAATACCCTGTGATTCTCTAGGTGTGCCCCCCATCCTGTCTTGCTGGCATCCGTTGTGATGGTTATCCAATTTTTTGGAAGAAGACAAATGGGTTGTAGGAGATTCACTTCCTGTAGCCACCAGTTGAGAGATGCCATGGTAGCTGGGCTTAAACTGATGAGTTGATTGGGGTTCATATAGTCGTGGTCCCAATTCGAGAGAAACTCCCTCTGGAGTGCTCTGGTGTGCATTCTGGCCCACTTGACGCATTCTGATGTGGATCCTAGTTTCCCCAAGATTTGTTGGCATATTCGTGCTGTTGTCATGGGGAATCGAGTGAGGGCTAGGACCGCTTCTCTGATCTCTGGAATCTTCCTTGTTGGGAGGCTTAAGGATAGAGTCCGAGTGTTTATCAGGACTCCCAGAAATTCTAATTCTTGAGTAGGTTGAGTGTGGCTCTTTTCCCAGTTGATCAACCAGCCCAGGCTCTGAAGATATGCAGAGGTTGTAAGAAGGTGGGCCCTCAGAAGATCCCTGTTGGGGCATATGATTAGGAGATCGTCGAGGTAGGCGAAAATTTGTATTCCTGCTAGTCTCAGATTGGCTATCACTGGTGCCAGGATCTTGGTGAATATTCTTGGGGCCGTCGCGAGTCCAAAAGGTAGGGCACGGTATTGAAAGTGTCGGTTTAGTATGTTGAACCTCAGGTATTTCCTGTGGCGCTTTGTTACTGGGATGTGCAAGTAAGCGTCTTTCAGGTCCAGCTTTACTAGCCAGTCCCCTTGTTCTATGCAATGGGATATTGACTTTAGGGTCTCCATTCTGAAGGAGGGAATATGAAGATTGCGGTTGAGCAATTGTAGGTTCAGAATTACTCTGAATTCTCCGTTTGCTTTTCTCCGGAGAAACAAGTGGGAGTACAGACCTTGGTGCCTTTGGTCCCTGGGAACTACAGATATTATCTTTTTTTCTAGTAGTTCTCGTATGATGAAGGTTAGTACTTTCCTTCCTTCTGGGGACATACGTCTGTCTGAAGACATAAAATTGGTAGGTGGGAAGCTTTTGAATTCCAAGTTGTATCCGTCTGATACTATGTCTGTTACCCAAGTGTCTTTTATTTCCCGAGCCCACTCCGTCTTGAAAAGAGAGAGTCTGCCTCCTACAATGGACTGAGGGGCTCCAAGACCTTCATGCCCTTTTTTCCTGTTTTTGGACACTCTTCCCAGGAAAGGACTGGTCTTTAGGTTTCCACTGTCTGGAAAAAGGTTTGCCTGGTTTGTATTGTTTGGCATCTTTGAAATTGGGTCTAGAGATGAATCTGCCTCTGACCTGTCTCCCATCTCGTCTATCCTGAGGGAGAAAGGGTGATTTCCCTGCGGACATTTTGGATATAATTTGATCCAATTCTGGTCCGAACAGTAGGTTACCCCTAAAAGGTAGGGAGCAAAGGTTGTGCTTGGATTGCGGGTCCGCGTTCCAGTGTCTTAACCAAAGACCTCTCCTCGCGGTTACTGACAGACTCATGGATTTCCCTGCCAGTTTGACCACATCCATGGATGCTTCGGCTACAAAATCGTTCGCCACCTTGATATCTTGTAGCATGTGGGCCAGTTTGCTCCTGTCTTCGCCTTTTTTAATAGCTTCTTCCAGTTCCTGTAGCCAGATATTGTTGGCTCTGGTGACAGAGGTAATGGCCACGGCAGCTTTGCAAGTAGCTCCTCCTGCTACGTAAGCTCTTTTGAGTGAGGCATCTTGCCTCCTTTCCATGGGGTCTCGAAGTGAGACACCTTCGTCCACTGGAAGTGTGGTTCTTCTGGCCACGCGAGTGATCGCTGCGTCCACTTTGGGAGCGAATTCCCAGGCTTTGGATTGGTCTGATGGAAAGGGGAACATCTTTCTGAATCTTCTTGAAACAGTGAATTTTCTATCTGGATTTTCCCATTCAGAGTCTACTGTCTTCTTAATAAATTCATGGATAGGAAACAAATGGTTTTTCTTTGCTATGGATTTGAACATTTTGTCTTTTTTGGTTGGAGATTGTGATTTATCTTCCAAATCCAAGGTTTTCCTTAAAGCTTTGATTAAGGGCTCTACTAGATCTGTGTTGAAAGCTGAATCCTCTATGGTGGAACTGGTGGTTGATAGCTCTCCATCTGATTCTGGGCTATCCCTCCTTAGTTCGACACTTCGGCCTTCCAGACTGCTGCCTTGCAGATGTCCTCCGCCGATGAATGCTGCACCTTCTGGAGCTTCAATAGCAATAGGTGTTGGTTGGTCTAAACCGCTGAGATGGGGGCTGATATTTTTAAGCACGTTATCCGTCACTTGTGTAACCATATCAGCCATGGATTTGTTAAATGACTCCTTCATCCAAGACATGAACTCATTGAATTGAGCCGGATTCCCTTCCGGATTCTGTATGCATTTGGCACAGGAATTGCTGTCTGGCAAAGCTGGATCGTTGCAGGAAGCACATTGTCTCCTATTGGATTTTCTTCTCTGACTTCCAGGAGAGCTCCTGTCAAGAGAAGAATACAATTAGCACTGTTTAAGTTAAGCAATGTATATTCCCATGTGAAAAGACATCCAATCTTCGCCTCTCGTAATAACTCACCCCCTTGAGCCCGAATGAGAGCGTCTGGAACTCATTGAGAATAATCCTAATTCTGACCCTGGAAGGAGAGGAACATATGTACCAGGGTGTCCTGCTCATTCATGTGGGCTTAACGTAAAAAACAGAGGTGTACTTACAGTTGTACCCTCTGAACCGCACAAAGGCACTTCAGGCAAACAGTTGTCTTACCAGTCTGGCAGCTTGAGGGGGAGATGGCGCCCAGAATTTAAATTTTTTCGCGCCAATCTGCTTCCGTGCGTCATTTCCGCTCGTTTTCGCGCCCTGGCGTCAATACGAGCGTGCGTCAGCGTGCGTCCGCGTAGATGCGCCCGCGTCCATGCGTTCGCGCGCCCGCGAAACACGCTGGCGTCCGTCGCCATGTTGGCTGTGGAAGCAACGGTGTCTTATTGCGCATGCGCCGTTTGCACGGCATTGCGTCTGACCGCACCGGGGGCACAATTTGGCCATAAGCCCGTCGGCTTCTCCAAGAGCTCACACAAGGATAAAACAAACCTCGGCTCAGGAGCTTCAGCAGGAGAGAGGCAGTCTGCTGGACATCAGGGGGGAGCGACAGGAGGAAAAAAGATGGCGGCCAGGGGGCGGAAGTAAGTTTTTATAGAGGAAAACCTGTCCAATCACGAGGCAGGGGGGATTAACCCATAGTGTGCCCACTGCCATGTGGAAGGAACAGGAAACAAAAGACACCTGTGTAGGGGAGTGGGGAGGCTTTAAAGTCTTTGGGAGGGGAGTTTCTTCTGTCTGGGGTCAAGGGGAGGAGCTTACCCACGCGTAGCTGACATGGAGATGGCCAAGGAAAGATCCTTTCTGCTCTGATAAGCAAATTATTTTATTTTGAAAGAAAGTGCAGGTTAAGTCTACAAAAGGTAATAATAAATAAACTAAATAAAGACATATGCCAAGGTTAAGACGTTGACCAAGATGGATTTATGAGAACCATGTAAATTAATTTTAAAGGCCAGAATAAACTATGCATTTTAAAAAAAAAGTACCAATACAAAGAAGTGAGTAAGATTTCACCTGTTTTACCTTATTTTGCTTCTTTCTTTCTTGTATGTGATTATTTCAAAATGTTACTTTCTAATTTCCAACAATAATGCGTGCTTTGTTTACCTCCTGCTTCTTTTCGAGTAGAATATTCATTTCTCTGTGCAAGCAAAATGGAACCAGATTAAATAAGTGTATTTTGAAGGGAAAAAGGTTTTGTGGGAATCTGGATTAAGGAAAACTGGGTTTAATTTGTGCAGCCTACATATTTTTGTATTTTATCTCTCGAATTTGAAAATTCCAATTTTCACTTCGACCCTTTATAAATCTGCCCCTAAGAATTGCAAAATTTGCAACAGGTTTTAGGAGAAGATAAGGAGAATCAAGAGTGAAACAATGTCTTTGTAGGACTTATGTTTTGACCATGGATCCCCAGATGGCGGATGAATATTCTCAATATTTTATTAACTTTGGTTTTATATTCAGCTTTGCATTGCATTGAAACTGGGCATTGATAGACTTGTTACAGGTGTGATTCCTGAATATAAACACATCCTTCATTTAACCTGCTCAGGAATACGTAGCCAACTTACAAACTTTAAGTATATTCCAAGCATAGGTATAAAACCTTCTTTAATTAGATATAAAAAAAAAAAACTTACAATGTATTATAAATGCAAGAGCTCAAAGTCTAAAGCCAAGTCCCGGTTTGTATGGAAAGGAAGATGCTGGCTCCCCCCTCCATCTTAAGTCCCTAGTCCTAGCACTTATAAGCAAATTCTGCTAGTAATTTCTAGCATGAAAAGTGGTTTAAAAAGCTGTTGAAAAGATTGTAGCAGTCAACCGTAGTTTTTATGTGGCATTTCAGAATTGTACTTGGCTACACATATTATCATTACATTGTTACACAGCTTTACAAATACAATAATTTTACTTAGTGTACTGTGGCATTAAAAAGGCGATGTCTGGACAATTAGAACACCATTATTTTTTATGAGCCTTTATGGATATGCCCCAAAGCTTACGGTGTGTGCTGTGGATTTGAATTCAAAGGAGTAATTGTACCTAGAGCTGCATTCATTGCATTACACAGCTATAATCACACGATAAACTCTTACTGTACCTATGGCCCACAAAATTCTTATTGCTATACAAAGGGAGTTCTCTGCAGATAGTATCCCAAAGATGAACTTTAAATGTACCTACGCACAAAAGCAGCTATTCTGAAACCCGATGTTCTGCTGATTTAGTCTGTGGACCCATTAACCTGCCATCTGGTTCCAACTAAACATCCTTAGTAAAATGTGAGTAAAATCCCAGTACTTCTACTGCTTTGTGGTCATAGTTAGTGATAAGCAAATAAATTCGCCAGACGCAAATTCTGCATTTCGCCGCCAGCAAATAAATTTACAAAACTGCTGCATAAATTTGCCAGCGAAAAATCTGGCGCATCAAAAAAAATGTTAGCACGTGTTAGAATAGTCGAGCCCATAAAAATTGACGTGTGTCAAAATTATTCGGACGCTCATTGACTTTTATGCATTTGGACAAACTAGGCACACATATAAAAATTGACGCAGGGGTCAAAATTTAAGCACTTCAAAATTATTTTGACACCCATTGACCTCAATGTGTTTAGCAAATTTTTCAAATTCGCCCATCACTAGTTTCAAAATCTTATTTTTGTAATAAGTACGTATTCTAAATGACAGAGTAGCAGTCCAGCACTTTACATTTATTTTATAGCATTTAGAGTAAATATCTGGTTCTTCAAATTTTTTAGCTCAAAAGTGTCATTAGGATAAATTAAAACAATGTTTGTTGCTATTGGCAGGAATCCTTAGAACCCATGTTCACAAATCAACTCATGGAGGCCCATTTAGTAAAGGTTGAATTTTAGTGGTATTAGAGAAATAAAATGCTTAAAGATCTGAATAAAAATACCAAAACCTCTAAAACCTCTAAATATTCGACTTTTTACAGACAAAAATTTGAGTCTTTCGAGATTTATTATGACCCGGGGATGGAAAAAGTCAGAATCTGAAAATCCAACATTTCAGACTTGCAGAATTTGTAAATAAGTCAATGAGAGAGGTCCCTATCCTATTTGGAAGTCTCTGTGGTCTGCTCAAAAATCCCAAAAATTCAGTCTTTTTGGGAAAAAAATCAAGCGATAGGGGAAAAAATTCAGAAAAATCAAATAATTCAGGTTTTTACCCAATTTTATGGAGTTTGTCCCTGATCCGATTAAATCGTCCGTTTTTAATAATAGATGAGGTCAAATTGTGGATTCTAGTTTGGTCGGACATTTTTATTTTAAATTAGATAAATTCGGATTTCGATAAATAACCCCCGTAAATTCTGAAATTGATCAAGAAAAAACTCGAATCACTCGAATCATTTCAGTTTTTGAGCAAAACCCTCCCAAAAAAACTTGAACATCAAGCAGGCTGTACATCTCTTCAAATGATTCAAAAGACCTCTGCCATTGACTTCTACAGGACCTCGACAGGTTTTAAGTGGGTATTTTCGGATTTGAGCTATTTCCAGGGTCGGGGCATAATAAATCTCAAATATTCTAGGTTTTTTTTTTGTTTTGACCAAAAAAAAAACCCAACTCCAATACTTGTGGAAAAAACAACTCAAACCTTAATAAATCTGCCCCTGAATATCTACAATATGGATACTATTACTTTTATAAATGTGGATTAAAGATTTTTCACTACATATTCACTATTTTCTGTATCCTAGCCATAACACCATCAGTCAGCCTATGCAAAAGCTCTTTAAGTTGATCCCATGGATGGCTATACAGAACATTTATCCAGTGTCGGACTGGGCTGGCGGGAAACCGGGAAAATACCTGATGGGCCCCGGCCATTGTGGGCCCCGCTGGCCCAGACCTGCTACCCTTGCACCGGATGTGCCATTAAGAAATGAGCATATGCACCGTTTTTACACATGCGCGAGCTGCGCATTCAGGAGCAGTGTGATGTGTCCGCACATGTGTGAACAGTGCGCGAACAGTATGCAGCCCCAGTGGGCCCCCAAGGCTCCAGTCCGACCATGCATTTATCTAGAACCTGGAGCTGGAATCTACTTATCACAACGTGAAGAACATGATGGAGAACAAGCCCCCCCCCCCCGGGTTTATGAAACAAAATAAATATATGAATATTTTTTTTAACATGGGTACTGAACACAGTGCACACAATGAAGACATGCTCTTAATGCCAGCCCTAAAGTAATGTTAAATACTGGGACCCAGAGCACCCTGTGTCCCCTGGCACTCCTTGTACTGCCCCTCCTAAATGCCACATTTGTGGGTGTAAGCAGCACTGCATACATAACCAGATGCACCGCTTTTCTCTACATTCCTGGGGTGTCAGCGCCAGCCACAGATCTTGGGGGCAAGTGTATAATTAACCTTTTAGGGATAGTCAATTCGAATTTTGACTTTAGCTGTGATTTATTCCTATTGGGTATATAGGTATTACTTTGATTTAATTAGATTTTATTCAACTTGTTGTGTTCAGTAAATGCGTTTTTACTGCTGGGACTGTGAATGTTCTAATGCTATGATTATCTATATTTTGAGTCTATCCCCAGCCACATCAGAGTTAGCAACTCAAAAGGAAGTACAGATATGGGATCTGTTATGCAGAAAACTCAAGACCTGGGGTTTTCAAGATAAGGGATCTTTCTGTCATTTGGATCACCATACCCTAAGTCTGCCAAGAATCATTTAAACATTAAATAAAATCAATAGGATTGTTTTGCCACTAATATGGATTCATGCAGCTTAGTCACCATCAAGAACAATGTACTGTTTTATTATTGCAGAGAAAAAGAAAATCATGTTTAAAAATTGCAATTATTTTTGTTTAAAATGAAGTCTATAGGAAAAAGGCCTTTCGATAATTCAAAGCTTTCTGGATAATGTGTTTCCAGATAAGGGATCCTTAAAACTGAAAAAAAACTATCATAATTGAAATACAATGATCCACTCAGTTTCTCCAAAGTTTATCATTTTAAATATCATTTGTATATGTGTCCCCTAATACTTCTGTAAGGTGCATGCTCTGGTAACCCTTAACTGCAGGTCAAATGGAGAAATATTTTGTGTGTCATGTATAATCTTTTTATGGTTTTTTTGTTTTTAGTTTCTGACTCAATAGGTAACACTGAATACTAAACATCACTTATATTGAATATTTAATGTTTGTTAGCTATACATCCCATAATTTCATATTTTAGCTCCTGGATTAATAGAATGAATCTGCTATGCAATATGTGCCATTAAACGCATAATGAAAACTCAATACAGGTATGGGACCTGATATCCAGAATGGTAGGGATCTGGGGTTTTCCAGATAATGGATCTTTCCGTAATTTGGATCTTCATACCAAGTCTACTAAAAAATCATGTAAACATTAAATAAACCCAATAGGCTGGTTTTGCTTCCAATAAGGATTAATTATATCTTAGTTTGGATCAAGTACAAGGTATTGGTTTATTATTACAGAGAAAAAGGAGATCATTTTTAAAGATGTGGATTATTTGATTATAATGAAGTCTATGGGAGACAGCTTTTCTGTAATTCAGAACTTTCTGGATAACGGGTTTCTGGATAACAGATCTCATACCTGTACTAATTCAGAAGACTTTATTTTACGAGTTTCTTTTTCTTTCCTTTTAATATTTATCAAGGGATTTTCTGTATCTTTCTACATTTTTTAAATTAAATTTCAGTTAATTACCAGCAACAACGTATTACTGGTATCACCAATGCTTCCTAGGGGTCATATAACCAATAAATATATTCTGGAAAATGATTGCATGCAGCTACCCCATCGTTCTGATTGAACAATTATCCAACTCCCCATTGGCATGAATACATTTTTAATGTGCAAATACAAACATTTACATCTATCAGTAATTGTAGGATTATAGTGAATATGGTGGCACCCCCTACTGGTGCCACTGGGTGTGGTAATGTTCAAAGAAACTGGATCTTGAATTGAATATGGTGTAGTGCCCCCAATTAAATGCATCCTGCTGTTTTTTTATGTTTGTTTGCTTGTTTTTTTAATTTGAAAAAGATAAAATCTAATTGCAATGTAGATTATTTTTCAAGCAGCAAGAAACAGAGGCAATTGCCAGTTATAAAATAAATGTCAACACAATAGATGTAGATTTGAATATCAATGTGCATGTCAAGATTTTAATTGGAAGGATTGTTCATGTTTCATCAGCATAAATTCTTTTAGGGTCTGGTCACCAGGTTGACCATGGCAAATGGTTTATATTACGCTTATACTCTTCATCAGATATCACCATTCTGCATTGATAAGGTAAACTGGATAAAGATCGTGCAAAGTAGAGTCATTGTAAACCGGAAGTGACATCATCGAATGTAGGCGTGATCAGAAAAAAAGGAGTAAAACAGGAAGTGCTGTCATTGTAAACTGGAAGTGACATCATCAGAAGTAGGCGTGATTAGAAAAAAGGAGTAAAAATTCACTATTGAGAAGACCTGCGGCCCAACCCGCGTCCCGCAGAACCGCCGACCCACGTCTATACCCGCACCCGGAACTTCTACCTGCAACCCGCAGGTTTTTGCGGGTAACCCGCTGGTACCCACGGGTACCCAACCCGCTGCAGGACTCTATTGCAATGTAAGGGCCATGATAAAATCTTCAGTTTACTGCTTGATCCCAACAAGATGTAAAATGACTTGCATGATAATATAACAACTATGCTCTGAAGCCCAGAATTTTCAAGATTGCAAAATCGTGTCCCACATCTTTCTGGGGGGGAAAAAAACTTTTTTGAGATTCATCTAAAGTATATATAATATCACATGAAGTAACCATTATAGCTTAAGATGACAGCATGTTAAAAGAATTGTCTAAATAAAATTGTGATTGCTTTGGGAAGTAAGGATTAGGATAAATGATTCTGCTCAGTGCTGGCAATACTTCAGGATTACCCAGCTTGATGTTTGAGTTATGGGCCCCATAGATTCAAGGTTTACTTGGCATATTGCTTTAAAATGATTCTGCCCTTCATCAATATGACCCTGAAACACTCTACCGGTAGCACAAAAACAGTTTGTTACCCTATAATATATACATTCTTTTCAGTTTAGCACTAGATCTTCAAGCCAACTGACATCTGTAATGCACTTTAGTTACTATTGTATGCCCTACTCTTCACTTCCAGTGGGATTTACTAATGTGCCCATTCTTTGCACTTTCCACAGTGCCTTGGAGGTCAGAATATCCCATCGTCCCATATCAATGACTCGCCTACAAAAGTGGAACTACAGTCAGTACACAATTACTAGAGACTTGTTCAAGTCTTGTCCATAAGAAATGCCTCAACTGTATCACTACCTACTAATACTGTATGCTGTGATTTAAACATGGAGAGAATTACTTTTCTATGCAACCTCCATCATACAGATGGAGCTTTAGTTATTTCAAAGAAATGTGTTGTGATTTGATATTTTTTAAGAACTCAAATTAACTAAATGAATAGTTCCCAATGAAAACTCCCTGGCCTACTAGAACAGATACAAATACACCACACCTGTAATGTACTGTCCAATAATTAGTAGATGAGAACTTGACTTTACTTATAAAGGATTCATGTTCATGTGTTCCATGTTCCTTGTAATGATTGATAGTGGTTCATGGAGATTTGTTTGGCGATAGATACAAATCAGTTGAGTAAATTTCCAGTAAAAGTTTCCCATAATGAATATATTTACTCACATAGATATTAAGTTGTGAAACCAAATCTCTTATGCTTATGCTCACATCCTAGCGCATGCTCATGATAAATGTGAAAATTTGCATAAGCTCTACGCCTATGGTCATGTTTGTTCTTTTTTAATTCACCCCTTTCATGTACTTTTGATTTCTGTGAGCAATAATGGTCACAACAGGTTATAGGTAATGGCAGGTCCAGAGGTGTAACTAGATGTTACTGGGTCCCACTGGGTCTAGATGTTACTGGGTCCCACTGCAAATTAAATTTAGGGCCCCAAAATATTGATAAGTTGGCCCATTCTACCAAAATATATTTAAATTACTCATTAATTGACCTCACGGGGCCCCCGACAACTGCAGGGTCTGCTTCCTCTGTAGTTTTGTCCTTGGCTGGGTCTACTCTACAGTATTGATCTTTGAGACATGAAGAGACAACCAACCAGTGAATTGTTCCTAAATAAAGATGTGCAATGTGCCCATATAGGCTATGAAGGTTCTACTGCCACCATAGATGAGACTCCATATAAAAATAACATAAGACATTTTTTATACATATGAGCAGGGGAATTCTTAATCAACATAGAAATTAGTTAAGAGGCCCAGAAGTTAATTATGTCAAGACAGTGGGGGCCCAATGTGCAAATATATGCACCGTTGTATTGACAACAGTCAATACTGTTGTTTTTTTAAATATAAAATAAATGTAAAACCATTTGTATGTCAATTATCAATATACAAACACAGAGGGGCCCATTTACTTAGCTCGAGTGAAGGAATGAATAAAAAAAACTTCGAATTTCGAATGTTTTTTTTGGCTACTTCGACCATCAAATGGGCTACTTCGGCCTTCGACTACGACTTCGAAACGAGCGATTCAAACTAAAAATCGTTCGACTATTCGACCATTCGATAGTCGAAGTACTGTCTCTTTAAGAAAAAACTTCGACCCCCTAGTTTGCCACCTAAAAGCTACCGAAGTCAATGTTAGCCTATGGGGAAGGTCCCCATAGGCTTCCTACGCATTTTTTGGTCGAAGAAAAATCGTTCGATCGATGGATTACAATCCTTCGAATCGAACGATTCAAAGGATTTAATAGTTCGATCGAACGAATAGCTCTAAATCCTTCGACTTCGATATTCGAAGTTAAAGGATTTAACTTCGACAGTCGAATATCGAGGGTTAATTAATCCTCGATATTCGACCTTAAGTAAATTTGCCCCATAATATGGATATTCATCATGTGCTTTTAATCTCTTTTTAAAAAGAAAAACACATATATTTACACGGTATGATGAGAACATTTCTAAGCCACTGTGCTCATGTCAAGGTGACCCCCCGTTGTGGCCGTTTAACTGTGGGTGGGATACTGAGATTTGCCATCCAGCAGGATCACGAGGAACACTGGTTGCTCTTCGCTACTTTTTAGTCTTTCATCAGCAGCTACTGTAGCAGAAAATACTTAGTAGGCAACTTGTTACATGAAATGATTAATAATAGCTGTACTACAGTGTGTGTTAGGCAAACTGATAGCAAAATGAGAGCCATTTACAGGGATCACTGCTTAATTTATAATGTACTGGAGCCTGGATTTAAACTCAATAATAGAAAACCGGCAGTTGCTAGGCAACCCCTTCTTCATTAAAAAATGCAAAAATTCAACTTTGTTTCTCCTTAGAGGTGAAAAAAATAAAAGGAAAAAAAAATCAGGCCGAGCTTCGACTTTAAGCTTTGTAACGAATGGCTGAATTGGGAATGCTAAATTTACGGATGTCATGGAGTCAGCTCCTTAGAGCTGGTATGGCCTCCTTTTTATTGAAGCAACAGCAAAGAGTATATTGGTTTGAACAGATTAGTTTGAATCTGCTGAAATTGCTCAATCTTGCGCTTGTATTAAATTCCCAAGATCAGGTTTAAGAGACTTTCCTGTTGGAGATAAAAATGATGTTACATGCTACTTTCTGTCACCTTTCAAATAGCGGCAGAACTGTTGTATATGTAATACCTAATGGGAATGCTGCATATCTTCCTTAACAAGGCCCTTTATGAACACTTTACACTTTGCGGCAATGAATTATTCCGAAGCGCTTTGGAGAAGTGTTCTGTAGTTTATACGGTTTTGGAACGGCTAATAAATCTACACTCTAGTAATGGGGACCAGTGCAAATATCTGAGCATATAATGAGCTTTTTTTTTTCTCTCCTCCTTTAGCAGTTTGTTTTAATTGGAGGAAAGTATGAAAGACTTTTTACAGGTTGCCGTCAAAATGTATTTGGAAAAAGAAAAGTGCCAAGACGGAGCTCTCTAATTTGCTGCTCTGCACATGCTAATCTATCTTGTTTTGTAATTGCAGTCGAGGTACTGAGCAGGCTGAAGCAGCAATTGTATGTCTTTGCAAACACAATAAACCTACTTTTCTGCTCGGCGCACCTACCAATCAGCCTTTTATGATCCCAGTAAATTTAAGTAATGATAGCCGCTGAGACTTTATTAGTAGATTTTGAATAATGGATTTTAAGAACCCACATATTAAATTGCTTCTTTGCACTGAAACAGCTTACTTTGATACAGGGGAATCCAGAGGCTGAAAAACAAAACCTGAATTTCACTAAATGCTAAGCAATATCTTCCCACCAGGATAGTGCAGCATCATGTCCACCTGCTGAACCCAAGGCTGGGACTATATTTGGACAAAACTATTCATCGGTGCTAAAGTTCTGCAAAGTTCAAACCCTGCCAAATTGTTTTATTGTATCTCTAGTGGCTCAGTCGAATATAATTACAATGTTGTGACCACTAGAAAATAAACCCATTGCAAGAAGCGAGGATAAACAAGAAAACACTTTTTTTTTCAATGTTTTAGAATTGTGTCGAACAAGTAAAAATAATCTTCCCACAAAAAGGAGTAGCTGGGACTCCTTTCACGTCTGCATTTGTTAATGTTACACCGGCTGAGAAGGGGCATCAGCCGACTGACCAACTGCAATCTGATCACAAAACAGTCTGTCAAAACTTCATTCATACAGACAAAGATAAGAGGTCCTCTGCATAGCTAAGGACATTAAGACATTTTGTGCATTAAGCACCAAAAATGCCCTCCCATTTAAACAAAACAGGGATTATGTGTCCGTATTTTGCAATATATTCAACCTGACCAACTATATTAAAGTCATCCCTGGTCCGACCAGGGAATGGTTGAAATCAGCCAAATAGGTGGCCTCCTTAAAGTGATATCGATGTCGGGTAGGGGGGTGGGGTTTTTTTTTTTATTTATTAAGGGTTTAGTTCTCCTTTAAGTTCTAACACCTTTAAGGCTGACCTGCAAAAAAAACTGTTGAAATATAAAAAATGTTAATACATTTAGGGGCAGATTACTAAACTCGAGTGAATAGTTTTAATAAAAAAATATTTGAATTTCGAAAGATTTTTTTCGGTACTTCGACCATCGAATTGATCAAATTCAATCGAATTCAATCTAATCGAATGATTCAAACGATTCGAAATAAAAATCGTTCGACCATTCGATAATCGAAGTACTGTCTCTTTAAAAAAAACTTCGACTTCACTGACTTCGCCAGATTAAAGCTACCGAAGTCCAATGATAGTCTATGGGAACCTTCCCCAGCACTTTTCTAAGTTTTTTTAGGTTGAATAAAAATCCTTATATCGATCGCTTAAAATCTTTTGAATATTCGAATTTCGAAGGATTTTTTTGGGTACTTCGACCATCGAATTGGTCAAATTAGATCGAATTCAATGATTCGAACGATTCAAAGTAAAAATCGTTCGACCATTCGATAATCTAAGTACTTTCTCTTTTAAAAAAACTTCGACTTCACTGACTTCGCCAGATTAAAGCTACTGAAATCCAATGTTAGCCTATGGGGACCTTCCCCAGCACTTTTCTAAGTTTTTTTAGGTTGAATAAAAATCCTTTGATCGATCGCTTAAAATCGTTAGAATCATTCGATTTGAACGATTTCATCGTTCGATCTAATGATTTTTATTCGATCGTTCGATCAAAAACTTTTGAGCTAAATCCTTCTAATTCGATATTGGAATTAGAAGGATTTTACTTCGAGGGTCGAATTCCAGGGATTTTTAACCCTCGAAATTCGACCCTTAGTAAATCTGCCCTTTATTCTTACAGTAATATTAAGTATATACAAAATAAATCAACAAACTATTGTGCTATATAATAAACACATTTTGGTGGATCTATAGAATTGCTTACTCATTTGTTCATAAATTTCCACATGGAAATTTCCATGGTATAAATATATATAATACCACTTGTTTTTAGATGGAGAATAGTCAAATTCTAATTCTTAAAGGCACAGTACATGATAAATTTCAAAATTCTAATTTCGAGTTGTTTTTAAACTTGAATCGAATTTGGACTATTTCCTCGTTGAATTATACTAAAATAAATAATATACTAAAATACTCGAAAATTCGAATTTAAAAATTTAAATTTTCAATTTAACCCTTGATAAATCTGCCCCTTAAAGGAACAGTAACGTCAGAAAATAAAAGTGTTTTAAAGTAATGAAAATATAATGCAGTGTTGCCCTGCACTGATAAAACTGCTGTGTTTGCTTTAGAAACACTACTATTGTTTATATAAATAAGATGCTTTGTAGCAATGGGGGCAGCCATTCAAAGGAGAAAAGGCTCAGGTTACACAGCAGATAGCAGAAAAACTCTGTCTGTCTAATGGTGTTATCTGTTATCCATTCGTTAACCTGTGCCATATAGCCGTTTTTCAATTTCCGCCATTGCTCCACAGCAGCTTGTTTATATGAACTATAGTAGTGTTTCTGAAGCAAACAGATCAGTTTTACCAGTGCAGGGCAACAGTAAATGATATTTTCATTACTTTAAAACACTTACATTTTTTGGTGTTACTGTTCCTTTAATCTACTGTGTGCTCCAGTAGAGTAGAGAATGTTCCATTTGTTCCATTATGTCCCAATATCTCTATGTGCCAAGTTATCGTGGAGGCATACACTCAACCCCAGGACTCACTTTGCATATTACATGATTATATGTTGTATTTTTTAAGTATAGTATATTTCCTGTAGTGGAATATACGGTCATGTGGTTGCAAGCTACTCAATATTCCCCACTGTTTTGATATTGTTGCTCTGTGTGCTAAATGTTGCATTTGGTTGATGTGTTTACACTCAAGGGTCCACCAAGGGTGGTTTATGCATTTAAATAAAACCACATTAGTTTGTACATACTGTACAGAGTAATAAAGAATATTCCCCATATTCCCCATATGCATGTATACATACAGTAGCATACGCTCAACCAGCGCTTACAATAATGTCTAACCTTCAGGATACTATTTTCAGTTACATTTTATTAGATAGTCCATTACAGATGCAGCCTTTACACTGATGGAATGTATTGGTGCACAGTAAGCAATTTCCTGCACTGCCAGACATGGCGGCTCACTGTATTTTACTCTGAAACACATCCATGAACCTGTTACTAAGGAGGAATGATTAGAATATATATATTTTTTTAATATAGCTCTTATATTGACAGTCTGAACTGAAGACAGGGAAGTAGCACATTCTCTTTGCAAAACGGATTTCTGTCTCCTGTCTTTTGTCAATATAATAAATATAAAAATAGACAGTTCTATTTGTTCTTGGATCTACTGATGCCTGAGCTAAAACAGTTCAACAATAAAAGGTGGGTCTGTCTTAAGATTAATATTGCCATGTGCCTGATCCTAGTAGGAGTTGCCTATCCTCTACCTGGAGTTTGGATACAAAAACAATTTTACCCACAATTCCTATTTTTCTTTATAATTGCCCCTATTTTAATAATCCCTAGGAATTAAATCTTTTTTTTAACATAAGCATTTTATTGACATTTTATTGATACATTTTTAGTGCACCATGTGAAATTGTCCTGAGTTCCTTCTGTGCAGCAGCAAATTTAAAACAGTGCATTGAATTGCAAATTTGAGTGGACATTGTTACTACTTATATTTATATGCTGTTCCATTTCTTGTACCGAGAATTGTAATTTCATAGCCGAGAGGGAAAACCTGCAGGTGCTAAAACATTGCTGCCCAAACATTAACAATACAGGTCAGTAAGCAGGAAAATATTCAGAAGGAGAGATATGTTTTTGGGCTATTTATCTGTAGTAAATGTGCATTACTCCCAAATCGTTAAAACCTAAGAATCCTAAGAATGCAATGATGAAGAACCCCATTGGTTGTGAAATATGATTGCATTCTTCGCAACTGCCGATTTTGCGGGACAGTCCCGATTTTAACAGCTCAACCTGCAGTCCCTGGTTTGTTACTGAAATCTCTTGACTTTCTCTTTGATCTCCAGCACTGAACAGCTAGAAAAAGATACAAAGTTTCTGGGTAGAGCTCCACAAGCATTTTTCGACAGATCAACGCCTGCCGACAAAATGCACGCGACAAGTCGAATGGTGTCACACGCGTGAAGAAATAATTGGACTAAAAGAAAAGTTGGAGGTAACAACTACATTACATCCGACGGGATCCGATTGTCAGATGTGGATGCAGAAAGCAGCGTCTTCATCTGACAGTCAGGCCTTTGTAGTTACTCTTAATAACTTTTTATTCAGTCCAATTATATCTTCACGCGTGCGACTCCATCCGACTTGTCGCAGGTGTTTTGTCGGCGGGCGTTGATCCAATGAAAAACGCTCTTGGTGCTCTACCCTCTAACTCAATTGGCTTTTGGCATAGAGCCCAGAATAGATATTTAGATTCTTTTGTAACAAGTAATCAGATCTCTTAGGGAAACTGTGATTTGTAGCTTAAAGGGCATGTAAAGTCTAAAATAGAATAAGGCTAGAAATGCTGTATTTTGTATACTAAATATAAACATGAACTTACTGCACCACAAGCCTAATCAAACAAATGATTTATGCTTTCAAAGTTGGCTACAGGGGGTCACCATCTTGTAACTTTGTTAAACATCTTTGCAAGACTAAGACTGTGCACATGCTCAGTGGGGTCTGGGCTGCTTAGGGATTATCATAAACAAAGCTGCTTGAGTTCTGCATGGCTGGGAAGTAAGGCGGGGGCTCCCCCTGCTGTTCATAAGTATGATTGTTTCCCTGCTCAGCAGTTAGGGACCGTCTGACAATTCCTATCCACAGCAGTAAATGAAGGGAGAATTTCACTGCATACAGTCAGGTTTCTTATAAAACGGTACACATTTTTTAATTAAAGTATATTGGAGATAGGTTTCTTTTTCATTAAAGAAAGTAAAAATGGGCAATTCACCTTCATTAGCAAAACTGTAATAACACTTAAAAAACAAATTTTGTGCCAAATTTTGTAAAATGGACATGGTAATTAGGGGTGTGGCCTCAAAAATGGACGTGGTCAAAAAGGCAAATCTTTTTGTTCCTTTTTCCAGAATATGTGATTGTATTGTACCTTTCCAGAACCTATCAGTGCTGCCCGTCCTATGTGAGACTTTGTCAAACATAGTCTTGAGACAATTGGAATATTTCTGCAAGTTTAAATTATTTTTTGTCTACCTTACAATCTGTAAATGAGAGCCACCAGATTTTCATAGATTTAAAGGACCACAAGATGGTCTCAAATCGATAATGCCAGTCCTCTCTTTCACCCTCTCTTTTCACAGTTGCACCAAAACAACTATTGCACCAGGCCAGTCATATTTGGTGAATTTCATCCCGTTATCAGCCTGGCCCTGATGATAGGTCCAGAGTTCCTCTTAGCAGGTGGCATCTATAGACAATGGACTTGCAGTTAGTGAATATGAAGCGAATGCCTTTATTGACGTCATGCACATTGGTGGGAGTGATGGCATCTCCACTATGAAAATATGTTTAAGTATTGGTTTGATACACGCGTGCTTGGGCAGAAACCTAGACACAACCCAACATGAACTAGAAACACAACATATTTTGGAGTTAACTGAATGCACTTCTTCCTACTGAGGTTTTTTTTAGATCTTTCACTTTTAAAGCTCAAGCACATGCAAGAATTACTGCAGAATCAATTGGACAAAAGGGAGCCTAGAGACCAATTGTAATTAAACCAAGCTGAATCAATTTGCTTCATAATGAGATATAAGTAATTTCTGCAGTGTTCTGTTCTGTGCAGGCGCAAGACACTGGCTGACTCAACAGACCTTGTGCACCTCTCAAGCATTCCCCATGTCATAAAGCAAGTTTAATTTAGCTAAACCAATTGACATGCTTAATGCTACAAATTACAATTAAAATAAACGGATGCTGATTCTAAATAATAAATATGTTGTATCTTCCCTGTGAGACTCCCCACAAGCAAGCTCAGGAAGCACAATGGTTCCAAGTAAAGTCATCACATCTGCCACTACTTGACCATCATTAGTGGAAACTAATGAACACCTATAGTGTCCAATGCTGTCTATTTGCCATTATCGTCAGACTTTAAAAGGGCAGTATTCACCCTTGTTCAGTGAAGAAGGGCTTGTGCTGAACATACTTTTTGCCTCTTTATTCAATTAAGAAATATCTACAAGTTTTTGTTATATCTTGCAATAAACAGGGCAAAAACTGAAAATTAAAGAAGTTTCACTTTTCCATGTTTTGCAAGCAACTATGTGAATAGAAGAAGGAAGTATCATAAAAAAATCTATCTATAAAATGACCTTCTTCATATCTCAGTGACTGATACAGAATGTTGCTTGGAGGAGGACGGGATTTGTTTATACAGAGTTCTATTTGAAAAAACTATTCTCATTACAGGGGTAGATATTGGGAGTAATTACATGTAAAAGCAAAACCACCTGCTAGCACTTTCCAAAATTAGGAAAATATGGATTTGTTTTTAACTAAAAAAGGCAAAATGCATTTTAACACAATTCTCATTTAATATGCTAATATGAACAAAAGTGTCTATATAGGGATACCCTCTATATCCCTATCTTCCCATAAACTTGAAATTTGAAAAAAAAAATGATCAAAATCTATTTAAAAATACTAATTTTTTAAATTCGGGTAATTAGGATTGACCAGCAAACTCGAATTTGATTCAAGATTTTTTTTACCAAATTTATTTTTAAATTTTTTTTTTTTTTTTCAAAAGTCCACCAAATCACTCCAACTTGATTGTAGGAGGTCCCCCATAGGCTAAAACACCAATTTGGCAGGTTTTAGTTGGTGAATAGTCAAATTAGAATTTTGAAATTTTAATTTCGAGGTTTTTTTTAAACTCAAATAGAATTTGGACTATTCCCTAGTCGAATTACACTAAAATAAACTCTAAATTCGAATTTAAAAATTATAATTTTCAATTTGACTCTTGAAAGGGGAGAAGGATTTAATCCATTGTCAAATTCAAAAAATGTTATGCTTCCCAGTGGTAAATATCTGTTGTGTAAATAAAAGCCTATGCATTCTCTTGCCAGTAATTGCCACCTCACTAGTAATTGGCCACCCGGTCGGTAAAAATAATTAGTGATGAGCGAATCTGTCCCATTTCACTTCGCAAAATTGTATAAAAATTTGCAAGATGCATCAAAGTCAATGAACCTTTTTTCGCAGCCTTTTGTCATGTATAATGCAATGGGTATTGTTTCGCAGTGTTTTTTTTTTTTAAACAAAATGTGTTGAAGCCAGTGAGCGGTTTTTTTCTGTGGTTTGTTTTTTCTTCTCACAAAATGCATTGAACTGCAAAATTTCATTGGCCGTTTTTCATCTGACACCCAACTGCTGCATGAAGAGAGAATGAAGAGAAATAGATGCTGAGAGAGGAATAGTGAAGATAAACTTGATTATTTCAGAAACAATGCAGTATTTTTAATTGATTGTATTTAGAAAGTTTCTTACTTCAGTATGATGAAGCTTATATTCAATTTTCATTTGCACAATAATTTCTGAGAACTCCAAAAAATCTATGCAGAATAAAAAAAACACAAAAAGTCCTTGTACCTACTTCTGCACTATACTTTCAGTTGTGTCTGCATGAGGAGCAATGTGTGAGGTGTTAAGGCTCAGGGAAGCTCAGTGACTAAAACATGCCTTGTTGATTTTGGGGAGAAACTTTGCATTATGGGTAAAAGCTTGGTGAATGAATTTTAAGCACTTTGCCAATTGCAGTTCTTAACTGAACACTCCCTTAAAAATGACTTAGTGGTGAATCCCCTACCTTGAGAGATTTAGCTCAGTACAGAGGGGTCACATGTGGCTCAAAGGACATTTGTTGAACATCACTGAACTAGATAATCCATATTTATCACTTAGGTTAAAACACCTTTTGTAATTAAAACATTATGGTTTGTATAAGTATTCGCTGTGTATAAAGTGCAGCCTAAGCCTTTATTTCTAAAAGCATTTTTATTTCCTGGTGTTACTGACCTTGTATTTGTTATTTTGATGAAGATGGTTTGTTCCATAAAGTTCAAGTTATAATAAAGTTATAAAGTTCAAAGGACAATATAATGTACGTTTAGAATAAAGGTTTTGCTGCAGTGTTAACTTGGACTAACAACAGAAAGAACAGAACTTGGGCTTTCAGAAAAAAAAACTGATGATAGTTGAACCCTGACCCTTGAACCTCCACAACATGGGGTGATCAAACAACAACATTTTAACACTTTGAATGAAAATAATAATAAAAAAAAATTATACAATGCCTGAACCCAGTAATTAGTATTCAACCGTAGAAATTGTAATATTTCACTTACTCTCACCTCTATGGTCTTTAAAATGGAATAAAAAAAAGAAGTTAATTGTTCATAGTTAAACTTCCCTCATTAGAAAAAAATGATTGAAGTGAAATGCAATGGTAAAGAATATATGCCCCACTGTGTGCACTTTTCAGAGAAGAAGTTACTCAAAGAGATAATTGCAGCAACATCCTGTTTATTGTCAGCTACAGGCTTTCAATATATGGCTTGGGTAGAGATTTAAAGGGCATGTAAAGGCAAAAAAATAAAAACCCATTTTTACTTTTATGAAAAAGAAACCTATCTCCAATATACTTTAATTAAAAAATGTGTACTGTTTTTATAAGAAACCTGACTGTATGCAGTGAAATTCTCCCTTCATTTACTGCTGTGGATAGGAATTGTCAGATGGTCCCTAACTACTGAGCAGGGAAACAATCATACTTATAAACAGCAGGGGGAGCCCCCAACTTACTTCCCAGCCATGCAGAACTCAAGCAGCTTTGTTTATGACGACCCCTAAGCAGCCCAGACCACACTGAGCATGTGCACAGTCTTAGTCTTGCAAAGATGTTTAACAAAGTTACAAGATGGTGACCCCCTGTAGCCAACTTTGAAAGCATAAATCATTTATTTGATTAGGCCTGTAATGCAGTAAGTTCATGTTTATATTTAGTATACAAAATACAGCATTTCTAGCCTTAGTCTATTTTAGACTTTACATGCCCTTTAAAGAGCAATAAAGGGGCAGTATATCCCCCTTGTTCAAAATAAGTTCAATGAATGGGGCTTGTGCCAAGTATACTTTTTGCCTAATGTTTTAATTTAAAAATCTATGTTTTCTTGTTATTTTATGAGCTAAACAGGGCAAACAGGTGAACTGAAGCTCTACCATATTTGGTCACTGAGAGAAAAAACCATATTGTTTGTAGGGTAAACACTCAAAGAGCAATCCTCCAGGCAGTCGAAGTAAAAACAGGTCTTTATTGAAGTACAAGTGTGGATAACAGTCTTAAGCGTTTTGTGTTATCAGAACACTTAATCAAAGGCTATGATTAAGTGTTGTGAGAACCCGAAATGCTTATGGCTGTTATCCTTTAAAAAGGGAAATTTGGATTTTAGTAAATCAGCCCCTTTTACGTTCGTTCCCTAAATATGTAAGCATTTATTGCACTTTAAATGAACGTTCTATGAACTTTCATAAATAGGCCCCTAAATGTTGGGCTTGTAACAATGGCAACATAGGGAGAAGACCAGCAGAGGTTTGGCATTACTGACATGATGCACTTGCATAACAGCAGTGAGTACCCATCCAGGCCCAGATTTATGGCAAAGCCACAAAGGTCCGGGCCTAGGGCGGCAATAGTTTAAGGGCAGCATGCCGCCCATTTGACACATTAATAGAGCTGACCCGGGGAATTTGCTACCTTTACAATTTTCTGTTTTCCCAAGTGTGGCTCCTTCTTCCCTCGGTAGAAGGCAATGGAACGCTTGTGCATGTAGAGGTAAACACACAGCAATCCTAGCGTGCATTCACTAGTTCGTGGGGGGGGGTTTGGGCAGAATCACTTCCCGGCCTTGGGGAAGACCAATTTGAAATCCGGAACTGTAACCATCCAAAAGAGGGATCAGGGATCCTTGTTTCTATATAATGACAGTTGTTGAAAAAGTTGCAAAGTACAAAGTGGACATGAAACCCTGTTATTAAAAACTGCCTTGAGGAGATGTTACAGTATTTCCTGGCCGTCTATACATGTTGCATCTATCAAGCAAATACGTTGCACTTTATGATTTACATTCTGACGCAGTTCAGACTGCATTGATGAACCTGAGATTACAAAAATTGGCATCCTCCTTGACTTAAGCAAAACACATATGCAACTGCAGCTGCAGGAATTCTGGGAATAATTCTGCACATTGCACTTGCATTAGTATATGACCCCCCAACTGTTTGTCAGTATCCAACATACCTGTAGCACGGTATAATTTACCCATTATATTATTAGTATTATTATTATTATTATTATTATTATATTAATATATAGTTGCAGTTTTTCCATCAGAATAATTTATTGGTGTGGGATTAATATAATGGATTTTACACATTCATTGAGAGACAGCATCACTAATTAATCATTCCTCATTGTGTTCTATGTAACTGGCGCTGCTAGATAGAGTGACATAAATGCAGCAGTGCATTCAGACCTAAAGAATGTTTTTCTCATTCCCCTTGTACTTTCACTGGGCCATTTGACTATATAATATTATCCTTACTAATGAAAGTGGTTATCCTTTCAAATCAGGACTTTATCACATCTTCGTGGTCAGAACCTTGCATTTGGACAGCTCAATGAGAAAGGGAGAGAGAGAGGAGGAGAGAGACCATATTGTAAAATACAAGGATTACAAGGATATCATAAGGTGTTCCACGACCATATAAACATTATACAGGTCATGGAAGTCCAAGGTGACTTCTAATATACTCATATTTTGCAGGATATATATATATATATATATATACACATACAAAAGAGCCATGAATATCCTTTAAATTATACCCTTATAACCGACACTTAGTGATGTCATTGGTTACAATCAGAGCTTAGTGATGTCATTTCTGTCACAGGACTCACTTAAATGTGTGTATTATAATACATTAAGTACACCCTGTTGCAAAACATATATTTCAGATAAACAGCATTGCACAATCTGGTCTTTTTAAAGGGGTTGTTCGCCATTAAATTAAATTTTAATATGATGTAGAGAATGATATACTGAGACAATTTGCAATTGTTTTTTTTTTTAATGCATTGTTAAGATTTTTATCCAGCAGTTTGCAATTTCAGCAATCTGGTTGCTAGGGTCCAAATTACCCCACCAACCATGCATTTGAATAAGAGACTGGAATATGAATAAGTGAGGGCCTGAATAGAAAGAGGAGCAATAAAAAGTAGCTATAAAAATAAATGTGTAGCTTTACAGACCATTTGATTCAAAAACTATAAAAAAAGAAAAATGAAGGCCAATTGAAAAGTAGCTTAGCATTAGCCAATCTATAACATACTAAAAGTTAACTTAAAGGTGAACTGTGCTGTGAAAATATATATATATATATATATATATATATATATATATATATATATATATATATATATATATATATATATATATATATATATATATATATATATATACAGTTTGCCATTGCAATATATAAGGTACACACCTTATCCTTAACTCACTTTTCATCAAAACTTCCAAATTATTGTATTCTGTATATTATAGTACAAAGGGTATTTCTTTGGTCTATAAATGCCAAAGTGCACTGTATTTATAATACAATAAGATGCCTATATATATTACTGTTGGATGCAAAGTGATCATTTTCCTATACTGAAAAAACATCCAGAGAAGTGCAGTGATTCAAAGGAGAAGAGCGATTAAGAGGACTTTTTATTTCCTGGCCTTTTCCAGCTAAAGAACATATAAATGATTCAGCTAGTTAGCCACAAAGACGGGAATAGAAAATGAAAATGCCCTTCACACTTTTAGATCAGTTTTCATTTTGTTAATGAATGTCCATGGTTTATCATTTTTTTCTGCCTCATTTCTTTCTTTCTTCCTTGGCTTCTCACTAATCAGCTAAATCAGCACAAATAGGAGCAATACATTTCTGGTTACCAACGTGAACCATCACGCATTTTATACTCAACCAATAAACCATCGTTTTCCTTCGTCAAACCTTGAGTGTATTACTTGCTTAAATATATGTCTCCCTTATCTTCATATACAGTATCTTTTGTATTCCTGCACCTTAAGTACTAAGTGGCAATTATAGTATGTAAAATTAGGAGTACAAATGAATAAATAGTAATGGCACTTTATAGGGGTCATTTACAATTTCGGTGTAGTGATTTGCACCAAAAAAACTATTTATTAAAGGTACTTTAAGGCCACTTCTGTACTGTCGTATAGTTGCTTTTGCCACTGTTTAGTCCTTTCTGCCCCCATTGCAATTTGAGTGCAGTTGTGCCTATTGACCCAGAGAGCAAAGTACCCTATATCACCCATCTCAGTGCGGTTGTACTGGATGAATAGGGTGTAATCACCACTCGCACACATAAAAATAATGCCAACAGGACCAGGAGGGTTGCACCTGGTGCAATTGTGGTGGTTGCATTAAGATTATTGCTAATGTGCTCACACTGAGCCAGGAGCAACTCTCCCCAGGTGTCTGCAATGACAATGGAATTCTGGGGAAGTCGTAAATGACCTTTTATACCAATTGTGGCAAAGCTTAACTGCCCACGGAGCTTAAATTTAGTGCGTGCCGCATCAAACTCGGATGTTCCAACATCAAATTTCATGTGCGCCCAGTAAAATTCAGACTCGGTTTGGTGGTCAAGTTCAAGTATGTCAACAACCCAGTAGTGGTCCATGACCCAGTAGTGGACCATGGCCCGGTGGTTGGGGACCCTTGCTCTAGGATACAAACATATGTCAACTTTTTGTAACTTGCATAGAAAGAAAGCAATTACCTACAAAAAATAAATAAAAAATCCTAAGACCTTCTAGCTTTTTCAGCATGTTGGCTAAAAGGCACACTTGGTTGCAACAGATACAGATCAGGGGGTGACTACGGAGGAAGCAGAACCTACAGATGCAGGAGGGCCATGATGTATAGGGGGCACCATCAGGCCCTAATTAATGAGCAATGTCAACAGATATTGGTAAAACAGGACAACCTCTAGATATGTTGATTGCCCTAAAATGAGTTTGCTGAGGGCCCAGTAACATCTAGTTATGCCACTGCTTGGAACCAGAGGAAAACTACTGTAGAATCCCATAGGAGTAACAAGGGAAAACTATTGGAAGCAAGAATGGCAAGATGGGTACAGTAGATGGAGCTTCCTGATGGTGGCTGTCTTGTTACACTACTTCATCTGAACATGTTATAACAACCTGCCTGGATCTGAAATAGTGACTTATAGCTTACTATGCAGTGTGTTAAACAGGTGGGAATGGCTTGTTATACTGTTCTCAATAGGCGCTGAGCTCTCTATGAAATACCTAGATACTCCCCGGGGGTGCTGAGCCTGCCTAGGTACTCCCCGGGGGTTTGGGCATGCCTGTCATGACACATGTATTGTGAAGTCTGCTAGTGTTCCATCAACTACAAAGTAAAGGTATGGGATCTGTTATCCGGAAACCTGTTATCCAGAAAGCTCCAAAATACGGAAAGTCTGTCTCCCATAGACTACATTTTGTCCAAATAATCCAAATCTTTAAAAATTAGTTCCTTTTTCTCTGTAATATTAAAACAGTACCTTGTACTTGATCCCAACTAAGATATAATTAATCCTTTTTGAAAGCAGAACCCGTCTATTGGGTTTATTTAATGTTTTCATGATTTTCTAGTAGACTTAAGGTATGAATATCTAAATTGTGGAAAGATCCATTATCTGGAAAGCCCCAGGACCGAGCATTCCGTACAAAGGTCTGAAGAAAATCTTACAACTCTTTCTGATTCATGTAACAGGCACATTTCCCGTTCTTCACTAAAATTCTATTACTCCGCACCATGTGGTTTACGTTTCAGCAAATACGTGGTTTATATAGTCCAACCTTGATGCTTTTTAATAAAATCCAATGTTAGTAATATTATTCTGCATTTATTCGCAGTAATACACAGCAAAACCCCTATCTGCCATTAATTCTGTGCACTATCATAAATCAATGCTCAATCATTTTTGGCTTGGGTGTTTTAACAGATGTAAGGTTTTTACAGCACTGAGGTCTGTTTTAAGCTGATTATACCAATATTGGCAAGTGAAAAAGTGCTCTAAAATGTTTCAAAATACACTTTGCATGCGGATGACATAAAAGCAGGGTTATGTGGCATAATTAGAATAATACAAACACTGTAGTTAATCATGACATGTTTAAATAACACTGTTATACATCTGTTCACACTAACACATTATATTTTTGTACTTCCCTTCTAAACCAGACTCAACCACCCTCCTACTGGAGAATCTAGATAACTTTCTTTGGTGCATATAAACTTGAGACAAATGTTATTCATTCTACTCGCAACCAATGAAAATAATGTAAGCACCAATAACTAATACTTCTATGGGTAAAATCCATGCAAAGTAATCCTTTCCATACCTCCTTTACACACCTTGACCCTCTACTTCACCCTTATCTTATCAAGATTTTAAGGGTTTTTTTTATGAAAGAAAAAAGCAGCAGTACACAATGCCCCATGTTTTTTTCTGGATCAACTAGCAGTAAAGCAGCTTTTATATGGACAGAAAAGGTTAAACTCAATGGACATGTGTCTTTTTTCAACCTACTATGTTACTAGGTTACAGTCAATATGTACTGGTATAGTTACCCTTAGTGCTCAATATTGGTGTCTTGTACCCTTGCTTCCATCCAGAGCATTCAGTCAATAAATCCAATATGTGGGTACAGATACCACGAGGCGCACAAGTACTGCTGAAAAAAGTGCCTTTATTCACCAACACGATATGTTTCAAGCTACATAGCTCTTTATCAAGAGATAAAGAGCTATGTAGCTCAAAACATGTTGGGTGCACATTTACTTAGCTCAAGTGAAGGATTAGAATAAAAAATACTTCGTTTTTTTTTTTTTGGCTAGTTCGATCATCAAATTGGCTACTTCGACCTTCGACTAAGACTTTGAATCGAACGATTTGAACTAAAAATCGTTCGACTATTCAACCATCTGATAGTCGAAGTACTATCTCTTTAAAAAAAACTTCGACTACTTACTTCGTCACCTAAAACCTACCGAGCAAGAATGTTAGCCTATGGGGAAAGTCCCCATAAGCTTTCTAAGCTTTTTTTGATCGAAGGAAAATCATTCGATCGATGGATTCAAATCCTTCGAATCGTTTGATTCGAAGGATTTAATCGTTCGATCGAACAAAATGCGGTAAATCCTTCGACTTCGATATTCAAAGTCGAAGGATTTTACTTCGAGGCTCGAATATCGAGGGTTAATTAACACTCGATATTCGACCAATAGTAAATGTGCCCCGTTGTGTTGGTGAATAAAGGTTCTTTTTGCAGCAGTACTTGTGCGCCTCATGGTATCTGTACCCACGTATTGGATTTATGTGACTATGTCACCCATAATGCAACATTTTCTCCACAATTCCATAATAGTAGCAGCTGTGCATGAGTTTTATCCAATGCACTAAAAATCTTTCAATTGCGGTTACCCATTTTTATGAATCAGATGAAAATTGTAGGAGTAGGGACTGTGTCCTGTCAGCCACTTGTCATTAAAATAACATCTGTGCTTGGTTCTGTAGGGGCAAGTCTGCTGCAACCTATTGATAATGTAAAAAATAAATCAAAGAGAAGGGTGTTCTATTTAATGAATGGTGTCAGGACAAATGTAAATTTGAGATCTGCTATCACCCCTTTAGTCACAATTTCTATTACCCCACACAAAAGAATTGACACATGGCCACCATTAAGAAGAGAAGGCCATTGTTATTAATTAACAATAATAATTATCATGAATGAATACATCACAACTATAAGTTAAAGTAACAGACCACTTGTACCATTAAACAGTAGTAATCAATGCCCAGTATCTGCCCCCAGTAAGCCTGGTTCCTGCCTCCTATCAAAGTGCGAACCAAGGCTGTTCCACCTCCTGTCAGGCCCATCTAGTTACCAGCTCACTTTGCCCACTGCCCATTTAACTCACCTCTGTGGCTCAGAGTCATTCTTGCCAACTGCAACAAAAGCACCTCACCAAACCATCTATAGAGAAGGAGGGATGGAGGGATGCTGTTGTGTCCCTGGTCTTCCTCCTACTCGACAGCAACTGAAAGTACCTTCCAGTACCACCCTTACTCCCCCACACCCGGGAATCCTACACAGGAAAGGTGAATGGGAGCCAACCCTTTTAACACCGTCATATCCTTCTTCCCTGTGTTCCTCTATGGATCACTGGGCTCCAATACAAACAACAATGGGATCCATTTTTGTGCAACCACACTTGCAGCTGTAATCATAACTGAGTCCTTTTATCTTAAGGCCAAAGTCCAAATATGTACAGATATTGTCGACAGATCCAAGGTTTCATACTATAATCTGTTCTTTATTATTGAGTTAACAATCTGGATAGGTATTAAAGTTTTCTGCAGTTAGAAACTTCTGGACACATCCCTTCATGTGATGGGCAATATCTATACAGGTATGGGACCTGTTATCCAGAATGCTCGGGACGTAGTTTTTCTTTATAAGGGATTTCATCTACTAGAAAATCATGGAAACATTAAATACACCCAATAGGCTGGTTTTGCTTCTAATAAGGATTAATTATATCTTAGTTTGGATCAAGTATAAGCTACTGTTTTATTATTACAGAGAAAAGGGAAATCATTTTTAAAAATTTGGATTTTTTGGATAACATGGAGTCTGCGAGTGACAACCTTTCTGTAATTCAGAGCTTTCTGGATAACAGGTTTCCAGATAATGCATCCCATACCTGTACTAGTACAGCCACTCTTAAAAAAACAGTAAAATCCAACTGCTGCCTTTGCAAATATCTGCCTTGTTTGACGACAGATTCAACAGTATCCTGCAATTTTATATGCAGGATACTGTTGCAGTCTTCATGTTAATGATTCATCATTCTATATACTGAAAGTTCAGTCTTACTAGTATTCTTCCAATCTCAGACGATATCTATACCTATATGGCCAGCATAAGCAGCTTCCAACTCCCTGACACCATATAAAGATTATCCATATTCTTGGATACTGGCCCATTCTCAAGCTTTCGCAAATTATTTTGCTGGCAAAGCCCAGAAAATTGCAGTATTTCAAGACTTGAGAATATTACACTAAACTGCTGTAATAATAATGCTGTTAACAAAATGGTACAGAGACAACTTTTAGAACTAGTGGGCAACTAAATAAGAAATATGAGAATAGCTAATTATAACATCCCGCCTTGTGGATGTTTTCTGCCCCTACACACAGGCAGTTACAATAATAGATGGGTATATCTAATATATCTGCTTGGTTGATATGAGTTACAGAACTACATTTAGACTGGAAGTAGAATTAGTACTTCTTTGAGGTACAAGGTTATGTAAAGAGAACTTGACAAGATCAGGCCTCATTTTTATATACTGTAGAATTAATTGCAGTAAATATGAGTCTACAGATTAGGCCTTATTTACAGGTGGCAGTTCAGAGTGCAATGTGCAAAAACCAAGGTTGCCTCAGGGTTCAAATTCAATTTTGTCAGAATTTCTCTGCCTTCTACTTTAAAGGGCATGTAAAGGCAAAAAATAAAATCCCATTTTTATCCCATTACTTTCTTTAATGAAAAAGAAACATATCTCCAATATACTTTATTTAAAAAATGTGTACCATTTGTATAAGAAACCTGACTGTATGCAGTGAAATTCTCCCTTAATTTACTGCTGTGGATAGGAATTGTCAGATGGTCTCTAACTGCTGAGCAGGAAACAATCCTACTTATGAACAGCAGGGGGAGCCCCCGCCTTACTTCCCAGCCATGCAGAACTCAAGCAGCTTTGTTTATGACGATCCCTAAGCAGCCCAGACCACACTGAGCATGTGCACAGTCTTGGTCTTGCAAAGATGTTTAGCAAAGTAACAAGATGGTGACCCCTTGTGGCCAACTTTGAAAGCATAAATCATTTGTTTGATTAGGCTTGTGGTGCAGTAAGTTCATGTTTATGTTTAGTATACAAAATACAGCATTTCTAGCCTTATTCTATTTTAGACTTTACATGCCCTTTAACACCTCCTTTTTGTTCCGTGTATCTAATGTACACACACTTTATTTATGCCACATTTTGCATCTTGACAGATTGATTTAAAGCTGAAAGAACAAGTTTCTGTTTTAGGATCATATTCAATAGTATTTCCCATTCTAGGGCTTGTGAAGAATTTTCATATGTAACCAAAATAAATATCTAAATATTACTCTGTTATAAAACAATGCCTTTGCTCTTTATTTCCCTCAAAAATGTACTTCTTTAAATGACCAGATTTGCAGGATTGCATTTTTCCTGCAGGAAGAAAATGTTAGGAAAAGCCCAGTTGACTCCAATGCATTTGGCAAAATTATTTTGAAGTTTCGCTAATTGTTCAGTGAAATGGAAAAGTTTAATTAATCTATAGTTATTAGAAGTTACCTTAGAGTTCTATGACTGATTAAATCACTTGGACTGCATTCTTATGTCCTAAATTATCATGAAACTCCCCTGTTTTTTAGGATATTATTATTATTATAATACCTTTTATATAATTGTGGAGATTCAAGACTCCAAGGTAGTGATCTGTGAATTTATTTGGCACGCGCGAATTTGCGGGCGGAAAATTAGAAATGTGTCGAGAAATTTTTTTTGAATATTCGCCAGCGTCAAAACATTATTGCCCACAGTTTTATTACAATTACACATGGTAAGTGCATTTTCTGTTACGGGTCAAATTTATTTATTAAGGGTCGCATTTAGAGTTCATGGGAGTTTTATTCGATCAAAATTCGACCAACTGCAATTTATCAAAAAATCCCTGGACATCCCCCATAGGCTAAAATAGAAATTCAGCAGGTTTAAGGTGGCGAATTGTCAAATTTGAATTCTTAAAGGGCCAGTACATGATAAATTTCGAAAATCGAATTCGAATTTTTAAAAAAACTCTAATCTAATTCCCTAGTCAAATTTGACTGTTTTGGCCATAAAAAAACTCGACCCTTGATAAATCTGACTGGTAGTATTACATTTTCACATCAAGAAATAGGGAAAATATAATGAAATAAATGGCAAAAAAAGATTGTGAAGAGGAATATGGATATGGCAGGGATATGGATTTCAAAAATCTGGCAGCTATTCAGGGTCTTCAGCATTTCTGCCACAGATTGTCACCATACTTTGAAAAATAATAACGGTAGAGTCACATTCTTCAATTTAAGAACTCTGCACCTACAGTACAGTAAATTCCTAATTTTTCAGACATACTGGGACTTGAATATGGATGAAATAAGGATGGACTGTAAAGTCCACTCTCAGAAGGAGAGTTATGAGGTTGATATTTTTGCAATAGAATATGATGGCAATATCCAGGGAAGTGTCTGTGTGCTGAAGAAAGGTGAGGCAAAAAGTGGAGAATAGTGAGGGCGAATAAATTCACCAGGCATGGATTTGCGGCAAATTTCTGTGTTTTGCCACCCTTGAATTGTCGTGCGTCAAAATTGGTGCACGCATAAAAATTGTTGCACGTCAAAAATTATTCAGACGCCCATTGACTTTATTGAGTTATAAAAATTGATGCGCGTCAAAATAGTTTTGACAGTAATTGAATTTAATGCACTTCACAAATATTTGCCATTTTGCCATTTTGCTAATTATTCATCGGAGCGAAGCGGGACAGATTCCCCATCACTAGTGGAGAAGTGATGAAATTAAGATGAAGAAGTACTATTAGCAAAACCAGTAATGAAACCCAATTAAAAACACAAAGACTGCCCAACATAAATATGAACAGTTCCTGAATTAGTAAGAAAACAACACATGGTACTAGCCAGCATGCTTATACGCAATATATGTACTGTACAGCCCAGGAATAGGTAGAATAGGGAACTAACTACCCAAGAAATTACTATATCAGAGTTAATAACTGTTTTTTCATTTACTGTTGTTAATATAATATCATCGTGTCTTTATATAGAACCATCAGGTTACACAGCGCTTTACATTAATTTTACACAACTTCGATCTAAACTCCACAGGAGATTTTGAGAAATGGTGTTGGGTCGACAAAACGCATCTTACAAGTCGGATGTAGTCGCATGGGTCAAAATACAATGGGACTGATACGAAAATCTGACGTGTAAACTACATGGAAAATATTCCATCCGATATGACACGACTGTTAGATGCGAATGCTACATGCTGCATCTTCATTCAAGGAGACAAAATCTGCTGGTGTCTGACCAAATTTTTTCCCCATTGAAATACACTGACTGTTGGATGTAGATACATTAACAAACTATACCATCCAACTTTTTCTAGCTATAGAGGGATCAGATTTTGTAGCATCCTACACATTTCATGCTGTGTTGTGGTGTTGAGTGCGGTTGCATGTGAAGATGAGATAAAAGCTGACCCATAAATTTTGATCAAAATCTCCCATGTCGTTTTACCTTACACAATAATTAATAAACAAGGGCTACTGGTTTAAAATGGGTTTATCACCTATGGGTGTATACAACCACAGAAAAAATATCTCAAGCTCTTATGTTTACCTTCAAAGTGCATGCTACAACCAAACGCATGGCCGCCATCAGGGGGGCACAGCGGGGACAGTTGTCCTGTGCCCATGCTGCACTCTCTGAAAAGCCAGGCCCCCCTTAACATCTGAAGCGACTAAGGAAGATGTGGAGAAAAGACCCGAAGCATCAGCAAGACCCAAAGCAGTGGAAAGACCCGAAGTGGCGGCTAGATCCATATCGGTGGAAAGACCTAAAACAGCGGAAAGACCCAAAGCCGAAAGGAGCCAAACAAAGCAGAAGAATGACTTTTTACTGTGGTATGGGTGGGATCTGGGGTGGAGTGGGCAGGGAACAGAGGGCCCAGAAAATTTTGCTGTACGGGACCCTGTGATTTCAATTGGCTGCACTGACCAAACATCACAACAGGAACTAAAAATGGCACTCTAGTCCCACACTTTTTTGTAGATAATGTCTTACAGAAGAGATCCGACGTTTCTGACTGACCTACTGCATCTGATATCCCTGTCCCTAAACTGATCCAAATCTTGTTAAAACATATTCTCAGAGCAGCTAGAAAATTATTTTGCGCCAGAAACAAAGGCGACTTATTACATTGTCGGAACTTCAGCTCACAGTCTAAAGTCTTCAAAAGTTTCTTGGACCAAGTTTGAAGTCATTGACAATATCATAATGGAAATCAAGCATTTCCAAAGAGGATGAGCTAGGGTTTATTGCTCCCTTAAGACCAGTACTTCAGTGCATAGATTAAGGCATTAGGTCTAAAACCAGAACAGAAATTGTTGTCATATATTATATTGAATCATTACTGTTCTTAGTTTATTTCCTTAATAAAGTAAAATGAGGAACTGACTACTGTGTAGGCAAAGACTATTATTATATATCAATATAGTATCAGTACTAAAAATATGAAGGTTTAGACTGTGGCTGAATTAAAATTGATTTAATTAGGTTATAAAGGACTTGGAAAAATCAAATGTGCTTAATCAGCTTTTTTCTTTAATTTCTACAGAGGAGTCAGAGTACATAGGGACATATATGGCTTAGCTCTATCAAGTCAATGGCTGATACAGAATATGGTACTTAAAGGAGAACTCAAACCCCCAAACTCAACCCCCCAATTAAGAAAAGCCCCTACCTACTAAACTAGTTAGAATCCCCTCCCTCCCCCCTGCATATTTCAATAGCCCTGAAAATGTTCCTTAAATATTTCGCTCCTAACAGTGCAGAGTAAGAGCAGCTGAGCTTGTGGGCACCATGTTCTGGATCTTGGAATTTTTTAGGGTCTTCTTTGGATTTCTTAGAGTTCGCTTCAGCAATTTGAGTCCTCTTCAGAAATATCCAACACCTTTGGCGCATGCACAGTCGGTATAGACCGGAAGACTGCTCCAATTGCACATGTACCAATACGGTGCTGGAAGATGGCGCCCACAAGCTCCACTGCACTTACTCTACACTGTTAGGTGAGAAATATTTTCGGGACATTAAGCTATTCAAGTATGCGGGGGGAAGCAGGGAGGAGCTGTCTAGCTTAATAGGTAGGGGCTTTTCTTAATTGGTTGAGTTCTCCTTTAAATGTTTACTCAAAGTTAATGTGATCAAAGCGCAGGTCCCTATTTCTTCTTTTCTTAGATTTACCTTAGTCTGGTATGGTACCTCTGGATTAGAGGAAAGCTGCTATAATTTCAATAATTTATGTGTTGGGGGCTGACTGGGCAAGCTGTTTTTTAAGTGAGCACATTGAAGACTATGTTCTAGAGAATGATATTATAGTTAGTCATCAGCATGGCCTACACATTGTGTTTTTCAAATGTAGTTGCCTTTTATGGTGAAGCAAGCAGGAACTTGGACAGTCGGATTGCAGCAGAATAGAAGTTTTTGATACAGTGCTGTATAAACAACTGCTTTCTAAACTAAGGCTTGTTGGTTTTGGTAATGCTGTTTGTATATGGATAGGAAACTGGCTAAAGGGTTGTGTACAGAGGTTGGTTAGTAATGATACATTCTCTATTTGGAGTAGGGTTCTTAGTGATGTGCCCCTTATGACCACTTTCAATTGTTAAAGGGGAACTAAAGTCAAAAATGGAATAAGGCTAGAAATGCTGTATTTTGTATACTAAACATAAACATGAACTTATTGCACCAGAAACTTAATAAAACAAATGATTTATGCTTTCAAAGTTGGCTACAGGGGGTCACCTTGGTAAAATAAAGAAACAAACAGGCGGCATTCTGGATAAAATAAATAAGGAATCTATTCCAACATGAGGTGGATCCACATTGCGTTTCGGGAAAGAGTTCCCTTAATCATAGGGAGCCTATTTTACCAAGGCCAGCAGAGGCGCTGGTGGCTGAGCACCCGGTTTTGGAGTGGCATCAAGTGGGGGAGGAACACATGTGAAGGGTGAGTTTGGAGCTGCTCTATCCTTTTCACAGGGAGTCACCGTCTTGTAACTTTGTTAAACATCTTTGCAAGACCAAGACCATGCATATGCTCAGTGTGGTCTGGGCTGCTGTTGGGAGGGATTGTCATAAATTATCAAAACAGCACAAGTCAAATAATATCTGCCAGAAGCTGATACAGCAAGACTGATTAATAATCAGAATAGACAGACTGCATTGGGTCCTGTGTTGTCATGTAATCTAATGTGGATTTTATAGTTTTTGTATTGTTTTACACAAACTTTCTCCAACTCTGCAGAACCAGTGGCTGCAGCAAAATAATCCTTCAATGAGAATCCCAGTTTATCCATTCAAATCTGGCTCCATGATCTTTGTCCCTGCCACTGGAGTTGGAACCATTAAAGGGGGTGTAAAGGCAAAAATAAAATCCAATACAAATCTCTACACAATCACCGACTGTTCTACAGGGAAACAAACAAAGCTGCTTGCGTTCTGCATGGCTGGGAAGTAAGGTTGGGGGTTGCCCCCTGCTGTTCATAAGTATGATTGTTTCCCTGCAGAGCAGTTAGGGACCGTCTGAAGTTTCCTATCTTCAGCAGTCAGAGCAAGTAAAAAGAAGGGGGAATTTCACTGCATACAGTCAGGTTTCTTATAAAAACAGTACTCATTTTTTTTAAAAAAGTATATTGGAGATCTTTTTTCATGAAAGAAAGTAAAAATAGGATTTTATTTTTTGCCTTTACATGCCCTTTAAAGACTTGAGGGCATTGAAACTTACAATCAAAATCTGTGTAACAATGAAAGCCATAATTTTGCTGACTTTTTCCCTTACCCTTTATAACAGCTTATTCAATGTTTTTCTTTTTCCTCCACTTTCAGGAGAAATTTATAGCTCAAAAACAAAAGCCTTGTTTATCAATCAAAGTTAAATGAAGAAAAACAATGATTTTTTCACTTGAAACTTACAGGGAGTTCCCCAAGCAACATTGTGCAGTTTCTGGAATTAACTCAGTTTCTTCAGTAATGTAACATATTTTGGAACACTGTAACCTTGGGAGCTTTTTATCACAATCTCCAAGGAAAAAGCTGGTCGAAAAGCCATCCTAACAGATCGAATAAACAGTTATTCAACGGATATCCCTTTGATGAATCTCTCGCACCTTTTGCCACTGGGAGAGTTTGATCTATAAAAATTTCTGTGGCTCATTCTTTTGAAAATTGCTGTAGGTGCTTTCTATTTACACAGTGCTCAGTAAATGTGTCCAGTTTGTCTCAAAGGCAAACAATGCTGACAAACCTAGCTGATGTCTTCATGCAACAAAATGATTTTTTCTATATTTTATTTTAAACTGATTTCTCTTTCATGTTCTAATTATTGGGTGCTTGCACATCTTGCCATCTTCTCATCATTAATTTCCTTTAATTATGAATCTTTTTTTAAAACCCTTTTTAAAGTATGGACTAAACTAGATAATAGAAATGTTTACATTATGTGATATTGTACATGTGTCTTTTCATTGTTTTTAATGCTGTCACTCATGAATAGTGATGGGCGAATTAATTCGGCAGGTGCGAATTTGCGGCAAAAGGAATTTCGGCGTGAAAAATCCCAAGCGAAAATTTGCAGGCGTAAAAAAAAACGAGACGTCGGCGCTTTTTCACTAATTTTTCGACATTTCATGAATTTCACAGGAAAACGCCCATTGACTTCAATGCATTTCGAGAATTTTCGAAGTGAAACGGGACAGATTGGCCCATCACTAATCACTGCAGCAGAAAATTCAGGGGCCTCAAAAGGGCAGCAGTGAAGACTGACGTGCGCAGGGGTCTCCTGCTTTACTAAAGAGAAGTGTCAATTTACAATCCAAGGGCTCCAATTTTACAGATTGCAACAAGGGCAACCAGGGAATATAAAGCTACTCAATGTTTGCAAGGTAGATAATTATACTACCAGAACATAACTTCTCCCTTCTCCCTTTGCTGTGACTGTTTTGATAGCAGGAGTCCATTAGGTATTATAAACTTTCTTTCTATGTATTGTAGATCATCAAACTTTAGCGCTTTAAAACATAGGGGCTTATTTATCAAGGAATGTAATACTGTAGTCTACTTGATGCCTTTGTGCTATTTTACTTCAAATAAACATGTCTATATTAGAAGATCTGATTTGCTGTAGTGACCTAAAAGCAGTTAAAAAAATAACAAAAAAAATAACATTATAGGAAACAGCTCAGTCACAGAAAAAGGATGCAAATGTAAAGTGTTGAAAAAGATTTGGGAAGTGAATGAATGGATTATACTGGTATGTACTGGCATATGATATCTGGTTGAAATTCTAGAGTAAAGCAATTAAATTTGCTGCCAGATAAATAGTCAAAGTATGTCTGCTTAACTGACTTTGACAGTTAATTTTGTATGAATGAAAAGGACATTTTAGGCCGTCGTTTTACACACACAATAGAACTTGCCGGAAAAATTTTATTTACTTCTACGAGGAGGTGAGTCGGAACCTAGACATTGAGGTGGCAGTGAATGTGATCTATTTAGACTAAAGCATAGCATACAGTAACATACAGGTTACTGATTAAATTAAGGAAAATTGACCTGTAAACATTTGTATGTGGATAGAGAATTAGCAAGGATAGATTACAAAGAGTAAATGGAGCATTTTCTTTATTTCAATCTTTTTATTATTTTAAATCACAAATAACAGGACAAGACACAATACTGTAGATTACAGAATAGTATTAATCTTACAACACAAACAAAAAAAAAAAAAAAAGGGGGGGAGGGAACAGAAAAAGTGAAATACCAAGTTAACGTGACGTTACCGTATTCCCCTATCTAATGACATTATATGGGGCCTAGGCAATTATTATAGGTATCATAGCAAAGTGAACCACAACTTAAGAGGGTCATATATAACTGACCCATATCTATATTAAATGTGAGGATAGAATAAAAAGTGAGAGTGAAAAAAAAAAAAAAAAAAAAAATTTGTGCTTAGATTCAGACTCGTGCCCAAGTAGAGGCCCGAAAAGGGTGCATGTTACTAACTCCCGTGTCTCTAGGGTTTCTATGACCTAACTATTAAACTCTCGTTAATCATGGTGATCGAATCTCTATTAGTGCCTAAAGAGGAAGAAAAAAAAAAAAAAAAAACCCCAATACAGAACAGTCCCAAACTATACATTTCACCTCGACTGCTTACATTTACACATGAACAAGTATTTTTATACTATTACAATGATAAAAGATTGTCTGGCATTCCCGATCCATACCTATATTCAATCCAAGGATTCCATACTACTAGAAATTTCGAATGAGTATCCTGAAGGATGCTCATCATTTTCTCTTGGGACATAATCCAATCTATTCTGGATTTAACTGGCTCTATTGGAATTTGTTTTTGCTTCCATGCACCAGCTATCGTTCTTTTGGCTGACAGTAAGATAAATCCAAGTAGGCTAAACTGGGTATTAGTGAGGGCATCAGGTTTTTTACCAAATGGAGCATTTTCTAATTGGACCAGTGGTGTTAGTGGAGTACTTTAGGGGCATTGTTTACAGTTGTCTCTAGCCTATTGGTACTTTGCCCCCAGCTCAACATCAGTCACAACTTCAGTGTTCTTTAAGCTATGTTGAGAATCAACACAAGAGTGTAGCAATGGCTTGGGGTGGCAGGGGCCCCTTTCACATGCAGAATTACTCCTGGGCCAATTTATATGGGCATAGAGACACGTTCCTTTTAAAACTGGGATCACCATTTGAGTTGCACAGATGTCTACCTACGCCTTTTACTGTAGAGTGGCATACCTTCTCAGTAGCAGTAATTTTACATCATAATGGCACTGATTAACAAATATACAGGTTACTGACTGAACTATAAGTTGGCTTGAGCTGAAATGTGAGTAGCCTGGGACTAAACTGTTATGGAAGTGCATTTGTCTTGCACATAGTGTTTGTGATAGTTTATGTCCTGTTCACTTAAATGCGCAACATGCTTTGTGGGTAGCTGGTATCATTTGGGAACATGGAAACTTCTTACGAAGAGCCACAATCATCCCAACTGTCAGTGTTCCATGTATGTGATAACTAGGCCCATAATTAAAGCCTTTATATGTATTTGTTGGGGTGGGTTCTTACTAGATAAATAATATTACTATTATAAGCAATACCTTTATTGCTTTACTCACCTTACTTACCTTTAATTACATTATCTTATTTTCCATAATGTATTGTTTATATAATGTTCTATCTGACTACATTTTCTCTAAAACTGTCTGAAATTAAAATGTCAAAAACACCAAAAAAATTAAACGTCTAAACATATTTACGTATAGGAATGAATCCATAAAGTTCTCCGTTATTCATAACACACATATAAAAAGTAAGCCTCTCTTTATATAAAAAATAACACTGATAGTAATCACAGTGTTACTGGTTCTCTTATATTATTAGCTGAAAAGCAGCAACAAATCCAAAAAATTGAAAATCTATTTTTAACGTTAGCTATGTTCAATGAAACCATAAAATGAACTTAAAAAAATCATCAACATTTTAACCTACATATTCGTCAGTCCAGAGTAACTGGAGTGAAAAAGATGGGTTGGGCTTACAAGCCTCCCCCCCCTCACGGAGTGTTATTTTTTTTTTTTTTTTTGATTTAATTTGATGTGAGGTACTACAAAAGGGAAAGTTTGGGAACTTATAGGACTTAAAAAATGATGGATTATAAAAGAACGTTTCATAGTATATGCCTGCCTCATTGTGTTATGTTATGTAAATAAACCCCCCTTCTCATACCTTACATTGGACTTGTAGAACAAATAACTATTCACATATCAGGGACTTAATTTGGGTAAGTTGATAAACTAATAAATAGTTTTGTTTATTTCTGATTACAGATTAATATATTGAGTAATAAATAATGTTAAAAACACAGTCAGCAGAGTAACTATAGAGGAAGCATGGTCTGCTTCCTTTAAAGATACGTGGAACCCCCTATCCCCAACTGCTTTCTTACCTTCTATGGGAAAGGAGGATGAAGACGGCCGGGAGACTATGTCATGGGGCAGAACAGGCCAGTGTCTGGGCAGGAACAGGCTGGGAGTGGGCAGGAATGGGTCGGGGGTGGGCGGGTGGAATGGGTAGTGGGCGGGCAGTTGAGGTGTGCAGTGCGTCAGGCAATTTTTAAGATTTTTTTTGGGGCACTCTAGTTTCTTCACTGGGCAAAGTTTAGACATATCCTGCTTGTGTGTGAGGGGGTGCCAAAATTCTTTGGTGTAGTCCATTGAAACCCCACTCCATGAGAGTCAAGGTATGCAAAAGAATTGCACTGAATCCAGGATTTAGTTCGGGATTCAGTTTGGGATTCAGCCAGGATTCAGCCTTTTTCAGCAGGATTCGGATTCAGACGAATTCTTGTGCATGGCCGAACCGAATCCTAATTTGCATATGTAAATTAGGTGTGGGAATGGAAATCATGTAACTTTTTGTTACAAAACAAGGAAATAAAATTTTTTCCCACCTTTTCCTTTCCTGCCCTTAATTTGTACATGCAAATTAGGATTCAGATTTGGTTCGGTATTCGGCCGAATCTTTCACAAAGGATTCAGGGATTCGGCCAAGTCTTTCACAAATATGTCGGCGATTCGGCCAAAACCCCAAAAGTGGATTCGGTGCATCCCTAAAAAGAATGGGTTATGTTTCTAAACCAAGAAAGAACACCAGGCACTCACAGATCCCACAGACAGGCAAAGTTAAGCAACTGCAGACTTTATTTATTTATTGGGTGGTACTATCTCTTAGACCTGAAACATATATTATAAACATTTTTAGGACTTCTACTTAACACAGTGAGTTGTTAAAGGTCAAACTGTAAACCAATGTTAAAAGAAACTTTGATCCAATGGGCAAAAAACAGGAACAATTGCTTAAATGAGGCCCAACCAAGCATATTAGCAAAGCAGCTGGGAACTCTATTCAAAGAATTATAGCAGCTAAGATACATGAAAATGAAGGCCATGTTTCATTATGAAGGCTCCTTCTGTGAAACAATAGTAAAACATTTATTCCAAAATATCTGTTGTGTAACCACAGCTAAACTGCAATTCCAATAATATGAATTGAAAGTTCCCATTACTTACCTGTAGTTATTTATTTCTTATACAAATACGGGACCTGTTAACCCAGAAAACCCCAGGTACCATCTGTTCTGGATAACAGGTCCCATACCTACTATCCAGAAAACTTGGTACATGGGGTCTACTAGAACATGATGTAAACATTTAATAAACCCAATAGTCTATTTTTGCTTAATAAGGATTACTTATATCTTAGTTTGGTTCAAGCACAATGTACTGTTTTATTATGAAAGAGAAAGAGGAAATCATTTCTAAAAATTTGGATTATTTGATAAAATGAAGTCTATGGGAGACGACCTTTCTGTACTTTAAAGCTTTCTGGATAACAGGTTTCCATATCCTATACCTGTACTTACCTTATACAGAGCTGGCAAGTTAATACAGTGTTTTACAAAGGGTATTCATTATTCATCATTATTATTATTAGTCCCTGCCCTATTAGATCATACAATCTAATGTAGAGAACTGACCACTGCTTAGGTTAGGCCTTGCAGTAATAAGTATCAGACCCAACTGTACGCCTGAATTGCTGCCTCCGTTACATAGTCCTATCAGTACAAGTGATGATTTAACTCTATATAATCCTGCGTTTTGCTGTTGAATACATAACTACCAAAACACCAGCTAATACCGAATATGCAGATATGACTTGAGTAATGTTGAGGCGGTGCTTGAACAGTTAATATTCTAAACTGACTTTACTTGGCAGAGAAAGAATAATGAGAAAAAAGCCAGTATCAAATAAAACGGTTTCTCAGAATGTTGCTGCACTTTGGGATTTGTAGCTGTTTATTAACTACTGAACCAGGCTCTAACTCACCCACAGACATGCTCTTCTGGGGACTAATATCCCTTTCCTGCAATGACTGATTGTCATCATGAGCTCTACTCTGAGCCTGACAATATTCACCCAATATTCCCCCTTTTAAGGCTCTGTACACACTGGTGGCACTTGTTTTTTCTGTGCAAACTGATGGCGCAGTATAATTGGTACCAAGAGGTCAAGTCCTTTTTTTTTCTGCTTTCATCTTGGTGCCGGTGATCATTAATTGTTTCCATGTTTACAGACACTAGGGAAATCATGGGAACCTTTATTAATGGGGACAGAAGGCACACATGTTGGAAGTTAAAGAATACATCAGTGTCACTAAACTGCTCATGCGTGCAAAACCTAAATACAGTAGGTAGACTGGACTGAAACTGAAGAAGCTCCACATTAGCTGTATTATATTCATACCCCTCTTTAAAGTAGTAGGTAAATACCCACTCAGTACCTCAATACCTAATGAGTAACAACAGAGATTTTAGTACATCTGAAAAAATATCAGGATTATACCTGTTTAAAGGAAAAGCAATAAAGTAAATTGAAAAAGCTCCTTTGAGCACTTTTGCAGTTTACTTAGATGACAAAAAGGCTCTAAAAGCTTATTTTTCTCAACGCAAAGTTGGCAATTTGTATGCCACCACCCTATACAGAAAACCTCTCCAGTCAGAAGACTACTGCATAGGAGCCCTACTTTCCATCTTTGTCCATTGACTGCAATAAACTCTGGAGCAACATTCCAAACTCCAATATAATGCTGCAGACTGCAGCTGGTAATCAGTTTATCAGTTGAAATATTAATTGTTTCCAATATGGTGGTTATGATTTTAAATGTCTATTTATTGAGGGATCAATTCATTATTTGGTTTATGTATGTCTTTTGCATTAAAATTAGGAGATATGATCATACTTACTATATCTCCTTTACCAGTTGTCGTGACACTAGGGGCAGATTTTTCAAGATAGTCAAATAGTAAATTCGAATTCGAGTTTCAAAATTCACACATTCTATTTTTAATCCCCCTATTCGATTGTAAATTTGAATGTGAGATTCATCACAGCTCGACCATGGAAACAGTCCTAATTCGAATATTCGAAATCGAATAGAATACAAATTGAATACAATTTGAATTTTCAGGTCGGAATCATTTGATCAAATATTAGACATTCAAATTTTGTATCAAATAACCTCCCAGTCGAATTGTGAGTATATTCAAATTTAAAAACATTCACATGATAAATAGGCCTCTTGGTCCCTTATTAGGCAAGTGATTACAATCATTGGGGATGCCTAATTTTGGGACCCCTTCCCAATGATTTAGACGTTCTTTCTCCTTAAAATATACAAAAAAAACCATTTAAGAATTAAAAATGGTACTGTTTTATCATTACAGAAAAAAATCACAAAAATATAGCTTAAAATTAACTCTCTATGAGATATGGCCTTCCCATAATTGAGCTTTCTGGATAATGAGTTTCGGAATAAAGGACCTGCATTAAAGTTTGTGTTTCTTTATGTAGAACAGTGCTTGTGTTTTTGCAAGTGGTGAAAAATTGTGTGATTCTCTGCTAGAATTTTTCCTTGCATTTTGTTTTGCCAGGAAAAAAAAATGATTTTTTTTTTAAGGGAGAAAAACATCCGTTTGACTACAATGCATTTGCAGGGAGGGAAAAGCAGCAAAAAAACACCCATTGACTCGAATGTGCTTGGAGCAAGAAAAAGTTGCAAAAAATGCTAATATATTTGGGGAAATTTTGCTCATCACTATTTATGTACCACGAGCCACCCATGCAATATCCCATTGAGATGGCAAGATACTATTCGATTTGAAAGTGCAGTACTGCATGTAATAATTGTAATCTGGCATAAACTGAAATGCATAAAGTTTCATTTAAAAATCAGTTAAAACAAAAAAATATGGAACAGATTTTGTTTTGTTTTTTAGAATCTTATGATCAGCTATAGGAGAAACATAATTGGTGTGCCAAATACCTACCTGTACTAGAAAGTGTTTACACACAAAACAATTCTATATAATGGAACAGTAGAAAATCCACTTTAAAATTCACTTGCTGTTTCATGTGTTGCTGGATACATTTCCCTTTCCCCAAGAGCAGAAAAAGCTGCATGTTTTAAAATTCACATTCTTTTTTAGCACATGGTGTTCTTCAGATCGCTGAATTATAGATTACAGCTTGATTTTACCTTCACTGGGATGGAAAGTGTATACTTTTATTTATTGTAGCTTTATTATTATTTCACTCAAGTAGAAAGCTATTTCTAGTATATACAAGCCAAATGATAGTTAACAAAGGAAAACTTCTTCAGGTGGGTATAATGGTTCAAAACGGAATCTTCGCACTAGCCAAAAAGTTCTCTTGGAAAACTATATTTGACAAGTTCAATTTATTAATGGACTCTAGACCCAAATGCATAATGCTGTCTGTAAACCTGATTACACTATGGGGCTGATTCACTAAGGGTCGAATATCGAGGGTTAATTAACCCTCGATATTCGACTGGGAATTGAAATCCTTCGACTTCGAATATCGAAGTCGAAGGATTTAGCGCAAATAGTGCGATCGTAAAATCCTTCGATCGAACGATAAAATCCTTCGAATCGAGCGATTCGAAGGATTTAAATCCAACAATTGAAGGAATATCCTTCGATCAAAAAAAGTTAGCCAAGCCTATGGGGACCTTCCCCATAGGCTAACATTGACTTCGGTAGCTTTTAGATGGCGAACTAAGGGGGTCGAAGTTTTTTTTAAAGAGACAGTACTTCGACTATCGAATGGTCGAACGATTTTTACTTTGAATCCTTCGATTCAAAGTCGTAGTCGTAGTGGAAGTAGCCCATTCGATGGTCGAAATAGCCCAAAAAAAACTTCGAAATTCGAAGTTTATTTACCTTCGAATCCTTCACTCGAAGTTAGTGAATCGGCCCCTATATCACAGGCATGGAAACATCTAGCATAAAATGATTGTTTCAACTAGTGACCACTCTGCTTTCTTTATATCAAACAAATTACATCAAGATGGGATTGAATAGTCAACTGGGGATAGCTGAGCCCACATTTAAAAGCTGTAAAGGTTCAGAAGAAGAAAGCAAAAAAAAAAAAATATATATATATATATATATGTATAAAAGAAAAATTTTAAATTGTTAAGAATTGGCCATTCTATAAGATACTAAAAGTTAATTTGAAACTGCATTACCCCTTTAAAAGAAGAGAAGGTGTGAAGGTTAAAAGAAGAAAAGCCATGGATGTTAAGAGAAGAGTATGAATAGCTGTTAAGAGAACAGAAGAGAAGGGAGGGAGGGATGTTAATAGAAGGCATGGACTTGTTGTTAAGAGAACCGAAGGGTATCAAGAGAAGGAATGGCTGTTAAGAGAATAGAAGAGAAGGTTTGGCTGTAAAGAGAATAGAAGAGGAGGTATGGATGTTGAGAGAAGAATAGACATGAATCTTAAGAGAAGAGGAGACATGGATGTTAAGAGAAGAGGAGGCACAAATGTTAAGAGAAGAGTAGGCATGAATGTTAATAGAAGAGGAGACATAAATGTTAAGAGAAGAGAAGGCATGAATGCTAAGAAAATGTAGGGATGTTAAGAGTAGAGAAGGCATGGATTCTAAGAGAAAGCATGTTTTTTAAGAGAAGAGGAGACATGGATGTTAAGAGAAGAGGAGACATGGATGTTAAGAGAAGAGGAGACATGGATGTTAAGATCATTTCCACATCAGGCAATGATCATTAATAATAGGCAAACATTATACCCCATACACTTGGGCAGATTTATCAAGGGTAGAAGTGAAAATTCGAATTTCAAATTTGGAAATTCAAATTTTCGAGTTTCTTTAGTGGAATTCGACAAGGGAATAGTTTAAATTAGATTTGCGTTAAAAAAAATGTAATTTGATTTTCGAAATGTATCATGTACTGGCCCTTTAAGAATTTGAATTCATCTATTTGCCACCTTAAACCTGACTGGATTGAAGTTTTAGCATATGGGGATGTCCTGGAATCAATTTGGAGTTGTTTGCAGCCTTCCTGAAAATCAAGTTTCTTTCGGAGAAAAACGCTAATCGATTGCACAGTATTTACCACAAGATTTTGAAATGATTTAAGGCGTCAAGTTGCCCTGCAGAGAACACCGAAAGAAACGTATAATTTCTTCTGCTTTCTCTCAGGTCTCAGGTTCAAACACAAATTGGCAAGATAAAGTTATTCCACTCACACATAAAAAATCACTTTGCTTTTCAGTTTGCTGTTGATCAAATGACCTTTGAAGCCTAAATGAAGACTCATTTCCATTCAGGTTTTATAGACTTCCAGTATGTAAGTGTTTTAGTGAGACAATGAAGGCAAATGGAACTGACAGTGATCAATAGTTATACCTATTATTTTTTATAACTTTCTTTTTTTCATTGAATATAATGTTCGAAACTGTTGCTTAAAAAAAAAAAGGGAGGGGGTAAGGTGCCATGTTCATGTTATAAGAACTTTAAAAATAACATAACTTTCCATGGCGATATAGCTAGCGCATGTGTGCAGGGGTGTAACTACATGAAGGGGAGCCCAGGAGGTATAGGGGTTCCCATGTGATCCGAATTAATGCAGGTATGAGATCTTTTAACTGAAATCTCATTATCCAGAAAGCTCTGAATTACGGGAAAGCCATCTCTTGTAGATGGCATTTTAATCAAATAATTGAAATGTTTAAAAATTATTTATTTGTCCTCTGTAATAATAAAAAGGTACCTTGTACTTGATCCATACTAAGATATAATGAATCCTTATTGGATTAAATCAATATTTAAATAATGGATGGGCCAAAATACTCGGTAAACACATTGAAGTCAATGGGCATCCGAATAATTTTGACACGCAACAATTTTGATGTGAGCGTCAATTTCTATAAGCACGACTATTTTGTCCAAATGCATTAAAGTCAAGGGGTGTCCGAATAATTTTGACGTGCAACAATTTTGAGGAGCAACAATTCTTTTGTCACAGCCACTGAGAATTTTCATGGCAGTTTCGCTAAAACATTCGCCGCCAGCAAAATCTGGAAATTCACAGCAAATCCATGCCTGTCGAATAAATTCGCTCATCATTAGTCTCCAGTTCTTGTCACTTTAACCCAACCTTAACCTCATATACATAGGCAGGAAATAATAACAGTTTATAGTGGATTCGCTTCCCATAAAAGATATGGTAACCACCCCAAACACAAATAATACCTTCTTCTCCTTCTCACACAAAACCAACCTGACAAAAAGGAACCCCCTGGAGATTTTTATTCGGGTGTATCAAGTGTCCCAAATTATGGGAAGATTCCTTATCTGGAAAACCCTAGGCGCCGAGGAATCTGGATAATACAGCAGATCCCATACCTGCACCTGCTTTTCCAGAGTAAGCTATTTTTGAATATACTTTAGCTGCACCTCTAATAATGAAATTTTAACCAAATCATTTCACAAAAGATATTTTAAGAAAAGAAATGTGTGCTATGTTCTCATATACATATTCCAGTGACCAGTACCCCCAAGCACACATTAAAGACTGATCCCAGCCCTTCTTAAACTTTAGAATAAAATAGCAGAGCTTATGAAGATGAAGTGGTTACGGTTTTGCCTTTGGCAATCCTGCAGTATAAATCAAGTGCTGTCTGGTTACAAAACAATAAGTTATAGCCTTACATGTAAAATTCATTAAGAGAGCTCATTAATTTCCGCAGTTTACTAAGTAAATCAGCAGAACGGGCACTTTTCCAAGAACGGATCTAAGAACGGCATCTGCACATGTAGTATTAATCCATGTCTGCCATAAGGATAAAGTATTATAAAATACATTTTTAAATATTGTCATTGTAACAGCAGGAGATATAGGGAATGTAGAATGTTTCTGTGCATATTGCAGAATAAAGTTTGACACAATGTGACTGAGCTCAGCAGTTGTTCAAGTCTATAAGCTATCCAAGCAGAGATTCAGCATGTGCAGCCTGTGTTTTAATGGACTCGAGAAACAGGGAGAATATTTTTCATTTCCACTGTATTTTCAGTTTAGTTCTTAGACTTACCCAGTTTCCATTAGAGAGAGATGTCCAACCTGTGCCCGACCTACAGTACCTGTTTTGCATGACACCAACAAAGACCCCTGCAATTTTATAAGGAGACTGATTTGTTCCTACACATACTTCTTTAATGAATGGCATAAGACAATATAATATAAATCAGCCACAAATGTCATTCTTTCTGAGTAACAGTTTAAGTACATGCAATGATATTGGGAATATAGTCTAATGATATATTTTTTATATTATCTAGAGGGGGCCGCCCTTGTGTGCCCCCTCCCACATGAAAGTCTGCCTGCTGTGACTGCTTACCATGTGTAAATGGTATCACTACAGAGATTAACTGCCCCTGCATTGTTCACACCTGTAATCCTCCTTGCATTGTTTACACCTTTAACACCTCAATCCCAGGCTGAAACTGACACATTATTCACCTGTTCACATCTGCTGAAGGGGCACCAGCATTGTGTCACTGTATGTTGTAGTCCTGATAGGTTTCCCTGTCTCCTGCTCTGTTCTGCCTGCCCTATGCTCCCTATGTGTGCCATACTCTGCCTGCCCCATGCTCCCTGGGTGAGCCATACTGTGACTGCCCTATGCTCCTTGGTTGTGCTCTACTTTGCCTGCGCTATGCTCATTGGGTGTGCATTAATCTGCCTGTGGTACATGAGCCTCGTAGGGTTGTGTTCTGTGTGTTCCTTACTCTGCCTGCCCTATGCTCTCTGTGTGTATTATACTGGCCTGCCTATGCTCCTTGGTTGTGCCCTACTCTGCATGTGGAACATAAGCCTGGTAGGGGTTTGTTCTGGGGGTTTGTTAGCATTTGAAAATTGGATTAAAAAAATGGGCCCTAAGGTGTTTAATCATGGGGGGGGGGGGATGCTGTGCTATCCACAGGGGAGGATGAGGCATATGGATTTAAGTGTTTGTCTTAATATGACAACTTTTTTCACATATGAGTTATAACTAAGTGATATCCTGCAGTGAGCACCAACCATTTGGTTTTTTGGTGTGCTACAACAATAAACGTGGGCATGGTCTTGTTATTACATGGGTGTGATTTAAAGGAGAAACAACCCCTTTATTGAAAAAAACACTACCCCCTCTACCCCACATACCCACATTCACTAATCCTATTGGACCTTTTTTCTAGCCATTCGGGCTTGTAATGGTCTTGGGAAATTTTTCTTACTAGTCATTATACAAAAAGATTGAAATTGTAGAGGTTCTAGTATTTTTTTATCACATTGTTCAGCTTTTTTTGTTTGTACTTTTCTCTAAAGACACTAAAATGAGACTGTTGATAAATGGGCCTCCCAGTGTACCTCCACAACATCATTCTAACTGTGAATAATTGCCATGTAGAAGATGCCTTGAACAATTATGTGCTACTTATACTCAATAGCTCACCCCTCAAATGGAGGTCTTGTGTTTGTAATGATGTGAACCAAATCTCCACCCTAATATACCCCAAAGCTAGCAGAAGAACTGCCTATAGGACCAGTGCAGTGGTTAGCTAAGACTAATAATATAAGGAGCAAAAAAAAAAACCCTTCTAAATAGGAAACCCTACTTGAAGATACCCCCAAACACAATTTCACCCTATACAGAAGGAGTCAATCATCCTAGAAAAACATCATGAGTAAGAGACCAACCCAAGAACTACGAATAACCTGATTAGGTGCACAGCATGGCAGACATAGGCAAGAGAAATAACTGGTGACAAAGGGTTGCAAAATATTTAATATTCTTATTTCTTTACTGGATATTAATAGATTCTATTATCTCTACCCGAAAAAAAAATATTTATGTCATGAAGATCAAGGGTCGAAGTGAAAATTTGAAATAAAAAAATCGAATTTTGTGCTATTTTTTGTGTACCTATTACTTAGATAATAGTCCAAATTCGAAAATTCGAATATCGAAATTTATCATGTACTGTCTCTTTAAAAATTTGACTTAGACCATTCGACATCTTAAAACCTGCCGAATCGTTGTTTTAGTCTATGGGGACCTCCTAGAACCTATGTGGAGTCAATTGGTGTTAAAAAGATTGATCTAATTCAATCGAATACGATGTTACTTGGATTCGTACAATTCAAATTTGAACAAAAACGGCCTATTCACCCGCAAAAAAAAAACTTTGATTTTTTTTTGATAAATCTTGGTTGGTCATTTTTTATTCGAATTTCAAAGATATGGAGTTCAAAAAACTTTTCGAATTTCGAATTTGAAAAACTTCGAAATTCAAAAAGACCAACCAAAATTAAGTTGAAGGTTTTTTTTGGCCGAATAGGTCAGTTTTTGATCTAAAAGGTCCATATTTGGTCGAAATCGAAGTAATATTGCATTTGATTGAATTCAAATCTATGGGGCACATTTACCAAGCATCGAATTGCGAAGTTAAAAAACTTCGAAATTCGACCATCAAATTTGATACTTCGATAGTCGAAGTATTTTTTCGATCGTAACTGGCTGTTTTCGAGCGAAGTAAAAAATGTTCGATCGAACGATTCGGATCGTACAAAAAAAACCTTCTAAAAACGTAGCCAAAGACTCAGAGAGGTTCTAGGAGGTACCCCATAGGCTAAACAGCAATTCGGCAGGTTTAAGGTGGTGAAGTGTCAAAGTTTTTTAAAGAGATAGTACTTTGATTTTTGAATGGACGAATTTGTGAAGTATTTTCAATTCGAATCGAATTTTGGCTTTGATGGTTGAAGTACCCAAAAATTACTTCGAAATTCGAAGTTTCTGAATTCTAAAATTCGACCCTTAGTAAATGGGCCCCTAAGTTTTTCCCCCCAAAAAAACTTTGATTTTTCAAAGTCCACCAATTGAGGATTTAGGAGTTCCCCCACTAGGCTAAAACAGCAATTCGGCAGGTTTTAGATGGTGAATGGTCAACGTCAAATTTTTAAATATACAGTAAATGATAAATTTCAATATTCAAATTTTTTTAATTTTTTCAAATTCAAATCGAATTTGGACTATTCCCTAGTCGAAGTACACAAAAAATAGCTTGAAATCCTAATTTTTTGAATTTGAAAACTCACCTCAACCTTTGATAAATCTGCCCCTAATACTGTAGAGAACAAGAAATAGTGATGCAGTTGTGTTACCCAAGCTACAGTGTATAAGAAATATTATATATCCAATTAAGCTTATCTTTTAAAAATTCCGCATGTCTTTAAAAGGGAAACCTAAACAGCACAGGGAGCGCACAGATGCAATTGCAGTTATCAAGGGTCTTTATTAAACACCATAGTCCTTTGTCTTGTGTTACGCTGTTTTCCCATGGTAGAAACATTCTCCTGACACCAACAGTTCTAGTGCCTCATGACATATGGAGGTGTCAAGTATGTCAAGACTTGCCGGCTAGTTTTGCTTTCCAGAAGCTACAAAAGATGCTGTCTCATTCATCTTGAATGCTCCAGGGTGCGCGATTTCCAGCTGGTGATGTCATCAGGCCTTTGACCATCAGCATTGATTGTGAACTCCACTGTCTTTGTTATGTGTGGATTCATCTCTAGGAAAAGCACTAAAAGGACTCTGTGGGAAATGGTCAGCTGTGATTTTGTGGATGTGCACATCTTGATTTTAATCCAGGTACAGTAACATGAGAATGCAGCAGTGGCTTTTAGTCCAATGCAGGAAATCCCATCCCGAGTAGTGATGGGTGAATAAATTCGACAGACAGATTTCCGCATTTCACCGCAAGCAAATTCATTCGTGAAACTACTATGACAATTCGCCAGCGAAAAATCAGCCGCATAAAAAAATTGATGCGCGTCAAAATTGGTGCACGCATAAAAATTGTCACGTGTCAAAATTATTTGGAAACCCATTGACTTTAATGCATTTGGACCAAATAGTTGCATGCATAAAAACTTTCGCTTGCATCAAAATTGATGCGTATCAAAATTATTTTGATGCCCATTGACTTCAATGCGCTTCTCTAATTTTTCGACGTTCTGTGAATTTTGAGGGTAAATTTGCTAAGTGAAACGACTCATCACTTGTCCCAAGTCAATTACTAATGAAGGAAACAAAATTCAGGAAAAGCACAAGATTAGAACTATTTATTCAAACCTTCTTTGTTCAAGAAAAAAATATGGTCCCCATTTAAAACATATTAAGTCCAAAGAAGAGCTACAACTGATAATAAATCTGGTTGGTACATGGTAAATTAAACTATGCTAAACTATTCAAATGAGCACATTGTTACCCTGGCACAAGAACTCGCAATGGAAGCTCTGTATGCTAAAGGGAAACATTATTCAAATTTGAAGTTTTTCCAAATGTCTAACTTTTTTTGGAAACTCCTGAATTTGAAATATGCTTTCAAAAATGTAAATGTCTGATCATTATTAAAGGGGTTTCAAATTCGGACTTTATAATTAATATCAAACATTCAAGTTTGATAAAAATTGATAGAAAAAATCTAATAACATTACACAAATTCGTTTTTTAATAAATAGGCCTGTAAGTGGTGTTTAGTGGTATGTACTTTACAAGGTCTTTGTAAAAACAAAATTAAGAATACGGGATCTATGATTGCAAATGCTTATGAGCTCGATATTCATTTTTCACCTTCTAAAACAGCTCTGGGAGAGAGGGTCACCGACCCTGTACACTGTTCATATTAATACATTTAGTTGATACATTTCTTATCTTTGTCCCTGCTGAGCAGCATTCCTGGGTTTCATTGAAGGCAGCTGTTAGAATTGATACAATAGTTGCTAAAACTCCAGAGATGCTGCTAAAAAATGTATCAACTAAATGAATCAACTAAATGTTGCAAAACTGTAACAGTTTAGGGTCTGCACCTGAATTACTTTGAACTGCCAAATTGAAACACCAGTGACAGGGACATTAAACTTTAAATTTAGATTTTGGAACAACTGTTAAAAATAAAAAATGGAAAGTAATTGAAAAAAGTCCTTATTTCTGACGAATAATCTGAAAACAATTGAACTGAAAAAGTGTTTGGAAGTAGTGATGTGCAGGACGACCCGAGGCCCGCGGGTTGGGCGGATTCGGGCCGACCCCTGGACGAAATGCGCGGGTTGAGGGCGGGTGCGGGTCGATCTATTCTCCTGCTCTACCCGCCCGCGACCTAGTACTGCCAGCTTCCGGCACCGGAATTTATGGACTTCCGCCTGCCCGCCCCGCCCCTTTTGTGATGTCACTGCGGGGCAGGCGTGGGTCTATAAATAAAGGGGAGCAGTGGGCCCGGGTCGGATGCAGGTAGGGAGCGGGTGGGTTAGGGTCGGGTGCGGGTCAAGAAATTCTCGACCTGCACATCACTATTTGGAAGGTAAACAGTAGGGATGCACCGAAACAGGATTTGCCCAGGATTCAACCTTTTTCAGCAGGATTCACATATGCAAATTAGGGTTTGGGAGGGAAATCATGTGACTTTTTGTCACAAAACAAGGTAGTAAAATATTTTCCCTTTCCTATCCCTAATCCTAATGCAAATTAGGATTCAGATTCAGTTCGGTATTCGGCCTAATCTTTCGGGGAGGATTTGGGGGTTCGGCCAAATCCAAAATTAGGTGCATCCCTAGTGAACAGCCCCTTTAAGCACAAAAAAACTGTAATGGGAGCTGTTTATAGCAATTTTAAAGCATTTTTTTTTTTCAATGCTAATTTTTCTGAAAATTTAAAACAATAGAGTACAAATTAAAAATTGTTATGGTTTTTTTAAATCAAATTTTTCAATTTCAGATTTTCTAATTAATATCAAACATTCAAGTTGGATAAAAATTCAAGGTAGAAAAAAAATCTAATAACATTACACAAATTTGAATTTTAATAATTAGGCTTTAAGTGGTTAAACATTAAACAAAATGAAGAATAAGGGATCTATGATTGCAAAGGATCTAGATTTTTCTAAAACATGCAGTACCATGCCTAAAATCTACTAAAAATACCGTAAGAATAAGATAATTTTTTTCATATTCATGCTGGGCAGAACAGTGGTGCAATGATTTACTGACTTGCAGCACTGGAGTTAAAGATTCAAGTGTATATGTTCTTCTGGTGCAATAATTGTTCTCCTCTGTGTACTCTGAGTTTTTCCCACACTCCGAAAACATACAGGTTAAAGGAAAACTATACCCCCAAAATGAATACTTGAGCAACAGATAGTTTATATCAAATTAAGTGACATATTAAAGAATCTTACCAAACTGGAATATATATTTGAGTAAATTTTGCTCTTTTACATCTCTTGCCTTGAACCACCATTTCGTGATGGTCTGTGTGCTGCCTCAGAGATCACCTGACCAGAAATTCTGCAACTCTAAGGGGCACATTTACTAAGGTTCGAAGTGAATTTGAAGTGAATATTCGAATTGAAAAACTTCGAATTTCAAAGTAATTTTTGGGTACTGCATCGAATAGGCCAAATTCGACTTCGACTTAGATTCGAAGTGAAAATGTTTTGACTATTCGACCATTTGATAATCGAAGTACTGTCTCTTTAAAAAACTTCGACTTCGACTCTTCGCCACCTTAAACCTGCCGAATTGCTATGTTAGCCTATGGTGGACCTCCTAGAACATATAGCCAACATTTGGCTACATTTTTAGAAGTCTAAGTGAAATCATACGATCGTACAATCCTTAAAAATCCTACGAATTCGAACTAGCCTATTCGACGGTCTAATTTTGAAGTTTTTAGCACTTTGAAATTCAAAAATTCGACCCTTGATAAACCTGTAACAGGAAGAAGTGTGAAAGCAAAAGACAGATCTCTGTCTGTTTATTGGCTCATGTGACCTAACAAGTATAGTCTGTTTGATATGTTTGTGTGCACCGTGAATCATACGATCGCAGGGGGCGGCCCTTATCTTTTAAAATGTCAGTTTTCTATTAATGATTACCCAATGGCACATACTACAAAAAAAGTATATTATTATGAAAATGGTTTATTTATATGAAGCAGGGATTTACATATAGCTGTTTTATTTATTATATTTTTATAGAGACCTACATTGTTTCAGGGGTATAGTTTTCCTTTAATTGGCTCCTGATAAAATTGACCATAGTGTGTGCAAATGTGACTGTAAAGTTGGCCATACATGTTGAGATCAACTCATTTGGGAAGGTTAGTCCTAGGTAAGCATGTTGGAAGAGGACCACATCAACTTGCCAATGCAGTCCTGGCCCTACAGGATTTTCGAACCTTCCCAAATGATATCTGGCCAAATGGGCAGCTTCTATTGGCCCATCTTAAGCTCCTCTGGGGCAAAAACTGATGTGAATGAAGTATAATCTATGTAAAGCACTGTGGTACATGTGCAGATAAAGAATAATACATGTTTAGCCAGTGAATTCAGTTATTAGTCATTGTTTGATTATTGCAGTCGTAAAGCAAATTAGTGAAAAATAATGAACTGTTTGCTTTCTGAGCATTGTTGATAATGATTGTTGACAATAATGATGGTTCTTGATGCTATACTTGTTCTAATGCTTTATATGTATTGTATTTATTGGGTTCATTATGTGATCCAGAATACAAATTTTCTTCTCTGTAATTGAATGAAATACCCTCTTAGGAGAATGATACTAGATCGTGCATTACGAGTACTCGTGCTGAAGAGCCGTTATCCTATCCATCTGCTTCTGCGAATATGCTTGACTTTTATGATGTCAAGACCTTAAAAATGAACACTGCACGGAATGGCAACATTTCGCTATACCATCAATTAAAAGGAGGGGGGAAAAAAATGAAATTCATTCTGAACACGAACATTTGTGAACACAGATAGAAATCTATTTTATTAGGCACATACAATATGGCAGGTTTAAATAAGATAGAAATTGATTTTATTACGCTTTCAAGATATTTTGGTAACTAATCTATAATACAAAATAGAACGAGAAGACAATACTAAATCCGCTGAGAAATCTGTTGACTTGAAAAGCAATCATGGAGGCTAAACCTGTATTTAAATGCTGCAGGATGTCTGTTCCCATTGTGCTGCGGTTCTGATCCTCATTACTGCTGATGAAATACAGACTGCGATGGCTCTGTAGATAGGATGATGAAGTTTGACACTCAAAACAAGAGATTTCTCTGCAGACCGTTGGAATATTTTTAGATAGCATTCGCATTATTCTTTGTCCTTGTGCTTTCTTTGGAGGTAAAAGAGTGGCCAGCCTACCCATGCCAAAAACGGAAAAAAAGACACATTTTGGATTTCTCCAGCCTTATTTCACATACCAGAAAAGAATTCAAAGACTTTTCCATCTTATTTCAAAAGGTCAGGCCTACATTTGCAAGATAACAGAGACTGTATTGATTGCCAAACAAGAAACCATCTTAAGGACTGCAAGAAAGCTGATTATTGCCAGTCAGGCTATGAGTATCCTCAAAGGATTATGGAATGTTACTGAGATACAAGTAGCACAAAAGAATAACGAAAAAGTCATCCTCCTGCCCACTCTTTCTTTGCCGTATAACTACTTGCGGCTTTTGCACACTTATTTACATCTCCTTTTTTCGGTAGATATACCAAAGTGCATATAAACAGATCCTTAGGGGGTTGTATTGAATTTATCTCAATATCGGCTGCTACAAACTCCGATCTAAACCGCTTGGGTTTTTAATGCTTATTTATTATTACATTTACATTACAAATTACCTTTGAAGGAAAAGCTCAGTTTTTGATGATTTTTTCGGTAATTTTCCCTGAAAACTCAGAATTTTTCAGAGTTTTCACCCGAAAGCTCAGAAAACATTGTGGAATTGCTCGAAACCCCGACACAACCAAAAATCAATGGGACTGTTCCCAATGACTTTTATGCAACCTCGACAGGTTTGAGATGCCGTGTTTTTATATTCGGTATTTTTAGCCCTCGGGGTTTAATAAATTCTAAATAATTCGTGATTTTTTTAAAAGCCTATTATAACACAAAAAAATCAAGATTTTTTCGGATTTCGGGTATTCAAAGTTTAGTAAATCCCCCCCTAAGTATATGGGAAAATACTAATGCAAACCAGGGCAAGAACTGAGGGTGCAGATGTTTGGACGGTATTTCAGATAACACATATAACGTTATTTTGGACTATCCAGGCCAACAGGGTTAACATACAGCTAGTATAATAGAGCATGGGTTACACTGGACTCACTTAAGGCAGGGCCCTCGCAAAGGGAAGTATTGAAGGTACAGACTATTGTGCTTTAACCAATAAAGAAATGGGTGCCAGAAGGTTCTTGCAGTCAAAGAGAACAAAATAACTTTATTCACAAGGTACTTACATCAGAAAAGAGGCATTTTCAGAATATATAGGCACACAGCTCAGACAGTATATCAGAGGCAGATGCAGGTGTATTCCCTGAGGTTGTAGTCCAGGCAGTACAACTTCCCTCCAGGCAGAAATACCTCACACGTGGTCTGAATCTCACCCAGTGAGTGGTCAGGGAGGAGAACCTAAAGCCTGACACCTTATCCACTGTGGTCCTTTCACTATAGGCAAATCTTACAGCCTGGGAAGCTACTCCCTGCTAAACCTCCTTGATGGAGCACAAAGCTGCTCTTTTTATTTTCCCTCACTGTCTCACTCCCCTAGAGGGTCTATAACAGATAGTAATCCTGTCACTCACTAGCCTCATCCACAGGGTCTCTGCTCCCCGACTTCCACACTAAAGGTTCAGGTCCCTCTAGGGCAAACTGGCTTTACTGGGCCCAGTTGTACCCAAGCTCCCTGGAAATATCCAGCTCGATCAGCAACCAGAAGCTAAAGAGGAAGAACCACCCCTTTTCACTCACTACCAAAGTGTGACAGGGTGTGGTTCTTCCTCTTGGCCAATAACTGGGATATGTAAATGACAACTAGCTACATGGGCATCTGCACAGCATCTAGGGAGATCAGGAAGTGCAGGAATTTAAAGACATAGGGGCACATTAACCCTATGGGTCCCTAGATATGTTTGTACTATTTTTTAGCCCAAAATTAGTTAATAGCTCCACACATATTTATAAAATATGAACTACTGTATCAATGGCCCTGCAAATGGCAGCTGTGCCCAACAGTCACATCAGTATACATAGTGGAACAGTATTTGAGAGCAGATGCTTATATCCACTCACTCTGTTAGTCTCATATGGCCTGGGTCTTTCACTAACTCTACATTCCAGAGTATAGGGAGACACACAACACCACCCTTACCTTGGGTACCAAAGCACCTTGGCCCACACTGAAGCAACCAGTAGCATATTTTGGTGCATAGGATGATATAATGGCAAAGTTGGCACATATGACTGGTGCATGAGTGACAGAAATATCACAGTTCTTTAGCCAACTGATACTTTCCCCAAGTGCTACTTTTTCTCTACAGGGAGGAGTAGAGTCAATTCATTATGCAAGGAATCTTATCCTCTATTCCGAAAAAGTGATAAAAAAAGAAGACAAAACGCAGGCAGTTTTTCATATTTTATTGTGGGATTATGTGTACAAGTTGTAACTGTTAAAAATATGGTATTTACACTTTTTTAACAATTTGAAGCCACATTTGTTTAGGGTGAACTTATGACAATAGAAGATTTCTTTAATTTGCTTCCTTGGACGTTTTTAATAATACATGGCCACTTCCAGCAATTTCCCCAATAAATACATACATATGACCTGTATAAATTTGCCGTATTTAAATTGATGTAAGTGTAAGTATGTTAACAAAGTTTTGTTAGGAAGTAAGTAACGCTAGAGAAAATTTGGTAAGAAACTTTCACGCTGATGAATTTTTGCTGGCGCATGTACTCCAACATTCATTTGCCAAGGCAAAGCTTCACATTTTGTAAAATACGTATATTTGCTGTGAAATAACATCTGACAGGTTTTTTTAAAACTCCCATAAACTGCCATGAACTCAGAATTTGACCAAAATGTATTAAAAAAAATCGAATTTTCCAAACTCGGGTGAATAAGATCGACCCAAAAACTTGATTCGAATTTTTTCTCAGAAAAAAACTTGAATGTCAAGAAGGCACCAAACAACTCCAAATTGAGCCTAGGACATCTCCCATTGACTAAAACAGCAATTTGGCAGGTTTTAGGTAGTGAATAGTCAAATCTGAGTTCTTAAAGGGCAGTGTATGATAAAACTCGAAAAATCTTATTCTAATTTTTTTAAAAACTCAAATCAAATTTTAATAATTTTGGCCATAACAAAACTCGAAAAATTCAAATTTGAAATTTCACTTCGACCCTTGATAAATCTGCCCATAAGTGTAAAAACCACAAAAAAACTCTTATAGAAAATTTGCAGATAAAAGTTGCAGAGGTCCTATAAAAGTCAATGGGAGCTGTGCTGATCCTATTGTATTATTTTAATGAATGAGGACTACAGAGATTTTCAGATTTTTTTTTTTTTGCTAGTAATTGAAAAACGCAACTTTTTTTAAAGGTTTTCGAGGGATTCATTTGTACTTTTTATATTTGGATCTTTTCATAAATTCTATGGCATTCATAGTATTAGAGAAAACGAGTTTAGTTGTTGTTTAGACTGTTGATAATTAGGCCTCCATGTATTGTTTAGCAGACTTAGGCATGATGTTTTATATTGCAGGATATTTTCTGGATAATATACCCTATTCCTGCAGTGTTGGGTTAAGTGAACTGTGTGCCCTGGATGGTTCATAAAGGGGAAGGAAACCTAGTTGGCGCAAAAACCCTCCCCCCCCTCCCGTGTGTTGCCCACCCTCCCTCCTCCCCCCTGGCCTACCCGTCCCGCTGGGCAAATGCCCCTAACTTGTTACTTACCCTTCTGCGCAGGTCCAGTCCAGGGAGTTCAGTCACAGACGACAATTTCTTCCACGCGATCTTCTTCCTGCTTTGACCGGCGCATGCGCAGTAGGAGCATTTGCGCCGGTATGATCTACTGCGCATGTGCCAATCGGAAAACTTTGTGACTTTTGGCACATGCGCAGTAGATCCGTACCGGCGAAATGCTCCTACTGCGCATGCGCCAAAACGCAGCTCAAAGCAGGAAGAAGATCGCGTGGAAGAAGATGTCGTCTGTGAACTCCCTGGACTGGACCTGCGCAGAAGGGTAAGTAACGGGTAGGCCAGGGGGGAGGAGAAAGGGTGGGCAACACACGGGAGGGGGGGAGGGTTTTTGTGCCGACTAGATTTCCTTCCCCTTTAAAGGAGAAGGAAAGCCCCAGGGCGCAAAACCCCTCCCCCCCTCCCGTGTATTGCCCCCCCTCCCTCCTCCCCCCTGGCCTACCCCTCCCGCTGGGCAAATGCCCCTAACTTGTTACTCACCCCTCTACGCAGGTCCTGTCCACGGAGTTCACAGTCGCCATCTTCTCCCACGCGCGTCTTCTTCCTTCTCTGACCGGCGTCTTCTGGCGCATGCGCAGTAGGAACAGGTACTGGTACAGCTCTATTGCGCATGCGCCGAATGTCACGAAGTGAAATCGGAAAACTTCGTGACATTCGGCGCATGCGCAATAGAGCTGTACCGGTACCTGTTCCTACTGCGCATGCGCCAGAAGACGCCGGTCAGAGAAGGAAGAAGACGCGCGTGGGAGAAGATGGCGACTGTGAACTCCGTGGACAGGACCTGCGCAGAGGGGTGAGTAACAAGTTAGGGGCATTTGCCCAGCGGGAGGGGTAGGCCAGGGGGGAGGAGGGAGGGGGGGCAATACACGGGAGGGGGGGAGGGGTTTTGCGCCCTGGGGCTTTCCTTCTCCTTTAAGACATTGGCCCACCTTCCACTGACAGTCACTACCTAACCTAGGTGGGGAGCTTACCCCTTCCCTCCCTTCGTCAGGATACAAACCCTTGTGCTACCAACATATTTAAAGCATATGGAATACATAGAGTCCCACCCAATTCAGTGCATTCCAAAGTGAGGCTTGACACACATAGTCCATGTATTGGTATAAAGGTCCGAATTCACATCCAAAGTAACCATGCTTTCATCTTGTCCCTTTAAACCAACTTGGTTAATTTATATTTCAAACAAACAATAAATGTTTTGCTACCAATGTTTCTTATTTAACTGTCTCCTTTTTCTTACTTGCTTTTATCTTACTTGGCCCACATTCAACATTTATTAAAAAGGTGATTTAAAAAACATTGGGCCATACTACAGAATGACAAATTATATTAAAAACCCACTCTTCTCGTACAGAAGAGGCAAAAGCGTAGGTGATCAGCTTACTAAAACAGATGTAAAGTTTGAAAAGCCCAAAAAAACAATATCCGAAAAGGTGGATACAGGGTCGGACTGGGGGGCCCGGGGCCCACCGGGACTGCTGTCCAGGGGCCCCCCGCCGGCCCCCCCGCCCCCCTACTAAAACCTGTCGGCCCAGCCGTTCGGCACGCATGCGCAACAACTCAGTTCGGCGCGCATGCGCAACAACGCCACTCGGCACTGCGCATCGCCGAAAATAAAACATTTTTTTTCCAAAAAAAGGTTCGACACTGGGTGGATACCTTCCCCTGCTACAGCTGTAGGCATTGCAGTGCAATCATTAAAGGCAATGTCTGTCCCATCCAAGTAAGGGCTTCCCCATAGAACCAAAGTGTTTTGCCACCTGCAATATGGAAGGCCTTGTCTACCTGTTAAAATGTCCATGTGGACTTGGATATGTGGGACAAACCTCAAAAGGATTAGACTAGGATTAGGATTAGACTAAATGAATTTAAAAGCGTCATTAGAAATGTTAAACCAGAAATTAAGGAGGTTGACCCAAAAGCAAGTAAGAAAAAGGAGAAAGTTAAAAAAGAAACATTGGTAGCAAAACATTTCTTCACACAAAAACATACGGCATCATGAATAAGGTGGCAAATTCTAGAGAAAATTGAGGTACTGTATCACAAGGGAACGAGATGAAGCTGGCACTTCTCAAAAAAGAATCGTTCTGGATGTGGAAACTTGAAACTGTACAACCAAAGGGCTTAAATGAAAATGTATAAACTGGTTTAGTGGCTTATATAGAAACCATTATATACAGTAGGAGGCAGTGGGTCCTGGCACCCAAAAATAATGTTCCCACAATATATAAAAGAAGAGGCATTTGACCCTGCCACCCCACAGTACATTTAATGTAGTAGGAGGCAGTAGGACCTAGAACTCCGCACAGTGAGATGTACAGGCACTGCCAACACATTATATACAGTGAGAGATAGTAGATCCTGGCACCAAAAATGGTGAGGCTATGTGTAATGAAGTCTCACCCTGGTGGTCTAGTGGGGGGACGACAGGGACGCCTGCCGCCCCCTCGGCGGGGACGCCCACCGCGCTGCTCCTCTTCTTGTGCCGGGTTTCTCTTAGAGCGCGCATGCGCACTTCCGGATTTAAAGGCGCATGCGCGCTGGCATAATGACGTCAGCGCGCAATGGCGCCAAATTTAAAAGTATTAAAGGGGCATTCCCAAAGTTTGTCATTGCCCGTGATAGGATTGAATTTCCTGGTGCTCCTGAGCCTTGTGCTAATCTGGCTATTTTGACTATTCTTACTTCTGGATCCTGACCTTTGCCTGCTTTCGACAATGCTTCTGTTAACCCCTTGTTTGATCACCCGGTTTTGACCCTTTGCCTGTTTGACGATCCTTGCTATCCGCCTGCCTCGACCCTGCCTGCCTGACTACGATTCTGCCTAATCCTTTGTACCGTGACCTTCGACCCAAAAAGACTCTGCTAACAGCCGTGCCCCTTTGCTAGCCAGAACATCTCGCCTTGTACCCCTCGTTAAGTCCAGGTGGCACCCAAGTAAGCTGAGGGCTCCTCCCGAAGCCCAACGGTGGTCACACTACTGGTGAAGCCGAGCCGAGACCAGGGTACTTGGCACTTGTTCTGGTATTGGGTGCCGGCCGTGACACTATGATACTCTAAAAGGTATATATATATATATATATATATATATATATATATATATATATATATATATATATATATATATATATAGTTACATTTAAATTACACATTTTATATTACCAAATAGAGAGGTTACAAAGAGGTAATTACTGCACCCAACTTTTTAAACTTAATTGCATTTTCTCCAAAATGAGCAATTCAAAAAATGTCTGTTTCTCCATGAAGATTAACAAAAAAAGACTTTAGAGAACAGTGTATTTAACGTTCAAATATCTTATTCTATTTGGTTGTTTTATTTAAAATTTGTGATCAACGCGTTATTTTTTTCTGCCGGAGATCTTAAAAAAAACGAAAAAATCCAAATCTGAAACCTAATGAAGTCAAAGGGAAGTGTGTTTTCAACATTCTGGCAAGTTTTTCATTCTAGTTTCTGTTTCCATCGCACTTGGTCCGAGAAAAAAGTGCCAGGGACTAACCCTGAAAATGAAGCACAGTTGGTATGTATCTGTTGACTATATGGGATGGGATCCATTATCAGGATACCCATCATCCAGAAATCTCGAAAACCACGAAGGCCATCTCCCATAGTTTCATTTTAAGCAAATAATTCATATTTCTCTGTAATAATAAAACCTTGTATTTGATGAAAACTAAGAGGCATGAATCCATATAAGTGCAAAACAATCCTATTGGGTTTTGATTTAAAAAGCTATGGAGACCAGAATTTTATAAACTCCAGTTCGCAAATATTTTGTATAAAAGTTCCCACACCCCTACTGAAAAGCGTAAATCAGACAGACCTCTGCTAGCTAGAATGGATGGCAATAAATAAATGACTGGTAGCCTATCATTGGTGAACTACAATTACCAATTAGAATATGCTAAGACCTAGTAAATTTAATTTCACAATATAGTGAGGATCATGTTCTCTGGTCTCATCTTCATTGATTTCAAATACTGCATTAGTGTTTGAACCTGTTTTTAGCAATAAACCTGTCCCTTATGATTTTTAACATCCTGATCACTAATATTGTCCACTTGTTTGTAGCGATCACAAGACCTGTTTATTCTGCAGTTCTCTGTAATGGGCAGAAGAGAAAACAATGCAGTGAGATGAGTGGGGAATTCCAATTATTGAGTTGTTCTCCCCTGCATATTACACAGCACGGATTATAATGGAGGTGATTCAGGTGACTTCCACTAAATACCTTCATAAATGATGGGGTTTTAGAGCCCAGACTCTTGACTTTTATTGCTCAGTTGTTGCTTGACTGCAGATTCCAGCATTTTTCAACATATCATGAAAGGTAAAGGCATGCTGGGAGTTGTAGTACAGCAAGATCAAGGGATACAAGGTTAAGAAACAGAGTTTAAAGGAGAACTAAACCTTAACTTAAGAAGTAGGCTAGAAATGTTGAACATTATGTTTTGGGCTTCTGTACCAGCCCAAGGCAACCACAGCCCTTTAGCAGTAAAGATCTGTGTCTCCAAAGATGCCCCAGTAGCTCCCCATCTTCTTTTCTGCTGATTCACTGCACATGCTCTGTGCTGCTGTCACTTACTGAGCTTAGGGACCCACTCACAATATATAGTACACATAAAATAGAAATGTCACAATATAAGGCTGATTAGTAATTAATACAGATAATTACTATGTGGCAGCACAGAAACCAGTGTAACTATCATTAGAATTTAATAACCAGCCCTGTAGCATCAGCTTATATTACAGACCAACCTCATTTTCTGCTTGATAATTAGTGACGACCCCTAAGCTTAGCTTCTCAACAGCTGCTCAGAGCCCACTGAGCATGTGAGTGTCACAGACACTTTCCAAGATGGTGACCCCCTGTGACAAGTCTGAAGTCCTGGATCATTGCTGCTATTGACAAGCTGAAACTTTAGGCTGGTAAAATAAGTTCAGTATATAAAATATGGCATTTTTAGCCATATTCATTTTTAGGCTTTGGTTCTCCTTTAAGGGAACATATTACAACCCTGGTTTAGTGGATCAAGCTATAACATTGCTAAATAGACTTTATACATATGTTTCTTTTTATTTCATAGCAATAATCGTTTAGCTCATGTTTATCATGGTCCCTATAACATTATTTGCAAAGCAGACAAATGAAAGAAGCATTTACAGGAATACTAGTAACAGTTAACAGCATGATAGAGCTGAAGGCAAGCAGCATTGTGTTCCCTTACTTTCATGCTGCACTTACAGACAACATAAACTTTTAGAGCTTTTGTAGCAAAAGTAATAAATTTACCTTTACTTTAAAGACACTCAATAACGTTTTATTACAGCGATATTCGGCTTTTGTTTATTTCTTTCTTTTTTCTTTCTGTTCTGGAAACTCACAGCTCTGCACTGTACAAATGTTAGCATAGGGGAAACACAATCAAAATCTTTGCAAATGTTCAATTTTGCCTATATTTCTCATTATGATTGTGTAGTTATAAAGCACCAAGCTATTCTGTGGCATGCTACTGAATTTACTGTAGATGTTGCTCTTAACTAGAAAGATTAACTCTTATCAATGAGAAAAATTGGCCTGTTTCAACCAAAAAAGTGTGAAACTGCAGAAAAATGTTTGAAAAAATGAAAATGCATTTGGATCAATGGTAAGGCAAAATGAGATTGTGGCTAAAGCATTTTTGGTGGGTCTGGTCCCGGTGGTGCATTGGGTTTTGAGAAGGTGTCTTGCTCCCTCCAACTGACACTTTGCATATTTTTTGGGTGCTACTGAAAATATAATGCAGATTCACAAACAAAATTGGTACAGGTATAGGATCCCTTATCCGGAAACCCGATATCCAGAAAGCTCCGAATTACGTAATGGCTGTCTCCCATAGACTCCATTTTATCCAAATAATCCAAATTTTTAAAAATTATTTCCTTTTTCTCTGTAGTATTAAAACAGTAGCTTGTACTTGATCCCAACTAAGATATAATTAATCCTTATTGGAAGCAAAACCAGCCTATTGGGTTTATTTAATGTTTAAATTAATTTCTAGTAGACTTAAGGCATGAAGACCCAAATTACAGAAAGATCCGTTATCCGGAAAACCCCCGGTCCCGAGCATTCTGGATAACAGGTCCCATACCTGTAGTAGCAAAACCACAGATTTCACTTGGAAACTGTACTAGTCAAAAAGCTTGTCTCATCCCAATTGAACTCAAATCTTCCAAATATCAGAGTTAAACTGAAATGAAAGCCAGGGGCACTGCACCGATGAGCGAGCAGACCAAAAAGCCACTCCGGGTAACTGTAAGAGCCAAATTTCTGGTTATCAAACTGGAAATGTGTCTTTTCTAGTACAGAAAGCATTGTGGATTGTCATGGAACCCCCTTCCCGGAGCCTCCTTGAAAGGTGATGAAAGCTGATGAAAGCAGCACCTTTGTCCAACCCCAGGGTCATAATAATTAAGAGATTACACAGCTACAGCCCTAAGACCCTTTAATTTATTGCAGGTGAGACAGGAGACAGAGTGGGGTTCAAGTGCTCTGATTATTGGGGGGACAGAAGCCTTTGTGTGCCAAGGGATGCTGTGATTTATAGCAGGAGGTAGGGATGTAGCGAACGTCGGAAAAAAAGTTCGCGAACATATTCGCGAACTTGCGCAAAAACGCGAGCGGTTCGCGAACGGTTCGCGAACCCCATAGACTTCAATGGGAAGGCGAACTTTAACATCTAGAAAAGACATTTCTGGCCAGAAAAATGATTTTAAAGTTGTTTAAAGGGTGCAACGACCTGGACAGTGGCATGCCAGAGGGGGATCAAGGGCAAAAATGTATCTGAAAAATCTGCCTGTGTGTGCTTGGAAGAGATAGTGTAGGGGGAGAGCTGTTAGTGATTTCAGGGACAGATGATAGTAAGTTTGCTGGCTAGTAATCTGCTTGATACTGCTCTGTATTGGAGGGACAGAAGTCTGCAGGGATTTGAGGGACATTTTAGCTTAGGTAGCTTTGCTGGCTAGTAATCTACTGTTCTCTTTAAACAACTGCCATACGTTGACCTTGTAGGCATTGTTTGCCCAGTTTTTTTGGACGCAGCCACTGAAGCACAGTTGCCAGAAAAAATATGCCATATAAATGCTGAAAATAGTCATTTTTCGCCATACGTTGACCTTGTAGACATTGTTTGCCCAGTTTTTTTGGACGCAGCCACTGAAGCACAGTTGCCAGAAAAATTATGCCATATAAATGCTGAAAATATAAATTTTTTTGGTTGCAGCCACTGAAGCACAGAGGCCAGAAAAATTATGCCATATAAATGCAGAAAATATGCATTTTTTTGGTCGCAGCCACTGAAGCACAGTTGACAGAAAAATTATGCCATATAAATGCTGAAAATATAAACTTTTTTGGTTGCAGCCACTGAAGCACAGAGGCCAGAAAAATTATGCCATATAAATGCAGAAAACATGCATTTTTTTGGTCGCAGCCACTGAAGCACAGTTGACAGAAAAATTATGCCATATAAATGCTGAAAATATAAATTTTTTTGGTTGCAGCCACTGAAGCACAGAGGCCAGAAAAATTATGCCATATAAATGCAGAAAATATGCATTTTTTTGGTCGCAGCCACTGAAGCACAGTTGCCAGAAAAAATATGCCATATAAATGCTGAAAATAGTCATTTTTTGCCATATACGTTGAGTCAACGTATGGCAAAAAATGACTATTTTCAGCATTTATATGGCATATTTTTTCTGGCCTCTGTGCTTCAGTGGCTGCGGCCAAAAAAACTGGGCAAACAATGCCTACAAGGTCAACGTCGTTGACCTTGTAGGCATTGTTTGCCCAGTTTTTTTGGCCGCAGCCACTGAAGCACAGAGGCCAGAAAAAATATGCCATATAAATGCTGAAAATAGTCATTTTTTTGGTCGCAGCCACTGAAGCACAGTTGCCAGAAAAATTATGCCATATAAATGCTGAAAATATAAATTTTTTTGGTTGCAGCCACTGAAGCACAGAGGCCAGAAAAATTATGCCATATAAATGCAGAAAATATGCATTTTTTTGGTTGCAGCCACTGAAGCACAGAGGCCAGAAAAATTATGCCATATAAATGCAGAAAATATGCATTTTTTTGGATGCAGCCACTGAAGCACAGTTGCCAGAAAAAATATGCCATATAAATGCTGAAAATAGTCATTTTTTGCCATACGTTGACCTTGTAGACATTGTTTGCCCAGTTTTTTTGGTTGCAGCCACTGAAGCACAGAGGCCAGAAAAAATTAAACCAGTAGGGTTTGCACCCTAGTTTGTAACGGTGGCGGAGGGAGGAGGAGGACGCTAAAGGACAGCTGTGTGTGGAGTCATGAGGCTTGAAGAGAAGGACAGCTGCATAGAAGTCAGAACAAGTCTTCCGGCGTGCAGTAACCCTCCGAGATCCACCCCTCATTCATTTTAATAAAGGTCAGGTAATCGACACTTTTGTGACCTAGGCGAGTTCTCTTCTCAGTTACAATCCCTCCTGCTGCACTGAAGGTCCTTTCTGAGAGCACACTTGAGGCTGGGCAAGACAAGAGGTTCATGGCAAATTGTGACAGCTCTGGCCACAGATCAAGCCTGCGCACCCAGTAGTCCAGGGGTTCATCGCTCCTCAGAGTGTCGATATCTGCAGTTAATGCCAGGTAGTCCGCTACCTGTCGGTCGAGGCGTTCTTTGAGGGTGGATCCAGAAGGGTTGTGGCGCTGCCTTGGACAGAAAAACATTTGCATGTCTGACGTTACAGACTGGCCAAAGGGCTTTGTCCTTGCAGGTGTGCTCGTGGCAGGATTACTGGCACCTCTGCCCCTGGAATGTTGATGAGTTCCTGAAGTGACATCACCCTTAAAAGCATTGTACAACATGTTTTGCAGGCTGGTTTGTAAATGCCGCATCTTTTCGGACTTGTGGTATGTTGGTAACATTTCTGACACTTTATGCTTGTACCGAGGGTCTAGTAGCGTTGCGACCCAGTACAGGTCCTTCTCCTTAAGCCTCTTGATACGGGGGTCCTTCAACAGGCATGACAGCATGAAAGACCCCATTCTCACAAGGTTGGATGCAGAGCTATCCATCTCCGCTTCCTCATTATCAAGGACTGCATCATCCACGGTCTCCTCCCCCCAGCCACGTACAAGACCAGGGGTCCCCAAAAGGTCACCACTAGCCCCCTGGGAAGCCTGCTCCTGTTGGTCCTCCTCCTCCTCCTCCACAAAGCCACCTTCCTCCTCTGACTCCACTTCTGGCACCTCTCCCTGCGTTGCAGCAGGTGCCTGGGTTCGTTCTGGTGATTCCGACCAGAAATCGTGCGCTTCCAGCTCCTCGTCACGCTGGTCTACAGCCTCATCTGTCACTCGTCGCACGGCACGCTCCAGGAAGAAAGCGAAGGGTATTAGGTCGCTGATGGTGCCTTCGGTGCGACTGACCATATTTGTCACCTCTTCAAAAGGTCGCATGAGCCTGCAGGCATCGCGCATAAGCACCCAGTAACGGGGGAAAAAAATCCCCAGCTGTGCAGATCCAGTCCTACCACCCAGTTCAAAAAGGTACTCGTTGACGGCCCTTTGTTGTTGCAGCAGACGTTCCAACATAAGGAGCGTTGAATTCCAGCGAGTCTGGCTGTCAGAAATCAAACGCCTGACTGGCATGTTGTAGCGCTGCTGAATGTCAGCAAGGCGTGCCATGGCTGTGTAGGAACGTCTGAAATGGGCCGACACCTTTCTGGACTGGGTGAGAACGTCCTGGAATCCTGGGTACTTGGAGACAAAACGTTGGACTATTAAATTTAACACATGTGCCATGCAGGGCACATGTGTTAAATTGCCTAGTCTCAACGCTGCCAACAGATTGCTTCCATTGTCACACACCACTTTTCCGATCTGCAGTTGGTGTGGGGTCAGCCACCGATCGGCCTGTGACTGCAGAGATGACAGGAGTACAGATCCGGTATGGTTTTTGCTTTCCAGGCACGTCATCCCCAAGACAGCGTGACAACGGCGTACCTGGCACGTCGAATAGCCTAGGGGGAGCTGGGGGTGCACAGGTGTGGAGGAGGAGAAGGAGGACCCAGCAGCAGAGTAAGAAGAAGAAGAAGACGAGGTAGAGAGCGATGGAGGAGTAGAGGTGGTGGCAGAACCGCGTGCAATCCGTGGCGGTGACACCAACTCCACTGTTGTTGTTGAGCTACCCATTCCCTGCTTCCCAGCCATTACCAAGTTCACCCAGTGGGCAGTGTAGGTGACATACCTGCCCTGACCATGCTTGGAGGACCATGCGTCAGTAGTCATATGGACCTTTGGCCCAACACTAAGTGACAGAGATGCGGTAACTTGGCTCTGCACATGTTGGTACAGGTGTGGTATTCCCTTTTTAGAAAAAAAATTGCGGCTGGGTACCTTCCACTGCGGTGTCCCAATTGCTACAAATTTGCGGAAGGCCTCAGAGTCCACCAGCTGGTATGGTAAAAGCTGGCGGGCTAAGAGTGCAGACAAGCCAGCTGTCAGACGCCGGGCAAGGGGGTGACAGTCAGACATTGGCTTCTTACGCTCAAACATGGCCTTCACAGAAACTTGGCTGGTGGCAGATGACTGGGAATGGGAACAGGTGGTCAAGGTGGAAGGCGGAGTGGAGGGTGGTTCAGACGGGTCAAGGAGAGCAGAGGTAGAGCAGTAAGATGCTGGACCAGAAGGAGTGTGGCTTTTAGTTTGCCTGTTGCCTTTGAGGTGTTGCTCCCAAAGTGCTTTGTGCTTGCCGCTCATGTGCCTTCGCATAGAAGTTGTACCTATGTGGCTGTTGGGCTTACCAAGGCTCAGTTTCTGACTGCACTCATTGCAAATTACAATGCTTTTGTCAGAGGCACACACATTAAAAAAATCCCACACTGCTGACTTTTTGGAAGTGTGCGATCTGGCGGTAACAGTAGAAGTTGGCGGAGTTGGCGGTATTGGCGGCAATGGCGGGTGCGTTGGCCGGCTGAACACAGGTGCCGATACATGTTGTTGCCCTGCTGATCCCTGCGGGCTGTCCTCCCTGCTTCTTCTAAGTCTTATTCTCCTACTGCCTCTCTGACTCTCCGTCTCTCCATCTGAACTACCCTCCTCTTGCTCTCTTCTACTAGGCACCCACAAAACATCAATCTCCTCATCATCATTCTCCTCAGATGCATCAATTTCTTCTGACACATCACAGAAGGAAGCAGCAGCGGGGACCTCCTCCTCATCACTCATTATGTCCATCTCTATCGTGTTCTCTGCCAGAATTAAATCTGGTGTAAGGTCCTCATCTCCTTCATCTTCTTCTGGCAATAATGGTTGCGCATTACTCAGTTCAAGAAACTCATTGGAAAATAACTCCTCTGACCCCAGTGAAGAAGGGGCACCGGTGGTGGAGGAAGTGTTACGTGGGTGGCCATAGCAGTGGAGGATGAGGAGGATGTTGTGGTAAAGTTAGAAACGGTAGAGGATGGGGTGTGCTGTGTAAGCCAGTCAACTACCTCTTCAGCATTTTGGGAGTTCAGGGTCATTGGCTTTTTAAAACTGGGCAATTTGCTAGGGCCACAGGATTGCATAGCAGCACGGCCCCTAGCACGGCCTCTGCGTGGCGGCCTGCCTTTGCCTGGCATTATTTTTAAAAAAACAACAACAACAACAAAAACTCAGTTGGTTTTCTGGAAACGATAATACACACAGCTAGATGGCGGGTTGAAGAAAACACTGTGCAAATAATGCCTACAAAGTCAACGTATACACTACTACAGCGGTGGATACGGATTACGTAAAATATATGAATGCTGCTTGAAAAAAGTAACTCAAGTGGTTTTTCTAGAGACGATAATATTATCAATATTTAGACAAAATGTGAACAAGCTCACACAGCTCGATGGCGGGTTGAAGAAAACAGTGTGCAAATAATGCCTACAAGGTCAACGTATACACTACTACAGCGGTGGATACGGATTACGTAAAATATATGAATGCTGCTTGAAAAAAAGTAACTCAAGTGGTTTTTTCTAGAGACGATAATATTATCAATATTTAGACAAAATGTGAACAAGCTCACACAGCTCGATGGCGGGTTGAAGAAAACACTGTGCAAATAATGCCTACAAGGCCAACGTATACACTACTACAGCGGTGGATACGGATTACGTAAAATATATGAATGCTGCTTGAAAAAAGTGACTCCGGTGTTTTTTCTGGAGACGGTAATATTATGGATATTTAGACAGAATGGGAACAAGGTCACACAGCTCGATGGCGGGTTGAAGAAAACACTGTGCAAATAATGCCTACAAGGCCAACGTATACACTACTACAGCGGTGGATACGGATTACGTAAAATATATGAATGCTGCTTGAAAAAAGTGACTCCGGTGTTTTTTCTGGAGACGGTAATATTATGGATATTTAGACAGAATGGGAACAAGGTCACACAGCTCGATGGCGGGTTGAAGAAAACAGTGTGCAAATAATGCCTACAAGGCCAACGTATACACTACTACAGCGGTGGATACGGATTACGTAAAATATATGAATGCTGCTTGAAAAAAGTGACTCCGGTGTTTTTTCTGGAGACGGTAATATTATGGATATTTAGACAGAATGGGAACAAGGTCACACAGCTCGATGGCGGGTTGAAGAAAACAGTGTGCAAATAATGCCTACAAGGTCAACGTATACACTACTACAGCGGTGGATACGGATTACGTAAAATATATGAATGCTGCTTGAAAAAAAGTAACTCAAGTGGTTTTTCTAGAGACGATAATATTATCAATATTTAGACAAAATGTGAACAAGCTCACACAGCTCGATGGCGGGTTGAAGAAAACACTGTGCAAATAATGCCTACAAGGCCAACGTATACACTACTACAGCGGTGGATACGGATTACGTAAAATATATGAATGCTGCTTGAAAAAAGTGACTCCGGTGTTTTTTCTGGAGACGGTAATATTATGGATATTTAGACAGAATGGGAACAAGGTCACACAGCTCGATGGCGGGTTGAAGAAAACAGTGTGCAAATAATGCCTACAAGGCCAACGTATACACTACTACAGCGGTGGATACGGATTACGTAAAATATATGAATGCTGCTTGAAAAAAGTGACTCCGGTGTTTTTTCTGGAGACGGTAATATTATGGATATTTAGACAGAATGGGAACAAGGTCACACAGCTCGATGGCGGGTTGAAGAAAACAGTGTGCAAATAATGCCTACAAGGCCAACGTATACACTACTACAGCGGTGGATACGGATTACGTAAAATATATGAATGCTGCTTGAAAAAAGTGACTCCGGTGTTTTTTCTGGAGACGGTAATATTATGGATATTTAGACAGAATGGGAACAAGGTCACACAGCTCGATGGCGGGTTGAAGAAAACAGTGTGCAAATAATGCCTACAAGGCCAACGTATACACTACTACAGCGGTGGATACGGATTACGTAAAATATATTATGGCTGCTTGAAAAAAGTGACTCCGGTGTTTTTTCTGGAGACGGTAATATTATGGATATTTAGACAGAATGTGAACAAGGTCACACAGCTCGATGGCGGGTTGAAGAAAACAGTGTGCAAATAATGCCTACAGGGCAAATAATGCCTAAAAGGTCAACTTATACACTACTACAGCGGTAGTAAAATAAAAAAAGTAAAATAAAAAAAAATGAATATTAAAAAAAAAAAATTAAAGTTGGTGCTGCTGAACTACTAGGAGCAGCAGATTAGCACACCAGTCCCACTCCCCAACACTGCTAGACTAATAGCACTGGGCTCTTATAGTAGTAGTAGTAGTAGTAGTAGTAAAACAACAAAAAAATAAATAAAAGCAGTCCTTACAAGGACTACTGTTATTGCAGCAGTCAGCAGATGAGATCAGAAGCAGGACAGCTGCCCACTGCAGCTACATACAGAGCACTGCAGTAGAAGGTAGATTACTAGCCAGCAAAGCTACCTAAGCTTAAATGTCCCTCAAACCCCTGCAGACTTCTGTCCCTCCAATAACAGAGCAGTATCAAAACGATTACTAGCCAGCAAACTTTCAACTGTCCCTGAAATCACTAACAGGCAGCAGCTCTCTCCCTACACTATCTCTTCAGCACACACAGGCAGAGTGAAAAAACGCTGCAGGGCTTCGGTTTTATAGGGAAGGGGAGTGGTCCAGGGGAGAGCTTCCTGATTGGCTGCCATGTACCTGCTGGTCTGGGGTGAGAGGGCAAAAAAAAGCGCCAACAATGGCGAACCCAAAATGGCGAACGTCGCGCGACGTTCGCGAACTTCCGGCGAGCGCGAACACCCGATGTTCGCGCGAACAAGTTCGCCGGCGAACAGTTCGCGACATCTCTAGCAGGAGGGAGGCAGGATGGGCATTCATTAATTTAACTATGCAGATAGCAGACAAAATGATGGTACACTGACTGACAAGCTGTTGAAAGAGTCCGCGTAGTGTGGAAAAAAGAATTAGTTTGTATGAACACCCCAGGCACAAAGAGTAAGCCCAATTCAATTTAGATAAATGTTAAATCTTACCTCCCGAAGCAAAAAGTTAAACCTCAGCGCACTCACTAAAGAGAAAGACACAGAGGCAAACTGTCCAGGAAGGAGATTTGGGATACAGTCTGCTGTCAGCATCACTCATCATGCTGGAAATGGCACACTGCTGTTTTCTGTTATTGTACAATAAAAAACAAATACAATTTGATTGAACCAAGGCTGAATTCCCTGAATTTCTGCTGCAGCATTATAGAGCCAGGGAAATGTGCGAAAAGATGGCAAATGGGTTATTGGAAAAGGGGTTTTGGCCAGGGGGCTTCCTTTTAACAATCAAAGTGAAATAATACAGTAAACATTAGTAAAGGTATGAGATCCGTTATCCGGAAAATCCAGTATCCAGAAATTTCCAAATTACAGAAGACTCTATTTTATCCAATAAAATTAATGTTTAAAAATGATTTCCTTTTTCTCTATAATAATAATACAGTACCTTGTACATGAACTAGACTTAGATATAATTAATCCTTATTGGAAGCAGAACCAGCCTATTATTTAATGTTTACATGATTTTCAATAGACTTAAGGTATGAAGATCGAAATTATGGAAAGATCCGTTATCCAGCATGCCTCTGGTTCCGAGCATTCTGGATAATAGGTCCCATACTTTTGTATGTATGCCAATAGATAATAGTCCTTTTTGGGATCTAAATAAAGGGAAGTTGTCTTCTATGTAAAGGTTAGATCTGTTTAAAAGGAATTTAAAGGGGTTATTTATCAAGGTCCGAATTTATCTCACTATTTCTAATATCCAACTCCGAGCAACTCCGAATTTCCGAATGGACCTTATTTATGAAGAAAAAAGCACGAAAAAAATAGGGTCGGGCAAAATTCCGAAAACTTCGGACTTTCCCCGAAAACTCTGAATTGTTCGGAGTTTTAAGCAAAAACTAAGTTTTCAGCGCCGAATCCCTAAAATCATCAGATTTCAATATGGACATCAGTGCAGACACAGGGACCTTATACAGGACCTCGAAAGCTTTTAGATGCCGGGGTTTCAGATTTTGAGTTTTTAGACCATCAGACTTTAATAAATCTCGAATAATTTTTGCTCCGAAAACGATGAATTATTTGAGGTTCAGATATTCAGAGCTTGATAAATAACTCCCTAAATGTATGACTTACTGTCGTTTTATGGATGTGAAAATAATAAAATGTATTTTGTGAACTAAATGTACCATTTTTTGTACCAAATTTTAATCTGTGAAAAATGTTAGTGAATATTAATAAAGAATATGAGCGTTTTGTGGACACGTACTAACCAAATTGGTAGTTAATAATGCCAGGATTCTAAATTGATTGGGTTTGGGGAAAGCTGCTATCTAGAAACACTTGAAAAGCTCTTTGAATCAAATAAAGGTTGTTGGCACGGATATTGTGTTTCTGACATTGCTGAGATACCACAACAAAATCTTTACTGCGCCCTCTAAAACGTTTTCATATATATTGAAATTTATCATTAGTAAAACAACATGGGCCCCTTTATATTATTTGGCAGCCCAATGGTTGCTGGGTCTCCTTACTATGTTGCTACATTCCTGCGCCCCCGTGCATAACAGGATTTCATTTTTGACATGATGTTATTTGGGGGCATGGACAGGCAGACAAAGAGTTACCAGATATGTTACTTTTTTCAGGGCCATCATCAAAGGGGACAGACTGGAATCCTGTCAGGGGCCTGTTGAAAGCAGGGAGTCCAGATTGTTGACAAAGGGGGTAGTGGTTCCAACAAAAGGGGTGTGGTCAGGGTGGATCATAGGTGGAGTTTGGATAATCAGGGTCATGACCAGTGGACCCCACCATTAATACAGGTATGGGACCTGTTATCCAGAATGCTCAGAACCTGGGATTTTCCAGATAATGGATTTGGATCTTCATACCTTAAGTCTACTAGAAAATCATGTAAACATTACATAAACCCAACAGGCTGGTTTTGCTTCTAAAACGGATTAATTATATCTTAGTTTGGATCAAGTAAAAGGTACTGTTTAAATATTAAAGAAGAAAAGGAAATGCTTTTTTATTTTTTGTATTATTTGGATAAAATGGAGTCTAGTATAGGAGACAACCTTTCCATCATTTGAAGCTTTCTGGATAATGGATTTTCAGAAAATGAATCCCATACCTGTATATTCATTGCCCTGTATTAAGCATAAATCATTGACAGAACAGAAAAAGACTTCTATTGTCCTTCACAAGAACTTATTAAATTTTATCAAGACACTAAAAACGTAGGCCCTTCCGCTGACGACTGCAGATCCGAGTCTCTAGATCTCCTGTTACCATAGAATTCTCTCCTATGTGCACAGGTGAAGCGGATTTCATTTTGACATCATTCCTATGAACAGAAATATTTATGTGTAGTATAAGAAGGAATAAACTGGAGCACATCTGTAGTGGAGTCTTAAATATGTACAAAGGGCAGAATCCTGGCAACCCATGATATATATTTTTATGTGTTGAGATCTTTAGTTAATTTATCAGAGACATGCAGTTCATAAATCATACCATTGCCTTCATTTGTTTCCTCGAATGTCACAGCATTTAAAAGGCATTAAGGATGCAGCACGCACGCATTTCCAGTACAAAATCCAATTCGTGCCACTGTAGCATATTCCATTTATCTAATCACACAGCTTAATGTACAATATAATACGCCCCCAGGATTATTTTGCCTGACTCCTTTGCCCTCCCTTGGATTTACAGGATCCGTATAATACAATATGAACTCACCGCCTAATTGAAATTGTTTTCAAGCCCTCCTACACTCTTTTAGGGGGTGAATTTTGTAGTTAAATCCTGCCCGTGGATCCTGTCTTCCTAATGTGAAACATAATGGAGATATATTCATTAATAAAGATAAAATTGTGACTACAGTCCCTTGATTTGAAGGGTTGTATTGCAAGAAAATGAATGGAAATCCTAGTTGGGAAATGTAATAAAAGCAACGCACAAAAAAATATATGTGCAATGCAAGTAAGTTTTCCTTTGCAAGGACAATTTTTCTTTTGCGTGAATTTAATATGCCAACCCACAAATGTATTTAGGGATCCATCCGCTACTCGAAATAAGATTTCCCTTTTTACAGTTTACACCAGTGCTAGGAGCTCATTAACTCTCATTTTATTTGGGGGTAAAATAACACGCTGCCTTACTTATTTGCAATGTGATAATTGAGATGATTGCTGAAAGATTCTCATGGGTTACCCAAGCTGCAAAGGTCCTTCATCGGTGAATGAGGGACATGGGGTACACAAATGTCATAGTCTAGTAAGAAAAAGTTAGATTTTATCTATAGAACATTCTCACGATCGGCTCCCTAAATCCATAACAGGTGCTAGGCTCCCTGGTCTCAGCTCTGCTTCCGCCTGTAGCAGCCTCCTTTCACTTCGGGAGGAGCCCTTGGCTAATCGGATGCGACCAGGTCTTAATAAGAGAGGAGCCAAGCAAGAGCAAAGGGGCACGATTGTTTTACTAAGGATTTAGGATGGACGGCAACACAACATAGAAGGATCAACCAGAATAGCATGGTCAGACAGGCTGGGTCATTGGATAGTCAGACTGGCAAGATTAGGATTGGAGAGTTCAGGATAAACAGGCAGGCAGGCAAGGATCAGGAATGGAGAGTTTGGAATAGTCAGGCAGGCTAGGTCGGAATTACAGAGTTTAGAATAGTCAGGCAGGCAAGGGTCAATACCAGGATATACAATAGGATTCACGAAGCATAAGCACCCAGGAACTAAACATGTTAGACCTAACAACAGACAACTAATTCAAATCCAAAGTCCCTTTAAATACATTTAAGTTTTGCGCCAAAGCGTGTTGATGTCATAACGCTGGCGCGTAAAACCAGGAAGTGCGCGCCGCATGCGATATAGGAAAACCGGCAACGAAGGAGTAAGGAACCATGCGGCGGGCTTCCGTAACGGCCACTAGACCACCAGGGTAAACTATTGTTACAAACATGTTGTGATCGGATTACACACACACACAATAATACTTAAATAAGTAGACTTTTTTACAGTCCATCAAACCCAGTAAAAAGTGGAAAATACAACAGAGAACCCACAATAAAACAAGATATTATAACTAATGTATGAGTTAACCCAGAAACATGGAATGATTCACAGGTATGGGACCTGTTATCCAGAGTGCTTGGGACTTGGTGTTTTCTGGATAATAATTTCCTTTATAGAACTGTAAGCAGGAATTTTTATATAAATCTGACTTGTTTTTCATTGAACTTTACCCATAAACACAGCAATGTAATTTAATTGAGTCACTGAGCCGATTTGCTGCAATGTTATATTATTAATTTGCACCTTTGCTATAAGATGTGAATCTTTAAACAGACGGACACTTTTCAATGATTTAGCAGGTTCAAGTAAATGCCAGAAAATAAAAATAATACTTATTTAGAAACGGGCAAAGGTGAAGTCATTGAGAATTTTGGGAACTCACACGACGGCAAGAAAAAAGTCATGGGGTGAGGTTAGTAATCAGTGGCACCCCTACTGTGAGAACTCTAAGGTGCAAATTTTTCCAACGTTCAGAAATACAGAGAAACAACCTCAGTACAAGAGAGACCGTCCCTTCAGCTTATCAGGTTTAATGTGCAACATGGCAAGTCATTAAAATGTTCTTTCTATTGCCTGGTGCACTTAGCTACACGCACCGATGCTGGTAATTGCTTGTTATATTTCTCTTCCTTATCACTGTACATTTTATACAGAAATCTATACTGAATAAATAAAAAGGTGCAGGATAGATTAGAAATGCTTTTAGTCCTGCTTGGAGTTATCTTGATATTTGCACAAGACAATTTTTCATTATTGGGGTCTGGAACTTTTACCCAACATAGGAAATAAAGGGCCCAGATAGCCTCACATTTTTCTGCAGAGATGTACCTGCCACAAGAAATACCTACACTGACCAGAATCCAAAGTACTGTATATCCCTTTAAAGGGATCCTGTCATCGGAAAACATGTTTTTTTTCAAAACGCATCAGTTAATAGTGCTACTCCAGCAGAATTCTGCACTGAAATCCATTTCTCAAAAGAGCAAACAGATTTTTTTATATTCAATTTTGAAATCTGACATGGGGCTAGACATTTTGTCAATTTCCCAGCTGCCCCTGGTCATGTGACTTGTGCCTTCACTTTAGGAGAGAATTGCTTTATGGTAGGCTGCTGTTTTTCCTTCTCAATGTAACTGAATGTGTCTCAGTGGGACATGGGTTTTTACTATTGAGTGTTGTTCTTAGATCTACCAGGCAGCTGTTATCTTGTGTTAGGGAGCTGCTATCTGGTTACCTTTCCATTGTTCTTTTGTTTGGCTGCTGGGGGGAAGGGAGGGGGTGATATCACTCCAACTTGCAGTACAGCAGTAAAGAGTGATTGAAGTTTATCAAAGCACAAGTCACATGACTTGGGGCAGCTGGGAAATTGACAATATGTCTAGCCCCATGTCGGATTTCAAAATTGAATATAAAAAAATCTGTTTGCTATTTTGAGAAATGGATTTCAGTGCAGAATTCTGCTGGATCAGCACTATTAACTGATTCATTTTGAAAAAAAACACGTTTTCCGATGACAGGATCCCCTACTAAAATACAGTTTAGAGCAGTGATCCCCAACCAGTAGCTTGTGAGCAACATGTTGCTCTCCGACCCCTTGGATGTTGCTCCCTGTGGCCTCAAAGCAGGTGATTATTTTTGAATTCCAGGCTTGGAGGCAGTTTTGGTTGTATAAAAACCAGGTGTACTGCCAAACAGAGTCTCAATGTAGGTTGACAATCCACATAGGGGCTACCAAAAGGCCAATAACAGCACTTATTTGGCACCACAAGAACATTTTTCATGCTAGTGTTGCTCCCCAACTCCTTTTACATCTGAATGTTGCTCCCAGGTTTAAAAGGTTGGTGAACCCTGGTATAGAGGAAGGGTTTTTTATTTGTCTTAATGTTGTTACTGGGTAAGTACAAAACTTGTGGTATACATCACTTTCTTTATTTAAATCTGTCAGTTAGCAGCGGTATTATAAAGTGTATTCCATATACATATCTATAGATCAATACACCCTGTACTTGCCCTTTCAATAAGTTTAACTTATATTATTAAAAACAAGTCAATAGATCAATATATCCCAGAGGATTATTTATTAGCTAATGGCCATGTTGTTAAGTCGTGATATTAAATAAGCAATGGATTTTTAAAACCAAACAATGGCAGCAGTTTGGATAAACATGGAATTTTAAATAAACACTGAATTATAGTTCATGTTTGACACATTATTTTCATTATTTTAAGATGTTCCCAGAACATAGTAATTATCGGATAGAGCCACAATCTCATCCTATATTGGATTTTGCTCCATTCTGTTTTCTAAAAAGAAAAACAAAATGTTGGCAAGATTTAATGAAGCCATTTCTCATTGCAAGTAGTATTATAAATCCTCTCATTCCGTTTGGTTCTATTTACAGGAAATTACCAGCTGAGAAAATACAAAGATTTATAAGTGAGAATGCATCATAGTATTTTTGAGGACTGACTCATAATGAAGCAGTGACAGCATCTTTTCCATAGATTAGAGACAGAGACACCAGATTCATGCTGGACTGTGCCTTTGTTTTAATCACAAGCAAGCAAACAGAAATGAAAGTTCTCTACATACCGTAAAATACATGTAGGTTTGTAGATGTCATTATCATTTATTTATATACTGTAGCTCCAAGTTACGCAGTGCTTTACATAAGTTTATAACAAACAGGGAACAAACAGTAAATAACAAACAAGGTTTTACAGAGTATGATAGGAATAAAACGTCCTACTCGCAAGAGTTTACAAACTAAGGGGTTATGGTACCATTGAGACATAAGGATTTTAGATTCAAATGGTTAGAGGACGACAAGGTGCTCCAGAATTAGTTGTAAAGTTACTCACCAAACAGTGACAGTGGTCCGGGTGCACCAGCCCCAGACCCCCAGCTTCGGGGAGCGGTACAGCAGAAGATAAAGAAGCAGAGCTGACCGGCACTCAAACGGATCCACAAGACCAGAGATATTCAGTGAAAAGATAAATTTATTGGTAGAAAAATTAAAAATTATAGCTTCATCTCCATCCACCCTACGCGTTTCACACCCTTCAGGGTGCTTAGTCATGGGCTCATAAGGATTTTAGAAACAAATTTGTAATTTATAATACATTTAAGACTAGTGATGAGCAAATTTGTTATGTTTCGCTTTGCGTGTTATTTTTCTTATGGATACTAAATGGATGGTCAATTTATACTGCAGTTTTGCAAAACATTTTGCACGCGGCAAAATGAGGAAATTTGCCGCAAAACTGACCATGGCAACATTTTTTGCTCCTCACTATTTATTCCTGATTAATTAAGATACAATCAATAAGCTTCCCTAAACACGAGGATCTTTAAGGGGCATTTAGAAGGAAGTTTGGAAGCTACAGTAGGAGAAAGTCTGACAGCTTGAGACAGAGCATTCCAGAGAAAAGCAGAAGCCCGAGAGAAGTCTTGTAGACAAGAATGGGCAGAAGTGATGAAAGAAGAAGAGAGGTGAAGGTCAGAAGCAGAATGAAGGTCGTGTGAAGGAGTGTATTTTGAAATCATAGATGAAATATAAGGAGGGGTTTCATTGTTAAGGGACTCCATTGTGATTGTTAGAGGATTGTGGAGGAGATTGGGAGCCAGTAAAGGGATATGCATAGGGGAGTAGCTGATGTTGAGAAGTAAAATAGATTAATGAGTCCATGAGCAGCATTTAGAACAGATTGGAGTTGTAAAAAGCAACTTGTTGGAATACCTTGTAAATTGCAGTAGTCAAGGCAGGAGATAATAAGTCTGACTTCACAGTAGGCTCAGCAACTTTCAGAAATCATGATCCTGGAAAGGGCACCAACCAAATGCAACAAAACTTCTCAGTGGCCATCTTCTAATCCAGGATGAGCTTCACAATTACTTTTTCTGCAAAACAAAAAAAAACATTGGGTCCCCATGTGCAATGGCCATTAGTATCTTGGGCCCCCATCTGGAGTTTTATTTCAAGAGGATACTAAACAAAAACAAAACTTTTCAGGGATTATTTCATCCAGAATGAGAGCAAAACATTGATAACACTACCTACAATGGGCCATGTGACTAATCAGATTTTAGCATTTCATAGGGAAGAACGGAATTCAATGAAACATGTATTAAGGGGGTTTCAGATCAACCAGCAACAATCTGTCATTCATTAATGCTCTGACCAAAGAGACAATTCCTTTAAATAGTATCAAAGAACAAGTTATGCACTGTATACAAAGGTTTTTTGGTGTAGAGTGTCATCACAGATTTGCCAATCTTACAAATCTGCCATCTGTTCACACCAAAATCGCAGGCTTGCCCATTTGGCCAATCAGGTTGCACAGTGCCATAGTATTACACAACTACTCAGCAGCACATTAGACAAAACATATACTTAGGGTATATGACATATTTCAAGGTTTCTGGGCTTCAATCTACCATCTGTTTACCCAAATATCACAGACCAGGTAACACTAGGGGGTTATTTACCAAAATCTGATTTTATCTTAATATTTTCTACTGCAAACGCCGATCAAATCCGCTTGGGTTTTCAACGCTTATTTATTATTACATTTTATTTATTATTACATTTTCTCACCCGAAAACTCTGATTACTTATGTTTTTTGCCCAAAAACGTAGAAAACTGTGGGGTATTGCACGAAACCCAGCGCACATCAAAAAATCTTTCAGACTTCTCCCATTGACTTATATGCAACCTCAACAATTCTGAGATGCTGAATTTTCAGATTCTGACTTTTCCATCCTCAGAGTTTAATAAATTCCCGAAAAATGTGTGAGTTTTTTAAAAGTTTTTATTTAAAAAAATCACGAATTTTTTGGGATTTTTACATTCGGAGTTTAGTAAATAACCCCCTAGTGTCTCAGCTCAGATAAAAAGAGAAACCTGCTCAGTGTCAGACTGGGATGCCAGGGGCCCACCAGAAAACCTTAGACTATGGGCCCACTCTCCAAACTATTTCTCCTCTTCCTCTTCCTCTACTCATTCAACCTCCTTAGTTTCCTGGTCTCTTTTGTATTTTTTCTATAATCTATTGTTTATCGGTTTGGCCTTTCTGTTCCCATGCATAAATAGGGGATGACCATGATATAGATAGACCTAATGGTTAGAAGCAAGAGGGCCCACTGACAACTGGGCCTATCTGGAGTTTTCCTGGTATCCAAGTGGGCCAGTCCAACACTAGACCTGCTTACATAGAATGGCATGAGAAAAAGCACTATTGAAAGAGACAGCTAGGGCACACAACAATAAGTGTGTTAAGGGAGTTTGTTTTGTTTATTGAAAGACCATTTACAATTAAATACAAGTAATTTTAAAGGTGAAAATTGTAGAGCCCACTTTTTCCGGGTACAAACTTATGGGTGGGATCAATACCCATGAAAAGATCTCACACAGCTAGAGTGTGCCATCACCTTGCATCAACTAGCATGGTCTCAGCTTGGCCAGTTCATGCCCTTGGTCAGTTCATGCCCCACTGGTGTAACTTGACTGACCATTTACATTTTTAGGAAGCTGCTCAAAACTCAAGACTGCATGGATCTCCCAGGGAACAATCTGACACCATTAATCTTTAATTTCCTAGGGCTCGTCCAGCTTTTGGTTGGAATATCCAATCACTAAAGTACAATCATCTGCAAAGATATTTCTCGAGGACCTTAGTTTATCCTTAGATCTCCACTTGTGCTTTAGCACTATGGGAAACTCACTCTGCCCACACAGTTAGCAGTCTCTGCTTCAGTGCATGTTTATGGCAAACCCTGCGGCCTGAAAAAATGAAATATCTTCAACTATTAGAAAATAAACAGAGTGTGCATAGTGAGAAAATAAAATGCAATAGCAGACTGCCATAAATGAAAGCATTAGACTTAGAAATGTAAAAAAACAAATGCCCAAAAGTAACACAGGAAATTAAATGAAACAAAAAACCATCAGGAAGAATTATGTACTAATCACCCAGACTGCTGACAAGAGATCACGTTTCCTTCCCCTTTACTTTATTTACTTACACTTCTATTTGCCTGGAGACAGCAAATGGAAAATTTCTCATAAGCTTTGCAAAAAGTGAACTTCCAGCCATATGTTTGGGTCATTACAGCAATCCATCTTGTGCTTTATTCACTGGGATCTGTAAGAGCCGGCACATAGTTCCAACAAATCTCTGCATTTGAAAAAGACATTACAGCACAAAGTGAAGTAAACAAAAACATTAACCACAATAAAAGTATGGGAAGGAAAATACATTGCTGCAACTATCCATGGATTATCTGTAGTCCACCTCACTCAGAAAAGACATTAACTATTAATAGCCTTGAATTATACAAAGGTATCTAGTAGACTCTCCTTAATAAATCCCCAATAGTCACAGATACTTCTGGCAGGAATTAAAAAACACTTGGAAAATAATCCTTAGCAATAGTGATGGGCAAATTTATTTGCCAGGCTCAAATTCCTTTTCACATTTTTATGAACTTTCTGTTAGATTTTAGGACATCAGGGTTATAAGTCCCTCTAAAACTGCCATGGTCTAAGCATGGGAATTAGAAATGACACATCTATCCTGTGATTCTAGATCAGTGATTCCCAACCAGTGGCTCATGAGCAACATGTTGCTTATCAACCCCTTGGATTTTGCTCCCAGTGGCCTCAAACAGGTGCTTATTTTTTAATTCCAGACTTGGACACAGACGCAAATTTTTGTTGTATAAAAGCCAGGTGTACTGCCCCTCCTGTAGGCTGCCAGTCCACATAGGGGCTAACAAATGGCCATTCACAGCACTTATTTGGCACCTCCTAGAACATTTTTCATGCTTTCACAGCTCCCCAAATCCTTTTATATTTGAATGTTGCTCATGGGTAAAAAAGGCTGTTCTAGATCATTCTACCATTTCCTCTGTAATCAACCAAAGCCTTCGGTGATGTAAGCTCCAGTTTAGATTTTTTTTGTCTGGTAGTATAAAATTATGTTTTACTTTCACTTGTGTTGCTCCAGATTAACAGTGGGACTTTGATGTACACTTTCCATTATGTCATTGGAAAAGTTCCATTGTAGAGGACCCTGGACAGCAATTCAAAAACACTCACATAAATGTCCTCCCCAGCTCTAATTGTGAAATAAACACCCTTCGTGTATGATTATACAGGAGGACTGATTCCAGTATCTGAACAGTTAGTAGATACAATAAGCAAAAGACATTTCAGCATGGTTAATAAAACATGGACTTGTTAATTTCTATATAATGGCTTGAATGAATCATCATAATTTGAATCATGAATGTTCACCTTAAAGGGATACTGTCATCGGAAAACATGTTTGTTTCAAAACGCACCAGTTAATAGTGCTACTCCAGCAGAATTCTGCACTGAAATCCATTTCTCAAAAGAGCAAACAGGTTTTTTTATATTCAATTTTGAAATCTGACATGGGGCTAGATATTTTGTCAATTTCCCAGCTGCCTCCAGTCATGTGATTTGTGTCTGCACTTTAGGAGAGAAATGCTTTCTGGCAGGCTGCTGTTTTTCCTTCTCAATGTAACTGAATGTGTCTCAGTGGGACATGGGTTTTTACTATTGAGTGTTGTTCTTAGATCTACCAGGCAGCTATTATCTTGTGTTAGGGAGCTGCTATCTGGTTACCTTCCCATTGTTCTTTGGTTTGGCTGTTGAGGGGGGGGAAAGGGAGGGGGGTGATATCACTCCAACTTGCAGTACAGCAGTAAAGAGTGATTGAAGTTTATCAGAGCACAAGTCACATGACTTGGGGCAGCTGGGAAATTGACAAAATGTCTAGCCCCATGTCAGATTTCAAAATTGAATATAAAAAAATCTGTTTGATCTTTTGAGAAATGGATTTCAGTGCAAAAATTTTTCCCCATGACAGTATCCCTTTAAATACATTAGTTAATCTTACCTTACAGGCGGAGTGAGATGCTACTAATGTGTATACTGGCCTGAATGAAGTGTACATACAAATCCATCAGAGATAACTAAAGCTATAAACTGTCATCTAAGAATGTCACCAAGAGGAGAGTGCACCCTTGAACATGACTCAGTGAACAATTTGCAAGAAAGTTCATTTATCGTTATTTGCCCATAGTTGGATAATTTAACTTTGTTTAAGGATGCTACTCAGGGGAAGATTTTTACCACTTAATATAGCGCAGCATCTTCCAAAGTTGATTAAATGATATTTTTCAATCTTCGACAGAAATTGAGGGTGATAGACATGTGGTTTGTTCTCCCTGCAAAGCCGCTATCCTTGGACAGCTTTTAGGCATGTGATCAGAAATGGATATGAAGTTATTCCACATTACAGCTCTATCTAATATTTTCATATGGTTCTGCTGGGTTCTTCCACCTGGCCAAACCTTTAAACCAAGAGCTGGGGTCAAATAATCATCTGACAGTCAATAATTTTGGGATACATTCAAAGGGTACAGATTTCTATTAAATTATGCACATACTTTGGATTATTTATAAACACTGGCCAAATTTACTCCTATGTAGTAACCCATAGCAGCCAATCAGCGATTGTCCTTTTTTCAGGCAGCTGCAGGCAGAACAATGAATGCAGCAAATTGATTGGATGCCGTGGATTACTGCTCACAGGCAAATTAGCCCAGTATTGATAAATGACCCCAACATGTCAGCCAACCCGATATGGCAAAAAAGTACTCCCAGGATTTCAAAAAAGTCTTTTAAAATCTTTTAAAAGTCATGTGGAATGTTTCCCACATCAATAACTTTCATCTGCCAAACTGAAAAAGAATTTGTTATTCAGATTTGACCCAAATCTTTTAACCAGTAGGTTTATGTCACCTTGAATATAGTAAAGAACAAAGGGAAGGAAATTATAGTCACGGATATTTATCTTGACACATTTCATCGTATATTCTGTGAAATAAAGCTTCCTACATGGCTTTATTATCCCTGGCCCTATCAGTCACAGCTGCAGAACAGTCTGATCCAGTTAGGGAGAGTGACTATTTAAGCAAATAAAATGAAAGGAAACGTCTACAAAGTCAATAATATTTGGTATTATAAATTACGTAGTATCAAATCTTGAAATAATCCAGCTGCAGTGCTAATTGTATTGTTTAAAATAAATGGCAGAATGGGTGCTACTGAGTGTACTTTTGTCTAAGGCACTAGCACCTACAGGGCACTTATTCATATCATATGTGACCTTTGTGCATGAGAAGCCTCAACTTCACACTGAATAACACATTCACAGGCAGCAAGCATTTCTAATTTCTAATTGAATGGGATGGACTGTAAATGCCTTTCTGTGGAAAGCATTCAATATATCAAATCTTTATTACTTACACAGGCAGCTTTGCAGCAGTACAAAACATTAAGCTATGAAAATTAATTTGCCACTTGTTTGTGATGACAGGACACTTTTATTCTACTGTATCATCTTACAGTTAAAAGACTGAAAGAGAAGTTAAAGGGGACCTGTCAGCCAGACATAAAAAGATTTGTAATAAAAGTCCTTTTCAAATTAAATGTGAAATCCAAATTATTTTTTTTATTAAAGCATTCATAGTTGTTGTAAATCCATTTAAAACTCTCAGCTGTCAATCAAATATTGCCTGCCCCTCCTCTATGCCTTAGGCATAGAGGCGGGGCAAGCTATTACTTTCACTTTCCATTCAGCACTTCTTAGATGTCACTGCTCTCCCCACATTCCCCCATTCTCTTTACCATTTAATTGTGTAGCCAGTGCATGGGGATGGATATCAAGTCCCCCATTCTGGTGCACAAACAAGACTTTAAGATGATGAAATGCTTGCCTTAATAACAGTGTCCACAAAATGGCTCCTGCCTGCTTGCTATAATTATGAATTCCTAGACCAAAGGACACAAGATTCAAATAATTTTTATAGTGTAATTAAAGTTCATTTTGCTTGACTAATGTGATAAAATAGGATGTGAAATTATTTTTTGGGGGGACTGGTCCCCTTTAAAGGGGTTGTTCACCTTTGAGTTAACTTTTAGTATGTGATAGTCTACAACTGGTTTTCATTCTTTTATTATTTGTGGTTTTTGAGTTATTTAGCGTTTTATTCAGCAGCTCTCCAGTTTGTAATTTCAGCAGTCTGGTTAAATTTAGTAAAAGACTGGGCCTGAGGCCTGAATAGAAAAAAGAGTAATACAAATTAGCAATAACAATACATTTGTAGCTTTACAGAGTATTTGTTTTTCAGATGGGGGTCAGTGACCCTCATTTGAAAGTGGGAAACACTCAGAAGAAGATGGCAAATAATGAAAAAGACTATTTAAAAATGAATTTCAATTGAAAAGCTGCTTACAAATTCACATTCTGTAACATACTAATTGCTAACCTAAAGGTAAACTAACCCTTTAAAGAAGAACTTAAACCCCCTAATGTGAAAAGCCCCATCCACTACCCTCCATAGTGCCCCCTCCCTGCTTCCTTCCCCAGAGTTTTCTGGATAACGGGTTTGCAGAAAATGGATCCCATCCCTGTATATAAAATTCATATGTATGTATAACACAGAACATTAATACAGCAGCCTATTTGCCTCTGGCTGCCTCTATGAACTTAAAGCTGTAAAGCACAAGATACTCAGAAACCATTGATACAACAAATGCAACGTAGGTTTATAAACTGACATCAGGCAGCTGAACCAAGAAATCGGCAGCAGTGTTATATTCTGGTGAGTGAGCATTGCCCATGCAATAATGATGAAAATATTGCTGCCGTTGCATTTCTGTCAATAGTGGATTATTGCCAAAGCTTCTCTTCCATGGTAACTATCCATCTGGCTTATTTGAAGGAAAATCATTGCAGAATAATGACCATTAATGGTTTATTTGAAGAAGTTGGAAACTGCCACTTTTAGTATGAGTACTTTTTAATTTAGTCCTTTTTAATTGGTCTTCCTTATTTATTTTATATTGTTTTTGAATTATTTGCCTTTTTCTTTTGACCCTTTCCAACTTTTAAATAGGGATCACTGACCCCATCTAGAAACAAATGCTCTGTAAAGCTACACATTTTCTTGTTATTGCTACTTTTTATGATTCGTCTTCAGATCCTATCCTATTTATGTTGCAGTCTCTTATTCAAATCAATTCATGGTTGCTAGGGTAATGTGAACACTATCAACCAGACTGCTGAACCTGCAAACTGGAGAGCTGCTGAATAAAACGCTAAATAACTCAAAAACCAAAAATAATAAAAAACAATTTCAAATTGTCTCAGAATATCACTCTCTACATAATACTAAATGTTAATTTGAAGGTGAACAACCCCTTAAATGCTTCCATTAGACAACTACAAAGGTAAAGCGGATTCATGTGTCTTTAAATGAAATGTAAATGACATAGCAAAGTGTTAACTTGTATTTCCACAACACATCGCTCAAGTAAACTGCATCCCATGGCACAGCTTGTTCATTTCCATTTACCTCTGCATACAATACTGTGCAAAAAACCCAGACTCGCAGAAAAATAATAATATATACTTACACCCCAAGAGAACATGCCTAAAATATCCCAAAATTACAAGTCCAAAAAATACAAGAAAATGCCAGAGGCACATTCCCTTTAACACATTGAAAACTTCATTCTCTCACACTTAGCCAAAGAGTTGCAGAAGGAAATACAATTCCCGAGGATGCGACTCAAATAATTGAGATCATAATTGTATAAGAGCCATTAATCCACTCCATTTTTTTCTCAACTGAATTTCTGCTTCTCATGGGTGGGTTTTATATCAGGCATATTACAAAGTCATCAGTGGGAATTAAATATAACTGTGGCAGAGTATCTAAAACGTCAATATGTCTTCTCCAGAAGCTGCTGGTTAATGGCACTTGTCACCTCATTTGAAGCAAAAACACTTGCAAATGTCACTATAAAAAGAGCTGAAGCCCAACCAATACAGAGTTTAGGGCTTATTTATAATGTATGTGAAGCTTTTTTATTTTAACGACTGGGCAGTTATTATTATTATTATGTATTGTATTTAGAAAATGGCAAGTAACAGAAGTGCTCCGTTGCAGAGCTCCCCGCTTCTTTGCCATGACAGTGGGGTCAATGGCTGAATTGTGACATCAACATGCTGTGTGGTGACTCGGAGCAGCGTGGCATCATCACTTTGCGGCCTGGCATGAAAATTCTAAATAAAAGGACCTAAAGACCCAATTCAATGCTCGATTATAGGTCTTACGTTGGTGAGTTCCTGGGTGTGCTATAGTTATTATACTATAGCATGAAACCACAATGTGGGAATGGAGGTATTTGTGCTGGCCTGTTCCCCTGCCAGTGATTATAGCAATAAATAAAAAGAGATACCAATACCTGCAGTTTATAAGTGGGGTGTTCCCAGTTTTATTGTGGTGCTCTGGACTCACCTGTGTGTCCAGAGCACCATAATAAATATCAGAACACCTCACTTTTGAGCTGCAGGTTTGGTTTCTCTTTTTTATTTATAGTTATTATACTAACTGATCCTTGGTTCCTAAACCATCTGTCTGATTCTGACCCTTTTGCCTGGACTTTTACCTTCAGCATCTTAAGCCTTCAGTGTATTGAACTTTTCCTGTCATTCTGCACCAGCTTCCTCCTTGATCCTGAATGCAACCTTAGAGCCGCTAGGCCCTGACACCAACACCTATAACAATAAATTGTAAGGCTATAGTAAAGGGAGTCGCACCCTTACTGTAACTTGTAGCTTTACACCAATAATGTGCTCCAGGTGAGACCTTATTTCTCAGGGGTTGAGGAGGCAGGGTGTTGTACAACTGTAACTGTATACAGTGCGCAATAAAATTGGTTCTTTGAACGATAACTGAGCAGATATTTTAACACAGATCCACATGGGAGAATAGTGCAACGATACAGAATACAACCATGGTGTAATAGTTAATACATTCTCACAATGCAGACCAATTGTAGAGTCATCCCTCTAGTAGTGCTTGAGAGGGGAATATCAGTCTACCTAGAGTTTCTCCTGTTTCTTCTGGGGACACCTCTTATACGGAACCCAGGTGGGATCTGTCTAAGTCCCTATTCAATGTCTCTGATTCCCTGACTAGGCAATAATGCCCTTGGGATCTAATCCCTTCTATCACTCCTCGGTGGAACCAATGCTGCTCAATATAGTTAGCCCTAATCTGTCTTTCTCTCCTAGAGAGACTATTACAGGATCTAGCTACACCTTCTTAGTCCTGACTAATGATGGCTCCATGGGAGGCTCAAATCTTTAACCCTGGCAAAAGCCTCTAGCAGAATCTTCCTTAGCCCACATGGCTCAGGCAATATATATTATAGCACAGCGCCACTTAGCAACAAACCTGGGATAGCTAGTGAATATCCAGGATCCAGGAAATGGGGAATTACTCCCTTCCTTAGACTAAGGGTCTCCTTTGTGCATAACCTTTGTAGAAATGCAAAGTAAATGAGGATACATTTACCAGTCTCCTATATTACAATAAAAAATGTACATGTTAAACTTACAGATAAAATACAGAACACAATAACCTATTCATTTAATATTAATTAATATTAAAAAACTGAGCTGTCAGAGTCAGAACCAGACAGGCGGAAACCCAAGTTCAGAGACTGCTGGACTGCTTTAAATTTCAAGACCATAGGTTTGAATATTCTTCTAAAAGAAGCCAGTGCAAAGAATGGCAGTGTGGCATGGCTGATGCATAGGAGACTGGGAGCAGCATTTATTATGCAACGGAGAGGTGACATCACATCACACCAGGTCCTACAACAAGGCACAAACTGAGAAAATAGATGAAAAATTGAGTTTGAACTATTAACAGTGGCACTTGCGCCCATCCATAAATGTTCCTTTGCAACTTGTACCAAGTACCAAAGTGTCCGGGCTGGTCTGGACCCAATCGAATGCACGAGACAGTAATTCCAAGGCTCCTTCTCAGTTCACACCCAGTGTTACAGCTGACGTATTGGCTCTGCAATCTTATATTTTTTTTAAAAAAGTATTTTAAGTGTCAGAAACTTGATTTTATATATATATATAACAGACTCATCTGCCCTTTTTATATTGCTTTCTCCTCAATCGATTCCCTCCCGAAATCACTTGATGAAATGATTGATTTCTGTTCATCCAAAGCCAGTCTTTTATTGGATAATTCCCGTTTCAGGAGGCTATAAATATTTAATTTAGCAATGAATACAAATGTCATGTTATTCAATTTGTAAAGAAATCAATGGTTAATAACAAATGTTCTTCTAAATTATCACAGCCGTAGTTCTGCACTGTTATATGCAATATTGCAAGAAGGAATTATACCTGTAAGCATTAAAGCAGCCAGGAATATGCTTTGAGGCAATGGCGCTTGGGGCATCTTCCAGTGTTTAGTTGACAAATTTCCATAGAATGGAATAAAACAAAGTAGAGGCAATAGTCACTTTATTCTTGCCATAAATGTATGAGCAAGAACTTACAGTTAAACTTTTCAACTTGCAATTCTTATCGAGGCCAATGTACCACTGCCAAGGCTTACGACTATATTGTAAATTGAGATGTTTAATTGCCCCAAGCCTTATACTTAAAGGGATCCTGTCATCGGAAAACATGTTTTTTTCAAAACACATTAGTTAATAGTGCTGCTCCAGCAGAATTCTGCACTGAAATCCATTTCTCAAAAGAGCAAACAGATTTTTACTATATTCAATTTTGAAATCTGACATGGGGCTAGACATTTTGTCAATTTCCCAGCTGCCCCTGGTCATGTGACTTGTGCCTGCACTTTAGGAGAGAAATGCTTTCTGGCAGGCTGCTGTTTTTCCTTCTCAATGTAACTGAATGTGTCTCAGTGGGACATGGGTTTTTACTATTGAGTGTTGTTCTTAGATCTACCAGGCAGCTGTTATCTTGTGTTAGGGAGCTGTTATCTGGTTACCTTCCCATTGTTCTTTGGTTTGGCTGCTGGGAGGAAAAGGGAGGGGTGATATCACTCCAACTTGCAGTACAGCAGTAAAGAGTGATTGAAGTTTATCAGAGCATAAGTCACATGACTTGGGGCAGCTGGGAAATTGACAATATGTCTAGCCCCATGTCAGATTTCAAAAATATAAAAAAATCTGTTTGCTCTTTTGAGAAATGGATTTCAGTGCAGAAGGCTGCTGGAGTTGCCCTATTAACTTTTTTGAAAAAAAAACATGTTTTCCGATGATGGTTTCTGATGGTTATTAGTGATGTGTGGGCTGGCCTGGAACCTGCGGGGCCCACCTGTTTACCCACAGTTTGGATGGGTATGGTCTGAATTCCACACAAAATTTCAATGACTGGTTCAGGCCAAGCTCATCCTTCCTCCCTCCCTGCCTGCATCGTTTAAAGATGATAATCCCTACCTAGTTTTTTTCAGAACATTTATAGATATTTTTTACAGATATTTATAAAGATTTTCAAAAAAGAAACTTAAATTGTGTCCAGAAGGGTCTGAGTGCAGTTGCAAAAGATTAATGTTAAATTGTGAGTACAATTTGTCACTTCAGGCAGCACAATTCTGCTTGCATTGTGGGGGAAAGCACTGCAATCTGGGTAAAACAAATATGGCAGTTGCTTGGAAACTGCACTTTTAATTTTGTATTTGTGGTTGTAAATTACCTCTGTTATCTACACGATCCAGCAATCATAAAATTGGGGGGTCACATTGTGTTTATTAGTGAGAGGTAGCACATATACATTACATGGCATTTCAAGGTAGGGATGGAAGTATGTGTGTCATTAAAGGAAAACTATACCCCTCAAACAATGAGGTCTCTATAAAAAGATATTACATAAAACAGTTCATATGTAAAACCCTGCTTCATGTAAATAAACCATTTTCATGATAATATACTTTTTTAGTAGTTTGTGCCATTGGGTTATCATACAGTAAATAGAATTGTATGATTCACGGTGCACACAAACAAAGCAAACAAACTATACTTGTTAGGTCACATGAGCCAATAAAGAGTTCTGTCTTTTGCTTCCACACTTCTTCCTGTTACAGTTAGAGCTGCAGTATTTCTGGTCAGGTGATCTCTGAGGCAGCACACATACCATCATGAAATGGTGGTTCAAGGCAAGAGATGTTAAAGGGCAATATTTACTTAAATATATATTCCAGTTTGATAAGATTCTTTAACATGTCACTCATCTGTTCCTCAAGTATTCATTTTGGGGGTATAGTTTTCCTTTAAACTTCCTATTTAACTCAATCACATTGCAGCCTCCCAGGGTCAGACTGGGCCAGCGGGACAGCCTTAAGTAAATTAAAATGTAAAGCAATGCACGTTGTGACGCAGCATGGGGGGAGGGGTTTGAAACTCCTTTTAATTCTATTAAGGTTAACAGGATCCTCACCCAAATGCCCATGGTAGAGTTCATAATGTAAATGTATATTAACTTCTATAAATCTAACTGGGTCTTTGTGCATCTCTAAATTGTAAAGCTACAATTAATAGTAGTTTGGCTTTACTAGGTCAGTAGCCATATTAACTGCATATAGGGCTATTTGTAGAGGAGGACTTGGGCCAGCTTTATATAACCGGGTATCATTGGCATAGAAAGATCACTTTTTAATCAGCCCAAGAATGAAGTGCGACTGCAACATAACCATCGGCTCCATTGTAACAGCAACAATTGGGGTGAATAGGGGCAGCAAATGAAAAAAACGGGTGCAAACAGCACTTGGGGCAGCTCTTCTGTGTCCCCCTGAACAGTTGGATGAAAGGCATCCTCAAGAGTCACTAACAAAGGACCCTGCAAAGGAATGTTGGATCCATTTTGCTTAACATCTCCTGCATGAAAAGCCATTTGAGTCAAAGATTTTGGTAGTGTCCAAGGACAACTGTATTCAAATAATGATTGGCGAATTTGTCCCGTTTCGCTTCGCCACGAGTCGCAGTGTTGCTAATTTTTCGCCAGTTTCGTGAAATTGGTGAAAAATTCACGAAACTGCGATTATAACGCCGACGACAGTTCGCCAGCGTAAAAATGGGCACCGGCATCAAAGTTGACACCAGCGCCCGTTAAAGTCAATGGGGGTCCGTTTATCGTCGCAATTGGCCGAAACGGGCGAATTCGCGCCTGACGACTTAATTCGCCCATCACTATATTCTAACCATTAATGACAATGAATCCTGTCTGGTATAATTTCACTAGGGAACTAATTACCCTGGCAAGACATTTTATGAGTTTTTTAGCTAAATCTTTGATCTTTGAGTCTGATATTTGAGTCTGTAAGTGAAACTGGGAGGCCTATTTATCAAAATTCGAATTTGTGTAATTTTTTTTCTACTTTGAATAAACTTAAAAAAAAACTGTTTAAATAGTCAAACATTTTAGTTTATTCAAAGTAGAAAAAAATCCAAATACAAAAAAAATGGAATAAAATATGGAATAAAATCATCGAAAAAAAACTTGAATACCTCCAATTTGTGAATTTACAAGCTCAAAGAACATTAAAAAAACTCAGATTTTACCTAGGAAAACTCATAGACATCTTCATAAACTGGGCAGTTTTTACATGCCAGATTTTTCTTCTTCAATTTTTTTGTGATTAAAAAAATTCACATTTGTGAGTTTTAGCCAAAAAAAATTGAATCATAGCAACAATTTGAATTTGAGGGTTGATAAATCACTTCCTTTAATTCGGACCCTTGCCTGTTTTAAGACTGCAATTACCTCCTCAAATCTTACTATCGTCAGCTGGGGCTCTTGGGGTGGAGGGTGTCTGATAATTTAGGAATCACTGATCTGGGGAAATTACCATAAGGGTAATGAATATGGTGGCAGTGAAAATATCTTAATATAATTGCATATGAAATGACTGACAGGCAGACCTCAGACCCAAAAGACACAAGCAAGAATGAAAACTAAACATGGGACCCCAAGTGCAGCAGCTCTACTCTACTCTACTCTCTGGTTGCCAGATTTCTCTTGCCCTGGCAACCAAATAGTAATTTATACTACAGAATAGGAAGGTAAATAATTGATGAAAAACTGGAAACTCTTAAAATAACCCTGTCGGCATCGAAGAAGGATAACAGCCCATTGATTTATGTTAACTGATTGTCATTATCCCTTTGATGGATCTAAATTTCCAAAACGTAATTCATCTTTTTCTGCCAAGAGACAGGAGTAGAAGTGACACCGTGAAGCTCAGAGTGAACAACGTTGCACTGGTTTGTGTATTCCAAGTCTGCCATATTCGCCTCCGCATCAGACAAAGAAGCGCCAAGCTTTTTGTTTTAAGCAGTAGTTTCACGTAGCAAATTAAAAGAGAAAAAAAAAATCTCATTTTGAGCTTAATGTACAGGGACGATGAACCTTTAAATGAAGCTTCTAGTTTATGAGTGGATTTTGTGATTAATTTAGGATTTTACCGATGATGTTAGTCACGAGGGAGTCTTATAAATAAGTATTTCTGTATGAGAATAAGTGAAGTGCGGTATACAGAGTAGCAATCATTCAGCTAATGAGACATAGCAGCAGCCAGGCCTATGCCTCTCTGATATGACTGATAAAAGGAAAAATGGCTTTTTATCGGAGGCAGCGCTTCCCTGTACAATGTTAGAACCTTCCACTCTCACTGAAGTGTTTCTAAATGCTGAAAACAAAGCCGAGAGAATGGATCCTGTTTCATCTCCTGCAGGTTATGACTCTGTGATCCATCACATCAAACGACCAATTCCCACCGCTGTGTGCTCTAATAATATCAATGCCGATATTCTCCATCTGGATTTGCACATACATTATGCTCGTGCAATTCTGCCATTATTTGTCTTGCCTTTTTTTTATACATTGACCATCCGTGTTCCAGGGGTCTGAAACGTTCCAGAAATAGCGGCAACTATCACCACTACTAGCCTAGTGCACCAAAAAACAGACAAGTACTTAGATAATATAAAAGAATAGATACAGGTATAGAATCTGTTATCTGGAAATGCTTTATTTAGAATCTCGTCTCCCATAGGCTCCATTTAAAGGAGAAGGAAAGGCTTTGTGCACTTGGGGGTGCCAAATGTTAGGCACCCCCAAGTGATTGTATTGACTTACCTGAAACCCCAGACTGGTGCTCCTATCAGCAGAAAACTGCACCGGCCTGGGGTTATAACAGTGAGCACCACCAAGCGATCTTTCCGTCTTGTTCTTGCTCCAAATTTCCCGACTTTGTAGTTAAAGTTCGGCTTTTCATTCTAATGCACATGTGCAGCCACATGAAGAAGACAGAAGAGGATCTCTCCGTGGTGCTCACTGGTATAACCAAAGTCTTTCCTTCTCCTTTAAATCAAATAATTTAACATTTTAAAACGTATTTACTATTTCTCTGAAATAACAAAACAGTAGCTTGTACTTGAACCCAACTAAGATATAATTCATCCTTTTGTGTGAAAAAAAATCCTGTTGGTTCTATTAAATGTTTAAATCATTTTTAGCAGACGTAAGGCATGGTGATTCAATTTACAGAAAAACCCCAGGAAAACCCCAGGTCCCGAGCAGGTTCCATACCTGTAATAAGGTTTAATCTACTTCACTGAGCCCGACTTACAAGAATATTTAAGGGGAGAGGCTGCTTTAAATTTGATTTGCTTTGATTACAGATACACTGTATGGCCAACATTATCCAGACATCTACCTGGCCAACATCTCATTCCTAAACTAATGGTATTAGTATGAAGCTTATTCTACCTTTGCTGCTAGAACAACCTTTAGCTTCTGGGAAGACTTTCCATTAGATCTGGTGGGATTTCCTCCATTAAGGGACAAAAGCATTAGTGAGGATGGGGATCAGGCCAAGCTCACAGGTGGCATTCCAATTGGTTATTACTGTAGGGAACAAAAATAGTAAACTTAATGGAGAATTCAACCCTAACGTTAAAAGAACCCTACCCCCCACCCCACATAGGCCCCCTCCCACCTCCCCCAGTCAAAGTGTTACCCCGGGCAAATGCCCCTAACGGTTTACTTACCCCTCGGTGCAGATTCAGGCATCACAGTTCACGGGCGCCATCTTTAGCTGCTTCGGTAATCTCCGGAATGAGACCGGCGCTTTGGCAATTTTTGTGAGTTTCGGCGCATGCACAGTTGTCGCGAGACAGAAAATTGATCCAACTGTGCATGCGCAGCCACGCAAATCTCATTCCGTAGATTTCCGAAGAGAAAAAAATGGCGCCCATGAACTTCGATCCCTGAATCTGCAACAAGGGGTAAGTAAACCGTTAGGGGCATTTGTCCGGGGTAACACTTTGACTGGGGGAGGAGGGAGGGGGGGTCTATGTGGGGTGGGGGTAGAGTTTTTTAATAAGGGTTTTGTTTCTCCTTTAAGAAAATAGAAAAAAGTTTGTGCTAGGATCGTAACAAACCCCCATAAAGAGGACTTAGACAATTAAATATACCACAAAAGGAGACATCTTTTTGTAGGAAACCTTGAATGAGGTCAGGGCTCTGTGCAGGCCAGTCAGGTTCTTCCACACCCACAGACACATTCTATATGGAGCTTCATTTGGGCATGGGGGGGCCTTCCTTACTGCTGCCAAGCTGGAAACATGGAATTGCCAATAATGTTGTTGCACAGTGTAAGCTTTCAATATAACCAGGGGCATTAACAGAAACCATGGAATATAGTCCCAATTATTTAGACACACTTTACCATTGGCATTATGTACTCAGGCAAGTAGTGTTCTCCTGGCATCAGGCAATCCCAGACTTTTCCATCAATCTGTCAGGCGGTGAAATATTTTTTTTTCACTCCACAAGACGTTTCCACTGCTCCAGAGTCCATTGGTGATGATCTTACACCACTGCACATGAAAGTTTGCCTCTGATCGCCCCACAAAACCCCATGATCCTTATAAATATTTCTCGTGGAGACACTGCTTCTGGAGACAGTTTGGAACTCAGCAATTTACCTTTGTTGAAATGCACTGTTTTTGGTTTGATTTGTCTTCTTTGGTTTAGTTTTATATTAAGGGAACAAACAGTTTAGAACCATCATGACTATTTAAGTCAGGCTTATCTTATGACACACGTGGAGCAGTAGTAACCTCCCTTTATTCTATAGAAAATGTCAGGTGAAAGAATATTAAAAAGAAAAAATGTTGTGGACAATGTTTACCTTCTTATCTTTGTTAATTCTAATGAAATAACTGTGATACATAAGCAGCTAGATATTCAGATATCAGAAATGTGTTTTGTGGATTTGTGAGCCAAATCATTTGGGTTTCCAGTTATCAGTGTATGGTAAGATAAGAGAAGAGAAAGGGAGAGCATGCGGATATTTTATCTGTTACCAGTTTTTACAGATTTCCTGCTTGAGACTGCTGAAGATAAAGCTACTGTAGATAGACATGCGCCAGGCTCTCAATCCTATTAACTGGCAGCTACAAACTCTGCTTTTTTTGTGTGAAAATGGAATACTAATTTTGGAGTAAGTTGCCTGAAGGCAGGAGCCACATAAGGCTCACACACATTTTATTAGAGTGTATATCCTTTTGTTTAATAAGATAAAGGGGCAGATTTATGAAAACTGGAATGTAAGAATTCAGAAGCATTCCTAACAGCTTGTATCACAATTGTTGACTTTCAGGACTGTCAGGAACAGATCAATGCGTCCGTCCATCAGAATGAGCTTAATTCCTTGATTTTACTTACTTTAATAAACATCATTCTGTTCTATGGGGGAAGGATTATGAGTGGTGCTTGCGTCACTGCAGTGGTACCAGACTATTATGTGAACACTGAGCAATGGAGATTTCAGTACACAATGCTGGTTCTGGATCTTTACCCAAACAATTGAACCAGGAAGTGAAGGAGATCCACATGAAGGTGAGAAGAGGTCATCATGGACATGCTTAGTTGGTACTCATTTGTAGTGATGGGTGAATTTATTCGCCAGGTGCGAATATGCAATGAATTTTCCGCATTTCGCCGCTGGAGAATTCGAGAAATTGCCGGTGACAATTCTGCTGCTCATTAAAGTTAATGGACGCCTTTAATTGTCGCTGGTGTTTTTACGCCTGCGATAATTGCCATGGAATTGTCGAACGGCTGCAAAAAAATTCATGTTTTGCGAATTGTTCGCCATTTTGTGAATTCCGTGGGAAATTCGAAAATTTTTCGGAGAAGCGAAACGGGAGAAATTTGCATATTACTATTCAATTCTAATGTCTTATCATTAGGGATGTAGCGAACTGCCGATTTGGTGTTCGCGAACGCCGTTTGCGAACACCGGCAAAAAATGCGAACGTTCGCGAACAGTTCGCGAACTTCGAACACAGCTAAAATCGTTCGATTCGAACGATCGAAGGATTTTAATCGTTCGATCGAAGGATTTTCATTCGAATCGAACGATCGAAGCCATTCGATCGAATGCTTTTCATTGGATCCAATGCTTACAATCGTTCGAACGAATGGAAATCGTTCGATTTTTAGCGGTCGAAGGAATTCGAATGGTCGAATGGTCGAACGATCGAACGCGAACTCAAACTGCGAACGTTCCCAAACGTTCGCGAACATTCGGTCGGACGCGAACGGTCGAAGTTCGGGCGAACAGTTCGCTACATCCCTACTTATCATTTGCTGTTAAGAGGTGCTTAGTTTTCAACACCTTGAAGTGAAGTCAATTGACCTGGGTGCTCATGGAAATAACAAACCTGCAGTAATACGAGCCTTTAGTAAGGTACTGAGCAAAGAAGCTCCTACCATGACATAACATATTTGCATGGATCCTAACCTTTCACGGGCAAAGGGAGGCTATGGGTACCCTTAAGTGTGACAACAACTTGGTGATCAGACCAGCTGACTAGGGTGTATTGATTATATTGTTAGATTATGCCTATAATAGGGATACAATTCTGTCTAGTGACCCAACTCTGAAATTCAAAAGGGAACTTGACCGCTTTCTAAACATGGCACATAGGGCAGGATGGATTGATATGGATGCACTCCAGTATATGACCACAAATGTATAGTAAGTAGAGGTATTACATAAGAGCAGAGTACATACTAATACCATCATTACATCTTTAGTGCAATGTAGAAAGCTGATACTGAATCTTTCATTTTGTTTATGAGAAGTCTTGCCATTCCATCCATGGGCTTCATTCTTTTGTGATGTTCATTTTTATTGAGCACTGGAAAAAAAGTGTTGTAAAATATTTTCTGATGTACTATTATCTATGAAACTTCTTGTATAAGTTCAACAATATCATTTCCAATATCCCTTAGGTCTAGGAGAATTACTCTATAACCTCTCAGGTCATGAGAAGCAGCTTCAAATTTTTGTTCTACCGTTGCTCTTTCCAGAAAAAAAAAACATAAAAAAAACAAAGCTGCAGCTTTAGCAACAGAATTACTGTGACCTGAACCTCAGGATACAAATAAATATAGTCCTGAACTTGCTACAAAGCCACAGAAATGAGCGCTGCTGAGCCCAGTAAATCCTCCGACTGCAGCAATTCCAAAAGGTGCAAAGTAAAATTCCATTAACATACCTGCCCATCTGTTTAACTGGAAGCACCAAACTAGCTCAGTGCTGGGGGAAATTGCAGTGCTAATAAAATGTTTTCTCTGATGCATTCATACCAGTCATAATAGTATTTTAGTTGAAATAAGCATCCTGCAAACAAAAATATGCATACATTCTTGAATACATGCTGAAAACACAAGCCAAATTTAGTTTGGAGAAATACTTTTTATTTAGGAGATATACATGGCATGTAGCATGATGTAGGAGACCAGTCCTGGCTGGCACTAACTGGGCCTTCAGAATTCTCCCCAAAATGTCCTCATCTAGCTGCTAGCACTTACTCGTTAGCTATAGCTACACCCCTAAATGGCTCAGGCATAGGCAGATTTTAATAAAGGCTTGGGAGGTCTCTGGAAACCAACACCAATGAACCTCTACAATGATTTTGAAGGAACTGAAACAGAGTTTGTCGTACTGTGTGCTCTGGTATAATTATCCATGATCAAATACAAAGTAGTTGTTATAGCGTCTAACTCCTCATCTTGCAGAGTAGTTTTGGGCTCCAGTCCTTAGGAAGGTCCAATAGAAAAGTGGGTCTGCCAGAGTAAAGTACAGGCCGGTCCATGTACAACCACCTTTATGGGTCAATTTATCAACTTTTTGTTTTTTTGACCATCCATTAAAACCATTGGGACATCAATAGGTGTTATTAAGTGAATCTCCTCCCTCACTCCATGGGGCAAATTTACTAAAGGGTGAAGTGGCTAACGCTAGCGAAAATTCGCCAGCGTGACGTCATTTCGTTACTTCGGCGATTTTCTAACGGGCGCTGGTGTAATTTCGCTAGCGAAGTGGACCTACTCTAGCGCTACTTCAAACCCTTACACCAGGCTATGTTGTGCTATGGCGAAGGGACGTAACTACGCTAATTCACTAACTTGCGCATTTTACTGAACGTTACCTCTTGAAGTAAGCCCTATCTACTCTATAGTGTAGATAGGGCTTGCTTCAAAAAAAGTCCCAAAAAACTATGGCATATTTTACTTTTTTAAGGGTGATAGGCTGAAAAAGCTTGTCAATCTTTTTGGAGTACCCTCCTTCCCCCTACATTTCCTAACATATGGCACCTAAACTATACACTGGGCACAAATAACAACTCTATTTTATTTTATGAAACTTTTCCAGGCTTGTGTAGTGCAATGTATTTGCTGCTACATATACATCCATTCATCTTTAACTTGGCGCTGTATGCAAATTAGGCATCGCTAGCGCAACTTCGCTACCTTTCGCCTCCCTGAGTGCAACTTCGGATTTTAGTGATGGAGAAGTGAGGCGAAGTGCTGCGAAGCCAACGCTGGCGCAACTTCGAAGGTAAGTACATTTGCCCCCATACAGTTGTCTGTTGAATATGTTGAGATGCTCACCTATATATTTTGAGAGAGACCGTTGGTGTGAAATATGCTTTTTCAAATCTGATCTTCCTCTCGTGGTCATGACTACTTCTGGTTGAACCAAATGTATCCAAACTCTTAATATTGTTTATCTTATTTTCTCCAAGACCACTCTAATAAATAATAACTGGCCTATACTCAGCAGTGGCATGCTTTTTACGCTAAAGGGTTAAGGAATGTGTGGGAAAGAATATACAGCCAGCACAGGAGAAGTTAGAAAAACAAAACTCAGAACCGTGGGAGGAAGGCAAAGCAAACTGATTACGTATAGGACAAGACAACCTTCCTAATGGAGGTCAAACACATTACATGCTGTACTGTAACAAGATAAAGACTCATTTAGTTGTTTAATTAAGAAGATGCATTTGGTTGCCTTGTGGTGGATACGGCACCGTATGTCTGAAGCACTGCTCCTGCCTCAATGCAATACGGTCTAGAATTACAGCAAAGAAATATGACCCGGGCTGCTTGTGTCTTATGACTTTACAAAGGGAAAAAGTGATTTTTCATAAGTCTATTAAATCTAATATTTTGCCTGAATATGTTTAGAGTTTTGGTTATTTTGAATTTAGGTGCAGAGGATAAAAATAAAATACAGTCACTAAAAAATCATCAACAACGTAATCGAGCACAGATGGCATACACCCACATATAGCCTTAGAGAGCCTATGGGGATTTGGTAAATGGCATCATCACATCATTACTCTAGCAATGTGCATCCTAGAGAAGCCTCCCATAATAAAAATAAAAAAAAGTGTGTACATGTGCATATTATTTGCATATATAATTTATTATATTCACATTGCAAATTTTAAAACGCACATTTTTAAAAGGGGACATACTTCACGACTCAAAATTGTTCTCATCTCATAGCAATAATGAATACTATAGCTTAAAATATTACCTTTTTATTGGAGCACCCATAATTCCAATCTGATCCCTGTTTCAAAGGAGTTGTGGGCATGTCCTAACAATCATTGGCAGAAGCACAGCAAGTGGTGGGTAGCCAATCAGAGCCCTAGATTCATGCAGACAAAGATAGGAAGTTCCTTGTCAGGTCCACCTAGTTGCTGATTCGTTTCTATCCTACAGTCCAAGAGCTGTACATCCTGGAAAAGGAGCCAGCAACAAAATGGAACATATAATCAGCTCAATAATTTTCGCAGCACATTCCTTCTATATTTAGATTAGTGATGGGCGAATTTATTCGCTAGGCGCAAATTCACGGCAAATTCCCACTATTCGCGTAACTGCCGACGTCCTAAAATAAAGGAGCCCTTGGTACTTTTTTTGGACGCTGGCGCCGTTTCGAGAATTCCCCAGGAAATTTGTGAATTTTTACGGCAAAGCGGGACGGGACAAATTCGTCCATCACTAATTTAGATAAAACAATGCATCATTCTTGTTTAATATGCAATTTCCCCTTTAAAAATGGTTGATAGTTTATCCAGTTTTATTACGTTGTACAGAAGTAATACATGCTTGTTCATGGCTGCCCTGGATAACTTCTAATGTCATTATACAGGTATGGGATCGGTTATCCAAAAACCTCCAAATTACGGGAAGGATAACAGGTCCCATACCTGTACTGGAAGAGAGCTGGGCACTGAAAGCTAAACTGAGTTGTTGTAGATATTCTCACAACGTAACACTACTAGGGTTTGCTCTCTATAAACTATGCAGTGTGGATTATTGCGTAGTATAAAACCTGTAGCAAAGAGATCAAACAGAATTGCCCCCCCCATGCCCCACCTGTCTTTTACTGTATATTTAGTAGGGATGCACCGAATTCAGGATTTGGTTAGGGAACCAAATCCGAATCCTAATTTGCATATACCAATTAGGAGTCAGCTCGGTATTCAGCCGAAGCTTCCGCGACGGATTTGGGGGTTCAGCCAAATCCAAAATAGTGGATTCGGTGCATCCCTAATATTTAGGGGTACCTTGACCTCTATGTCTTGCCTGTACAGTACAGTGGTGGGAATAGAATACATGACCACATGTTCTAGTTGCTCATAGAGTGATCTACGGCTTCCCTCGCTTACGCTGTATTGGTAACTTGGGGAACATCTGGAGGCAATAACACTTCCTCTGATACTTTCCATTAAACGCATTATTCTGTGTTTCTATCAATTAAGTAAAAAGGAAATAAAAATACACACACAGAATGTTACAGCAGATTTTGTATTTGTAACTGTCTTATGATAAAGGAAGAACTGCAGAATCTGATATCAAAAATACACATTTTAGGTGCAGTGAATGTGCTGCTAATCCATTTTTTTCACAATGTGCAATCTAATCAACTTTCCAATACATTAATGCCAAATCTGGATTGATAGTTGTTTTTTTTTAATGCAATTGCAATTGAAAGTAGTCTGTTAGTCCTTGCAGCACTGGTTCTGCTCCAGGTCAGTTAATCAGCTGGTCTCTGCTACACTGTTTCAAGAAGCGGAATCGGCAGTACAAAGAATAGAAAGGGACAAAACAATTACGTTTACATCATTTTGAAAGGCAAAACCATCAGTGGAGAGAAAAGAAAGGCTCAGATACTGATATGGATATAGTAATTATATTTCCAAGTAACATGGAATATTTTTAATGAATGGTTTTTGGAAAGTTGCTTAGAATTACATATGCAAGTAATGAAATTAGAGGTGGAGATCCTTATTAATAGCGGCAGCTTTTGTAAATAAAATGTTGCCTTTATTATGCCACTACAGTTGATGTTGCTTTATAGGCATTAGAGTATGTATTCAGCTCTCCATAGCTTCATCCTCGCTGCTTTCCAGAAAATCATCCTCCACATCCTCAAGGGCATCGTCCTCAGCATCCGAGTCTTCCAAACCTTCCTCCCCACCCAGCTCACTTAGCAGTTGTTCGACATGTTCCATGAGTTCGGAATCGTCAGACTTCAGCTTGAGGTAGAGCTAAAAGTGAAACATAACGGGGGCTGGTTAGCTAGCGGTAGTCTATAGCGGTACTAATTGCACAAACCTCACTAATGGGCGGAAAGCAGCATTGGCTTAAAAGCATTTGCAAATTCCGGCACAGAAAGAAAAGCTATGCAAACACCTCATCTCATTTGGAGAGAGAAAAGTAGAAGAAATAAGCAAGAAAATATTTGCTGCAGGGTAATTTGCTTCTAGCAGTAACATGAAAATAAGGCGCCAGCTGTGCTAAGAGTTTGGGTGAGTACTTCTTGTACAGAGCCTGTGACAACACAGCTTCAAACTTTGAAGTCGCAAGGACAAAGAGAGCAAGATAAATGTCATTAAATAAAAAGTGAATCAGACTTTACAGTCTTGGAACCATGTAAGGAAACAATAATGCATAAAGCAAGAAAGATCTGGCAGTCTGCAAATATCTGCCCAGCACCCAACAGGACAGGCCCATTCTTGTGCCTTTATCTGATAGCAAATATCATATATATTTATTTGTGTATGAGAAAGAGACATTGCACATTGTAGCACTTTGATGAGGAGACAGTAACAAAATCATTTCTGACATCCAATAGAGCAGGAGCAGTACGGTTCTGTATGGTGTGACTGTTGGTGTCATATAACAGTTATATTTTGCTTTATTTCTGTTTACTATCTCCTGTAAACCTCATTTGCATGTTCATTAGTCGGCTGTAATGATTCTGCCACAATGATCTGTTTGTTTTATTGAAAATTCATTAAAAACATTTAAATATGAACATAGTTATATAGCTAGTTTGGGTTGAAAAAAAGACCGAAGTCCATCCAGTTCAACCTCTCCAAATGAAACCCAGCTCACATATATACACACACATATATAAACTATATATAAAAATATCTATACGAATTGTAGATTTTAGTATTATGGCAGCCTTGGCTATTATGCCTGTTTAGGAATTCATCCAAACCCCGCTTAAAGGCATTAACAGAGTATGCCATTGCAATGCCCTGGAGCTTTAAAAGCACCATTAAAGAAAGCAAATTCACCGGGTGTGCCAAAATGTTAGCTGCTTAGCTGTCACCCGCTGCTCTTCAAAAAAACAGAACAGTCTGGGGTACTGTTTTCTAAGAGCCACAATCTTTTCATTATCTCATGTATCCAATGAGTTGGCTCTAAGAGAGTGCATGCTCAGTACAGGAATCTCAGGAAATAAGTTCTGAGCACATGTTAAACAGATAAGACCTAAAACACAGGAAGAAGATGGCGGCACACAGCAAGCAGTACCCCAGACTGGTATGATTTTGCTAGAAGAGGAGAAGCAATGCAGGTTAGCAGGGAAGTGACTAGAATTACTGGGGTGCCTAACAACTTGCCACTCAAAGATTTTACCTTTCCTAATCTTTTAAGGTCTGTTCCATCTGTATTCCATGCAACCAAATAATGCACCTTCATTAACATCTGCCTATTATTATATAAAGGCAACATAAAAATGAAGGAAAATCTAGGTATTTATCGGCATAGACGTGTATCACAGTAACCATGCTCCAACAGTATCAATTCTATTTCTTTTTCATCTCCAACAATAATTGCTTGCTGTATGTTGAGCCCATATGCAAAACATGACGTACACATGACTCTCAACATGCAGATGGTCAGGCCTCTATGTTATAAAAGAAAAATACAGGTTTTATTTTTTATAATTGTGTGAAATAGATACATAAAAAGTAAATCTGAGTGATCGGATATGAGCAGAATGTTTATGGATCCACAGGGCACGACAGGCTAATAAATGTCTTGATATACAACCACTCCTGATCAGTTCACCAGAAATAAAATACTTTTTTTCACTGACTTTCTATGTTCTATTTGTAACCAGTTTTCTAATAAAGGAAGTTTATTAAAGGAGAAACAAACCCTTAATTCTGTCCAGCGGAGTTCACGGGCACCATCTTCAGCCGTTTTGGTAATCTTCGGAATGAGACCGGTTCTTCGACAATTTTCGTGAGTTTCGGTGCATGCGCAGTTGTCACGAAACAGAAAATTGCTCCAATTGCGCATGCGCCACTTAGCCGGTCTCATTCCGAAGATTACCGAAGAGAAGAAGATGGCGCCCGTGAAATCCGCTGGACAGAATCTGCACGGAGGGGTAAGGAAAGAGTTCGGGGCATTTGCCCAGGGGGGTAGCTAGGCTGAGAGGGAGGGGGATCTCTGTAGGGTAGGGTTTTTTTTTTATTAAGGGTTTGTTTCTCATTTAAAGATTCATTTTTTACCTTCTTATGTCTTACTGCAGCAGCTCTGGGAGGGGGGGGGGGTCACCGACCCTGTAAACTGTTCTACATCGATAAATTAGTCAATACATTTCTGATCTTTGTCCCTGCTGAGCAGAATCCCTGGGTTTCATTACAGGCAGCTGTTAGAATTGATACAATAGTTGCTAATACTCCAGAGATGCTGCGGAGAAATGTATCAACTAAAGTCACAAATTATAACTGTTCAGAATCTGCAAGAAACACCACAGACAGGAACATTAAACTTTCATTTTGTACAAAAATAGAAAGCAATTTTTTCTGGTGAACATCAGAAATGAAAAAAGTGTTGGGAGGGTGAACAACCCCATTAAACAACTGCCTGTTGCCGAGGTAATTTGAAGTATCAGTGGGCATGGCATATATACAAATTAAGCAAATAATTCTTCATTATTAGGCACAATCATTTATCTTTAAAGGAAATATAAACCTGCCAAACCAATGAGTACAGTTGCTCAGATCTCATGATTCACATGATTTGTTTTTAATATATATAAGCCTTTAAACTGCTAATATGCTGAATTTATAACAACAGGGCCACCTGCTATATATAGTACAGCCAATCAGACACAGACAATAGAAAATTAAGTTAATGAGAAGAGGAAAGACTTGTGTTGTTGCTATGTTTAGAACTGATCTGAGAAACACCAGGTCTTCTCAATAACATTTTTTTAACTAAGGGGCAGATTTATCAAGGGTTGAATTTCGAAGTACAAAAAATTTCAAAATTCAATGATTCTAACAATTTTAGCGTACGATCAAAGGATTTTTATTTGATGTGTAAAACTTTAAAAAAAGCTTGTAGAAGGTCCCCATAGGCTAACATAGCAATTCGGCAGGTATAATTTGGCGAAGTATTGAAGTCAAACTTTTTTTTAAAGAGACAGTACTTCGATTATCGAATATTCGAACGATTTTTACTTCGAATCAAAGTCGAAGTAAATTCGAAGTCATAGTGGCCTATTAGATGGTCGAAGTATCCAAAAAATTACTTCGAAATTCGAACTTTTTGTACTTCGAAAATTCACTCGAACCTTAGTAAATCTGCCCCTAACTCTTTCGACGACTGAACCCGGCGCTGCCTAAGAACTATCTGTGTACGTTTTGGTGGTGGAGGGCTACCATATTCCCTTGTAAAACTGCTGAAGTGTACATGCTGATAACAAAAGGTTCAGCCTTTTAAAGTGCACTACGATGGTGTGGCGCCATTATACCAATATGTATAACCCAATGACATGGGGCAAGAACATTAACTATTACGAGGCTGTTGGAATTCAAATTACATGTCACATAAACAGTGCACAAACTGCACAATAGCCTTGAAGTTACAGTACCTTACGGGGGAAATATAGTCTTGATCCTACACTACAATATCAAATTCAGACGTTTTTAATAAATAATTATTATAATTAGGATATTTCAACAATGACAGAACTGACAACATAGGTGGTAAGATGGATAAGATGTCAGAGTAGCCCAGTTTGGGGCAGCAGAAAAGACACTTTACATACAATTTCCAGACTTGCTTTCCCTAAAATCCATATTGTAATTAATATGTTGCTCTATCAACAATGGCAGGTCATCAAATTCCACTTTAATAGTTCAAAGGGCAGAGGTATATTTTATACTGACAACTATTACACATAACCTTTTAGCACTTTGTGTGTCCTACATTAAATCATATAACTGGTCATTTAAAATCATCTTGCGCTTCTTTTTCCCCTGGCAGCCCGAGCTACAATCATTTAGGTATCATTTGCAGATTAAACCACAAGCGCTTTTCCATTTTGGATAGTCCATACTTTATTTAAATTTGTCTCTGAAGAACAGAAAGACAGGCCGAATAGGCTTCACTGTTGACCTTGTCCAAGATTAAGCGAGCTCTGGAAATTACTGGTATTAGTCACCAATATTTCTCAAGTGTGATAAATCCACCAGAGCTGAGTATGACCCTGTCAGGTATTCTTTCAGTTAAAAGGAAAAAGTGACTAAATGTAAGCTACTTTTATATGATACAACATATGGAGAGCTTCTAGAAGGGTTATGATGCTTATAATTAATAGAAGTGGTATCAAATAGAAAGGTGCAAAACATACAGATGGAGCAAACTTTATCAGCTTGGCTGCTTCTCCACCAGTATTTGCAAAAAACTGCGGTGAAAAGCATGTTTGTTTTGCCGATTTGCTACTTTGAACAATAGGCAAGGGAAGGAAAATAAACAACTTATTTTGTTTTATGTTACTAGTCTTTAACCCGCTCGTTAAAGGAACAGTAACACCAAAAAGTGTTTTAAAGTAATGAAAATATCATGTACTGTTGCCCTGCGCTGGTAAAACTGATGTGCTTCAGAAACACTACTATACAGGCTGTCCCCGGGTTACGTACAAGATAGGGTCTGTAGGTTTGTTCTTAAGTTGAATTTGTATGTAAGTTGAAACATATACATTTACTTATTAAGTGCAACAGATGTTTGTCTTAACATATTATTTTTTATTTTTACCTTTCTGTGCTCTACAGTAGACAACACGCTCCAGAGGGGATTGGGGCAGGTGGTTTATTAAAGCTAAATGCTAATAAAGGCCAAGCAAACCATAGTATGTTAATGTAATAGCCCCTGTATGTAAGTGTGAGTTGTATGTAAGTCAGGTGTATGTAACTCGAGGACTCCCTGTAGTACATATAAACAAGCTGCTGTGTAGCAATGCCGTGAATTGAAAAAAAGCCAATGTGGCACAGGTGTGGATAACAGATAACACCATTATGTTCTACAGAGCTTATCTGCTGTGTAACCTGAGCATTTTCTGCTTTGAATTGCTTCCCCCATTGCTACACAGCAGCTTATTTATATAAACAATAGTAGTGTTTCTGAAGCAAACACGCCCGTTTTACCAGTACAGGGGAACGCGGCATCATATATGTATTACTTTCAAAAAAAAATATTTTTTTTTGACGTTGCTGTTCCTTTAAGAAGGACACTTTTTCTTATTCGTTTGAGTGGGATATGAAAACACAGACAGGCTCATTTACATCCGCAAATGCAATAAGCAAAGCAGTTTTGGACTGGGCCGAGGGGAAAACCGGGAAAAAACCTGGTGGGCCCGGGCTCTTTTGGGCTTGCCGGCCCAGATACGCTTCTTGGTGTTGTGCGACCCCTCTTTGTCGGAGGTTGCAGCAAAATAAACATTTTGCACATGCGCACAAACGCTGCGCCGCGTGCTTGCGCACTGACATGGTGCCGTGCGCACACGTAGAGACCCGGCACATCGATGCGGTGCACTAGAGCGCCAGCGGGGGCCGGAGGGGGGCCCTGGGGCAGTAGCCCCGGTGGGCCCCAAGCCACCCAATCCGACCCTGAAGCAAAGTGCAATTTTTTCTCCCTGAATTCCACCTTTATTGTGGCGTAAAGGTGCATTGAATCACACAATTATCCAAATCAACACAAATGCGCATGTGCTTTGTTGCAAATTGGGTGCAATTTTGCTGAAATTCTGCCTGGTGTCATTTCTGGTATTTGGCACGGGATGCTACTGTGTTTTCTCTGTAATAATAAAACAGTACCTTGTCCTTGATCCAAACTAAATTATAATTAATCCTTATTGGAAGCAAAACCAGCCTATTGGGTTTATTTCATGTTTAAATTATTTTCTAATAGACTTGTTCTCTGTTCTAGTAGAAGTAAACTTTGGAGAAGCCGCACACCACACACTCCCAAAGGTTCTTTTCCTGGTGCCCAGTGATAGAGGAATCGGCCGCCTCACAACAAGGGTAAGAAGAATTTCACCGGCACACAGGAGTTGCAATAGCAGGGCAAGCCCTTGCAATTTTATTATGCAGTAGTGCAACGTTTCGGGGTCACGCCCCTTTGTCAAAGGGGCGTGACCCTGAAACGTTGCACTACTGCATAATAAAATTGCAAGGGCTTGCCCTGCTATTGCAACTCCTGTGTGCCGGTGAAATTCTTCTTACCTCTGTTCTAGTAGATCTGTTCTCTGGAAAGCCCCAGGTCCCGAGCATTTTGAATAACAGGTCCCATTCCTGTACTGTATAAAAATAGATATTTCCCTGTCAAAGCACCTGGAACATTTCTTACAGATGTTCTGCCAGAACTGCATAATTTTCTATTTTAAAATGTTTTATGTTTATCTTGTTATAGAAGGATCTTTAATATATAATCCACTTCCTGAGAAGTCCAGTCATTGTCAATAAACTGGAGGCAGTTTCAGAAGGAGCTGTGTTACTCTATGGGGGAAGAATATCCCAACGTTGTGTTGCTATTTTTACACAGCCCTGCAGTTACACGGCATTGAACAAAAGCACAGTCTCCGTCCTGCGGATTTACTTTATTATTTTGATGCCTGAAGCATAAGGAGGAAAATACTATATTTTAGGTCACAACTATGTGACAAGGAGATAAACTGCATGCATCTGAATGTGTCCCCAGCGTTAATTCCCAAGGAGAAAGGATTCCTTCCCTGCAGCAAGCGTCTATTGCAATGTCACACAGTCAAATACTGTAACCATACATTGTGCTCCTCCGTGATCCACTCTCTCCGGTGAGCAATGCTGCGGCGATTGTAGAAGGGGAATTTATTTCTGCATAACGTAGGGTACATCACTGCCACAAAAGCATGTAAAGTAGTACCCCCATTTTTTCATTTTTTCAGGGGCCAACAAAAATGGCGTACAATCTGGGAAAATGTACTTTGCATTATTTATTGGTAGGACCACATAAAACGGTAAAAATTAGGAAAATAAGGGTATGTAAAATTAAGGTTTCACTGCAAACCGCCATGGCAGGTGCTATACTAGGGTTGCCACCTGTCCGGTTTTGACCCGGACAGACCGGTATTTTGAGGGGCTGCCCGGGTCTATACTTCGAAATAAGGAAAACCGGGCGGGATTCCCTTGATTGACACGGCGATCAGCCAATTGCTGATTGCCACGTCATAGCCCCGCCCACTGGCATCACGGGTCCGCCCACTGACGTCACAGACACGTCCACTGACGTCACTGATCCTTCTCTGTTGACCGTTGTGTACAGTGATTTTTGTTTTGCTCTATTTGTAACCGGAAAAAAGAAATGATAAAAATTCAAATAAAAAAAAAAGTATTCATTTTGGGGGTTTAGTTTTCCTTTAATCTACAATAAAAAATATATTTTTATGACATTTTTTGTGGAGTTTTCTGAGTGCCTGGATGTTCCATATTATTTGCTATTATATTTTGCTATTATTTGCTATTAGTTAATCTGCTCCTAAAGCTGAGCGTCTGGGGCCGGTGCAGCTGGACCACCTGATGGATGTGGTGAGTGCTTTACATACTGGTTCCTGTGCTCCTATTTGTTGTTTTGTATAGGGTGCTATATTTACTAGTGGTCAGCGAATCTGTGCTGAAAAATCTGCAAAATACATTGAAGTCAATGGTTGTCATAATAATTTTGAGGCAAGCGACAAATTTTATTTGCGCAACTATTTGGTCCAAATGCATTAAAGTCAATTTTTATGCCCACACCAATCTTGAAGTGCATCAATTTTTTTTTTCGTCTGAGAATTGTCGCCGCAGTTTTGTGAATTAATTTGCTTGCGGGCAAACACGGACATTCGCCGCGAATTAGTGTCTGACAAATTTATTCGGCTAATACTAACACACAAATAGTGAAAATTCGCCCTGGTAGGACACGGTAAGCGTAAAAACTCTTTATAAAACTCAAGTCTCTCTTTATATGGTTTTGAGCTGTTGATAAACAGATTAATAGTTGACCAATAGATGAAACTCAACCCAAATATGAAATGGAAAAAAAGGTATGGCCCCCTAGTATCTCAGTAAAACTCCAGTAGGCGCAAATATCCTGTATTTTATCTCCAATATATTATATTTGTCCATTGTTATTCTGGTCACATCAGCCACGGCAAAGCTGTAAAGAACGACAGATTCCCTGGGAATAAAATAGCAGTTAAAATACTGTACTCTTAATTAACCTAATAGTGATCACTTGGGACTCCTCAGCTGCAACCGAGCCACTCAGGATAAAAGCTATTACAGGATGAACACAATGTTGTTTCTTATCTACATTACCAGATAAAGGCTTTACTTTTGTTTACATTCTGCCTTGCTTTTCTTTAGATAATACTGTCATTTCTTGAGAGCAAACACTGTTTGTCATTGATTTTGCTTAGGAAATGTCTATTCAAGTCAACTCTATCCTTGAATATAACACAGGCCGAGCGTAAAATATTTGCGTAGGCTAAAAGATTATGGAAATGTGAGTATACAAAGGGCACCAATGACTGGGTACAACACACAGACGGGCAGCACAGTGAATTCACAGACCTTCAAATATAGCAGAAAATAAAGGAATGGGACCTGTTATCCACACATCTTTCTGTAATTTGGATCATCAGATCTTAAGTCTACTAGAAAATCAAATAAACATTAAATAAAGCCAATAGACTGGTTTTGCATCCAAAAAGGATTAGTAATTATATCTCAGTTTGGATGAAAGTACAAGGTACTTTTTTATTATTACAGAGAAAAAGGAAATAATTGTAAAAAATTTGGATTATTTGGATAAAATGGAGTTCTGTTTTTCTGAGCTTTCTGTATAATTTCGTATCTGGATAACAGATCCCGTACCCCTACAGGTATGGGACCTGTTATCCAGAATGCCCAGGACCTGGGGTTTTCCGGAATACCGTAATTTGGATCTCCAATAAAAAATCATTTAAAACATGAAATCAACCCAATAGGATTGTTTTTACTCCAGTAAAGCTGGAATCAAGTACAATGTACTATTTTATTATTTCAGAGAAAAAAGGAAATAGTTTTTTTAAAAAATTAGAATGATTTCATTAAAATCAGATTAAGATTTCTTATACTCCTAAACTCGAGTCTGAAAATACTCCAGCTAAAACTTTCCGAGGTGATTTAGAAGTCAATGGCAGAGGTCCCTTGAACCATTTGAAGAAGTTTTTTTTTTCAAATTTGTCATGTTTTTTTCAATTAATTCGAGCATTTCGAGTCTTTTTCAAGCAGAAAATGAGATGATTTTGCTTATTTGAGCTTTTTCTTAAATCGTAAAATATTTGAGGTTTAATAAACCCCCCAAACCTCTAAAACTTGACCTTTGATAAATCTGCCCCTTAACCATTTAATACGTAGGCCATAAAAAACCCTTTTGAAATTTGGAACCACAGGAATAACTGCCGTTAAACAATATCAATCACGTAATCACATGAAAATGCCTTCTGCAATTTATAGGTTTTACCTTGGGCAATGCCAACACTTCTCAGTGGTAACAAATTTTCCAATGACTGACAAATCACCCTGGTGTCATTAACCTTTTCTAGTATTCTGGCAACTCCAATAAAATAGAGATGAGGCGAGCATTACCATATATATATACAGGTATGGGATCCGTTATCTGGAAAAAATGTATCCAAAAATCTACAAATTACGGTGTGGGTGTCTCCCACAGACTCCATTTTATCTAAATAATCCAGATTTTTAACATCTATTGCCTTTTTCTCTGTAGTAATTATACAGAACCTGTACTTGACCCAAACTAAGATATAATTATTGGAAGCAAAACCAGCCTATTGGGTTTATTTAATGTTTACATGATTTTTTAGCAGACTTAAGGTATGAAGATCCAAAATACAGAAAGATCCATTCTTCAGAAAACCCTGGGTCCCGAGCATTCTGGATAACAGGTCCCATACCTTATTAAAGAAATGTGCTGGGGAAATAAAAAAATGACGGAAACGAGTTAAGCCTTCATTGTGATGTACAATACCTGTCACCCTTGTACTAAGGGACACAATGTCTCAACAGATTCAGACACAAAATGCGGAGAGAAGCCTCTGCAAATAAAATGTGACTGTTGTTTTGCATATGCTCAAACTGCGATCCAAATCCCTTGAATATTAAATATCTATAGATTTTAGGTCAGGCACTATATTTGTCATGGGAATATGCAAACAAGCCCACAGCTGACACAGATCAAATGTTATGAGGCTAAATAATCTTTTGATTTGCATGAAATCAATGGCTTACTGGAATAATTCAAGCCTCCGCATGACAACTTTTTTACTGCAGCCACTAAACAACCCATATGCCATGAACAACGCAGCAAAAAGGAAAAAAAAAATGCCTCCCTGGAAATAAAATATTCTGCATATTTCCACCTTCATGAATAAATGAGGTATGCGTCCACTTGTTGAGAAACCTATTTATGCAAAGCAGGCCGAGTGCCGACACAAACACTTATCTCTCCTTGTGTACTTTGATTAAATACCTATAACAGGGGCATTCGTTTGATTAAAAGCTATTGGTGTGCGGCAGCTTGTTGTAAGCTACTAAACAATTATTTCATTTTTGTGACAAGGTACTGCAGGCCTTTTTTTTTTTTTTTTTAACCGTAGGAAAGTTTAAAGATGAAATTCAATGCTAGAAGCAAATGTTGGAGCAGCCATCCCTGCTGCTAATTATTACACAACCCTGTGGTATACAGGTATAGGATTTGTTGTTCGGAAATCCATTACCCAGAAAGTTCTGAATTAAAGGAAGGCCATCTCCCATAGACTCCATTTTATCCAAATAATCAACATTTTTAAAAATGATTTCTTTTTTCTGTGCAATAATAAAATAGTAGCTTGTACTTGAACCCAACTAAGATATAATTAATCCTTATTGGAGGCAAAACCAGCCTATTGGGTTCATTTCATGTTTGCATGATTTTTAGTACGCATGAAGTTCCAAATTACAGCAAGACCCTTTATCCGGAAAACCCCAGGCCCTAAACATTCTTGATAACAGGTCCCATGCCTTTACTATATGTTGCTATTGTATTTTACAATAAGATAAATATGACACTATCTATACATTAGTCATTATTATACATGCCAATTATTATATTATAAAATCCTATTTCACGCTAATTGTCATACAGTAATTTATCTTACTGTAAAATAATGTACTGTGTTAATTATATAGTGAATAAAGTACCCCCTCGCAGTTCCATGACCTGTATAAAAACACTCGGCCTTCGGCCTCGTGTTTTTATATGGTCATGAAACTCCTCGGTAACTTAGAATATCCTCATATTTTACAACTGGGGGTACTTTATTTATTATAATACCCAAATTTCAATGAGTCATGTGACCAAAATGACATCAGAACTCACCGTTTATAACTGATGACATCAGAACTCACCGTTTATAAGGATATAATTTACAGGATATTCATGGCGTTTGTGTATTATAAAAAAATAATACAGGCATATGATCTATTATACAGAATTCTTGGGGTTTTCCGGATAATGTTCTGTAATTTGGATCCTCATACCTTAAGTCTGCTAAAAATCATTTAAACAATAAACAAATCCAATAGGACTGTTTTGCCCCCAGTTCAGCTTAATTACCATCAAGTACAACGGTTTTATTATACAGGTATGGAATCCATTGTCTAGAAACCTTTTATCCAGAAAGGCCACTTCCCATAGACTACATTTTAAGCAACTAATTCAGATATTTACAAATTATTTCCTTTTTCTATGTAATAATAAAACAGAACCTTGTACTCAATTCCAAATATATACAACTAATCCTTATTGGAGGCAAAACAATGTTACTCGGTTTACTTAGGGAGTTATATACTAAACCTCGAATTTATCTGGTTGAGTTTTGTGGGGCAAAAACTCAAATTTCTCGTGGAAATTTTTTTTTTTCAAGATTTATTATACCCTGATGCTGCAAAAAGCCTGAATCTGTAAATCCATCTCAGACGAGGTCCTGTATAAGTCAATGGGAGAGGCACCTATCTCAGTTTGAAGTTATTGTGATCAGTGCTGGGTTTAGCCCAAAATCAGACTTTTTCTGGGTTTTCGGGCAAAAATTTGTAATCAATGCTTTTTCCGCAATCAAATTAATTTGTGTTATTTTATTAATAAATAAGGTCAAATTGAGCACGGGCGTTTGGTTGTGTTTTTTTTTTTTAAAAAAAAATATGAGATTCATTTGGATTTTAGTAAATAACCCCCTAAATGTTTAAATTATATTTAGAAAACTTAAATATGAAGATCCAAACAAAGGAAAGATACCTTATCCGGAAGACACCAGGTCCTGAGCATTCTAGATAACAGGTCCCATACCTGTATTTTTATGAAACTGATAAATTCTAAAAAGTCAAATTTAATTCCTGAAGACCAAATGGATAGTGTTTCTCTGGAGTGTCCTTTCTTATTTTGGACTTTTCAAGGGCATGTTAATGAATGTTATATGAATTTATCCATCTTGCCCCTCGTTTTCCTCTTTTCCCTTCAAGAGCATAATTGCCTCCCATGTTTCCATAGAACCTATCCTGTTTTATGTTTTTGTTGAGAAAGCTTTTAACTGACATATTTGTGTATATTTTCTGTACATAGATAGGGCCCTATTTAACTGATATTTAAAACTCATCGCAATCCACTTTGCAAATCCATATTTTGTTTTGCATGTAAATTACCATCTCGCTGCATAATAAGTGACAATCAAGTCGGCATTTGAACATCTATCTGTATGGATGAAAGACTGCTTGTGCTTGGGAACAAGTGTATACTAAATGGCAGTGTACGCCTAATTATTCATGATGGTTTCTTGTAGCTTTCAAAGGATTTCTTGAAAAATAATCCAAGATCAATAAGCAAGCATAATACGCAATGTCCAATTAGGCAAACTGTACATGTAGGAAAGAAAAGTTACTTTTGGATTTAGAAAGTTAAATATTAGATTGATATTGGTATTTTGTGACAAGTTTACACCGTGAAATGAATTATGCAAATATGATCTAGAAGATACTTTACTAGAAATAACTATTAATTATTAGTTACTATTATGACTGCTGCTGGGATGGCTCAATACTGACTAGTCCAAGCCATTATATATGAAGTGTAAAGAAATATGTGTGTGTGAAGTTTACCTTGAAGACAACTTTAAGAATAATTTGCATAATGTAATAAAAGTTGCATTATTTGCTACTGGTCTACTAACCCATAGCAACCAATGAGAAGGCAGGATTCATTTGATTGGTAACTGTATGCTACTAGACCTGGGCAAACGTTTATTTACATTTTAACCTAGATAATTTAGTCTTAACTTTTTGGTTCTTACATTACTTAATCTCTCATCCGCATTATATTCTAGTTATGTTCTAGTGCCTCTAGGTTACTCTAACATCCAGGCAGCACTTTGTTTCCACATGATCTTTGAGTGAAAAACATGATTTTATAATGGGTTTTTTTTGGAAAAAATTGTACTGTCCTAATGCTGGTTCCACAAAATAAAGAGTCTACAGGTCAACTTATTTCCTCTCATAGCAGGGTTAAAAAAAAATGGTATACAGCTATGATACTGGCTACCCATGTCCACACAGGATCCACTGTAATATCTCAATAAAGCAGGACAGGAATCCAGACTGAGAGTAGTAAAAGGAGGATGAAGGGTTGGAAAGAGAAGAACCCTTCACAATGCAAGACATGTAATACATTAGAACAGGTCCCCTAAGGGACAGGACTTGAACAGCAGCAACAACAAAAAAGAAGAAACCATCATGGTTAGGTATGGACCGTCTTCAATGTCTTATATGGATAGCAATGTGGTTGATTTTATGCCCCTTTCAAAGTTAAAAACCTCTGAGGCATAACAGAGTAAAAAAGAATTGCACTCCAATAATCAGAAGTCATGTTGGAAATATGTATATTTTATCTATAGATAGATATATATCAGATGCTCAGAACAGTGTAACTCAAGAACACGGATCAACAGTGACTGAAGGAGACTGCATTTGGTGGCTCATTTATTATTATTCCTCTAAATTGTGGCAAAAGGGAGATGGCAGTGATTTTTTCAAGAATGCATTTTTTCATGTAATTGCATTTAAAAAAAAAATCACAAAAATTCTAAAAAAAAAATCAAATAGAAATCTTGCCAACCTAAACGTGCGGGTTTTTTTAAAATCAGGAGAAAAATATGATTGTAACAAAATGCAATCTCAAAAATTCATAAATGTGCCCCTAAATCAAATTTTAGCTCCCAGTTAAATCCAGTGTATAATGATAAAGGTAACAGTAAAAGCAGCTTGTCATACGAAGCTCATGATAAAACAGTAGCTTGTATTTGATCCCAACTAAGATATAATTAATCTTTATTGGAGGCAAAACCAGCCTATTGGGTTTGATAAATGTTTACATGACTTTCTACTTGACATAAGGAATGGAGATCCAAATTACAGAAAGATCCCTTAACCTGGAAAAACCCTGGTCCTGAACAATCTCTATAACAGGTCCAACACAGCTAGTAGGTATTAAATGTTGTCGGAATGCTACAGGCTAGCAAGACCTGTATGTATCTTACAAAAAATTGTCACTCACAGGGGTGGTGCACATACAGGTTAATAAAGTCCAACTGCAAATTGTTTCAGAAAATCATTTTCCACACCAGTAGTTCATAACTAGTTTGTGAGGTAAGTGTCGAAGTAGCCCAAAAAAACTTCGAAATTCGAAGTTTTTTACCTTCGAATCCTTCACTCGAAGTTAGTGAATCGGCCCCTAAGTGTTAATTTTAAGGTGACCAACCCATTTAAACATAAAAGCGAGTAGACCAGTCAGCAGTCAACCAGTGTAAATGACGTGTGGGAAAACGACCCATGAAAAAACAACTGTCAATATCTTAATATAATTTTCTGGGGGACTTCATCATTGATTAGTGAAGAGCGAATCTGTCCGGTTTCACCGAAAAAATTGCGAAGCGCATTGAAGTTAATGGGCATTTTTATGTGCCACAATTTTTACGTGCGTGACAAATTTTCTCGCTCCAATGGGCGTTTTTACTTATGGCGGACTTTTTTTCCCTAATGCATTAAAGTCAATGGTTATTTTTTGTTATGGAGGATTTTTTATATAATGCATTAAAGTCAATAGGTGTTTTTTCTTATGGCGACTTTTTTTGTCCAAATGCATTAAGGTCAATGGGCGTTTTTTTCTCGACAAATTTTTCCGCCGGCTAATTTTTGACGCAGTTTCACAAAAAAAATTGCACATGGCAAATGCGGAATTCCACAGCGAATCCATGGCTGGCGAATAAATTCGCTCATTACTATCATTGATTGTTTGTGCCATAGAAGAAATGTGCTAAACAGATACACACTGGGGCATACCTACCATATTTGACATGCCTAATGGTCAGAGGTAGAACAATGCAGCTGCTTTATTCATTCAGTAGCTTCTGCTCATACATATACTAGAAGAATGCATTTTACTCATGGTCATCTACTTTGGTGTCAGAGCCAATCGGAGTCAGGCACACATACACACACAAAAGCAATAAAATATGTAGATTTCAGTGCTGCTTAATGTGCTTTTTGCAAGTATCTGATGTATTATCCACCAATAAGGTTCATCTGTATGGAGGAGAAGTTCTTTGAAAGATGAGCTGAATTTCTTTTAATCACTCAGTGCACTCCGCACAAACAGACGGAACACTTCTGGAGACCCAGCCCACTGCCAACTTCAAGACAGGTCAGCATAATTGAAGTAAACACATTGCTTAATGGCTGCTAGAATGAATGGCTTGCCATGAACCCAATGCAATTATAAAACAAATTCTATCACATTAAGATAGAGTGTAGTTCCCGGGATCTAAATTTATAGCATAATTTCCAGCAGTGGAAAGAGATCCATAACATTTCTGGGAAATATGCTGACTTGGGCGTGCTCATATAATCAATACAAAGTGTTTTCATTTTTCGGGGGGCTCAGGCAGCCATATGCACTGCCATCATATTAATGCGATAAGATTTTGAGATGCAAGTGTTTATAAATGGAATCTGCAGGTTCATATGGAATGCTCGCTACCTATTAAATCTGACCTTTCTTTTTAAATGTAATTAAATCACGTATTTAGAACTGCTGATTAGTGACGAGAGAAATGTTGGCAAATGCTTTAGAGTCAACGGGAACATAATGTTACATTGCAGTTAAAGGGATACTGATACTTTTCGAATAACTGTAAGGAACATGTCAGTATTACTCAAAATGCAGCACTACACAATTGCTTTTGTAGAAGATTTTCTCGAAGTCTCCCCCAGCCCAGCCGAACTTACCACATGCAGAAATGCTTTGGCTGTCTGTAGAGGGAGTTGCAGCCATGCTTGCCTGAGGGTGGTGCAATCGTTCAAGACAAATATAAACTGTTCAACCAACACTGTGTGACTGACAACTTAAAATTATTTGCTTAAAATGGAGTCTATGGGAGATCCTTCCCTGAATTCAGAGCTTTCGGGATGAGTTTCCAGATAGCGGGTTCCATACCTGTATAGTAGTATTCTGCCACCTTCTGATTAGGAATTAGAACATACCTCCCAATATTTTGCAAATAGAAAGAGGGACAAAAAGATTTTTTGCACGTAGCACGGCGAATATTTTTTGATCACGCCCGTATTTGTGGCCACATCCCCTAATTGCAAAAACAAAGATTGAGTGGTGCTCCAGGATAGGGAAGTAAATAACTCACCAAGTTGAACATGTGATCCAGATGCACCAGCCCCGGACCCCCAGCTTCAGGGAGCGGCAAACCAGAATATTCAACAAAAGGGTAGGGCTATTCGGCACTCACACGGCCAAAAATATTATTTGAAAAAAATAAGTCTTTATTAATCATCGTTAAAAGTATAAGTGCATCTCCATAGGCCTTGCGCGTTTCGTACCTGCAAGGTACTTAGTCGTTGGCTAATGAAAGTTTAAACTAAGTTCTGTGTTTTTTTATGTGTTTACAGTTTTGCTAATGAACGTGAATTGCCTTTTGGGGAGAGGGCACACAGGCAGATTTGGGGAGATTAGTCGCCCGGCGACAAATCTCCTCTTCTTCGGGGCGACTAATCTCCCCAAACTGCCTCCCCTGCCTTCCTGCTAAAATGTAAATTGCCGGAGGCAGTGTCGGACTGGGACACCAGGGGCCCACCCAAAAACCTTTGACTAGGGGCCCACCAATTAATCTTAGACCAGGGGCCCACTCTTAGTAGTATTATTATTCCTCTCCTCACTCAATCTCTATTCGCCTAGTCTCTTTTCTTTACATACTATAATCTATTATTCCATCTATTTAGCCTCTTTGTTCTCATAGAAATAGGGAATGGCCATAAAATAGGCCACATGTCTAGCAGCATAAGGGACCCCTGACTTTTCCAGGTATCCCGGTGGGCAAGTCCGACACCGGCTGGAAGAATGGCACTTGGAGCAATTCCTTTTCTGAAGTTGCCTCAAGAGGAAACTTCGGAAAACAAATAGCTCCGAATGCCATCCCGCCGGCGATTTACATTTTAGCCAGCGGGAAGGTAGTTCAGGGAGATTAGTTGCCCCGAAGAAGAGGAGATTTGTCGCCGGGAGGCTAATCTCCCCGAATCTGCCTGTGTGCCCCGGCCCTTAAACTGCGTCACAATTTCCCAAAGAGGCTTGTTTATCTTAAATAGTTTCTTTGCTTGTCTTAAATTGTTACAAAAGTATACAAGTGCACCTGCCACATATTCTGGGATCTCTGCCAAAAGCCAATTGAGTTTTAGAAACTCTATCTTTTTCTGGTTGTTCAGTGCAGGAGAAAAAAGAGAAAGTCGGGACATTTCAGTAACAATCCCGGACTGCGGGTTGAGCTGTCTAAATTGGGACTATCCCGAGAAAAACGGAATAGTTGGGAGGTATGAATTAGACAAAGGACGGAGTTATCCCAAAAAAACGATATTCCACAGCAATATTTAGTCATTTTGACAGAACAATACATAATATTTTACAGGCTGCTTTGTGGGCCTGTATGTCCATTGCTGTAAGAAATATTAAAGTTCCCTGGAGTATAACTTGTCTGCCTTTTTGCATTCTTCATAGCCTTGTATGTACACGGGTGCGGGAAAGGAAATCTTGCAGCCTGGAAATTGATTTTGCATGCATTTCAATATATTTGAATACATTGCATAAAATAACAATGCAAGGACAGGGTAAGTTAATCGCTTTTCTATGATTGGTTTCCATAGAGCTGCCGAGTTTAAAATAAAAATAGTAACTCATATATGGTAGTTTGATGGATTAATAATTATGGACACCCTCACGGTATGTTGAGTGTATATATATAACTAGCCATGGCATGTAGGCCTGCTTTCCCAGGTTCAGACATTGAAGCTGGCAGATATGGTACATAATAAATTTATGCCACAGCATAAGGCACCTCTAACTATAGAAGTGGCTTTAAAGGAGAAGGAAAGACTAACATTAAGTAATTTCCAAACCAAGAAAGGATGGCACTCAGTTTTAAAGCAGGTTTATTGCAGAATCCTGTGGACAACAATCCCTTTACGCGTTTCGTGAGTTTTTGAGCAGTGACTTTCCTTCACTTGTACTAAAATTAAGTAAGCTTCATCAGGGTCAGACTGGGGGGCCCGGGGCCCACCGGAACTGCTGACAAGGGCCCCCCTGACCTCCTCCTGTGACGCGCCGTGCATGAAGGCACCATGACGCATCCGCACACGTCGCCCCTCGGCGAAGATACTTTTTTTAAAAACCGAGCATCGGGAGAGGGGGTCTGGCCCGGCGGGGGCCAGTCTGACACTGAGTTTTAGCAGAAAGGTCTTTATAAATATACCAGTAAACCCTCAAAGTAATGCTGCTCTGAGTCCTCAGAGAAAACAAACACCGCATTTCTTTCCTTCTATTGTGTACACATGGGCTTCTGTATCAGACTTCCTGTTTTCAGCTTAAACCTCCAGTGCTTGGGCTTGAGCATGCTCCGTTTTATCCTCTCTCCCTGCTGTAATCTGAGCCCAAAGTTATGAGGGAGCAGGGAGACACTCCGGCAGGAAGTGATGTCATAACAAGCTAATATGGCAGCTGCTTTCCTAAACAAACAGTGAAAGATTCTAGAGCGGTTTACTTAGGTAGGGTAAAGCATTTTGCAGAGTAAATATATTGTTATAGCTTGCACTATTGTGGCTAATCTATTGGCAATAAACTGCTTTGGAAGTTTTCCTTCTCCTTTAAAAATAACCTGCTGCTTTAATTACAATTTGCCCAAAAACTTCACAAGGAACAACTAGTCATTTGACTTCTGTTAGCGGCTTTCCTAGGCTGTTAGGGGGAACTATACCCCTGGACAATAAATCACATAACACATTCCATTTGTAAAACAAACTAAAGCAAAACCATTTCATGAAAACTATATTTTCCCATAATCCCAAATGTAAAAATCATTATAGCACAAAGCTCAACCCTCTGGCTCATATAATGAACTGTGCTCACACATAAACCAAGGACATGCATACATGTTAATTTACATCAGCCAATGAATGGCCAGCACTGTAATATTTCCTGCCAGGTGGTTCAGGGAGGGCAATATATATATACAACTGTATATTGCAATTTGATAAGATTCTTTAATAGGACACTTATAATATAAATGATGTGTTGGATAATTATTTATTCTAAAAAGATCTCCTTTAATGACAGTTGGTGATACCCAGCAGTTTATATTGCCAGACAATTCTCATCTTGCAGATAGAAAACCAACAGCTCAGCAAACCTGACAGGGAATTACAGTGTATATTTATCAATATGAGGACAAAACTGTTATAGGCTGCAGGTTAAAAGCCCAATTTTCAACTTGTTTACCTGCTTGTTTTAAGTCATACGAAGGGGAATTGACATAATGTTGCTTATCTAACTTATATCACATCCAAGCGCTCCACTGAAAGATTATTTACTAGAAGCTGATGCTTGAAATTATCAGAACTATTAGATGCTAGATGGACCTATTCTAAGCAATGTCAGTTTTTATTCATTTTGGACTTTGATATTTTAAATCATTACCATTCCCATTCTGATTATTCTGGCTACCTGGCTCCTAGAATAATAGGGTAATAGAAGTGTCTCTATTATAAATAACCACTTAACTGCAGTCGAGTTTTCGTGGTTATTTTTTTGGTGAAAAATCTATTTTTCGGTTTAAAAAAATAGAATTCTTAAGAGTTTTTTTTAAAAAATTTCAAGATTTATTCTACCGCAAACATGAAAATAGCTCGAATCTGAAAATACACCATCTAAAAAAACCTGTTGAGGTCACGTAGGAGTCAATGGCAGAGGTCCCTTGAACCATTTGAAGATGTTAATAGCCTTTATGATGTTCGAGTTTTTTTTCAGAGGGTTTCACTCGAAAACTCAGTTTTTCCCCGCTGAAAACTCAATCAATTTGAGTTGTTAACCCAGAACTCACTAATTCTAGTTTTTTTCAATCGAGTATTTTCTTAAATGAGAAACTAAGTTCATTCAAGTTAATTCCAGGTATAAAAAAACTCTAAAATTCATCCTTTGATAAATAACACTCTTAATAAATCTATTTTCCAAATAGTTTTCTTACCATATTTGACAGTTTATATTTGAATTCTCAGCATAACAATTTTTCCCTGGCCACAACTGACACACTCATGCTATGAGTCACTAACAGGTTTTACTACTAATAAACATCACAGCTGAGTTGTTTCCAGTAGGAAAAAAATGGCGTTTCAGATTTATGACCAAACAACTGGACAGCAGTTGAAATCTCGGATGGGCAGAAAGTCGCAGAAAACAAAATGTAAATATTTAAAAAAAACACAAAAAAATAAAGACTGAAGACTAATTGCAATCACAATACACATGTTTACATCATGCTGCAATTTATTACCCCTTTAAGCAAATAATATTTAATTCATAAATGATTACTACAATGCCCCAACAAATCCCTCTGCATATAATTGCTGTGTTTTCACAGGGATTGGACAGGTCCACCAAATATAAATCCCCCCTAATTGGAAAACATAAAATAATACAGAAAAAAAACATTAATTTTAAAGATTTTATATATTTAACTTGCATACCAAATTTCCTTTGTCTACATATAACATTTGACTTTGAAAGTTGGATTAAAACATTTAATTTACTTTCTTTTAAGTGATTTTTACTTTTGATTTAAACTCTTCATCAAAGCAGACCTCCCCGAAGTTTAAATGTAAGAAAAAAGCCAAGATTTAAGGGAAAAAAAAGTATAAAAATACAAAGAAAGTGTTTCCCAGGTGACTTCAGGGCATGGAAAAACTAGTCTCTAGAATTTAATCAGGAATCTCTGCTAGCACAGTTGCCTAAAACTATCAAGAATAACACAATTCAATACTGTATAATATTATTCTGCATCTAAGTTATAGGTAAAGCCCTCTGGTATTAAAGTAGTACTGGGGAATTAAATTTCTAGGGATGCTGTAGTTTTATTAGAATACAGGCAGAAGGGATGGAAGCAAATTGATGAAAAGATAAAAAAAAGAGCTGTTTGGGTTACCAGTCACATTCACAGTACACTATTACTTTCATACAATTTTAGTGCAGTGCTTGCTCTGTAATAGCTTTTAGACACCTGTATGTTCTTGTGCACGATGTAGTACATTATTGTTTGTGACACCCCTCAAATGCCAATTTACTTGTCTGAAGATTACACCATGGGTCCAATAAATCTTTACTAAAACCATCAAGGTTGGCTGGACAAGATTCCTTTTTTTTTTGTTCTTACTGCAAAGCACATTTTTTATTTGCTACTTCTTTCTTATTCATCTCTAGAATGGTGTCTGTAGAGTTTTAATGGTGAGAACATCTTATGAAGAAACATTTACAATTTCTTCCAAGTTCATCGATTAAAAAAATATTTACTATAGGTTAAAAAAAGAACCATTTAATTTTAATTTCAGTTCTGAAGAACCCAAGAGCAATCTCTAATCCTTTTTGCACACTTGGGGTGAAAATTAAACAAGATCCCAGAGACCTATGTAGGAAATGCTGATACTGTTAAACTTGGGGAAAAGAAATATCGTCTAACATTTATGTATCATAGCGAAATGTATGTTTGTCAGAATACATGTACATGTATATCTTATTTTGAGGTACAATAATATTATCTTGCCCTATGGATAAAATGAAACATCTATGGGATGCACTTTGCAGTGGAGTAGGAGCTTGTGGAAACAAATCAGCCTTCCAATTATAGCTCCATTGGGTACAATCAAAAGAAACCTTATAGTCGCTCAGAATATGCCACGGCTATTACCACTGCAGACAGTAAAATGAGAAATATGTTTATGCTTTTATTTTTCCTTCCTCTAAGGCTAACAGTATATATAACATTTGTTGGGCGATGGAGAAACACAATCACCCATATTTATTTTTATTTCAAAGTACACATTTTGCCCCACATATGGTAGTCCCTGGGGATGCCAAATAAGTGATTGGCTATTTGGAAGTTTAAAGTACCATATATACTCGAGTATAAGCCGAGTTTTTCAGCCCCCAAAATATGCTGAAAAACTCTACCTCGGCTTATACTCGGGTCAAGCGCAAAACCGGTCGCCAGCGTCCAAGAATAGTCTCCAAGAATATTCGCTGGCGTCCAAGAATGGTCGCCAGCATCTAAAAACGAGACGCTGGCACCTCCAATGGGAGCAGAAACCCTCAATTTTTTGATTGAAACTTACCAGAAGCTGCTACATTTCTCACCCTCGGCTTATACTCGAGTCAATAAGCTTTCCCAGTTTTTGGAGGTAAAATTAGGTACCTCGGCTTATACTCGGGACGGCTTATACTCGAGTATATACGGTAGGCTCTGTTTGGAAGTGCACCTGCTTTTTAGGCAACTAAAAGTTGTTTCCAAGTCTGAAATTCAAAAAATAATCACCTTTTTTGAGGCCACTGAGAGCAACATCCAAGGGGTTGGTGTGCAACATGTAGCTCATGAGCCACTGGTTGGGGATCACTGCTTTAAATAATCTTCCTGTGTGAACTGGTAATCTAACTATGCACCTTGCAAGGACCAATCATGGAGTAGCTTCGATTTCCCAGTTTAACTCAAGATACAACATAAAGCATTGATTATTTCTGATTAAAACAATGAGCAAAAAAATGCGTTACAGTACATTGTGTTCTTGTTAAAAAGATGGCATTCTGCCCCTTTAAAGTGTGACTACCCCTCCCCAGAAATGAAAAATGTTAACCTTTTTAACTACCTTGATGACTGTTAGATTTGCTAAGTAAATGATTTTAGGATAATGATGTCAGCATATAATTTTAGTCACAGCTGCACTTATGCAAATTAGGAGTAATCACATAATTAAACATTCCTTAATGATATATTTATCTGCAGTTTCATTAAATGCCATTATACTAAGTACAGTAGATTGCCTTTTCATATATCCATATGGCATTTAGCACCAGGACATGACTTCACGTGCACATGCTTTTAAAAATGAGAACTGGATTATATACTTTTTAATTTCCTGGACTTCCAGATATTAAAAAAAAAAAAACTTGCACGGTACACTTGTCAAAATGTGCCTAAATATAAGCATCTGATACAGTCATGCAATATGCATATTACGCTGTCATCTATATAGATTATATCACATTAATTTGACACATATAAACGGAAAATATTATTTTTAACAGAGATGTTTTAAGATGTTACCACTAGGGATATGAATAATTTTACCCAATACTGTATATGAATGAATGTGAATCATACGTTTTAACCATTTTCTGAATAGAGTCCGCACTCTCAGGTCTTAAAAATATTAAAATTTAGGTCAATAAAAACCACTGACCAAAAAAATGAAAGGCCAAACATGAAGGCTGCTTTTAAAGTTACATACAACAAACTTTTTGATAGCAATGGATAGGCAATTCCCATCCTAAATAATAAACATAATCATGCCATTTAGCAGAACTAAACAAACAAGGCCCTTATCAGGAATAGTAGAACATGGGGAGGCCTGCTTATGAATTATTGAGGTCAGAAAAAAACATGCAAGCCAAAAAAACCCTGCATTAAAACTCATGCAATTTTTACTCGAACAGTAGCTTATTAAAGAAAACATCACAACAGAATATTCCCGCATGTGTCACATCAATACAAAATTACATTGTTCCACAGTGAGGCAAAAAAAAAAAATCAATACACTTCCAATACAATTCCCTTTGACCTCTATTGAACCTCAACAGCTTTTACATTCCGAGTTTTTTCTGGTGACTTTTTCATTGTTTTTTTTTTCTTTAATAGCTAATAAGAATATTTTCAAGGATATTTTTTTTATTTTGTTGTGCTTTCCCTCGAATTGTAAACAAAACACTAATTTGAATTGTTATAAATCGGCACTGTGATGAAATATCCCCTACCTATATGTCTACATGCTTCTTCCAAGGACGCATATATACATATATATATATACATATATACATATATACATATATATAGTGAAAAATTACCCACGTATTGTAAGATATAAGGGTATTTTAATATAGAGTAGTTCCATGACCATATATAAGCACAGGGCCGAATGCCAAAGGCCAACTGCTTTTTATAAAGGTCATGGAACAGGCAGGCCTGGATTTGTGGAAAGGCCACCAAGGCCGGAGCCTAGGGGGGGCAGGATTTTAGGAGGCGTCATGCTGCCCAACCACATCCACATTGGTTCAGAAACACTGGGAATGTGCAGAAGATACGATATGTTTTTAAATTTCCTATGCGCAAATCCCCATTTCTCCGGTCACAATGATGAAAATGTGTGCACATAAAGGGGAGAGGACAGGGGTGATGAACGGCATTGGGCCTAGGGGTGCCTGCTATGTAAATCCAGCCTTGGGAACAGGGGGTACTTTATTTATAATACACAAGTTTAAATATTACATCACTAAGCTCCAATTATAACTGATGACATCCCTAAGCATTGTTAATAAGGATAAGGATGACTTATGTATTATATGATAATAAACTAGTTTTGATTTAAGCAGCATGCTGTAGTGCTTTCTAATTTACACTCCTGTGTAGGTGTAGGGCTAAAGAGATGGGACACTCAACAACCTATGAACTGGTCCATCTGCATCAACTCCCACAAATCTTTTAGACTGCAAGCGCTAATAAGCAGCATGCGCTCCCTATTGTACATGGCTGAGAAATCTGATGATGTGTTATATATACAGGTTAATAAGTGTGAATGACAGCTGGCTGAATACAAAGGACACTGAGGGTACTTTAAAACACATTTCTTCCTGTTTGAGGAAAGCACGCTTTGCTTGTGTATGGATTAGCCTTTAAGGACATTTACTGTGTTCTTTTGAGTATATTAGATTTGTAAATTTGTGTTGAGAAGATGCAGCTGTCAAACTATACTCACTGTCTCCAGAAAATACGCT